>NC_141697.1:357435126-358635126 GCF_964263255.1 Lissotriton vulgaris | reverse complement strand
CTCTCTTTTTGTGTTGTCAAATGTGCACTTTCAGGGACTTAGACAGAAGTCACCTCATTGTTTTGGATTAATGAGGGGGCTCAGGGCGGTACTTTCAAGAAGTACACACATTTTCGCGTGTGGCTCTGACACCAGCACCGCATCACATAGGGCAACCTTAGCGTGCGTGTTTATGAGCTCTGTTGGCCTGCGCTGTACTCTGCGCTGCCCCGGGAGCGCACAGGGGAAAGTTTGATGTGTGAGCAGGGGGGCTGCTATTTACTATTTACAGTCGGCGTTGGCCTCACCGTGCCCTCCCTTGCTCCCATCCAGGTTACGACGGCTCCAGCTCGGTCCTGATGTCCCCTATGCCCCACCAGATGATGCCCTACATGAACGTGGGCACCCTGTCCCGCTCCGAGCTGCAGCTCCTCAACCAGCTACACTGCCGCCGGAAGAGGCGGCACCGGACCATCTTCACCGACGAGCAGCTCGAGGCCTTGGAGCATCTCTTCCAGGAGACCAAGTACCCGGATGTGGGCACCCGCGAGCAGCTGGCGAGGAGGGTCCACCTGCGAGAGGAGAAGGTGGAGGTGAGTGAAGCGCCCTGTCTGTCCCGCGAACACCATGCCCGGGCTGGGCTTCAGTAGAGCCCAGCTTCACCCCTGACGCACAGGAGTGCACAGCGCAGCTGCAAAGCTGGCTCAGTCAAGAACCCTTGATTTCGCCGTGCGTGCACTAGGCCAGCATTAGTGGTGAAAATGCGCCCACGCAGCAATCGGGACAGAGATGAGGGGGTAGTAGTGGCCCTGACAGCTGTGAGCCCGGCGAAGAGCGCGCATACATTCTAAGGGAACTAACTATAACTCTATCTATCTATCTATCTATCTATCTATCTATCTATCTATCTATCTATCTATCTATCTATCTATCTATCTATCTATCTATCTATCTATCCCTGTCTGTTTAGTTACAGACATATTTTCTCGGGTGTGTGTGTGTGTGTACCTTATTTTTGGAATTATTAAACACAAATTAATCTGTTAGGCGCTCCCGTACAGGGTATTCATGCGCCTGAATGTAGGACTTCCCATCTCCCACCATCCCTGCGCGCAATCGCAGAATTTTGGGTCGTAAAAAGTACAATTATGCCCTGTCGCGTAATTTTGTTTAATTACAAGGAACGGTGGATAAAAAGCCTTTTAAGTTCAGGGCCAGACACAGGTCGTTGACGGCGAGTCTCTTAAGTACCAGATTCGTTTAGTTGTGCAGTCCGGGGGTGAGCGTAGTGTGTGTACCCCGCCCCTCCCCCGAGAAGAGGAGTTAGCATAACGTGTCAAAGTATCAAGGAGACTGGTCATACGCATCGGAATGCGTTTTATTTACATTATGCAAACATACGAATGCTTTACAAGAGTTGCAAGTCAGAGATAGGTGTAGCGCGGTACAAACTGCACATTCTATACGAAAACTACATTCAGAGGACTTTGGACTGGGGAAGGCTGTAAGGAAAATGTGTCCATGTGTCTCTACGCAATCCGCACCCATAGAACATTTGCTTTACCGATTAGACTAATGCTAAATCCATTGCAGGGTGCGTCCGTGTTTACTGGTGCGTGCGTGAGTGTGCACGTGTTTGCAAGTGCTTCCTGTCCTATGTATAAAGACGGGATTAGAGTCCGACGGGGCCCGCTGTTTTAACCATGATGGAAGTTGCCCATGGGCCACAAAAATCCGAAAAAATGCACCCTCTGTTTGAATCTCGCTTAGATCTGAGAGACTCCAATATTTCTGTTTTTAAGTTTGAAGTATGTGGACATCTGGGATTGAGACCAAGTCGGACTGGGAAAGAATATAGGCCGGACTCCGTCACCAAAATAAAAGTGCCACCTTTAGGAAATCAGATGGCTGAAAAGTGGCCCACAAAATCAGGCCGTTTGAACTGGTAAAGACATGCTCTTTAAGGGTTGAGCAATGTATGGCAGGCTGTATACGTTTGCGCTTTCTGCAAGCCATGTTTGTGGTAATATTAATGGGGGAAAATGACCCATTACACCATGACATAAGCCCCAAATCAGGCAACAAAAACTATACACGCACTGAACTCGAACCAGTTCTTGCACTGTTTCATTGCCGGATAGACCAGTCCTATCCTGCGTCAGACCCCAACATGCCTGGCACACCCCCGCGGAGGTGTGCTGAGATCTACTGATGAGACCTTAACACGTCTCTGTATGAGCACCCCCTCACTGAAGGGTACTGAGTCTCCCACACTCGTCTCTTAAACCCCGCCCCCACCCTCTAGTGAGATCGGCTCATGAGACATCAACATGACCCCGAATAAACACCCTCTCCCCGCCGCACTGAAGTCTGATGTCTGTATGTCCCTGTGTAAGCACAGCCCTTAAAAGACTACTGAGCCGCCCACCATATGTCTGTTGAAACACACCCTAGCTTGACGTCTGGTTAGATCTACTCACGAGACCTCAACATATCTTTCTGTAGTAGGCACACTCCCGCGGAAGTCTGCCGAAGTCTGCTCATAGACCCGGGAAGTCTCTTTTTAAAGCACACGCCCAGTCTGGAGACTGGTGAGACCTCGGTAGAAGACAAAACATGTCTCTTTCGAGGCGCATCGCCTTGAAGCCCGTTAAGGATTATCCATAGGCACTCAACATGTCCATTATAAGCACACCCCTGCCTTACATAGGTGAGGTATGTTTAAGTTACCCCTAAAAGGGCCTTTAGAATGTTACACCCTGTTTTATTCCAATTTAAATTTGTCGACTTGTCCCGTTTGAAACTAGGGGTGACATGTCCGGGAGACCCAAATGTGTCTCCTCTAATAAATCCGACGAGATCCATTTTACGCGACTTTAAATGGAACTTTTAGGCACACGTCCTGTTTGAATTTCTCTTAAAAAAGGCCCCGAGGCCTCAGGTAAGTCTTGTTCTCAGTTTAACCCTCGCTTAAAACGAGGCAAGCCTGCCAATGGCACCCCAACATGTCTCCAAGCAAACCCCGTGATTAAATCCGGCTCAGGTCGGCCTTGAAACACCAACGTGGCTCTTTCAGAGCACATCACATGTTTCACCTCTGCTTAAAGCCTCATTGAGACCACTGCTGGCTCTTCAGAGCAAATACAATGTTTGAACCCCTTTTAAAGTTGCGTTTGGCTCTTTCAGAGCACATCACATGTTTACGCTCTAAAGCTACATTGAGTTCACTACATAGCTATTTCGGAGCACACCCCATGTGAGAATCCCACCTAAAGGTGCGTTGAGACCCCTGAGACCCTCTTTCATGGCACATCCTATGTTTGAATCCTACTTAAAGTTGCGTTGAGACCCCTGCGTGGCTCTTTCAGAGCACATACACAGTTTGAACTTATTTTGAAGTTGCGTTGAGACCCCTACGTGGCTTCAGAGTACAACCCATGATTGAATCCTACTTAAAGTTGCGTTGAGACCCCTGCACGGCTCTGTCATAGCACATCCTATGTTTGAATCCTAGTTGGAGTTGCGTTGAGACCCCTGCGCGGCTCTCGCACACCACATACAAAGTCTGAACTTCTTTTAAAGTTGCATCGAGACCCCTGCGTGGCTCTTTCAAAGCACACCCCATATCTGAATCCCCTAAAGAATCATTAAGGCCCCTGCTTGGCTCTCTCAGAGCAATTCCCATGTTCGACCTGTGTTTTAAGTTGCTTTAACACTGCGTGGCTCTTTCAGAGCACATCCCACGTTTGAATCCCCTTAAAGTTGCATTGAGACCCCTGCGTGGCTCTTTCAGAGCACATCCCATGTTTGAATCCCCTTACAGCCGCATTGAGACCCCTGCGTGCGCTCTTTCAGGGCACATCCCATGCTTGAACCTTGCAAAGCACCATTGAGACCCTTAAGCGGCTTTTTTTTAACACTATTTCCTTTTGCCGGCAGGTCTGGTTCAAGAACCGCAGAGCCAAGTGGAGGCGACAGAAGCGGTCCTCGTCGGAGGAGTCCGAAAACACGCAGAAATGGAACAAAACGTCCAAAACCTCCCCGGAGAAGCGACAAGAGGACGTCAAGAGCGACCTGGACTCGGATAGCTGATGCCCGCCGGGGGCGCAGGATGGACTGGAAATGGCTGTGCCACGCGCACAGCGGATGCTGCTACCTTGCACTGGCTCTGCCGCCCGACAAGCTGTATATACTGTACATATGGTGACTTGTAAGCTCCCTGTAAATAATTGTGTCTCGCGCAGCGGTTGCACAGGCGTACACTGTATGGCCCACTTGTAATGTCCTATTTATGCCTAAGTTAATGGAATCATACAATAAACCCGTGGCACCGAGTAATGTGCCTGGCCTCTCCACCTGCCGGTTTCTGCTGCTCATTTCTTTGCTCACTGCCTGCCTGCTGTCGGAGGACACCGGTGAGTACCCGCTGTCTTCGACCCATTCGTGCACACAGTAATGCTTGCAAAGATACGTCTCTCTTGTATGGCGCACAAGGCGAACTTTGCGCACGAGAATCGCCGCAAGGCAACACCTAGGGAGCTTTGTCATGTAATGGAACTGAGGGAAGAAAGGGGAATTGATTTTCTGAGGATAAAGTAATTTGGTAATGGTACAACCGAGTTTATTCAGAGGGCTCCTGGTTCGAAGGCTGCATTTTAGCCTATTGACGTCATCTTGTCAGATTAAAGTATGTTCACCACATAGACTAAACTAGGTCGTCCTTAAAATGCATATGATTTCAAACAATCCCCAATTAATTTGTACACAATTTAAATGATGTTTATATTCCGAAACCCGGGGTCTTTCGCGGTGCCTTCTATTTGGACAGGTGAAAAATAAAATCCTGGCTTCCTAAATGTTCCAATACAAAATTCCAGGCCCCGGAATAGTTGGGAGAAGGGGGACTGAATGTTACAACCCAAAGGGAACTATTTACAAGCCCCTTACGCCACCCGTGCGTCACTTGTTCCCATATTAAAAGTGACCTCCCAGTCACTTGTAAATACGACGCCTACATGCAGAGCCCGCGATCGCTAACGCACGTAGGCTTCACAACGGACGGGTTACTTAGGCTAGGACAAATACATGCATTTGTAAAAATGATTTGAAATAACGGATCAACAGAAGCTCACTGCTTTCCGAACTATAATGTTGCTACACTTGTCCGAAGATCACACAACGAGGTTACCGTGAAAAGATTAAAGAGAAAAAAAATCCCAAATTTTATTCAGAGAAAGCAAATTTTATCAAACAAAAAAAACACGACAACAAGAAACTATATTTCTGTTATAAGAAATCCTTCTTGTATTGCATCCGTCTGATTCCAGGCACGCGATAGACATTTTATGGACGCGTTTTTAAAAAACTTTTCTTCAGAAATGTTCACATTTAGGATACTTTGAAGATATTTAAATAAAATTAACGATATTTGCCAGCGGAGTGTATTGAACAAATGTCTGTCCCCTTGTTAGGTTTTATTCTTTTGCTCACCCGGGACCTTACCGCATGTTAAAAAAATATATGTTAAAAAAAAATCATTTTAGGTCTGGTGTCTGTAATGGGTCATTCAACATTTTAACAAGAGGACAGAGAGTACCCTGACTTTTTCATAAATCTCTCCACACCTCTGAAGGGTATGGAACAGGGCTACCAGAGGGACGGACTTTATGCTGTCGCAAGCGCTAATGGTATATTTATGTAACAAGCTTTTACCTAAATACGGTAATTTATTTTAAAATATATGTATTATTTTAATTCTGGCGCATATAGCTGCATGGATAAACATTGCACAATCTTGCTGTCACTGGCCGCCTTTACTCCGTTTTCTTCTAAAAGGGAACGGTTTTATTTAGAACCCTCGCTCCTATGTAGTTTGCCTCAATATTTTTTTGTAGCAAATCCATCGGAATTAACTGCAACAATATGTTTTTATTTAATCATAAATCCAGCACTCGCTGGAATACATATAGCTCGGCGGGTTGAGGCACCTGCTGCGGTAACAGCGCATGGAGATTAAAGGGCCCCATCCAGAAGCGGCGGCAGCCCGTGTTGTACGGAAACTATGTCATTAATAGGATGATAATTATTATTCAACATCGAATCCACTTCCGGCCTTAAAATCCCGCACATTTCAATCGAACAAGTTCTAATTTGTCGTTGATTTTGAAGGAACTCCACTGACTGACTAATGGCGATCGCGTGCCACGGGCAGGTGTGAAACTATAAAATGTATCTGGCACTTTGCTTGACGCGTGGACACCGTGTTACCTATCACGGTTCAAAACATGTCTATTTGTCATTGTAAATCGGAGTCATTTGGACCACTGTCGCTTTCTACATTCACTAGTATGTCATAGATGTTATTTTTCTAGTTATTTTAGGTACGCAAAGCAAGGGTGACCCAGTTGTTTAACGATGCATTTTTTTGTTCGTCCTTCGTAAACTCTCAACAATATTCCCGTCTCACCGACATTTCTTGATTTAGGGCTCAACATATGTCTCACTGCGATTTAAATTCGCGCTGGTTTAATTAACCATGCATTTGAGCATTGGTTAAATTACAACTGGTCCCCTAACAATCACAATATGTGAACACTTGGATACAGCACACAGATCATATCTTCTTCCTTACAAATTTGCAGAGGAAGGAAATACGAGACAAGAGAAGTGAGAAAGAAAACACAGAGGTGACCTTATTACACTTTGTGGTTTTCTAAGCGAGTCCCGTCTAAACGTGGGAAGGAAGTATTTTATTCACAGACAGCCATCAATAGCGGCCGTTAACTTTCGTCGTCAGTGAGATAACCTCTTTATGAGCTAGACAAGCAACCCTTCAGTCTACTATCTTTGAGGGGTATTTCAACTCAACTTTACGGTTTCTTGAACTGACGCAATTAACATCTTCTAAACACAATGGCCGTGGCTTGTTGCGTCATTGCGCATACACGTAGGGTGTAGCGTGACATTTTCCATTCTAGGGACCCGGAAGACCTGTATTGTTTTGTATTGTATTCACATCTAAATAGTGCTTACTACCCCTGACGAGGGTCTGAAGCGCTTACCTACGTGGAAAAGCTAAACCAGTGTGACACTTAGCGTGTCCAGAGGATTCTGGGATAAATACGTGATGACAAAGGCGATCTTCCTGCATGACCACCACAGCGCCTAGTATTGGGCGCTTGCTCCAATTCCTAAGAGAAACATTAGTAAACCTAACAGCCCATGACTAGAGGTGGGCAGGCAAACACATGCGTACTGGAAGCCGAGGCAGTGGTCTGACTTGACTCCAAGAGCCTGTTCACCAGTCCAGACAGCCATGGGAACTTTTGGTATGCAAGTCATGCAACAAAGATCCTGTAAAATATGATGACGTCTCTTCAAAATGCAAACGTGTATTTCTTTAATGTGCTGACGCCTTTCAGTAGAATACATCATGGCGTATCACTGTATTGAGAGCTGTTTATTTAAAGCAATAGGGCCTCATTTATGAGGCCTTGCGTCAGTTTTGCGCTGCGGATGCGTCACTTTTTGTGACGCATCTGCGGCGTAAAACATGCGCCTTGTTGCGCCATATTTAAAAAGTGACGCATCTAGGTAGATGCGTCACTTTTTAAACCCCTGCGCCACATTATACCTGCGTCAGGTATAATGTATGCAGAGGGGGCGTTCCCCCGCAAAAAGCCTCGTAATAGTGACGCAGTGAAATCTATGAGATTTCACTGCGTCACTTTTAGGATGCGGTTGCGTCAAAATCTTGCGCCTGCCATACAGCAGGCGTAAGACTGACGCAAGCCCTTTCACATGGGGCTCTCCCCATGTGAAAGGACGCATTGCTGGAGATGCGTCACTTTTGTGACATACTCCAGCAATGCGTCACTTTTGCGCTTACAGATGCGTCAGAAATACTGACGTATCTGTAAGTCCTTGCGACATGATGCGTCATACATTAAATATGACGCATCATTGGTGTCGCAAGGAGTGCGCACTGAAAAGTGACGCATCGCTGTTTTCACGCAGCGATGCGTCACTTTTCATAAATGAGGCCCATAGCTTTTAAACTTGAACCTAGCAGCATGCATGGTAACCCCTTGTCGTGTCAACGGTAATGCCATTAGTGAATAAAGAGGCAAGGCAGCTTTCCTGTGCTCCTTATACCTGTCTAAGATTTTTATGAAATACTGATCGACATTATAGTAAAGCAAACATCTTGAACTGACATGTTTGAAGGTGTTCTCATGGAGAATAATGAAGAAAAAGGATGGTTGGTGAAATATAATATTCATCTAGGATCACATGATTTGGATAAGCAGAGAAGCTGGGATTGATTCCAGGTTATCTTTCATATTGTGCAACTCAGCAATGAGATGGCTATGCTAGTCTCCCATTTGACATCAAAGGTCACTGCCTTCTTTTGAATTCTTGGCACATGAGATTACAGGGTGGGTGGCAGGCAGAAGCCATATAAAGTCTCGGCTCATTTTGGACTCAAGGGTCCAAGAGCACATTGAACGAGCCAGGGACATGCATCTGGCTTGAGGCTGGTGCGAGCTTTACATTGCTTGCCATGTTCTCCCCATGATAAGGAGCTATGTTTGAAGAGATGTCCTCTTTTATTAAGTCAATAAGACAAAGGGAAAGACATTTGTTTACTGATTCCCTCATGTTTTACTACCATCAATTGAAATATACCGTTCACTCTAGCAAAATACTGGCCATTTGTAAACTCTGCCCATAACTCTAACCAGGAGCAGCTGTCACCCCATTGCACACATGCCAAAGTAGGAGAACAAATAAGGAGGCAATTTAGAAAACAGCAGGGACAATTCATTTCCCCATTGATTTGTATTGAAGTGGGGTAATTTTTAAGCAGGAAACAAAATTAAAAAGGAGTTTAACAATTGTTTGCATACATACATTGTGAGTGTTGGCATGTTTGGCACTCCGCCTCCTCATCTGTCGGGGTTCTAGAGGACTTATAACGAAGTGTTTAAAGCACATTTGTCATTTGGATCCAAAACAGTCCTCTGTTGAACTCCTTAATTGTTGGCAGGTAGGTTTTTCTTTCTTTTCTTGTTTTTTTTATTGAAAACCCTATAAAATACACAGATTTAAATCCAGATATACATCTTTTAAAATCCATCAATAGTATCCGAAGGGGTAATAGATAGTTAACACAAATTAATCAAAAACAGATCTTAAAATAAACACATTATCAAACTGCAAGATAAAAAAGAACGCCTAGAATCTCGAGACTTATGTCCACTGCTTCCAAAAAGACAGATACAATGACATGAAGCATACCATCCATGTTAATAAATTCCAGGTTCCAAGATTCATAAAAATAAGGACAGATTGAAGGGATACAGCAGATTTAGTGATAAAGATTATGTTGGGGAAATAGAACACTTGATGTCATATAGACATTCCATTGGGACAAAACAAATGATATTGAATTAATGCTGACTCAGCTAATAGATGTAATATAACAAAACATGAACGTGTTTTATACAGAACAGGGTAAATTGTTTCTCTTGCAGAGGAGGGGAACGCATGCACACGCACATACACACACCCACACGTTAACAAGCATTGGTAAAGCCATTAGCCTCAGTAAACCACCAGTGTATTCAAAACATATGCAATAGGTATTACAAGCTTACAACCTGGAAAAGTAAACATGCTCTGATGTAAAAGGGGTAAGCATACTTTTAAAATAGGTACCACGATCCACCACATAATGCATAGTAAAATAAAAAATAAATGCAGGTATTAGCCTATCAATCCTGGGACAGAAAAGCACTACTTTTTAGGCCAATGTGCACAAGTAAAATGCTGTTATTCAAAGTACATCTAGTCAATGGCTGAAGTGGGCCAACCTATGTTTTATGCTGTGGTGAGCAAAAACAAAATGTGAATGACACTTTAAAAAGCCAATTGGTTAATACAGCTGGACAAAAGAACTTATGTATGAATTTTAAATTAAAAGCAGTATCTATGCCGGACCTAAAAATTAGAAAGTTTATGTATTTCACACTGTATTTCAAACCACTAACATGTACATATTTGTATGCATCATAGTCTCTGTGAGTTTGGCCTCAAACACGATTTTGACACAACCTCACACCATGTTGGAATATTACTGAGCTGGTTAAAAAAAATATGTTGGTAAAATGTTTTACAGCTTTTGGTGCTTTCCCAATTTCTAGTTGATAGCCTCATTTGAAAATTGATATGTCAGTCCTCCCTCAAGGCAACATATACAGTGCTTAGTTAGAGCCAGTGTTAGCAGGTGGGGGCCCACCAGCACTCATTTTTGGGGACCAGCACTTATTTTTCCCGAGGAGGATAAAAAGTGCCTTTCATTCAAAGCAAAAGAGAGAAAAACACAAATGCAGGAAAGAAGGAGGAAAGTCTGAATAACAGTGACAACGAGAAAGAAGGGATGAAAAAGAACTTGCAAGAGTGAGGTAAAGAGGCAGGAAGTGTCTGATGTTGGGTTGAAGAGGCATCAGGTGAAATTAAAACTATGCAGTCTTGATATGCTGGTTGACCAGCACTACAAGCGGCAGGCTTGTGAGCAAAACTTTGGGCGAAGCACTTATTATTCAACAAATCATGCTCTGAATATTTGTGCAATATAGCTGTTAAGATTCATGTATTTGGCTTTATTATTTTCTAATTTTTACATCTGCATTTTTCTCATGAATGAGGAATCCATCGCGTTGAGACATAAACGTCGCAGTGCGCTCATTTGTCTTTTCTGAAGCAGCATGGATGCAGCAGCAGATATCAAGTCCACTCACAGAATAAATAATGATCTTAACTTTTGAGAATAGTTTTAGCTTGGTTAAGTAGCTCTGCAGCTGGAATGGTCAACCTGGACTTGAAATTCATATTGACAAAATTGGACAAAAACGTTTGTTAAAACTTTGATAATTTTATTGACGTATACATCACGTGGTAGTCGACTAACAAAAAAATTGATTACTGGATGAAGGTAAGGTTCTTAATGGTCCCAACATTCTCATATATTACACTGTTCCTGGTGATTATCGGTGTTCCATTCGCCATATTGGTCAGATGAGTTAACCATTTAAAACCATCAAACACCAGTAATGATCAATACAGTAATTTGCATTCAATAGAGGTAAGAACGTATCTTTATTTGAATGCAAGTCTGATAACAATAAGTTCAGGTTGTCTTTGGAAATTGATACCTTGACACCAGTATGCCTTCAAATTCAGAGTTACAATCAGAATTTCAACAGCGTATTCAGCTGCCTACGCCATCTTAAAGTAGATTGGAACACCAACACGAGTCAAACCCTCCCATTACCTCATCACCGATGGCATGCAGGGCCGGACTGACAACAGGGCAGTTTGGAATTCTGCCGAGCTGGGGGCTGATTTAATTGCAGTGGGGGCTGATTTCGTTCATGGAGACATGCGTGTGCTTCGAAATATTGAAAGCAAAACAAATTTTGTTTAGTACGCTCAGGTCCCATCAACGAAAGCAGCCCCCAGCTCAGCAGCATTCCAAAATGCCCAGTAGCCAGTCCGGCCCTGATGGCATGGATGAAAAGGGCAGATGAAGCTGTGGGGCACAGCCAGAATTCTTGTTGATCAACATTTCTAAACAACCTGTCTTTATGCCCATAACTGGTCAATCCAGGCTATTCTGTTCTTCATCATGTCCACTACATCTCATTATGAACCTTTGATGCTTAGGTTGTCCTCCAACCGATCTCTTTTTCAATTTTTCTAAAGTGAGAACTGAACCCTTTTAGTAGAAACAACCATTCAGATTGGAAAATGCATGGACAGCGTCTCACTAGTGCTAATGTTGACCAACTCATTTGAACACAAGTGCGATCTTCCTAAAAGTATTTGCCAGGGGGCAGAAGCAGTCCTAACCCTTAAAAAGCAAAATGCATGATGCATGGGTTGTGCCGTGTTGTTAGATGTATTTGGCCGAGGATACAATTTTTTAAAGTTAAAAAAGTAAGTTTACTGAGAAGGAAAATTTTAGGATGAAGGTACACAATATAGTCAAACAATTGATAATCAAAAAATAACTTAAGTTACAACACAGAACAAGATTGTAAGGCGTAAATACTAGATTAACATGGCTTGAAGAGTATATAAAAAGAGAAGAGAAATAAAGAAGAAAAATACAAATAAAGGATTACAATTGTGTACACCGCAACATGGTCCATGTTATACAGAAAAAAGTATTAATGATATTAATATGAACAGGTTGATGTATAACTAATCTATGGAAAGTCAGGGAGGTCGGGGTTTCTTCTTGTTGAACAGGGGTTAGGGAAAAGGATCGCTTTGCGCTTGCATCTATGAACGATGTGACAGGTGATCAAAAATGTAAGCGTTTTGAGGCCATGTGAATAGGGTACACAAAGGCTGTATCTAATCTGTGATTATAACAAATGCCATATGACCAAGCTTGATAAGATAACGGTGGAATCTTTCCAATTTTTTGTTATTTGCTGGAAAGCGACTGCTAGTTAAATGTTTCTAATCTTTGTATTACAATTAGAGTTGACCCACACTGGAGATAAACTCCCATAAAATATATGTGTGTTAGAAAAAGGTATTCCAGAACCAGAAATTGAATTAATCTGAGACCAAACGTTTTACAAAATTTATGAGCATGCAGGCAAGTGAAAAGTAGATGGTATAAATCAGAAAGTAGGGCACGTCCAGCAAATATTAGGAAGGCCAGTATGTCTTTTACTTAGGGTTACCGGGCTTAGCTGGAGTCTGTTATAAATAAAAAAGAGTTTTTGTGTGGTGTTTGCTGATCTAGAGGATTTCCTCAGTTTAGTCCATATTTTGTTCCATAGGGATATGGACCAACACATCTCTAAATCCTGCTCCAGGAGAGCTCTATTTTTGTTTTTTCTCTAACATTATGCGAAGTGTGTAAAACTGTATATATAACAGAGGCCTTAGGATAAGTGCAAAGAAGATCGTGTAATTCCTTCACAGGAGATGAAATGTTAGTATTGAGGGATAGAAGTTGAGCATATGCAATTTGGAGGGTTTAGACTGGAAGGAAGAGCGAAGTTTGAGGAGCTGGCTAGCTTGGGAAAAAGGTATCACTTCATCTTGTATAAAAAGTTGATGGACTCAGATGAAATCCTTTTGCCTCCAAGCCTTCCAGTACGTAGCCATGCCACGCAAGAAAGAGGATACTGTTTTTTATTGCCAAATACCACCATAAATGGACTTGTTTTTTTTCAAGTAATTGCTTAACCGCATCGCTGCAACGGCTTTTCCCGCTGTGTGCGGCGTTTTTTAAATTACTGCGTTACATGACGAGCTCAGCTCATCATCAGCATACGAGCGCCGTAGCTGATGACGAGCTGAGCTCATCATCAGCATCGAAGGGAAGGGAGGAATACCTGCACCACTGCTCAGCTCGTCAGTTTCCTTGACTTTCTAACAAGAATTCCTTTTACCAAGATTTCCTTTAACCAGATCAATGTGTATACCGATGAAGTTAAGTTGTAAGTGCAGCAATTAGAGAACGCAACATAAACATTTATGATATTTAAAAACATAACTCTTAGATTATCACCTGTTAGGAATCTGATTAAATGAAAAGATTGGGCGGGCATCGTGGAGACAGCTGTCTGGAGGAAAAGTCGCTTTAGGGATACCTTTAGTTTCTAGATTGCTTCAGCGCTGGTATGCTATTACCTGGAGGTATGCAGCATGCAACATTTCTAAATTGTTGTGACAAGTGATGTGAAGCCAAGAAATGCAGCATGTTGGATTAGTCCCATAGGCTGAGATTTCTTTTGTCTCCCACCTCTTATAAATTGCTAGTCTGTTCTAGTACAAGGTTCTGACAATCAGTCCAGGGCAGGGTCTCGTGGTTGGTGGCAGCTGACATTTGTGGTTCTCATTGCCTTGGGGTTGTGGAGCCATACATGGACCCACCTGGACCATGGGGCCTAGTGTCATTAAATGCAAGGTTTGGCATACTGCAGTAATATAAAGGAGTGACGTGGGTGATAAGAGGTGCCCACATGTGATATACACAGGCCTAAAACATCTGCTGTCACTCATTGCAGGGGAAGAGGTAGGACTGCTGATGATCATAAATAACTCTTGCGTTGCCCCCACATCTTGCAATTTTTTGTAACTTTCCTTTGTCTCTTACCCTGCAACTCCCGACAGATACATTTCATTTGCTACGTTTGTCTTGTCCAGACAGACTTCATCAACTGTATTTGTGAATGTATGCTATTCTGGCCTAGGCGCTCCTGTTTCGCACCTGTGAACAATGTCACATGGGTTCAGTGAGGGCATGTGAACTTGCACTTTGGGGGCATATTTTTCCCAGCTAGAAGGAGGGACGATGCTGACTTTCCTATGAGCACTGGTGGAGTATCTAATTTGTCCTAATGGAAAATAGAGTGTGATGGCATCCAGTGGTGGCTAGTATCAGGGCAGGGGGACTAAAAAATTAAATAAAAATAAAGCCACTTACCTGCTTCCCCCTGACTCAGTGTTCTTCCGCTGCTGCACTGCACAGGCTCCCCTGAGGCCAATCCTGACGCTGCTCTCATGTTTGAAAGCAGTCTCAGGATTGGCCTGAGCACTGTGAATTTGCACTCCCAGAGAGACTGGGGGCCTTATTTATGAAGGACTTGCGCCACCGGTGCGTCACTTTTTCCCATGTTAAAAGTGTCGCACCGGCGACGCAAGCCCTTCATAAATAAGGCCCTGGGAGCTTTGCTGTCTCTAACCTGGCAACGCAGCAGGGATAGAGACAGCTTCAGTGCGTGTGTCAGTTTGGCCATCCTGAGATTGCAGGCCAAACCGACAAGTGCACTGACAGAAGTGCTGCCCCCCACTTCCCATCTAACCTGTCATTGTCTAACCCACCCCCAAGACTCATTCATGCTTAAAATAAAACAATAATAAACCTTTGTTAAAATCGTTTTTTTCCTGGAGTTTTGCGGCTGCTGGCAGGAGGGCGACACTCCTCTGCTGAGGTAGAGGGTCGCTGCTGATGGTGTCCCATGCTGAAGGTGTTTTCTGCTGATTATTGCACCTGTTACCGTCACTTCTATCCCAGTAGCTGCGCTCTTAGGTTTTATACAGACTCGCAAAGTATATATACAGACATTTTGAGCACAAATCATCTCTCAGGCAAGAGGATGGAAATACAACAGGCAGTTGTCAGTCGTGGGAAGATTGCTTGCATGAGTTCTGACTGAGATATTACATCCCACCTTGATCTTTGACCACTTGCCCCAACTCAATGATTACCATGCAAGAGTCTTGTTGGAAATTACCATCTTTTGCATGCTGTACCCCCAGATTTTTACCGTAACTATTTTGGCAGGCTGTTGAATGTTGTGCACTTTATCCCTGCTAACCTGGATATAATGCCTGCGTTCCCCTTCTAACATGATGAAATTAGCATACCCATAATTGGCATATTTAACTTACCTATAAGTCCCTAGAATTTGGCACAAAAGTCCACCCAGGGCCTGTAAGTTAAATGTCACCGGTTAACAGCGTTGAACCATTCACTATAGTGGTTGTGTAAACATGACTGCAGTTCTGCCATCTCTATCTTGGCTCAGCAGGTTTAAACTGCAAATTCGTATAGTGAAATAACCCATTTTTAAAGGACTAAACCTTCATTTTAAATATTAATAAGCAACTTATCAGTTGGCCTTATTGTCTGTTGCAAAGTCCCCCTTTTTGTATGGCCACCTTTCACGTTTTGCTCCAAATGCTGTAGTTATGACTTTGGTAGTGCACAAGAGTCTGCTGACCAGACCTCAGTGCCATTGCTCTCTCCTTAAACTGTTATATTCAAATTGGTAATCCCGTAATCCTAGTATTTGTTACTAGTGGTACCCAGGGCATAGGTGGTAAAGTGGTCCTCAGTGCGGAAAACAATCCACCTTTGTTCACTCATGTCTCAGTGGCACACAGTCCTGCAGCTGGTACAGAAAAACCCACAGGTGGAGCAGTGCACACATACAAGGACCAGGACATGGATGGGTTTGAGATCAGAAGAAGGCACTGCCATTCATTTCCACCACCTGGCCTGTTTATCCTTGGTCGCACACATAGCCCCACGACCTTCCATTGTCCCATGATACATTCTGATGCACTCACCTTGGTCCGCGACATGGCCTGCCATATCCTCTTCAATGACCAATGACACAGTGACCTCACTGGGTTCTGTACCCTTCCAGTTCCTCGGTACCTGTCAACCCCGGATGGACTCTGGTTCGCCCTCCATGAGCCCATATTGTGAAGTGTGCTTGTCCTGTCCCTCTACTGCTCCATCTGCTAATCCCCACTGGATGTGTAATAAACATCCAGTGATGCACTGCTGTGTTATGTTTTACCTAATTTATGTATGAATATGTGGAAGAATGTTGAGACAGTGATTCACCTTAAGTCAATGATGCTCATCTTAATGGGATGCCAGTCACAGTATGCTACATAGCCTATTATGTTTCTGGTGCCGAAAACACTACAATGGGGACACAGGCATTAGTCACTTCCTTGTCCGGACATGTACTGAACCACGTCCAGAGCCTCAGAGTCATTGTGGCTATCCCTGCCCTGTTCCGTCGTACACCACTCCGATTACGTTCCGACGTTGGCCCCACATAGCTACCTGTCGCAGGCGTACTCACTGTTGGTGTGCAGGTCAGTGGTCTAGTTGTCAACATGTCATGGCTACTCCCTGAGGGCAGGTTTGCACACACACCACAGCCATCTGGTACATGCTTTACAGGCCACGTGACCATGCAAATATAATGGGTCAACAACGTCACATCCTTTATTGCCGGTGGTGACTGGATGGCAGACTCTCCACAGGTCTGAATCATAAAGAGTCCATAAAAAGTTGCAGAGAGGGTTAGTCACACCCTGAGCTGTATAGCCGTCATGGGCCTACCACCACGTTCCGTGGACTTGAGTTGCACAGGGTTAGTGCCACCCAAAGATGAGGTGGCCATGAGTGGCCTACTACCACTTGGCGCGGATTTGTGTTGCACAGGGTTAGTGCCACCTGAAGCTGACGTGGCCATCAGGGGCCTACCACCACATAGCACGGACTTGAGTTGCACAGGGTTAGTCGCACCCTAAGTTGTATGGCCGTCAGCGGCCTACTACCACGTGGCGCTGACTTGTGTTACACAGGGTTACCGACACCAGAAGCTGATGTGGTCTCCGCCATTGATGACTCAGAACTCATCGACATGTGTGGGATCTGCAGGGTTGCGAAGCGGGTCCACATAATGTGCACCAAGCCATGGTGGCGGGACGTGGCACTGGAGCTTTCCTGGGCACGTGGAGTGCCTACTGGCAGACACCCCGGTGGCAGCAGGTAATTATTTGGTCATGTATGCGCAGGGACGGCGGTGTCTCTCTCTCTCTCTCTCACTTTCCTCTATTCACTCTCTCTCTCACTCTCTTCCTTCCTTTCCTTCTATCTCTCTAACTCTCTCTCCCATTCTCTCTCTCTTCCTTTCCTTCCCTCTCTTTTTCTCTCTGGCTTTTTTTTCTTCCCTCTTTTTCTGTGTCTCACTCCTTTGATATGCACATTACATGCGACCTTATTGTGTGCTTTATTTTCCAGGCTGTGTCCTTGACATTGATGGACCCGACAGGAGTCTTCCGCTTTGTTGTTTTGTGTTGAGTTTGTTAAATTTCAATAAAGTTTTTGGTTGTTACTTAAGTGCTGTGTGACTCTTTCTCATTCTTATTACTGTTATTTGGTGGTGTCCACCCTGGTGTTAAATTTTGGGGCAGTTATTGTGGGAATACTGGTGATGTCTGCAGTTTGCAACAGCTTCTGAATAGTATGTTAGATTTATCTTAACTTTTGTTGCATTAAAGTGCTGATAATGAGATGCAGAGTAGGCGTTCCCGTGCAAAAACACATGAGGTGCACCTTTGCGATTTATTCTAAATACTAAAATCCTGTATTGAATTGCACTGTGGTAGTGGGTGCATTTACAGTGTACACACAAAATCAATGAAGAAATCTCATAGTATTTATATTGATTGGGAATAGTGGGTCAGATGCTGGATCTTGATGGGATACACTGCCCAGTTCGTTTATTTTTCTGTACACGAATAAAAAACATCACAACTTTCACAACGAAAGGTAAAAACTGCGGTGCAAAACAAATTCCAGCGATAAGCCGCATTAGCACCAGGGATTTTACACCTGCTTTCTGCTGGTGTGAAGCAGGACGACTATCTGCAGGATGAAAGGGAACACAGCCAAGAGCCACACCAGAACACCCACAGGTGCCATAGTCAATGAGCATGATACCCGGATACCCATTAGGGCCACAACCCTCATCACAACCACCCCAGGACCGCAAACGCCCCCGAACCCGCATCTGAGCAAGTGTGTCCATGTGGTCACTGTGTTAGCATGATGGGCACGGGCCCTACAACATCACAGTGTGCTGTCTTCAGCGGACATTACCATGTCACCTCAGCTTTGGCAGGGAGCCTGGACATGTAGCTACGCACGCATCCTCCTGCATGCACAAGCGGCGTGTGCTGGTCCAGCGTATACAGGTCAGCGCAGGGTTTTGCCTATCTGACAAGGGGAACGGGGTGTCTCGGACATGTCCATGTGCAGGAAGTGCGGTAAGTGTGTCTCTGTGTTCTGGTGTGGCAGCCACAAGGGCCGCAACAGTCAATGTTGTAAAGTGGCATGCACCATCTCCAAAGGGCAGTGTCACGGTCTGGTTGGAATGCCGCAGGAAATGCGCGAATAGGCGTTACAATGGTGTGCCATAGGAGTGCACGGGATACAATAGTGCTGAGCACAAAAGTGTGGGGGCTCGTGGGAGGGAGGAGCAGCTGTTTGGCAACGTAACACACAGTGCTCGCCCATGTGCCACATGCTGGGCATCTCATCAATGATGACCAGGGTCGGAGACATCCCACAAGAACCACGACCGACCTCTGTACACATCCTGTATGGATGCTGCTGGAGAAGTTACTGTAGGGATGAAAGGTTGTTTGGCTGAGATATTTTGCGCTAGCACATCTGCGGCTCCGAGAAGGAACTTGCAAGTGGCCAACCCCCTGACAGATACGATAATATTTGCATCTGTCTCCCACACTACACACTACCTGATTTGAGAACAATGAGTACACATTCCACACTCAAAAGTCCTTCGTTGTAGTAAGTGTGCGTGAAATGGCCTTCACACAAACTCCCACCACACCCCTGTACCCATTGCACACAGACCCAGCTCATTGCACTAAGCTGAGCCATTTCATCCACAAGACTGGCACACAGCAAGCCAGTGCAGCTACAAGCAGAGCCACTGACGCAATGGCAGGGCATCCCGAACACGTGGTCGACTCCATTCACGTCCACTTATACCTTGCACGTCTGCTGCATCTCCTGGGTGCACTGCCTTTGGCAGAGCTGTGAATCACTTACCAGATGAGCATTGCGTTTGTCACCTGCGTTCAACCTGTAATGCAATGTCGCAAGTGCTTATCCGAGTGGTGCATGGACGTGTGCCTCTTCAACATGTGGGTAGCTGACATGGATTACTATGGGTGTGTGCACCCCCTGTTGGCCCACAAGCAGGAGTGTCATGGTGATACCCGTTTATGGCATGCATGAATGTTTGGCATGCATGTTGGGAACTGGGCCTGTGAGATTGCACGTGTTGTAGTGTGCAGTGAGCAAATTGACCCACTCCCCGATTCTGCTATGGTGCACATTGGTTACAGTGGTTAGAGTCAACAAACTGCCCTGGTCAGCTGATGGATTACATTGATGACATGTCAAATATTGGGGCTAAACTCATTAGGGATAGTGGCTTTCGCAGCTGCACTCGCGTTCATGGACGAGTGACAAGGTACCTAAAACTACGACTCGATGTCCCACATAGCACGTGTCTCGCCGCATCAATGCACGTTGTGCATGTGTTACATGTCCCATGATGACAGTGGACATGGCTGCATTGGTGTGGACTCATGTCCGAGGCGCGGACAACCAACGCTGCTCAGCACTGACATGTGTTGGTGATGGACTACCCCGAGGTGAACATGAATGTTTTCCTACGTTCCTTATTCAAGCATGCTGCTGCATTTGTCTGCATATCGTGGCACTACTCTTGGCCGTACTGACACACACTTTTTTTATTAAAGTTTCCACATTTTCATTTGTCTCCAAATGTGTGGTGTCTTCATTTGTATGCCAAAGCGTGTGTCACGTACTCTCTGGCTGCCTGCCATACATGAATTGCTACCCCACCCGGACCTTGGGTTTGTACTTATGCGTTCTCATGCGCCTGTTTTGTACTAATGCTTTTGGACGTTTATCCGCCACAGGCGACTGCATTTGTGTCCTGTGTTCGATTGTGCGAATGTTTGTGTTTGGACAACATTGTGATGGTTGTTGGTGTGCTCTGCTTCCTATGTGTGTGTGCTGCATTGTGTGTGAGATGTCCCTTCATGTGAGGGTTTGTTCACTCTTCTCCCTTTCAGGCAGTGTGGTTTTCACTTCTGTGCTTGTTCAGTAGTGTGATGTTGGCGGATTGTGTAATTTATGCTCCTTTTTGGTGTGTTTCATTTTGGCCATGGTTTGCCTGTAGTTGTGCTGTACTTGTTTGTGCATGTGTGCCAATGTGCCCATCTCTCCCTTCCCCCCACTCCCTGCTTGTTCCACTTCCTGGTGCTGTTGTGTCTGTAATGTTGTTGCTCCACACATAAATACATGTAAAGAACAAATTAGAATAGTTCCTTGATTCTTTTAGATGGCAAAACTTCTCTCTATTGGTTATTTTTGAATTTTCGATATAAACAGTTTTTTAAATATTGAAAGATACATAGAAGTCAGAAGTGCAATGTATTCTATCAACACACTTTCTAGAACATTCTACAACACGTGCAGGTTAAAAGTTCATAATTTTTTTTAAACCAACCGATATATTTTTGCATCATTTTCTGGAACATTTGACAGCACGTGCTGGTTAAAAGTTGACGATTGTTTTAAGTTCGAACAGTGCCTTCCCAATGCAAGTAGCAGGTGTGGTTGAGTTGAGCAAATTTCATCTTATGATATGTACTCCACGTTTAAACTGCTTTTTCTTAACCAATCACAAAGATGCTTTTCCACAAAACAAATGTGCACCCTACTTTAAAAAGAGCAATGGTTTTCATCTCCCAATCAGTTATCGTTTTGTATGGGGAAAAAAAGTAGTTCCTCATCTTTAAACATATCTCTTATTCTACGAACGGACTGCATGAGCTAGGACATAGCTATGTTTTCTGATGCAAGAGGTATGCAGAACAGACACGTATTGACTTAGACCTAGGCTTACAAAATATGGACATTAAATGGTTTGGACAGAGAGGATTGAAGTGGCACCAATTCTTGCCTTTAGTTAAAACCTGTTTGCATCTCCAACACCCTGACCTCATAATTGTGCACTGTGGTGGAAACGACCAAGACACATTGACTCATGTAGGTTTGGAAATGCTTACGAAGGACACCTTTAGACAACTGATGTTGATTTTCCCCTCAAACTCTCTTTGTATATTCCAATATATGCCAAAGACAGAAGTGGAAATGTTCAAACCAATTTTGTCCACAGATTGAAAATCTAGGAAGAATGTTAACAAAGCTGTGTCTGCATACCTCAGAGACCATAGAATAGAGTCGATGAACAACAACATAAGTTTTGATATGGCTCATATCTACAGAAGTGATGGAGTACACTCCACAGATCCATGAAATCAAGTTTTTCTGAATAACCTAAAGCTGTGCATCCACACTTATATGTAGCTCCAACTAATAAACACAAGGGCTCTTTTTAGAGCTGCCTTTTAATTAGGGCTCCCGGTTTTCCGTTTTTACGGTATTTTACATATAAATACAGACGGAAATCTATATTTCCTATGTCTGTATTTATATTTAGAAACTGAAAAATACTACAACATTTTGCGGGTCTGCCGTCCGGTATTTTGCCTCCAACGTTCCAAATATACAATGCTGCTGTCCCGTGTGAAAGGCAGTTCTTTACATTTCTGTGTTTAAGTCTCTGAGCACAGGGGGGGGGGGTCCCGTAGACCCTGCTCGCAGTCTAGTAAGAAGGGGTGAAGAAGGGAAAAAACAACAAAGCCTCGTTATCTAGTTAATGGTCTTTTTAAAGACCAGTGAAGTACTTGGGTGCGGCTGGCCATCAATCACACTTTGAGAGGTTTATCAGCATGTGGGTAAATGTCACCATATGGCTATACAAATTTCACATGCACTTTTACAGACACATTTATCAATGAGTTAATATGAAATGGAGGTCGCACAAATTACCATTGTTTGAATAGCATGAGAAGTGCAACCTAACGTTGGGGTGACATCCCTCATAACAATCGGCAGCGAGTCCATTTATCACGTCCAATGCTTTTTCTCTTGTTTTTTTACATTTATCTGCCGTGCTGAAGTGAATATGCTCAGCTTGACCAGAAACATTCCTCACACTAAATAACACAGCTTCCTCCGTACCACAGACACCCTCGCCGAGCACCAGTGTGTCGTGTCATGCATATCCTTCTTGGGGGAGAAGCACGCATGCCGGTGTTGTCACACATCATCCTTTGGTTATTTAACAGGCACAAGAAACAGAGCTGGCGCTTGGTATCACAAGACACATGCTCTTACACAATAGGGCGATATTGTGTCGGCTGCTTAAGGTGGATTCCATCCTGTGAGGAGAGAACCTGTGACCGAAGGTTACACTGTAGTCTCGGCTGCAGACACGCAGCCTTCTGAGCTACCTCAAAACAAACTCAAATGGACACTGGTAGTAAGCCATGTTCACGTCATCGGGTTGATGAGCTCCTGATGAGCTCCTAATGTTAGGTTCCCACTCAGCCCACACACTGCAGGAACGAGGTATGTACCAACCACTTCCCCGGCTCACCAGCCACTCACAAGATGTAAATAATGAGTATACCGATGACCCAGAAAAGGGGGTGGATTGTGGGGAGACACCAAGTCTACCACCCCTATAGAGCGAAGAACGAACTGCTCCCTCCTCCACGCTTCTGCACCTAAGCAAACACAAAAAACATACACTTCACAATGCAAACCCTACCTTGAAACCCAACATCAGTGACCATATCCTGTTACAACAATCATATGTGCTTACCAGTCAAGAGCACAGGTTTGGTATCATGGAGACTTCAAACGAACAGTTCACCTCCAAGATATCCTCTCTTGGATCCAAATGGTTGGGTTGAAAGTTAATACAAGGTGTCTCTCTTCACGTTACTTTTATCGAGGGGAAAAACATGTCTTATTCTGAACATGGACAGAAAAAACCCCCCTTCAGGCTTAAAACTACGCGTGAACACCGGAACTGGATATCTATACTGGGAGGGTTGAGATAGCAGACTGGCTTTCTCTACACATGGGATTGAACAGCGCTCGCGGAAAGACCTAAAACGTAATTTCCTGCATCAAACGACGTGGAGCGGTGCTTTAAGGAGCTGCGCAAAATCTAATGAAAGCGCTGTCACAATCACCGCGTTCTCCTCGTAAATGAAACGGAACAAGGTGCCGGTCAGGAGGAGAACAAAAAACCTCTAAAGCCCCCCAGGGTACCAAAATGAACGTGATAATACACACGAACCAAAAAACGGGACAAAAACGGGGAAAGGGTCTCTAACTCACTAAACTCACTACCCAGAACAACAAGGGAAATAAAAGAACCCAACAAAGGGGACCAGACTCAAATGTTTAAAGGAAGGGGAAAAGGAAGGATAACAATTCTCACGAGCCCGTGAGAAACAGCAAAGCGAATCCAGGAACACAGGAACCAGCAAACAGGAACCCACAGGTGAGCAATAACAAGCCCCGACAGTAAGGTAGGACTGACCTATATCCTGAACTGGCAGATCATGTGATAACAGTTCATGGTCACTGACAGAGGACTGCGCCCGATTCCTAACACCTAAGCTGTCCTCGGGACTCTGATGCGTCGCATCTCGGGCCCTGAAGGCTCTGTGCCCTGAATGGCGAATGCCACAGAGAAGAGTACGGAGTGCAGGGTGGCCATTGCTCTCACTGAGGTCCCTGAAGATCTCTCAACAGCTCCCTGCTGTTCCGTGTGTTAGATTTGCTGATAGGCAGATGCTGGCAGGGCTGGGCAACCGCTTTGCTGTCATGTATGGGGCCCTGGCTATCAATGGCCTTTCAGAGAATGAGTGTCCTGAGAAGACTGTCTATCCTCGAGGGGCCTGTCTGCCTCTGATGTCCTGGATATTTCCAGGAAGACCACCCGCAACCCTTGCCCTGACATTGGGACATCACACTTTTAACAAAGGGCACAATGGAGCTGCCCACGATCAGAGGGGCGACCAGTCTGTAATCCACACTGCGGCCAGGAGGGTATCTGGGAGGAGGGCGCTTAATACACTACCCTTTAGGCCCCTGCTCTTGGAATGCACATCTGGTGATGGTCCCAACCGCCACATCTGCATTTAAAGTCTCCAGGGTCATTAACATATTTACACTTTTTTAACAAAATTGTCCAACAAAAAGACTTTGGATATGTCTCGAACGGAAATTTGCAGGTGGAGTGGGGATTTGCACAGCCCAGGGGGAGCGGTGAAACACATCAGCCCACAGGGTAGAGTCTTCCGTGGTAAAGACCACAAGCATCCCAATGAATCTGAACACGAGGAGGTAGCTTGTGCACAGGTTCAAGCACTGGCGGTTTCTGTTCGGCCTTTCATCCTTCAGAGGCCACATGAAAGGTTTGGTCCATTGTTATTGGAGTCTTAAATAGCACACTATTGCCCTGGGTTCTGCTGTCGCAACAGCCTGTAAGCAACTGGGACCTATATGCAATAAAACGAAACCTGAAAGGTTTTTTTAGGGAATTGTGAAACCATAGGTGGCGTGATGTTTTCTAAGCTCTGCGGGAAGGCAGCCTTTAGTAACCAAACTTTGGTCCAAATCGAACGCACCTTGCATACTATCCTACAAAGTCACTGGACTAGTTGAGAAGTGATATATATATAAAAATTATTTACAAAGCTAATCCGCCTGAGTTTAATATGGCAATGCACGCATTAGCATAAGAACGAGATCTACAGTATCAAACCAGTACGAGTATACACGCCTGGAGTTGTAAAGACGAGAGAGGAATAGTCCACTGGGCTCAGCCAAGGAGTGATTGTATATTGACGGCTGTGCTTTTAACCCAGAACTAAACAAGCATTGGCAAAGCCAATAGGTTGGGATTGCATTTTGAGTCCTGACTACAAAATTTAAAAGGCCTGCTGCAGCGAAAATAAGTAGAAAACAATGATGTTCTGTATCTGTGGAATTAAGAATGTAAAATATGAGGCTTTAGTGTGCTTCTGAGATGTGAAGAGGTCTCTTCTGCCTTTCTAAGCATGCACTCTATAAGTGACACTAGCATCAGTTGACAGAAATACTGCTTGGGTCGGAGCAGCAGTCCAATCTGTGTATATATTTGTTTTACTTGGTAACAATAAGTATAGTACATCTGAGTCGTCAAGCCAGACCGAACAGGTTATTACACCAACTTAACAGAACTAGCATTTGCAATGCAATAGGTCTCGCATTATCAACGTTTGAGCTACTGGTGTTGCATTATTTAGCAATGCCAATAGCTCAAACTTTAATAATGCGAGACCTTTTGCATTGCAAATGCTTGTTCATTTTGGGGTAAAACTCTCGTAGGCCGCGGCGGAAAGAGGTCTATTTATCGCAGGAAATGTACCCGATTTTGGAGCAAAATCTATCAGTAAATGTCGCAAATCATCTGTTTTCATGTGAAACGCACATGGACTATGAACAGAAGCTCCGGTGTTGGGCCCCAAAGTGTCTACTGTCACTGGAAATTCACCTTGATTTCAGAGTGAACCCCAATCGAACGATTGAAATCCCTCCCCTACCCAACACACCACTCACACAACTCCCCAGGCTGATAAGGGCTGCAGTGAGTCTGTTGTCACGTGAAATGCACCTTCATTTGGGGTGAACCCCATCGCACACTGGATAAGTGACGCAGCAAGCATGTTACCATGTAAAAAGCACCTTAATTTCACTGACGCAATCAGTGTTTATGTCCTACAGCCTCCTTTCTGTGTCAATTTAAATAAATGTGGTAAAATACTAGCTGTTGTGTTGTCTTTTGCTTGTCGCAAAAATAAATGTGGATAAATACAGATAAAATGGCCAAAAAATAAATATGGATAAATACAGACGGAAACAACAAAAAAATAAATACCAAAACCGGGAGCCCTACTTATAATCCCAAAATCTGTTCACAGACTGACAGCTGCGATCGGGGTCTAACTCGCAAAGGGACAGCAAGAAGCCAACTGCCTTGCTAGTAGACACACCTATGACCTAACGGACTGGCTCGCACATGTACAGCTGCGGACCCGACGGCTGGCAGACGCACAGCTTTGAGCTGACAGACTGGTACTGTTTCATCTTTTAGGGTAGTACAGTGGTGTTTGTGTACTGTAGTGGATTATGCTGCGGGTAGTGTTTTAGGATTTAGAGCAGTGCAGTGTGTTTGTGTAGTATTGGAAGGTTTGTGCTGGAAATAGTGTTTTAGGATTTAGGGTGATGTGCAGTGGTGTTTCAGTAGTGTAGCGGATCATGCCGACAGACTGACTCACAGATCTCCGAGCCGACGCACTGGCTTGTAAAGGCATAGCCGCGACCTGCTGATGTAGGGAGTGCAGCGTGAAAAGTGTATCTCACACGGACACAGATAGCAGTGTTGCCTCGCAGAGGTAAAACTATGAACCCAATGGCTTGTAGACGGACAGATGCGAGCTGACGGACTGAATCACAAAATGGCTGCCAAAACTGCCTAGTTTCAACAGTTCACAGCCACAGGCTCGTGCTCGTAACTCCTTAGCCAATCAGATGTCAGAATTCTCAAATGTCAATATCTTTAAAATGTGATATTCCCTAAAAACTACTGAACAGAATTACACCATTTAACAAAAGCATGCTTCTGAACCATCACCTTTCTCCATGCTAAATTTGGTGTAATTCCGTTCAGCAGTTTCATCTGTAGTCTTCTCAAAATTTTCCTATGGAAATTTCATTGAGAAAACACGTTTTGCGACCCCCTTTTTTCTCCACCCCCTAGACCAATAACCACCAAACTTTCAATATAGGAGCTGATCAAAAAAGAGAAACGTTTTGGATAATTTCATAAACCTTCGTCAAATGATGCCAAAGTTATAAGCACATGCAGGGCTCCAAGAGGGGGGCGGAGTAACACCCCTCCCACCATGACTGAATCCCCGGAGTTGCAGGGACCACAGCAGGCCCCCGCAGCCCTAGCAAGCCTCGCTATTATGTTTTAGCAAATGCCCCCCGGAACCTACCCACCTGGGGAGCTCATTAAAATAAAATGCGAGAACCCGCGACCCCAGTGCCAATTGCGCTGATTTTAAAAAAATTAAAAATAGTTTTTTGGGACCCCCTCAGCACGCCTAGGGGGTCAGGGTGTTTCTACACTGTCTCTTCTCTGGTTTTATATCTTTGTTTCTCTGTCTTCTGGAGACTCGCTTCTACCGCGTCACAAGATGGCTGCCAATATTTCCTGGTTTGGAGTGTTGGCAGCTAATCACAGTGAAGCTCATGTATGGCACTTAAGGCTCTGCCCGGATATTGAAACTTTTATTTTTCGAATTTCTCAGCAACTACTGAATGGATTTACACCATTTAATAAAGATCGCTTTCTGACCCATGCACTACCTTTGTGCCAAATTTGGGGTAATTCCTTTCAGTTGTTTCAGCTGTAGCCTTGCACAAACTTTCTTATGGGAAATTGATTTTTTGACTCTTATTTTTTGAATTTCTCAAAAACTACTGAACGGATTTACACCATTTAAAAAAACGGTCACTTTCTAAACCAAGCTCTACCTTTCTGCCAAATTTGGGGTAATTCCGTTCAGCAGTTCGGGCTGTAGCTTGTCGCACATCTTCCGATGGAAATTAACATGGGGATAGCGTGTTTTGGGACCCCCCTTTTTTCTCAGCCCCCACTTGACGAATCACCCCAAAACTTTCAGGATAGGAGCTGACCTGAATAGACTTTTTTTTGGGAGACTTTCGCGAAGATTCGTCAAACAACGCCAAAGTTATTAGCAAATCAAAAATTGCTTTTCCTATGGAAACTAGGTTCTAACTATAACTACCTACTGGTGACTGCCAGTAGGTAATATACATGCTCTTCCTATGGAAACTAGGTCCTAACTATAACTACCTACTGGCGAGTGCCAGTAGGTAATATATATATATATATATATATATATATATATATATATATATATATATATATATATATATATATATATATATATATTAGATCTGATTCGCCTCCCATGCGCTACGGCGCAGACAAATACACGGACACCAAAGTTCAACGCCGGAGACAGGCTTAAGTTATAAACTGTGATTTATTTCATTTTCGTGCAAAGGGTGCAAGCCTCATCAGACGCGTTTCGGGCACTGGCTGTGCCCTTGCTCACTGACAATTAGCCACTGCGCTCCACCATATTTAAACACACAGTTTGAAAAAGTGCGCCAAACCATCACAGTTACAATGTTAGACATCGAAATAGGACTACGCTGTAAGCTGTAAATAGGTTGATGATTTCAGTAAAAATACGTCGGCCATCTTAAGACAGCGTAATAAACATACAACTTCTTCTATGTTTATCAATTATGGCGTAGTTATAAGCCAAAATAATACTCATTTCATTAGTTAAACTTGGTATCATTGTTAAAAATCGAGAATTCAATTAGCACAAATGCAAATTATACGTATATATAGTCTTGGCATATCTCCTATTTTGACGTTCAAATACGTTAAAACTATACAGTCAGGAACTCCGCAATGTTATGCTCAAACTATGTTACACATTGTCAAGCATGTTTCATGTCACTCGGTTATTATAATAAAACAAGTCCTTGTATTAAAGAGCAAAGTGCATTTGTCAATCACGTTAATTAAAACATTAGACTTGTGCAAACTATTCCATGCAATTTTAGCAATAAAGTGCAAAGTGCAAAAATGTATAAAGAGATATATAATAAGTAATGCCCATAAATTAAACATAATGGTCACTCTCGATTAAGACTGTTGGTAATATACAATTCTCTTGATGGTGGGCGTGTCATAGGTCCATAAATGTAAATGTACATGGTGGAGCTAGGTGTGCTAAGCTAACAACTGAGGAACTCCATACCAGGCTGACCTGATATGCGAGTAAAAAAAGTGCAATCGTGATTAAAAATAAATATTTCCTAAGTATTTGTTTATCGATTCATATTCTCAAACTGGCTGTCTATGAGACCGGGTTGTATATTATATTATAGTCATGATTTCATAATTGGAGTGGCAAAATTCAGGGGGATCATAGTAACATAGAGTTACACAAACCAAGCCTGGAA
This sequence comes from Lissotriton vulgaris, assembly GCF_964263255.1. Taxonomy (NCBI): domain Eukaryota; kingdom Metazoa; phylum Chordata; class Amphibia; order Caudata; family Salamandridae; genus Lissotriton; species Lissotriton vulgaris. Next base: position 358,605,638 of record NC_141697.1, on the reverse strand, counting down.
TGTCATTTACAAAAAGTTACGGAGATCCTCACCCATGTTTAGGCCCCCAGGTGTCTTACTGTTGAGTTTGATAATATATTTAGATTCTAATTGTCTGAGCCTTTTCTCCAAATCACCACCTCTTTTGGTTTGTGTAACTGCATCTATCACAAAATATTTCAAGTGTGATAGGTTCTTATTGTGCATGGTCTCGAAATGGCGCGCCACAGGGTAAGATTGATCTGAGTGTACTATAGCCCTGAGGTGCTGAAGAATGCGCACTTGGACTGGATGTTTGGTGCTCCCCACGTACACCAAATTACAGCTACATTTCAATACATATACTGCATATTCCATGCGGCAAGTATAATGGCCTTTGAGGGCTATGGGTGTATCATCAAATGGGGTGCTATAGGTAGATGTATTAACCCCAAATGTGCAAGCCCTGCAGGAACTGCACTTGAAAAAACCATGACGAGGGGACAGCCAATTATTGGCTTTTTCGATTTCTGGACTGCTCGAGACAAGTTCATTTCGCAGGGAGAAAGCACGCCTGAACGTTATAGTTGGAACTTCAGGCATGATCTCTTTTAGCACCTGGTCAGTCACAATGATAGGCCATTCCTGTCTTACAATTTTAGATATTTGTTTAGCCTGCCGGCTAAAACCAGTAATGAGTCTGATCTCATCCTTAACTGGACCTGCGTCAATGGTATTTACTGCCTTTCTGTCGGGGTCCAGAAGCGCTGAGCCATTTTGTGTGTTTGCTTTTTTCATGGCCTCATTAAGTTTATCAAAATTCTAACCTCTTGCCATGAGTCTGATCATCGCTTCCTGTTGGCATAGATCTCTAAGTGAGGGTGTACTGCATGTTCTGTGAATTCTGAGAAATTCCCTGTAGGGGATACTGGCGATGGTATGGCGGGGGTTGAAGCTGTTTGAGTGTAAAATTGTATTCCCTGATGTGCTTTTCCTATATAGACTGGCAATTATACTGTTGTTCTCCATGGATACATGCACATCAAGGAAATTAGCTTCACTAGCACTTATGTTAGCTGTAAACTTTAAATTAAGATGGTTATCATTAATTTTTTCTACAAAGTTACTAGCTTCTTGCATTGAACCCCGCCAAATCATAAATACGTCATCTATGTAACGCCAATATCTCAACACATGTGTTTCATAAATGGCGGCAAATTGGACCCTGAGGACATGTTCCTCCCACCAGCCCACGTGGAGCTCCGCGTAGCTGGGGGAAAAACATGCCCCCATTGCCACTCCTCTCAGTTGTTTGTATGTAACATTATTAAATAAAAACACATTGTTGTTTAAGCATTTCTCAATCATTTGTAATAACATGCCATTATGCCGGTACATCTCAATTGGTCTTTTCTCCCAAAAATACTTGGTAGCTCTTACGCCATCTGTATGCTCAATGCTAGTATAAAGCTTACATTACATACGCGTCTGGCAAGGATGTAAAATTGGATGACATTCGCTGTTTTACTTGATGTGCAGCCAGCGTGAATGAATAAAAAGGAATACAATCTACCTGTTGCGGCTTTTTCCACCAGGGGTAACTCTATTCGACTTAATGTAAGCAGCCAGCTCCGGCTGCGGAAAAAGCCCCGCTGTCAGCGCAGCGTGTCCCGAGGGTATGCCAAGAGGCGTCACCGCGATGGGAGGTAGTCCTTTCACGAAGGCACTATTTTGCAGCAAGTTTCTACAGAGACTGTTCATCATCCCACTGGGGATTTTATCAAAACTAACATTTATTTGCAACTCTGGCCGGACTCACTGGAGTTTAATAAGATGCAACTACGAAGACCATGAGGCTGCGAGAAAAACCTTAGCCACGCCCATCTGGGCGGGTGAATTGAACTATTTTAGCTGCACTTTCCGGTCAGGGATTGCTTGTTCCTTGTGCCATTGAAGAAGAATTGAGAGATTCGAAACGCGTCTGGCAAGGATGTAAAATTGGATGACATTCGCTGTTTTACTTGATGTGCAGCCAGCGTGAATGAATAAAAAGGAATACAATCTACCTGTTGTGGCTTTTTCCACCAGGGGGAACTCTATTCGACTTAATATATTTGGCAAATATCAGCCTCTGAACATATTTTTCTATTGATTGTAATTTGTGGCTGCTTTTAATTACATGGATTTAACCGGTAATAATTTTTTCATATGCAATGACAAAGAAAAGACTTGCAGCGATAGTATGTTTACACTGTTTGTTGCACATGCGACACTGGAGGTCACCACTAGGGGGTGGTGACAGTCTTCATCAAAAGTATATAAAAAAGCATTAAAATTTTGACTATGTTGAAGCGTGAACAAGGGCACCTTTGCCCGAAACGCGTCGCTGGTTCTGTGGATAAATAAATAACATCTTGCTGACTTTGCTGGTCCGTTCCTCATTTTTGCTGGCGTGGAAGCGGTGTCTGCGAGCGCAGAGCGTGCTGAGGAGGAGCTTTGTTTTCCATTTATATATATATATATATACATGTTTATTACCTACTGGCGGTCGCCAGTAGGTATATATAGTTAGGACCTAGTTTCCATAGGAAATCTGCAACATTCTATTGGGAATAACTTTGGCGCCCGTTGAGGAATTTGCGTGTAATTTTTCAAAATTTAGGCCAGCTCCGCTCTGCTCCTTCCCTGGAAGTTTTGGGGGGATTCGTCATGCGGGGGCCGAGAAAAAAGGGGGGTCCCAAAACGTGTTTTCCCCATGTTAATTTCCATAGGACGTTCAGACACGGGTACAACCCGAACCGCTGAATGGAATTACACCAAACTTTACAAAATTGTAGGAACTGGTACGCAGAAGTGCCTTTTCTATATTTGGTGAACATTGCTCCAGTGGTTTTTATGAAAATTAATGTAAAAAAAATGTATATATCTATATGCGCGCTGCGAGCGCTGAGGGTAAGCGTACCGGTAAGCGCACCCGGCGCGCCATGGAAGTGCGTGAGCGGAAAGCTGATTGGCTCTCGGGTGTCTGTCAACATTCCAAACAGTCCGGAGAGTCCGCCATCTTGTGTCTCGGTAGAATCGAGACACAAGAGGTGAAAAAAAGGGGGAAATGATTAAAAGGGGGCAGGGTAGACACCCCCTGACTCCCTAGGTTTTTTGAGGGGGGCCTAGAAGGACCCTGAAGGGCAAAAACACTATTTCTTTAAAAAAAAATTCACGGGGTAAGCGCAGGGTGCGTTCCCATGTACGCTTCCAGGTACTCATACCCTGAGCGTACCACAGGAAAAAGCAGTGAAAGAAAATAGTGTAAAATAAGAATTTGGAGTGCTTAGAGGTAGGGTAGCTCTAAAAAGAGCTGTTGTGTTATGTGGGTGATTTAAGTACCTACAAGTAGGTACCGATGCAGAGTCTAAAATTCAAGAGAAAGACTCTGTTCCCCTCATCTGAGAAATGTACACCGTCTCCTCTGTAGATATCTTGCATGTTGTACCACAAGTTATTGTGGTATATGGAACCCATGCCATAGTCTCTCAGAAAAGCAGAAACAGATCCTTCAGGGACCCCCTGAGAAGGCCTAGGGGGTCAGGGGGACTCTACCCTGTCCCCTTTTCACGTTCTCAACTATTACATTTCACTCTCTTCTGAAACGACACAAAATGGCGGCGATAGGTTGCATCAGAGACAGACAGTGAGAGAAAGGAGGCAGGAGACGAAGAAGAGATGTCAAATACACATTGGAGAAAATATAGTGGGGGAAGGGAAGTAACTGTGAGTAAACTTACTATGTAACACAAAAATGTTGCACTCTATACACTTTATACCACAATCACTTCGCTACTACCTCATAAATTACAAATAAAAATGAATAATGTCTCAAACAATTTTTTATTTCTAAATATAAATTTATTCTTCAGAATTTTCAGAATTTAAAAGAACTAGTAACATGTCATCATCAGGAATTTCCTCATCAATCACATCATCAGGAATCTCCTCATCAAAAGTCTGCAAAGATGATTCCTGGAACTCTATGGTCTCCAAACATTCGAGAAATTCGCCATCCAGAGACTGATCAAAAAAATCCTTCATGTCATCTCCTCCAACAGAAACTTCTTCATTACTGGTGCTGTCAATAACCGGGACATTCAAAATCTCAATAAAAGTAGTGGAGAATTAAAAAAAAATGTCAATGGTCTCCCTCCCCCAATTTAGAACACTCTACAGGGTGCGTTTGCACAGTTTAAGTTGGGGAAATAATTCCTGTTCAATCCAGAGGTCCCCTAGAGGGAACTAGTCCAACAGGTATCTCCAGTAAGCGCCATGGAGCTGCGCTGCAGAGTGTTGTGAAAAGGGGGCATGCCCTCTGAACACCTGCCTGCAAAAATTTAGTAAATCAGTATACAAAAACAAAACAATTAAGACATTTAAAAATTGTCATTTAAAAAACCTTCGAAATTCAATGAAAAAACATAGGTTTCAGGCCTGATATAGTTAGGAATTAGCATTTAAAAAACCATTGAAATTCACTGAAAAAACCATAGGTTTCAGGCCTTATATAGTTAGGAATTAGCATTTAAAAAACTTTTGAAAATTAACTGAAAAAGCCATAGATTTCAGGCCTTATATAGTTAGGAATTAGCATTTAAAAAACCTTGCAAATTCACTGAAAAAAACATAGGTTTCAAGCATTATATAGTTAGGAATTAGCCTTTAAAAACCTTTGAAATTCACTGAAAAAACCATAGGTTTCAGGCCTTATATAGTTAGGAATTAGCATTTAAAAAACCTTTGAAATTCACTCAAAAAACTATACGTTTTAGGGGTGTTATAGTTAGCTGGACATTTCACTCATACAAAACCATTGAAATTGCTCCTATATAGTTAGTTGTACTAACTATATTTTGCGCACCCGCAATCCACTGCTGATGATGTCACATATTACTACTCACCCCTACCATTCTCAAGACTCGTGGATGAAACCATGAGATCATTGCTGTAAAGTCATGTGCTCTGTGTAGTATTCCAATGTAAGTCATAGTAGAATGTTAGTATGTAATTCTACTAGAATGTAAGTATGTAATGTTAGAATGTAGGGCTATCATGAGGGGAACCTTGGGGAGTTTGTACACGGTGCTGGAGACGATGGTTGCCTTGCTAAGTGCTCCTGTTGGTGGCTGTTTAATGTGTCTTGTTTTCCTGCAATAAATCTACTTATTGGATCCACTGCTGTTTGCCTCTTCACTACATAAATTTGGCAAAGAGCAGAAGAAGGTAAAAAGAAGGCAGCACTCACCAATATTTCAAAGTTGCTTGCGTTGTGCTGAAACCCGTTTTCTTCGTTTAGCTGTTTCTACTCATCCCAGGGTTGTCGGCTCATTGAACTATGTCATCCGACCTCTTGTAGGATTTATATTTTTAGATTTTGCGCTTCTTCTGCCTCTTCACTACACTCTGGTAGCTTTACTACACGTGTGCAAGTAGTTATAGTATGCATGTATACTAATTCTGTAGGTCTGTAGTAACCAATACATCATGGTCCTAGGGAGCGCCACCTTCCAGGCGCAGATCATACAATGCCCCAGGGTGTGCATCCGCGGGACATGTGTGTTTGCTATTAGAGGGTGGATGCATGGCTTCCACCCTGTGATAGCCTATCCTTGTTTGACTAGTTGAAGTCAGAGGAGGAAAACTGTTGTATTCTCTTCACTTATGTTTGTGGTATCACTTTAAGTCTAACATTCCATTTCCTTGATGTCATTATCCACTGTATTCTGCCCAGTCAGTTAGCTCTCTGCTTTCTGATGGGACCACCAGCTTTTCTCTGTAGTGCATAATAAATGCCTTATAACCTTCTATGATCTCTCCATCTTCATTTACATCACATGGCGACGATGAGCAGAGAAGCTAAACAACTACAGAGAGAGTGAAACTCTACTGGTGAGAAAAGAATCACGCGAAAATCTTGGTTATTGAAGACTGAAGAGAAATTCAGATTGAAGAAAAGAAATAGAGAATGAAGAGGAAAACTCATTCTTGAAGAAACTAAAAAAGACAATTGCACAAATCTATGACCAAGATACTAGGGTAATGATTTACAGCTACTGGTATTTCAAGTAACCTACAACTATTGGAATTCCACTCCTCACAGTCCTCACTGCCTGAAACAAAGAACTGCTTCTCCGTGCAAATCCCTGAATTCACAACTCATGTGCAAGCCAACTCGATTTTTAAAAGAAAAAGAAGAAACTAATGGAGTCATCACTCTGTTTGAACACGCGGTGAGTGTATCAGTAAGACTTTGTTTTAGCCACTCTAGCATGACAAAAGAGTGAACCTGTATTTTTATTTAAATTATCGATCGATTCAGTCGAGATCGATTTTTGGACTTCGCATTTGTAGCAAACTGGACTCAGTTAACTTGTCGAGCATTTCAACAAGCGAAAAGCATTTTTTGAAAATCTGCACAAACGCAAGCGCCGAGCATTTTTTGAAAACCTGCACGAGCAGGTCAACACGAGCTGCACAGTAAAGACTTACTTCGAACCACGTCACAAAAAGGAAGCTCCAGGCTGCGCTGAACAGAGTCTTCTTCGGAGCCTCCACCACGTCACAGGAAGGTGAGCAAGCGCAAGCGTCAGGCAACGTCAATAGGACAAGCTGAAGCGGAAATGACGCAATGACGCTACGCGTCTAGACGCCATCTTGAGTCCATCTGTGGTTACCTAGCAACGCCGGTAACACGCTTCGAGACAACGCTAGCGCTAACGCTGACTGCCCATTCAAAGGGATTACCGCGTTTTAAGTCAGCGGTACACACCCTCAACGCTCCGTGTTACTCTGTGGTCACAGACTGAATACAAAAGAGAAACGGTAAGCTGTGCCCAGCGCAATTGACTAGCGCAATTGACATTTTGTTTGTTCTTAGAAAAAGGCACAAAGACAGTACATTTGTTATTATTATTAAGACGCTGTGAGGAGCAATCCAATAGAACCACTGTCATTTTGAGACTGTGTCCATAATTTTAAATCATTGTGCACACTAGAGAAAGCACTGCTATTTAAAGTAAGATGGAAAATCTAAATGTTATAGTACCTCCCATGTTTCTACAAACAACTGGGGATCCACCCATTGAGTGGGATGAATGGATAGACATTTTTGAGAACTACTTAGAAGCACTTGATGGAAAGGATTTTAGTGCGACTAGAAAAAAAGCCTTGTTGTTAAGCGCTCTAGGCAAAGAAGGCCAACGTTCCTTTAAATATCTTCCAGTAGGATTAAATCAAGATGGGAGAGCAATAACTAATGTTTATTCTGAAGCGAAAGCTCGCATGAAGAAGCAGTATGCAAAGGAAGTGAATATTGTTATGGCCAGGCATAAATTTTACACTCAACCCCAGAGGAACGAAGAATCAGTTGACCAATTTGTAGCTAGGTTACGAGAACTGTCCATCAAATGTAGTTTCGGAGAGATAAGAGATGAAATGATACGCGACCAGCTGATAGTGCAATGTCGCAACAAGAAGATGCAAGAAAAACTGTGGGCAGCAAAAAATCCGACCCTACAAATGGCCATTGATATAGCAAAAGTAGTCGAAGAATCGAACGCATGTATGAGAGAGATGGAAAAGAGAGATAATGGAAAGGAAAATGTTCAAGGGAATGGTGTTTCTTGTATTGAACAAGATGAAGTTGCCGCTGTGAGTAGGAAAAGTGTAGATGTGAATGAAAGAGGTCTGAAGAAATACAACAGTGGGTTTGCAGGGAGTGACAGGAACAGATACCAAGGAAGGATGTGTAGTAGGTGTGGGAGCACTTTCCATAACTCAGATTTTAGGAGATGTTTTGCTATTGACAAAGTCTGCAGGAAGTGTGGGAGGAAGGGACATTTCTCCAAGATGTGTAGGGGAGGTAATGCAGATAAAGTAGCCGTTGTAGAGAACAGGGAAATAGTGAGAGACGTCGTTGGTGTTGAAGGCGCCAACAAAATTTTGTGTTTAGGTGAGGAAGGCGTCAGTGAAGGTGAACCCGGTAGAAGGTTCAGGCCCAAAGCTCAATTCCTTATCGATGAGATCGAGACACAGCTGATGGTCGATCCAGGATCATTGTGGACTATCATTCCCAAGGATATGTATTTAGAAAATTGGAAAAATGTGCAACTGTTACCCAGTGATATTAGTCCCTGTGGTTACCAAGGTGAGAGTATAGATGTAATTGGGTTCATGGTATGTGTGATATCGTTTAAGGATCGTTCCGTCAAAGGGAAGGTGTATGTGTCCAGATCAGGCCCAGCAATTTTAGGATGGGGGCAACAGTATGACCTTGGTATAATTATCAATCCCAGGGCAGCTCAACAGGTGATGGTTGTTGATAGCATAACTACGGATTCAATTGTTGAGGGGATGCAATGTTTGTTTGATGAGCACATAGGAGAGTTGAGAGGGTATGTGCATAAGATTGTGTTGCGCGATGATGCCATGCCTATACAACACAGGGTGAGGAAGGTTCCATTTATTGCACGTGAGGAAGTGAAGAAAATGTTGAAGGAAATGTTGGACCAGGGAGTGATAGAACAAATAGAGACATCACCTTGGATTTCTCCCGTAGTTATCACAACCAAATCTGATGGAAAATTTCGTTTTTGTGTGGACCTTCGCACCCTGAACCAGAACATTGTTGTAGATAACTTCCCGTTACCAAACATCAACGAGTTGGTCCTGTCATTAAAAGGGGGGAAGTACTTCTCCAAACTGGATCTTCGCAGCGCTTATCATCAGATAAAGTTGCATCAAGACTCCAAGGCTTTGACAGCCTTTATAACAACCGAGGGGATTTATCAATTCACACGCATGCCTTTCGGGCTTGCCTCTGCAGCCGGAGTGTTTCAAAGAATGATGGGGGCCGTACTGAAAGGTGTGAACAACGTGGTGTATTTCCAAGACGATGTTCTAATATTTGGTGAGACCGTAGAGGAACACAATCTGATCTTAAAGACTGTTCTAGAAAGGATGGAACAAGCGGGACTAACTCTTAAGAAAGAGAAATGCAAATTTGCGGTGGAAGAGGTTGAATACCTTGGTTATACCCTATCTGTCGATGGTGTGAAGCCCAAGCGAGATTTATTAGACTCTATCAGGAATGCACCAGCTCCGAGTGACAAAGATCAGTTGAGGTCGTTTCTCGGCCTCATTGAGTACTATGCAAAATTCGTAAGAGACTTTGCAGAGAAGACGGAAAAAATTAAGGTGTTGTTGAGGAAAGGATGCAAGTTTGTGTGGGGTGTGGAGCAAGTAGAATGTTTCAAAAAAATCAAAGACGAAATTTGTGATGCAGGCATCCTGACTCCATTTGATACCAACCGGAGGTCAGTCTTGACTGTGGATGCCAGTGCTGTGGGTGTTGGTGCGGTCTTGGCTCAAGTACATGAGTGCGGGATCAAGACTGTGGCTTTCGCTTCTAGGACGCTCACTACAGCTGAGAGGAATTACTCTATTATCGAGCGTGAAGCTTTAGCCGCGGCGTGGGGTTGCGAGTATTACAGGATGTATTTGTGGGGGTTCAAGTTCACGCTCTTGACAGACCACAAACCCTTAGTTAAAATTCTGTCACCTGGTGGGGCTGGCAAGGGTTCTGCGAGGTTAGCTAGGCTCGCTGCTAGGATCCAAGAATATCTATATACAGTTGAGTACATCCCAGGTTGGAGGAATTGCCAAGCCGATGGACTCTCTAGACTACCACTACCTTGGGAGTCTGTAGACAAGCTGGGTGTCGAATCATCCAATTCTGAAGGGTCTGTAGCCGCTGTGGATGAGGTAGTGGATATCTGTGCCGGGGCAATTGGCAAGAGTTTGTGGAATACATCCATGGCAAAGGATGTGGTGTTGAGAGAAGTCAAGGACTTGATTGTCAAGGGTCCGAGGAGAGAGAGTTGCCTGTCCCCCGCAGTTCGCCCATATTTGAAAGTACTTGATCAGTTGTCTGTCTTAGACAAGGATGGTTTCCTGATTTTAATGGAAGATAAGTTCATTCCCCCACAAGACGTAAGGTTTACTATATTTAAACTAGCCCATGAAGGCCATCTGGGACAGTCCCTCACCAAGAGGAGAGTTAGGGAGAACTTTTGGTGGCCTGGCATGGACCAGGAAATCTCTCAGTGGGTGGAAAAGTGTTCAGACTGTTTGGAGAGTGAAAAGAGGCTCAAAGTTGGTAGCCATACTGGTTGTGGATCAATAGGTGACCCGAGGTCCCCATGGCACACTATATGCCTTGATTTCATTGGCCCGTTTCACCAGTTGAGTCAAGATATGAGGTTTGGGTTGGTGGTAGTTGACATTTCCTCAAAGTGGTTAGTGGTTAAGTTCATGAAGGAGATTACCACCAATAATACTATTTCTGTGTTGAGCGATATTTTTAGAGAAGAAGGTCTTCCAACTAGGATTGTCACCGACAATGGGACTCAGTTAACTTCCTTGGAGATGGCCAATTTCTTAAAAAAATGTGGAATTGCACATTCAAGGACATCACTTTACAATCCCCAGGGGAATGGAATAGTCGAGAGGGCGAACCGTATGGTTAAAGGGGCGATTCAGATGGCAATTTCGTCAAGAACAGATGTGAGGGATTTAGTAAACGACCTGGTTTGGGCCTACAGAACCACTGAGAATGGTGTGACCGGAATGATTCCTTTTAACATCATGAGAGGGCGCTCAGCTGGCACAAAGCTTGTTGCCGCCTGGATGAAAGAGTTGATAAATGTTGGCCCTGACAATCCACCCGCTGTGTGTGAGCCGGATAGCAGTTGTAAGATTGCGGTGAATGATTGGGTGAAGGTCAAGCCTGGTCGAGTTGGGGTTGGGTTGACCAAGTTTAGGGGCCCATTCAAGGTCAGGTCTGTCCATAGAAGGTTCATTACTCTATTCAACGGTGAAAGTTGGAACCTGAGACGTGTGGCACTGTACAAGAAAGCTGAATCTAGCCATGATGTTCCTTCTAAGGAGATCAATGTTGATAGAGTTCAGAGAGTCAGAAGACCTCCAGGTTACTTGCATGATTTTGTTTGCCATTAAGGTCTCTCTCTGTAATGATGAGCATGTACTTGTATTTTGTTTTTTTTTTCCCTTTCTCTTTCCTCCTGCTTTCTATACGAAGGGAAGAGGATATGTTGTATTCTCTTCACTTATGTTTGTGGTATCACTTTAAGTCTAACATTCCATTTCCTTGATGTCATTATCCACTGTATTCTGCCCAGTCAGTTAGCTCTCTGCTTTCTGATGGGACCACCAGCTTTTCTCTGTAGTGCATAATAAATGCCTTATAACCTTCTATGATCTCTCCATCTTCATTTACATCAAAAACCTCGTATTGCTTTAATAGAGCGATCCGGATGGTAAAAATGGGAGAGAAGAAAAAAAAAGCGGAGTCTCATCCGTTCATTTAAATGAGGCCCCTGGTGGGTAATGTTCCATGGCCAATACTATTATTATATTGCGGGGTCTCTGTAGAACTGGGGATCTTAATGTCACATGTAACTTTGGCACGGGAGGGCACAGAGACGTTTTGCAGCCTATGGGACCATCACCTTCCCGGGCATTGTTTTGTAGTTTTGGAGGGTTCGAGGCCAACGGAAGTCCGGGGATCGCCGCGCTCCGGGGCTTTACTTAAATATGCAGGTTGGGCCTTGGCAGTCCCTGAAGCCTCGGTGGTCCTAGGCAGTGCCTTATTGGTTCTGTAATCACGTGGGCAGTACTCATGGTGTTATAAAATGATACACTCATAGAACCCTTGCAGTTGTAGAATTACTCAGGATTAATTTGTGTAATAGTCAGTTGGATTATGTTTGGTAGGTGCACCACTAAATTACAAGTGTTTGCCCTCCTAATCTCCTATAAACAGACGATTTTCACAGTAAACTATAGACAAGTATTGTCAGAAAAAGAAGGCCTATACACTCAGATATTCATTGGGAAAAAAATAACCTTCATTAAAACACAAATAAATTGAAACATAAGTTTACTAGAACAAACAACAGTATAAAATAAAATATGTGGGTTGGACTCCTGTGGAAGCAGCGTTCAAAACCTGCAAGACAAAAATGAAAAATAAGTATGTGTGCCATGTGGAAGAGGTAAAGAAAGGTAGTTTGAATGAAAGGATGATACTGAGAATGGGAGACAGAGTGAGTGGGTGGAATGGACAAGGGAAGGGAGAGTCAAAAGAACAGAGGGAGGAGGAAAGAGAGCGTCCGCCTACTGTACCCAGCCCTCAGTGCTTACTCTTCCATCACCTGTTTGTCTAGGACGCTGGGGTCTGTGACAAAGAGTGTGGTCCAGCAAGTCCTTAAAATTAAACATAGGAATGAGGCCAGAGATTACATTATTAGCTACGGGAAAATTGCATGCCTGCACCTGTGCACCCAGGGCGCTGCACCCCAGCCCCTTCCCCTGCACTGTGCTCAATTGTAGGTCCTGTTCACCGAGGCTTCACTGTTCACCTGCCACCACCGGTGTGTCCAAAGACGTCCTGGTGCAAGCTCCAAGTCCGGGGTGCCTCTGTAAGGTTGGTAGAGCAGGTCTCCGGTCAGGGACAGTGTCTTGATACCACGATGGAAGGCGTCAGAATACCCAGGGCGTCATCACAGGGTGAGCTCCCTCTCCGCCCATTTTGGGGCCATCAATTCAGTGTCTGAAAAGGGAGAAACAATTTAATGGTGGAAATGTCTGGAGGTAAATGAAGGTTTATTTCAAGCTTAATAGCAAACAGCAGTTGAGTGCATCCTTCGTTTTTAAAAGTACGATCTACCAACTGTCAATGGTAATCGTGGTTCAAAGAGGAGTTGGAGTGCACGAGAATAGACAAGGTTAAATAATAATATGTTATACGAAGGTTCACATATAAAGGAACAGAGCGCATGGTAGAAGCAAAATGTGTGCAAGTAATGCTGTGGTGGAAGGCTGTGTGCATGTGCACTTAGTACTAAGCTCACTATTGTGCCCTAAAAGCCAACGCCACGTGCATTTAGGGCAGAGCTGCCTGATTGCTCAGGCCTACAGTATGTACTTAAAATGAGACAGAGATGTGACTGAATGAGGTCAGAGATCACATCATTACGCACAGCAACATCGCTTATTCACACGTGCGCCCTCAGGCTGATGCACCCCGCACCTCCCGCAGCACCGCGCTCAAAACGAGTCTGTAGGGCAGCACTGCCCGCTGGCTCAGGCCTACAGTATGGTCCCAGGTCTTTAAAATGAGACAGAGATGAGACTGAATCAGGTCAGAGACAATATCATTATCACAACAACATTGCTTGTTCGCACCTGCGCAGCCAGGGTGATGCCCCCACCCTATCCACCGCACCGTGCTCAATTAGAGCCCCTGTGCACCCAAGCCCCACTGCTCACCTGCTGTCACTGTTGTGTGAGCAAACAATACGAGTAGCAGTGCTCACAATTCAGATGGAGTGTTGATTGTAGGATGGTGTACACCTCATGGATCTGTTTAGAAGACAACGGGCAGTAGGGCTCACAATTTAGAGCCAGTGTTGATTGCCAGGATGGTGTGCAACTCATGGATCCCTTTTTTATTGCACATTATGATATGCGAGGTGGACGTGGCCAAATCACCTGAGGCAGTGTGGAAGAAGTTAGACATGTGGTGTCGTTGTTATCCTATTCATACGTACGCAAAGCAGGCTGGGCTTGCGTACGCCAGGCCAGCATAGGGGTGTGAATAATTATTCTGGGGACCTGGGCGTTGTTCAGTTTCTGCCTGGCCAGGAAGTGTACTTATGTGTGTTTCTTTTGTAGTTTTGACATCGCAGAATGCACCATTTACATTAATGTAGCATGTGTTGGGAGGGCGGAAAATATTGCTAATGAGATGCTGTTCGAAAAGATTGAATTGCGAACATCACATGTCGTTGTCAAGGTTGTAGATATGCGCAGACACTCACGTCAATGGTGTGCAGTATTATTGAAAGTGTTGGTATCGCAAAGCGTACACATGTGAATGTGCTTGGATAGAGGGAGGATCAGCAGTGAGGTTATGTCATACACAGTGATAATGCTCATTTAAGTCAAGCAAGGCATATCAAACATGAATCTGAAAGTCTCACATATCACACACTACTATACTGGTAAAGCTTGACAACAGAGCGTACAGCAAAATAAATCTACACATTGCTGTTTACTGTTTGTCACATGTGATTTAGGATGTGCACTCTGCCCGTGGCTTCTGATACTTCTTAGAGCCACCAATATCCAAGCTGAAAGGGAGCACAATAATGTGCACACACACACACCAGGAGCATCGTGTAACACACATTTGTTTTTTGATGTAACGTTTGAGATGCATGGCCATCACACGTGGAAGGCTAATGTACAGACCATGAATATTGATCAGGATGATTGTTGCATGTTGTGTGTAGTATAAGATATGTGTATACAGGAAAAAGTTTTCAAAAAAGCTCTCTAAGCAGAAGAGGTGTCTCTAATCAAAAGCTGTAGAGAGAATGACTAAAATGGGTGCAGTCTTCTGTTACAATGGGGAATGTTATAAACAAATCAAATGCTTTGTTTTAAGGTCACATGGCAATCGTGCACCAACCGTGCAAGGAGGCTGTGATTTTGACCAAATATATTTATCATAATATAAGTTTATTACAGTAGAAATATATAAATGTTTAAAATATTTTAGATCATCGCTTGCTCTCATATACACTTTAAAGTTATTTAGATATACTTTTGAGGCAAAAAAAAACAAGGGAATGGCGTACCTGGCGCGACACTATACGTGTGTGATATAACACAGGGCCTGGCAGCGTGTACTCTTCGCATACACAACGCACAGTGGCTGCGATCCCATACGTAAATGGCTTAGTACTGCGTACCCGTTGGATACCAAAGTAGCAGCTGGGGCGACTTCATGCGTACATGATATTACGCGGGACGCAGTGCCACAAACTCGTTGGATACGAAATGCACATCATTTAGAAGTTTAGCAATATGGTGGATCGGATTTGCGTGCTGATGGAGATCGGTACGCTACCGGTATGGGAGTGAAGTTTTCTAAAAAAAAATATATATATATACATATTTTTGGGAGAAGATATAAAACATTACATAATTTTTAAAGATAAAAAAGTATAATAGAGTTCCTAAATATAAAAAAAAGTAATAGAAAAAATATAGGTTTTATAAACATTAAAATATGAAATTAACATTAAAAAAACCTTCAAAATTCACTGAAAAAACCATAGGTTTTACAGACGTTAAAGTTAGGAATTAGCATTTAAAAAACCTGTGAAATTCACTGAAAAAACTGCAGGTTTCATGGACGTTATAGTTAGTTGGACATTTGACTCATATAAAACCAGAGAAATTCACCTGTTATAGTTAGTTGAGTTAACTATCAATTGCGCGCCCGCAATGCACTGCTGATGATGTCACATATTACATCACCAATGACATGGTCAGTGACATCACTGATGACATCACTGATGACATCTCAAATGACATCACTGATGACATCACTTATGACATCATCCACGTGATAATCTGATGCACATACCGATGCTCTAATATAAAATTTGATACACCCATTGTAACATGCAGACTACTATTTTTGAAACCATACACACAAGAATGCCATATACTACATAACACTCACTATTTCCTAGGTCTACACACACATCCAGTCACCTATACTTCTAGTTACTCTTCAATACAGGACTGTATTATGCACTCATACATCTATACATGCAGTCACACTCTGCAACTCATCCATGGAGTTACTCAAAAACCTAGTCAGTAAAGCAAAGAATCAATCACATACCCATTTACTCATGTATACAGTTATTCGCACCAACTTTGTTGTTTTAAGAGTTACCACATCACTTATTTATACAGATACTAACACGTATTTACGGTTTTAACCCCTTAAGTGCTGCTGACGGCCAATGGTCGTCAGCAGCGCTACCTCCCCAGTGCTGCGCACGACCATTGAACGTCCATTCAGCACTAGTTCTAATGGACAGCGCAGCACTGGGGAGAAATGTTTACACGCAGCTAAGGTGTTATACAAGCACTGATAGAAGCAGAAACTTATTTATACACGCACTCTTCAAATAAATTAGTCTCATGTATACTCATTTATATACTCCAACACTCACATATAGTGTCGTAAAACATATGTAGTTAGTCACAGATATACCACTGAGACATTCATTCACTCACCAACACACCCATACACACACTAACTCACCTATGCAGTCCTTCCCAAATGCACTTTTTAATCCATACAACCACTGATGCCACTCAGACATCTATGCACAGACTCATACACTCCCCCATGCACCCACCCACACTGACACTCAGAGGCCCATACAGATTCTCATACAACAAATCAATAACCTCTATAGACACTCATGTAGCTATTCAGCAACCCATGCAGTTGCTTACACACCAACGGAAAGACTAATACAGATTTTTACACAGTTTAATTACTAACCCATGCATTTAGTAAGACACGCTCAATCACTCACTTATACAGTCAGTCACGCCCATATGAAATAATTCCTTTAGGCACTTATAAATGCATTCATTCTTCAATACACCTTGGCGTATATATATAAAACATATTTTACCTTTACAGTAACACACATTCACTGGATGATCTCATGAGTGATGTCATCAGTGATGTCATCAGAGATATCATCAGTGATGTCATCAGTGATGTCACTGACCACGTCATGAGTGATGTAATATGTGACATCATCAGCAGTGCATTGCGGGCGCACGAGATATAGTTAGCTCAACTAACTATAACAGGCACATTTCTCTGGTTTTATATGAGTCAAATGTCGAACTAACTATAACGTCCCTGAAACCTGTGTTCTTTTCAGTGAATTTCAAAGATTTTTTAAATGCTAATTCCTAACTGTAAAGTCTGTAAAACCTATGATCCTATTGGACGAAGCACGCTCCATCCCCAAACAAGTGTATCTGCTCACCCCATTACAGTTCACGAAATTTATGTGGACTGCAGGATTCCTTCCGGCCGGGGGCAGGTATGACCATGCATCCTGGCCAGCGTGAAGTGTAATCACCTCACGACCGCCCTATTTCTTCCCAAAATACAGAGATTCAACAAACACTGCCAAAGTTATTAGCAAATCAAAAAATGCTTTTCCTATGGAAACTAGGTTCTAACTATAACTACCTAGCTCTCTATCTCTCTCTCTCTCTCTCTCTCTCTATATATATATATATATATACATATATATATATATATATGTATATATATATATATATATATATATATATATATATATATATATATATATATATATATATATCACACTTCAAGCTGCGCAGACGAGCGTTTCTCCTTTTCGCCACCGCCCGCCGTAGACAAGACACGGACCCAAATCTAGTGCTTGTTTAGTTTATTGTCCCAAAAACCGTCAGAGACGCGTTTCACCGCTTGCGCGGCTTGTTCACTCGACAATTATTATTTTCGTGGAAGGCATTTTAAAGTGACAGTGCTCATTTGTGGAACACCACGTAATGTGGCGATTGACATAGACAAAATACTGTCGTTTTCCTTATTATTGTTAAATACAGAAACTCATATTGGCATCATGCTGTATTATCTATATATGTAAAATACATATTGTCAATACATGCATCAACTGACTTTGAAATAAAATCATTGTTTGTTTGGATACATGAAAAATACCTTCAATTAATGGCATTTCAATAAAATATTTACATATATTTACGTATATACAGGTATCCCTTTATTCATTAATAAAATGATTATGCGGTCCAAACATATTGATGATTAATCATTATTTGGAGATGATCACAGATTGAATTTGTTAGATATTGAGACTAAACAACAATGAGCTTGGTTTACAATTCATATAAACTATCAGGAAAAAGAATATATACATTTTAGATATTACAAAACACATCAAAAATTATCTCATTGAAGAAACTTTATAATGTAAAGAGATGTCAGCAAATAGCAGTCTACATGGCTCCAGCTTAGACCCAAAATCATTATTGAAAAAATTCCATATGTGGAGTTTCTCAGGATAAAAATAAACTGTTCCAATGAAAAAGATCTAGAAATGAAAAATAAGGAAGCCCAAAAGAGATTGCTAAAAAGAGGATATCATTAACAGGTTATAATGAAAGGTCTACAAAGATCAAGGAATAAAATGAGGTTACAAATATTAATTATGGATCAAACATGATAATACAACCAAAAGAAGACCCGATAAGACTTGTAGTAACATTCAACAAGGATGTAGAAGACATAAGACAAATATTTCAAATATTTCAAAAATACTGGAACAGAATCAAAAAGATCCTGACATTGGCCCACCTGATAAGCATAAAACCTAACATCACATTTACAAGTAACCCCCTCCCTATAGGGTAAACTGATCAGAAGACATTCTATGGTTGAAAAAGAACAAAATTGGCTAGAAAACTCAAATATAAGCTTTACAAAATGTAGGACTGGCAAAACATGCACCATTGGCAATAACATGAAGGATGTTCAAGGACAGAAATGGTAAAACACCAGAGGAACAACAAAAGAATAAGATGTGAATCACAATATGTGATCTACATTCTGGACTGACCCTGTTGATTAAGATATGTGGGGAGCATCACTTGTACCTTGAGAAAGCAAATATTGGAACGCATAAGGGCTGCTCAACAAAAAGATAAAAAATATGCACTTGCCAAACATTACAACAAAGTAAACACTGGGGTTGAAAATGTTGAGTTCTTATGAGTTTAATATAGTTGTTGATAACGAAGGAGCAGGAAATCGGACATTACTTCTTCGACAACTAGAATACAAATATATTATAGTGTAGAGGACAAGAAAGCTGTATGGTCTCAACAATGATGGTAAACTCTATGTCCACTTGTGAGGCAACCAGGAATTACAAAAAAATATATATTATTGAAAATAGGATACGAGAAGTTAACAAGATCACAGTGTGTATAAACAGGCCAAGATTTCAAGTACAACAACAACTGATAAAGATAGATTGGCATGATCACAATTGGCTAAGAATACATTATTACATTAGAGATTATTATTGATTATGTAGATCATTCATTTGTGGAACAAAGCAACTTCAATGGAATGTGCAATTTGAACAATGTGCCACTTAGGATATAAGTTGAAGTGAGACTAGACTACTCTGTTGCTCATTGGGAAAAATCAGATGATATATGACTGAGAAACATTCAATTACCACTTAGGTGATAAAAAGTTTGAAATCACCAGAGAGACAGTCAGTTCTCTGTTGGAGACACTGTAAGTATGAGATGTTGCAACGGTTGTTCAAATTCTTTACAATTTGCTTGAGAAGTAACAATAATTATTGCAAGAACTGACTAGATACACTATTTATGTTTTCCCTTTTTTAATTTCTTTTAAATGTTTCACATAGGTTTTTTATTTAAACGTGAACTACATTTCCCAACATTCATCATTATAGGCAGGATTTGGCAAGTATAAAAAGGTTACATTAAGAAAAGACTCAATTGCTGTAATCAAGAATGCAAGGTTAACACGTTGGTGTTATCTGTTAGCTATTACATTATGGATGATTAAAGTATTCACATTATAATTACTGGAGTAGAACATTAATTTTAGATGAATTAAATACAGAGGCTGGTCAACTGAGACACAGGCACCAGCTGCAATTGTACACTAGGCTTGAATAACCATTTTTGATGAAAAAATAAATATATATTGATGGCAATTTCAATTGCAGAACTGATTTTGCGGTCTATGTTCTCACATGCACCTGTGGCTTAAGATATGTTGGCAGTACTAAGCTACAGGTGCATGTCAGAATTTTGAGCCTTGCGTGCCATCGTGAACAGTGACCCTCTATACACAGTCGCAAGACACTTTAAAAGTGAACACGATGACGATTTGAAGTGTCTAGAGTACTATGTGATAAAGGCAGTACTAAACAGAAGAGAGGTGGAGACAAGGAAAGGTAGTTGCGCCAATTGGAATCGAGAACTAAAATTGAATTAGACAGTAAGGTTCCTAATGGTATGAATAACACTGAGGACTTACATTATTGCCTATAATTACAATTGGTTCATTTGGGTTCCCACCAATATGTTTTTCTAGGTGTGGGTAATTTTTACTGTTATTTTTATTCTAGCCCACTTCAACAGTTAGACTGTTATTTCTCACCAGACAAGTACTTTTGCTTCGATTTGTATCCCCCATAATATACTTTAGGCAAAAAATTTGTATGAGACAACATAAAGCAGATTATGCACGCTTCCCAATTTTTTGTTTTTAGTACAGTCATTAGAAAAAAACTTTTTTACCACGGTTTTTTAAGATTTAGTTGTGTTTAAAAGAGGAAGAAAACGAAGGGAGAAAAAATATGATTTAGTGGCACTTGCACTTTAATGAGATTAGGATTTCCAGCTGGAAATGAATCCCTTTCTCTTATTTTTAAATTAGCACAAGCACTTTCTATTCACTGTATTTGCACATTTATTTTATAAGCATATCCTCTGTATATGACAAGGAACAATAAGAGAGATGCTCTACATTTTGACATTGAATAACAACAACGTAGCTCCAATTAGCGCATTTGCACATTAAGATGGAATGATCCATTAATATTAGCTGCTTTTTGCACATGTTAGAGGTTTACAAACTGCGATATTTCCACATGTAAATATATGTTTAGACTGAACTTCAATTTAGGATTTATCCTGTGATCTGTCTTTGATTTTACATGTGTTTGGCACTATTTTAACTTCGTTTTTAGTGGATGTCTTTTAACTAGATTAGTGCCTTACCTCTATTTGTTTATATATTACTATGTGCGATGTAATATGCAGCAATTTATGCAATTATATATCTTTGCATTAGCTTATGAGTAAGATTACATTAAAGCCGAAATACCACACTACCAAAATGTGAAAACAGACTATAATGTGCCAAATACAGAATGAATTTTCAAAGTGTTTCTTTTATGACTATGTATCACGTGGTGTATATTCAAAAAAAGTATTTAAAAATCATGGTGAAATGCATTCAAACGTAAATGAACAAGCACTATAGCAGTCCAAAACGCTTCATATCTTGAGGAAATAAAGAAACAATAAGCCTACCTGGAAGTGGTTTGTGTCCCTCTATTCGCCGCAAGGAAGTTGGAGTGGAATTTGCTGTGTGAGTATATATATATATATATATATATATATATATATATATATATATATATATACATTACCTAGGTAGTTATAGTTAGGATTTTTTTCTATAGGGAAACTGCAGCATTATATTGGGAATAACTTTGGCTTCGATTGAGGGATCTGCCTGTAATTTTCCTGAAATTTGCCTCGCTGCGCTCGGCTCCTTTCCTGAAAGTTTGGGGGGGATTCGTCAAGCGGGGGCTGAGATAAAAGGAGGTCCCAAAATGTGTTTTCCCCATGTTAATTTCCATAGGGTGGTTGGACTCACTTTTAGCCCGAACGGCTGAATGGATTCCCACCAAACTTGGCAAAATTGTAGGGACTGGTAGCCCGATGTGCCTTTGCTATGTCTCAAGATATGTGCTCCAGTGGATTTTGAGTGATTTAGGTTAAATAAATATATATATCTATAAGCGCGTCCCGGTACGCGCACCGGGGCGCGCTCCAGCGCCCTACGCGAGTTCGCGAGCGGAAAGCTGATTGGCTCTCGGGTGTCTGTGAACATTCTAAACAGTCTGGAGTGGCCGCCATCTTGTGTCTCGGTAGGATCAAGACACAAGAGGTGGCAAAAACAAAGGGGGAAATGACCAAAAGGGGGCAGGGTAGACCCCCCGGACCCCCTAGGTTTGATGTGGGGCCATAAAAGGGCCCCGCGGGCAAAAAAATATATATATTGTTTTTCGATTTGTGCGGGGGAAGTGGCCAGTACGTGCACCGGGGAGCGTACCTGGGAGCGTACCGTGGGGAAAAAAGAATGACAGATTTTTTAAAAAATGTAGCATTTTTTTTATAAATTGGAGGTAGTTCTAAAAAGAACTGTTTTTTTTATTCTTTTTGATGTTTTATATTTTTTTTATTGTTTTTTGGAACATTTTTTACTTTTTTGGCTTTTATGAACAATTTTATATTTTTTTTGTAATTTTTATGGGGACAAACAAAAAACAGGGAATTGTAAACGGCTCAACTGGAGCAAAAACAAAACAGGAAAAAATTAAGGTTTCTTTTTACAGTTGTGGTTGTCTCCAGCACGGTTGATGAGTTTAATACTTTGCTCTCCGTAGCAAATTGTAGTCCCGCAAAATTTACACACTATTTTAAAATCTCCAAACTGGGTTTGGATATTTGGGACCATCTCCCTTGTCTCTGGACCCGATGGAGTGGGTTGTTTAGTTTGGGAGGTGCTGGGAGAAGATTGGGGAGGGTTTCTGGTCAGTTCTCTGACCTTTGCTGCACCATAGTTGTTGGGGTGCCGGCGTTGCATGTGGCGAATCATAGTGTTGTTGCCAAAACAATACTTTTTGGCAGGGTTCCCCTTTGAAAGTACAGTGCCACAGATCAAACATGTAACTTTGGGAGCATTAACTTTTTTAAGGCCCCTTGGGATTTTAAAAAACTCCCAGACAATGTGCTCCTTTGCCTTATAGGGGGTATTGTCTTCAGGCAGGAAGCACCTCTGCACCTCCTCCTCCTCCTCCTCTTCTTCTTTTCCACCACTGTGGTGTTGTGGTGGTCCTTGTGGTGGTGGTGGTGGTGGTGGAGGTTGAGATGCTCCTGCTGCTGCTCCTACTGTAGCCATTTCTCAAAAACAGGTCTTCCTCAGTCAAAGAACAAAGTAAGAATGAGGAAAAAAGGTGGGGGCTTTCATCATTTGGAAAAAAACAACTGTTCTGAACCAATGAAAAGTGTTATTTTCAGGTCACATGACCCGACGCGCTTACGCTACGCGCCCCGGGGCGCGCCCCGGGGCACTTACGTAGCACGATCGTATGCGCACGGGTGCTTCCGGGTGCGCTTACGCCGTGCGTATCACGCGGACGCGGCTACGCGATACGTCACGATGATGTTTTCGTTCGAGGCAATAGCGCTAACGGGACGCTCACTGGTACGCGCACCGGGGCACTCCACAAGACTGCACTTTCCGGTGCGCACACCGGTACGCGCACCGGGAGCGCTCCAGGGCAAAAAAATAAAATAAAAAAAAACATGAACAATATACATTAAAAAAAATAGTATTACATAAATAATATATGATTCATTATAAAAAATATTACATTTAATAGCTATAGAAATTTGCTATTAAAAAACCTTTCAAAGTCACAGGAAAAAACATAAGTTTGAGGCCCTATATATAGTTAGGAATTAGCATTTAGAAAACCTATTAAATTCACTGAAAAAACCATAGGTTTCACACCAGTTATAGTTAGGTGGAAATTGTACTCGCATAAAACCATTGAAATTCCCACGTTATAGTTAGTTGAACTCACTATAACTTGCGCGTGCAATGCACTGCTGATGACGTCACATATTACATCACTCATAACATAGTCAGTGACATCACTCATGACATCACTGATGACATCTCAAATGACATCACTGATGACATCACTGATGACATCATCCAGTGAATGTGTGTCTTTCTAAAAAAATATATGTTTTATATATGTGTACCTAAACGTCGATGGAAGAACAAATGGTTAAATAAGTGTCTAAAGAGAGGTTGCATCTTTGGGGTGCAAGGACCAAACAGAGAGAGGGTACTGGTTGAAACAAACTCCGGAAGGGAGACCAGTTAGTGACCCCGGGGATGGGATGTAGACCTATCCCAGAAGACCGCATCGGTGCTGAGGCACTGTACCCTTGTCCAGAGAAGTGGTAGGCATAGTGTTGCATGCCCAAGGGCAAAGGTGGGCTTAGTTAGGCTGAGTCCATGTTGACCATGAGTGACGTCGAAGTATCTAACCTAGATCTCAGAGGGTTCTCAGGGTAGTCTGGGATCCCTCTCATGGGTGGAGATTTCGAGGATGGGTGAAGTAGGTGGTCTAAGCGAATAACTGGTGAGTAAGGGGGTCTGGTCAGAACCCCCTATAACTAGTTACAGCTGCCTATGGGAAGAATACCCATGTAGAATGGCTATTTCTTCTCTGTAGGAATCAGCTGGGCTTGGCGTGTGTTAGAAAGTGGTTCTGACTCTCTGAGCCGCCCAGATTTTTCACTTTTTGGGCACCTATTTGTTGAGCTTTTACTGTGGGAGAGCCTCATAAGTTGGGACTCACCCACAGTTAACTCAAGATGAAAAAGAATGCATGTGGATTTTACTGGTGTCCCCCTAGCTTGACTAGGCCACTGCAAAGTAGCTAGAGTATGGGGCACTGGGCTGGTTGCATGCAGACACATGTACATGAGTGTGCACACGTGTATGGGCTGTGCAAGGGAGATTCCTGGTGTTAGCAGTCCAGGAACAGCTACAAAGTGAATGGTGTGGCAGGACTTATGCAGAATTGGCTGGTGACATGGAATAGGCTTTATACAGTGGGAAGAAACATTATCTTTGACCCTACCATATTTAGTTATAAGTTGTTTAGAGTTCAAATTGTCCAGATCTTCACAGACCTGCTCAAAAAAAGTGTCAATGTTATTGACCCCAATAGGTTGGTGTGTCCATCTGGATCTATTCCTTAGACCAGAGGTCTCCAAACCGGTCCTGGAGGGCCGGATCCATGCCAGAATTTTTAAATAACTACATGTATCTCAATAGGGATATGCACAAAAGGTGGCATGGATCCGGCCCTCCAGGACCGGTTTGGAGACCCCTGCCTTAGACCACTAACCATACTCAAATCAGTTTTCACGTTTAAGTCAGCCAGATCCTTAGATACAGTAATGGGATCTTCCTCCACTTGTGAAAGTGATAACAACTTAACAGTGTCATGTGTATCCTGAATTTACAATTCACTACAGTCTAAACTTGGTGTATCATTTTGCATATCTTTATTCACTCCAGAGTTCAATTCAAAGTCTTTTTTAAATTTCAAACATCTGGTAAATTTGTACAAATCGATTTTCATTTTACAAATATCCCCCAAGTTTCAGGGCAAAATCCCATACCTTTTTTGAGTAAGGATGCCAGACAATTGGCCGTGTTACATGCATTCTCATTACACAATAAAAAAACAGTCCCTCTTCTGTTGCCCTTATTGATACATAAATTACGGGTCATATGTTATTATTTTAAAGACATTAAGAAATGGTTATGTTAATACCTGTTTAGACATCTAGAAGTCATGGTTTTAAACTTATGTTCTGTTGCACACATGCTCACATATGCTCAGACTGTTTTATTCTTGTGTAATGAGAAAGCATGCAACACGGACAAGTTCACATCTGCTGGTGGTGGCAATGAAGTGGCCTAATTTGTGTGGCATAAGGTTATGCCAGGAATGTCAACTCTGGTATTTCTTACTAATTATTGTAGCCCTGATGAAGTCGTTACATTTGACGAAATACGTGTTGGCTACTGGGAAGAATCTGCTGTTTCAACATTGAAAATATCTACAATAAATGAACTTTGGAGTCCAAGTTTTGAACATCAAAACTTTTTGTGTGGAGTTGAAAATACTCAAGTGTTGATTACTTAAAGGAAAACGGTAAAATAAAAAATAAAAATGCAACATTTTTGTTTAATTTTGTAAGGGCAGGCAGTGGTCCCTGGGACCACTGCCTGCCCATAAAAAATTTATTTTGAATGCATTTGCAAAGGGGAAGGGGTCCCCTGGGGACCCCTTCCCATTTGCAAATGTATTACCACCTACTTGAACTAGGTGGTAATTTGCGAGTGTTTTGCAACCAAAAAACATTAGTACATGGGCTATGGAGTCGCTATTTCGAATGGAATGCCCCTTTCAAATACCGAGTCTCAAAACAGTATTTTGCGATTCGCAATTTATTTGTGACTTGTAATACACTGTTAGTACAATGGACCATGGTTTTTAGCGTGCGCAAACGGGTCTAAGACCCTTTTATGCAGGCTAAAAACCGTCATATATCAGGCCCTAAATGTAGGTTTTAAAAGTGCCGTAACCGCTCACATTTTTTTTTCACCCCTGCTCCCTTGCCGTGTGCTCTCATTTGTTACGTTCGTGTATCAGTAATTATAGCCTTGCTAGTGGCTTTTAATAATTTTACACCGCCCTGAAACTATCCACTGTGCCAAACATCATGATAAGTATTTTATCCATTAAAGTTGCTACGGTGCAGCCTTATGGCGCTTGCGGACTTCACGTCCCCTGAGGAATAGGAATTTTCAGTGTTTCAGGCTTTTTTTGACACATCTAAAGTTCTATGTGCTATGAATAAAGCGATGATATTGTCCTAAGCTCCCTTATATATTGTTATAACCTCTAGATGCCTGCGGTTCTTTAAAAGTTCTTTATACTTGCCCATTCCACCCTGCGCTTTTAATTACACTTATGATTTACAAGTCTGCCCGGACTTCTATGCACTAGTTTTGTACACAATGACATCCCATTGCATGGTTCCATTATCGTGATGATGTATAAACAGCATTCACGCACTCTCCACTTGTTAGAATCCCTCCTTAATCCGTGCAATATAAACCGTGCTGATTGTTGATAGGTAGCATCGGTGGTTGCCTCGTTAATTTTTGTTTTAAAAAATCGTCACACTACCGCACTTCTCATGAGCACCCATCCTCAAATTTACATTTTATTTGGTTTAGTTTAGAGGTGTCACCCAAATTAGTTTAGGCAGTACGTTCTTGTCATTATATCTTGGTTTAAAATGTATGTTGGAACTCTCTATTTGTGCCGTGGTTTTATATTTTGCCAAAGTTAAAAGTGTATGTCAACTAAATTCTGAACAGAACAACTTTTTGGTTGTTCTCACTATAGACTGGAACACATTGAAGTACCGTCTTTGCTATGTAAACCACTATGCTACCTTTCAACATATGAGCTCACTAGGCATGGGCGAATTTTGCGAATTCACAATTTGCGAATTTTGCGAATTTGCAAATTCGCGATCTGCAAAATTCGTGAATTCGCGGATTTTGCAGATTTAGTGGGTAATGGCCGGGCGGGAAAACGGTGCACATCGCTAGTGTGAGGGGCAGGACCAAACGGGCGAGGCTTATATGCGAGTTCACATGCCTCGTGTGTGCATAAAAGGACAGGCACGGATCAGAGAAGCTCGTGGTCACAGGAACTGCACAGGGATTGAGCTCGTGAAAGTCAATTATGCAAAGGCCTCTATCAAGCATCGATAGATATGGGGAGAGCGCACACCTACCCAGCCTCGACAAAACACACATTTTTGGGGGTGCTGATTAACTTTGCCATCACACCAAAGAGCGCCGGGGTCCCTCGAGTGACCTGTCCATCAAGTGGGTAAAGGGCGTGAAGACGGTGCACACACCACTAGTGTGTGGGGAGTGGCCAATGGGATGGGGCTTATATGCGAGTTCACATGCCTCTTGTGTGTGTGTATAAAAGGACAGGCACGGATCAGAGAAGCTCTTGGTCACAGCAGGAACTGCACAGGGATTGAGCTAGTGAACGTCAATTATGCAAAGGCCTCCATCAAGCATCGATAGATATGGGGAGAGCGCACACCTACCCAGCCTCGACAAAACACACATTTTTGGGGGGGCTGATTAACTTTGCCATCACACCAAAGAGCGCCGGGGTCCCTCGAGTGAGCTGTCCATCAAGTGGGTAAAGGGCGCGAAGACGGTGCACACACCACTAGTGTGTGGAGAGGGGCCAAAGGGACGGGGCTTATATGCGAGTTCACATGCCTCTTGTGTGTGTGTATAAAAGGACAGGCATGGATCAGAGAAGCTCGTGGTCACAGGAACTGCACAGGGATTGAGCTAGTGAAAGTCAATTATGCAAAGGCCTCCATCAAGCTTCATAGCTAATTTTCGACGATAGATATGGGGAGAACCCACTCCTACCCAGCCTCGACAAAACACACATCATCCTAACTAACTATTTTAGGATGGCGCCGGCAAGCTGCCAGTGCCATCCTAAAATAGTTACTAAATTAGCTTCATAAGGAAGCACTAATAGATAAAATAAAGCAGGTGCTCGAGCACCTGCTTTATTTTATCTATTAGTGCTTCCTGTTGAAGCTAACTTAGTAACTATTTTAGGATGGCGCTGGCAGCTTGCCGGCGCCATCCTAAAATAGTTAAAAGTTCAACAGGCTTGAACTTTTGCCCCCGAAATCCGCCGCTCGCGGATCTCGCGGATTTTCAGTAAATTCGCGGAGTTCGCGGATCGCGGATTTACCGAAAATCCGCGAAATCCGCGAGCGGAACGGATTTTCCGCTCATGCCTAGAGCTCACCCCTCAAATTTTATTTCTATTTTTTATTATGTGACCTTCTTAACCGTATCCACAATCAAAAGCTTTTTGGTGTTAATTATATGTCAAAATGCATTTGTAGATGGACAATAGCGAAATAAAGAGTTCTTAGTAGCAAAGAAATGACTTATTTCTATATTCCAGACCTAGTCCTATAAGGGTGTTATCATGTGTGTGTAACGTTATGGGTGAGTAAGTGGCTGTGTGATTGACTGTATGGGTGAGTGAGTAGGTGTCTGAGTAGCACTATGGGTGACTGACTTAGTGCGAGTGGCTGTATGGGTGTATGAGTGGAAATGTCAGTGGCTGTATTAGAGAGTGAGTGAGTGAGTGTATGTGTGGTTGTATGGGTGAATGAGTGGATGTGTGCATAGATCTAGGAACCAGTGAGGGTGTGTGGAAGTACTGGTATGAGTCTGTGAAAGGGTTTGTGAATGGTTGTGTGGGGATGGCAGTGGCAGTGGGTATATAAAAGGTTCTGTGGGGTGTGAGTAGGTACGCTAGTGATTTTGTGGATGATGCCATCAATGATGTCATTAGAGAAGTCATCAGTGATGTTGCACACTATATCATGAGTGATGTTATATGTGAGGTCATAGCAGTGCATTATGGGGGCATGAGTTGTAGCTAATTCAGCCAACTATAACTGCTGAATTTCACTGGTTTTGTACAAGTGAAACCTGAGCCTAACTATAACATCCCTGTAACCTTTGTTTTTTCGGTGAATTTCTAAGGTTTTTTAAAATTTCTTTTCTTAACTGTATTGTCTCTGAAACCTTTGTTTTTTCAATGAATTTCTATGTATTTTTTAAGTAGTAATATGGGGCCTGATTCACAGAACTAACTTAAGACAACATCTTCAACTTACTACCATTTTGGTATTCACAGAAGGCACTTACTCATTTTGGTATTCACAGAAGGCACTTACTCATTGATGAGTAAGGGCCTTCTGTGAATTCCAAAATGAGTAAATGGAAGTAAGGTTAGGATTTTGTCTTAAGTTAGTTCTGTGAATCGGGCCCGGTGTTTGCAGAGTAGTGGATAAAGGGGGCAGGGCGTCTGACCAGCTCTTGTGAATCCCGCTGTGTAGTACTTATAGAAAGTACCAGGAGGGCATCATGGCAGCCATGGTCCCTCAGCATCCAAGAGGACCTCATTCCCCAACCATTAGTGCATCAGGAGACATGTTTACAGAGTGGTGGAGAAAGGGCGCGTTGCCTCCAAAGATCTCTTAGCAATTCAGCTGTGTGGGAGTTACTGGAGGTAACAAGAGGGGTTGTCTGCCCCCAAGGATCCTCAGCATCCAATCTGACTTCAACCTCCAACGAGTAGTGCATCATGAGTCATGTTTGCAGAGTGGTAGAGAGAGGGGGCAGGGCCACGAAGACCTCGCAACAATCAGACAGTCGTGAGACTTACTGAAGGTAACAAGACGGATAATTGGCTCACAAGGACATCTTTTCCAGCAAATCACTAAAAGCATGCTTTCTGGACCAACATCTAGTTTTCTGCCAAATCTGGTGTAATTCTGTTCAGCGGTTCGGTCTGTAGTCCTGTTCACAAAATGAAAAATCCCCATAGGCATAAGATACGTAAAACGCATTTTGGGGCCCTACTTTTTTCTTAACCTCTGCTTGATGAACCACCCCGAAACTTTCAAAACAGCAGATAAACCAAAAAGGGGATTTTTTTTGAAAATCTCGTGTAGATTCGTCAAGCAGCGTCAAAGTTATTGGCAAGATCAAGAAAGCTTTCCCTATGGACTGCCAATAGGTAATATCTATCTTGTTGTGCATGGAAAGTAGCAAGGCGATCCATGAAGTGGGGACAAAGAAAAAGGGGGTGGGGGGAGGTTTAAAAAAAAGTGTGTTTCCTATGTTAATTACCATTAGATTTTAGTCATGACTACAGCCTAAACCGCTGGATGGAATTACACCAAATTCTGCAGAAATGTAGCTCTTGGTCCAGAAAGAACCCTTTTTGTTATTTGAGGTAAATCCGTTCAGTAGTTTTGGAGAAATCTAAAAATATGAATTTGTATACATAGGGTCATATATTCCCCAAGGATCCGATAGTCCCAATCTGAATTGCGATTGGCTACCAACACTTCAACCAGGAAGTTTTAGCAGCCATCTTGGGAATCGGCTTCATCTGAGTCCCACAAAAAAGTTAAAAAAAGAGATGGGTGGAAGGGTAGGAATTTCCTGATCTCCTAGGCCTCTTGGAGGGTCCCCACAGGGACCCTGCCTGGGGCAAAAAGCATTTTAAAATGTATTTTGGGCGAGAGTCGCTATGAACCCGCAGCTCCCGCTGAAATTGTTTTTAAAAAGAAGCACAGGCTCACCTGCTTTTCTACTATTTAGCCTATTGGTGGCCAAGGTCCCGGGGGCATGCAGGATTATTAAAAAGAGGAGGACTAAAGGGGCCTCCCTCCTGAGGATCTTTTAAGCCCCAGGGACCAGTACCTCCTCAAGGCTTTTTAAAAACATTGGAGGCTGGCTGCACAGAACCTCCTCCTGGGCTCTTTTGAGCCCGGGTACCACCACCCCCCGGAGCTTTAATTTCAATTTGGAGGCAGGCCATATGAAACCCCCTCCTGTGATGGGTTCAAGCCCCAGGGACCACCACCTCCCCGGGGCTAAATTGAAAACAATGAGGGGCCATGTAGATCCCCTGGACCCCTGGAACCACCACCTCTCTGCGGCCTAGATTGAAATTAAAACTGGGAGGGGGCAATACATGGCCCGAGAATCACCACCTCATGGAGCGAGCCTATGTTCAGAAAAAAGGAGGGGGCCATGTGGCCTCCCTCCTGGAGCCAATAATGGCCCTGGGGACTGCCACCACCCAGGGCCAGCTCCTGTTATGTCCTGCTATTTTGCTGTGACTTCATGGGAGCTTTGATACCTCCTACCAAACTAGAGGAAACACTCTGCTTCCAGCAAATGAGAGCTGAGAAAATGCTTTCACTTGCTAGAAGCAGAGGTGTTGTCTGTTTCCCTGACTGCTGTTAAGTGGGCAAGGAAACAGAAGAAAGACTTGCTCCCGCATGAAGGTAGTTGCCCTTCAGTAGTTCCCTCCATGCAGCAGCAATGCTGGCTTCCACAGGTGGTGGGAAGCTGGCAAGGTCCACAGGGCCTTAAGGCTCCCCCCATTGTCCTATTTTCCACTTAGTGCCCTGTGGGCACCCAAGAGAGATGACTGGATCCAATGGGATGGGGTCCTTGGGGCCAAAATTGGCCCAGGAGGAGGGACAAGTGCCCCTTCCCACATTTATGGTATATGGTCGGGTCCTGGGGGCTGTAGTCCCCTCGGGCTGGAGTCCTAGGGGACAAACTTGGCCCTGGGACAGGGGCTGCATGGCCCCTCTTCCCCACTCTACTGCGGCCAGTCTCAGGGGATGGGGTCCCAAGGCCAAAATCAGCCCAGGGAAGGGGGATACGTTGCCCCCACTTCCCCATTAAATGGCACAGAGCCACTTGGACACCCACTCATAGACCCCCTCAAAGACTCATGCACCCACTCACAGGCCTACTCAGAGACTCAAACACCAACTGAGTGGACGTGTGAGTGGCTGCATGGGTCTGTGAGTGGGTGTGTGAGGGCCTTAGTGGGTCTGTGAGTGGGTGTGTGAGTGCTTTTGTGGTCCTGTGACTGGGTCAGTGAGTGATTCTTTGGGCCTATGAGTGGGCGTGTGAAGGCCTGTGTGGGTCTGTGAGTGGGTGTGTGAGTGCCTTTTTGAGCCTTTGACTGGGTCCATGAGTTGTACTATGGGTCTGTGAGTGGGTGTGAGTAGGTGTGTGTGTGTGGGTGGGTGTGTGAGTGCCTGTGTGTGTTTTTATAATTGAGTATGTGAATGGTGCTGTGGGTCTGTGACTGAGTGTGTGAGTGGCTGTGTATGTCAGTGAGTGGGTGTTTGAGAGGCTGTGTGTGTCTGTAAGTGGGTGTATGAGTGGTGTTATGGGTCTGTTAGTGGGTGTGAGGGTCTGTGAGTCGGTGTGTGAGTGTAGGTGTGGGTGTGTGAATGGTACTATGGGTCTGTTGGTGGCTGTGTGAGTGCCTCTGTGGGTCTGTGAGTGGGTGTGTGAGGGACTGTGTGGGTCTGTGAGTAGGTGTGTGAGTGCTAGTGTGGGTCTGTGAGTGGGCATATAAGCTCCTGTGTGGATCTGTGACTAGGTTTGTGAGTGGTCCTATGGGTTTTTGAGTGCATTTGTGAGTGGCTGTATGGGTCTGTGTTTAAATGTGTGAGTGCTGTGAGTAGGTTTGTGAGTGGCGCTATGGATTTTGGGCATTAGCATACTTAGGGTATTTAAAAGGGAAAGCAATCAACTCTGCTCTCACCATGAGATGACAAGAAAGAAACCACTCATCACAGCCACTACAGATCAGATTATGCTCCATTAGATCAACAATGCATTCACCTTTATTAAGGATTTCAGATTGTTTTTCAACATAGATTATACATTAATTTGCATTTGTTTTACTGAAGTGGAGCTTCAACTGGGGCATCTGCTATGTTTTTATTTCTAATTGCATCACGTTGAGGTTTCCCAGCAGAGGCCCCAGTTTTGCTGCCCAACTGGAATACTTTCATCTGATTAATTTGATTGAGTAATTGTTACCTCATTGGGTAAATGTCTTGTCATATTCTACACTAAAGCTGCATAAAGGACTATAGGGTAAAGTTTTTAGCATGCTTGTGTGTATGTAATTTAGAAAATTAGATTTTTCCTCAAGCGTCTTCATCCATTGATTGCTGATAATGTGAGCCCTCATCAAAAGAATACAGCAAGCCTACAAAGAGGTGCATCTCCACCAAACAGGAGTACTTCCTCTTGACTAAATGAAGTAAGTGCTTCTTTGGTGGAGATGTTCTCATATTCCTCTGCATCAATAACGTACCACTAAAATGGCTGAAAATGTGCTTGAGGCCCTTTTGTTAAGCTGTCCAAAAAGATAGGAAAAGGGGGAAGACCTTTGCATACAATTAAGGAAAAAGGTGAGGGAAGCCATATGGCCTCTCCCAGGGCCAATTTTGGAGCCAGGGCCAACCATCCCCCTGTAAAAAATAGAAACATTCTCTGGGGTCCCACTGATACTTGGTCCCTTTAAACCAACAAAGAAGAAATTGGCACAGAAGCTGAAATATAAAATACATATTTATTAAACCTCAGATGAGGGAGACTACGTCACAGAGAAGCCTTAGGAACTGAATGAGGCAGTCTAAGGAGTATAGAAAACTGGGACCTTATATATGCTTAGGGTTACATAGTCAGCATAAGACCAATGGGAGGTCCTGGCACATGTAAGCATGCAAAATGACTAATATGGGCATACAAGATCTGCTTGCTCAACAAAGTGGGAGGAGCTAACAGTGGCTGTTTTTGGCAAACACATCCTGACATTTACATACTAGGAACAGTTGAAAGGACAGCTACTAGCTCAACTGAGCATGAGCGAAGGTGGAAGATGCTGAATATAGTTTGTTTCTAGGCAGATTACAAGAGCAGTCAACACTGAGGGAGGACAGAGCACAGGGCGAGCATGTGACAGCACATGGCAAACAAGATGGCTGCCAGAAATACAAAATGGCTTTCAGCTCATGCTAACAAATCCGTCCAATATTTAACAGATGGTCCTTTCAGCATGAGCTAAAGACATTCCTATGATCCAGTAGGAACATAGAAAATATGTGCACATTAATTTTCATAAATGTATCAATATCCTAATTCATTGCTAGGTGGGCATTTTCCATTCTAAACATTTCATTAAGAGGGTATAAGCAGGAATACAAAGGGAACAGAGCATCAGGTCATAATTAACAGCAGGAGAAAGTAATGACCACTATTACAAATAGAATTATCATTTTTCACAACCCTAAGCAAAAGCAAATCCTAAAATCATCTAGTAAACATTTTCAGGACTCCTATGCATTTCAGTGACTATTCATTTTAATTTCAGTATAGCTAACTGGACATCTATAATAAAAATATCTTCCCTAGACTGTTCCATTTTCCTTTTATGAGGCTAGAACATCAATTTAATACATTCATGGAAAGGGCAAAGTCACATTTTTCAATTGCTCAGAATTGTTTTTTTCGTGCATAATAAATATAACTAATGCAAATATTAAAGCAATTAAACAGATTATGACAGAAACAATCCTGGCTCCAAGGAACCAGGAGGACCACACAGGGCGATAGGAATTAGGACGAAGAGCTGCAAAGGGCTGCTCCTCCTCAAAAATGGGATGACTAAAGGGGTACATTATTGACAAGAAAAAGAAGAAGTCCTTGGGGAAATTGAAGCCGCTGTACAACCAAGTCAGAGGAGAGTCTTCTCCCTGTGTCCGTTTGAGCCTCACAGGCAGGCTCTTGTTGTTTCCACAGTGGAGATGCACAACTCGCAACTCAAGAATCACAGCCCAGTTTCAAGGAAAAAGTCTCTTCTTTCAGGATAGGACAGTCACCCACCATGCAAATGTTCTTAGCGATCCTGTCCAGTGTCTCAGGCAGTGCACCAGTTTTCTTCACTTCAATCTAACAGGCACTAGAGACACAGCACCTGTACCCTAATCTCAAGTTCTTCCCTAACTCCTATATTGCTCTGCTGGCGCACTGCTCATTCGTTGGGGCCACACATTTGCATCCACTGTGCCCAGCTATATCTTGACCACCAAACAAAGGAGCAAACTTGCATTCACTTTGGGACCAGAATTCAGAGGCCTGATTCTTGGATCTCTGAATCAACCCTTGTTTCAAAAGGGGTCACCTCAAGCAAAGCCTCCTCCCCATTCTGGTCGGTCTGTAACTCTCATCCTGTGAAGGTATTGCCCCTCTATTGGAGGGTAAATTGATTGCTTGTCTACTTTACGCAGACGATATAGTAATCCTGGATTTAACACCGAGGGGATTAAATAATCGTCTGCAGGCATTACACGAATATGCAGAGATCCACCACTTAAAGATAAATGTGTCGAAAAGTAAAGTAATGTGTATTACGGGAAGGAAAAAGTCGAAACATGGGAGTTTTGCCTGGTTTGTAGGGGGACAAAAATTGGAAGTGGTAAAATCCTATGTCTTCCTAGGAAAAATTATAGGTGGAAATGTAAGTGATAAGGCTCATATAGCAAATAATACGTGGAAAGTAATAGCTCAAGGCAAAAGTTTAATCTCTTTTTATAGATCTACAGGAAATAGACATTTTTCCTTTTATTAGAGGTTTTTCGTGTTAAAATTCCAGCTTCCTTACTGTATGGCACTGAAATACTTGACCTGGGAAAGTGGCGCTTCCTAAATACAACTGAAGGCAACATTTTGCGGAGTTTACTCTCTGTTAACTCCGGCTGTTCCGTGGCCACCCTTAGGCTAGAATTTGGTCTATGTAGCAGTTGGGTTCAGGGCCTTGCAGGGATAGTGCGTTGGGTTCTAAGTCTTGCAAAGGGAGAACCTGGTACATTAAGATTTCTTATCCAGAAAGAACTATTAGGAACCCTGAAAGAGCATTCTTTAATCATAAAATGTTTTAGAACGGCGGTTGATCTACTTCAATTAGATAAATCTGTACTCTTCGCTCTATCCCCATATCAGTTGAAGTCCATTTTGAAACTGCCTTCCTGGAAATTAAGCTTTACCATGGATAGAAAGGCTAGCATTTCAAAGAAAGGTGTTGTTAAGGCCTTTGACTCTTGTCTGATAAGAAAAGCACAACCCTATATCATTTGGAATCTCCCTCATGGAGTACGCCGTTTTTGGCTTTTATTGAGGCTGGATCATATTCCTTTGAATATTGTTATGTCCAGATGGTATGGTTCTTCAGCTGTGTGTAATTTTTGCAATAATTCAATCCAGGATGTTACCCATGTACCTTTTGTCTGTCCGGCTTTATTTTTACATCGGCGTGAGAGGTTGAGACCAATTTGCTTACAACTAAATATTTTGTCAGCCACCGCATTTATAGACGCCATTTATAATCCACCAAATGAAATGTTCTGCTCCAGAATTTTTATTTTTTTAAAAGTTTTTTAAATATATATTAAACAAATTTTTACGGATGTTAAGATCCTTTTAGAGTTTCCAATCGATATTCTTAAAATGTTATTTATGTACTGTATACTCGATTGTTATGAAAAGTATATTTTACATTGTTCAACTTTTATGTGGACCTCTTTGGAGTTCCAAAATCATAAATAAAAATAAATTGAAAATTGAATTGTGACTCTCAGCTGGGCATGATCCACGATTTCTCCTTTCTGATTTGTGACCCCGTCTTTCGCCCAAGACAGTGGCAGGGGTACACACTTTATTACTGGGCTTATGTAATGTAATGTAAATGTAATGTAATGTAAATGGATACTTGTATAGCGCACTACTCACCCGCGAGGGTCTCAAGGCACTTGTACGAATACCGCTGTGGAACCCATCCTGGCTTTCCCTGTGAGACGTCCACTCCTGGGCACCGCCAAGGTGGAGGCCAGGCA
The DNA here is from genome assembly GCF_964263255.1 of Lissotriton vulgaris. NCBI lineage: Eukaryota > Metazoa > Chordata > Amphibia > Caudata > Salamandridae > Lissotriton > Lissotriton vulgaris. The sequence continues at coordinate 358,568,783 of NC_141697.1, read as the reverse complement.
TCCTTAGCATTGTGGGGGCCGTTGTGGAGATTAAGCAAGCTATTGCCCAAAGTTGCAGAGTGGGACTCCATGATTGGAATAGGCACCGAGGTGAGAATTATCAGGTCCGTGGAATTTTTAGCCCAAGACCCGCCGAGGTGGGGAATTGAACCCTGGTCCCAGGCTAGACCTCTGCATCAGGGTCTGCTGCTCTAACCATTGAGCCACACTTCTCCACTTCTCCAATGAAGGCTTATGCCTTCATTGAGGTCCTAGATGCCAGCAATGCCTGTGCTGGTTACCTTCACTTTGGCTTCAAGCTGGACTGGTGCTGACGCTGACTCTCCAGGCTGAATCTGATGTCCGGGCCCCTCTGGCAATGGTTGTAAAGCAGCAAATATCTATTGGTGGACAGAACAAAAGGTCTTTAGACAAGGCACAGAAACAGTCTATCAACAGAGAGGATAGTCTCTGAATACTTCCTAGTCTTGGGACGCCTCATATATTAGCAAGGCACCCAAGAACCACTTTCATCTATCTATGTGAGAGTAAAAAAAAAACAACAGCCTGGACCTATTGGCATGTATAAAAGGAACTCTTTGGTGGACTGACGAGTAAAACATCACCCAACCCAAGCAGCCAAGGAAGTCTGTATTAATTTACTAAACTCAGAGGAAAAGAGAAAAACAACACAGACATACCCTAAATCCTTACATTGGTGTATTCCTGTGTACTAATCTGAAAACCCTCAAAAAAAGGAAATGTTCTACACTTTTACTTATAGATTTTAAACTACTTGTATAGGACTGCAGACACTTCTAAAATGATTCTTCTTAATAAAATTACCTACAGTGTACGCTTAGGACCATGCTCTCATGTTATAGGTGCAAGAGGAAAATCTAAAACTGCTAATTTCACAGGGGCTCTTATCTATAAAACAATATTTTCTTCAAAACATTTTTTGCTAAGGATCACATGGGCATCTTCCCTGCCTTCTACTTTTCATGATCCAAACTATGCAACATACCCACATCTAGTTCCCCTTAGAGATCAAATAAGAGAACAGCAATATAGACTACTGATCCAGTCATAATTTCATCAAACAGGATGGGCAGTAACATAACATATATTTTTATTCATTTTATTAATGCTAACAATGTTTAAAACAGTGTTACTGAATAGCCAATTAAATGCCTCATTGCTATTTCACAGACAATTTAGACAGGCTAAAAAAAAATTGAGAAAAGAAGAGAGCAACATACATATTACATAGCCTTAATTTGTAGAGGAGATAGCCTCCTTCCCCCATTTTGACAGTAGGAAACCTGAAACAGGTTTCACTTCTGTCAACACTATCAACCACTATGTGTAGCAACTGGGCATAAACAAAGTTATAGGAGGTACATAGCACTTTTACCAAATGTACAAATGTAACATGAGGGCACATGAAGTCAAACTAAATTCCATTGCCTCAGCTTTTAAGCATTAGTGCTGTATAAATATGGCAACGCTCATCTGTTAATCAAAGTTCACTTATACCATTATATCGTTTGCTATCACATGAGTGCATAAAGTGCTTGTTATTTGCCAAAAAAAGGTAAAACTTCTCCCTTTTCTCTGCGCTGCCATCTTGTCTTTCAAAAAGTTTCAGATGTCAAAATGTCAAAGCAGACCTTGCTCTGGTAGCCCTGCCAGGCTTCTAAATATAGAACTGACCCTTAACTCTTCCCAGCTGTCCTATTCTGTGTGCAAAGTATTCCATGCAGCTTTCCCTATTCAAAGTCACCCTGAAAACAGAAAGCTGACCCATTCCCCTGTTTGTCAGTTTAATAACTTCTGCTGGTTTTTATATACATATTCTCAATTGTAAGCAGTGTGCAATATACTTATCTAACAAAATAGAAGTCAGCTATTTGTATTATTTATTTACCTAAATGTATGCGTTTACTGAAGCCTAAGGCAGTTTAAAAGCTGCTCTAAATGGCAAAAATACTGTTTAAATAGTGAATTTTACCCAATTTCGAATTTGATATTTGGGGCACTTAAAAATGAATATCCTATAATTTTTGTTGCATAATATTCATACTCAAAATGTTCTCTACATATTCCAGTGATAGGGCATCAGTGATATCTAATGTTTACCCTTATAAAAATGAGTTTTTTACGCCTGCGCAGAGTGAAATTTCATTTGCAAATATCCTCATTACGCGGTACAACACAACTTAAATTAAATTTTAATGCTAGGAGGTCACAGTATGAGTATTAAGCTTTATAAATATAAAAAAAGCATTTAAAAGCACTTATTATTTTTTAAATAATTTTTTCATAATTAATATATATATATTTTTTAATAAAAACCAATCATTTTGATAATTCCACATAGAAAAAGCAAGCTTCATTCCTTGCCTATCATATTTAGATGCATTCATCCATAAGCCTAAGCACAGAAGCCTAACTTGAAACACTTTTTTAAAAGGACAGTCATTATGTACCATCAGAACCAAGAATGTGCTTATGTAAAAGGCTTTAAGAATGGAAATCCCTTCCTTAAATGTTTTCCTGGTATCTAAAATAATGAACCTGATTTTTGTAACTTTTTAAAACAGCAGTCTGAAATGCAAGATATTACACCATGCTAGCACTGAGAAAATCCTAGCTGAATCAACATGCCTGTCTCTCCGTGGCCTACAAAAACGACAGCTGTTTGCTCAGCGGCAGTAAAAACACAGCTGGTGGAAAGCTTTTTTCAGTGTTGAAATGTAAGCATGGGGACAGTCTATTTAAAACTGAGGCATTTCAATGCATTGTCAGTTTGTACATGTGCATAATTGCTTACTCTATAAATTAAATAGTAACATATAATTATTTAGCATATCATATGGTTTATTTCTGGATTTTTATTTAATAATAATTAAATGACATTTTGCATAACAGACTGATGACAGCAAAAAAAACACATTATTTTCAAAAAACAGTGGTCCTTAGACTAAAAGGAAAAATGTTAAGGCAATAAATATAGACTAGATAGGACTATATTCTTTCAGACGTGTCCAGCCGGACAGTTTAATATCTTGATAAAAATAATAATGACAGAGAAATAGAACACACAGTGTGATGGAAGTGGGACACCAGCCGATGTCCGACTAACCCACTGAGGGGGACACAAACAAAATGCAAAAGTAATAGGCAAAGTCGGGTCATCTAAATATCATAACTCATAAGCAGATGATCCACAGTATACACATATGCATGAACAATTGTAGTCAGCTATGCATTTAGTGCATTAAGGTCGACAATGTTTCGAACCATACATAATCTCGGTTCATCTTCAGGACAGACAGTAATTGCCTAGAGAAGTAACAATTTCAATTGAACCCACGGTGGGGTGGAGCAGAGATGTTCTGCGCGGTTTTTCAGAATAAGTAATTGTCTGCAGGAGGAGAAAATACACAATAAGGAACCGTCTAAGGGTCCTCGAGTGGAATATCGTGATTGCGAGAGGAACTTACCGCAGGAGCAATACCTGGCGGAATGGTGAATAAATCATCTAGGGCAATGCCTTGGACGTATAATCGGAAGGTTAAAGATGCAGGTCCACAATGGGGGTCCTTGCTGGGCGTAGATCCTTCTCTGCTCCACCCCACCGAGCTGAGCTCGTCATGACCATTAGAACGCTCACACAACGGACGTGGTCATGACGAGCTCAGCTCGTCATGAGCACACGAGAACCGTGGCTCATGACGAGTTCAGCTCGTCATGAGCATGGGGGCGCTGTGTGCGCCCCTACCCCCCAGCACAGCGGGGGAATCGGTCCCGCAGTGAAGGGGTTAAGGCTAGCAATCCTTACACAAAGAGCGCAATTGTTATTTACTCACAGAAGTTGCAATGTAAAACCATGAACCACATAGACATTTAAACACCCATTTAACCCACAGATCAACACTTAGGACAGAAACAAAGGACAGCCCACAGACTGTACTTAAACCAAACCATTTGTAAATACTAGTTGTAAGTCATATTTACAAGAAGAGCTTCTCAATAGTATTCCAAAAGGAATCACTGAAACAATATCGACGGACCGAATATCGAGTAGAAAAATTATTGATGTAATTATATCGAATACAAAAATATCGACTCCCAATACTTAAACATAAAAATACACAAATATCGACTAAACAATATCGCAAATACAAAACATCGAAAACAACATTATCGACCCTAAAAAATATCGCAAACAAAATATATCGACTTTCAACAAACATAAAGACAAAATCAAAAATATCGAAAACTAAAATATAGACCACAAAAATATCGCTAAATCAAATTATCGACTCACTATACATAATAAATAAACGAATATATCTGATAAAAAACACAGTAAATCATAACATAAATCAGCATACTTATATAAAATATAACATACTACAAACTAACAATAAATAAACAACAACATTTATAACATGTAAAACATTTTTACAATACAATAGGTTCACATAACATAATCATAAAAAACATTATACAGCTCACATTACAAAAGAATATTAAATAAAAAGAATAAATAAATACATCACAATATAAAACCATTACCGAGCATCTACAAAACGAATCACATAACTATCAAAAAAATTCAAAATATCTCTAACAACCAATAAAAAACACCAACCAATTACATTGACCAATCAAATCAACCAACACATAATTTGAACACTATATAAAGAAAGAAAACACACAATTAGATACCACTTGGTGCTACAAAACTTGAAGAAGGGGAAACTTTGCCAAATTTTCACCTGAACAGAATGGTGCTACCATCAAACAAAGGATAAAGAAAACAAAAGTAAGTACCTAACATTAACTACTAGGCTTAGCACTACAACCTACAAATAATAAATTAAACAATAAACTAATCATTTTCTTTCAATTTTACCATTTTTTCAGATATACCACATTTAAAGAAAAAAGGCCAACATTTACAAACCTATCAACTCTAAAAACAAAGTAAGTATACAAACTGAAATAACTGAGACAACTTATAAAACGAAACTTAGAAATAAAACTTCCAAATGAAAAGGAATCCAATAATTGTAAACAAAACATATACAATAAATGATTTTACTTTTCCCAACAGAGCCATCAACAAAAGAAACAGAGAAGAAAACCATCAAAAAACAAAGCACAGCTCTCCAAACAACTGAAAAACTGGCAAGTATACTGTGAAACTGTGTTAAATGTAATGATAAACGTAAAACAAATCTAAATTTCTCTATATAACATTTATTTATTGTAGAAAGAAGCAAGAACAATGACAGAAGAGGCTAAATTTGTAACTTCACAGAAAGGCAAAATGCTTCTTTGTTATATGGGCTATACATATACCCAAGAAAAACAATATCAATTGAAAGTATTTTGGAAATGCAGCAAATATTACAGTAATAAATGTTATGGTTGTGCTATAACTCATGAAACAATTGTAACTAACACAACTGAACATAACCACCCTCCCAACGTGACAGAAATAGAAATTAGACAAATGCTTGACTCACTAAAAGAAGCAAGCACTAACACAGACCGCCCATCTACAACTATTCTTAAAGACCATCTAAGACTCTCCCCCAACATGCAGCTAGCCAACTCTCTTCTATAGATTCTCTAAAAAGGATAATAGCTAGGCAAAAAAGAACAACTACAGCTACACCACCTGCCCAAAAAACATTTGAGCAAGTCCAAATTCCCCCCGAACTAACAATAAGCCATAATAACGAACCTTTCATCATACATGACAATGCATCTAAAGAAAAAATAATTATAATGTTTGCTACAGCAGACAATATGGTGAAATTACACCAATGTGAAGCATGGATGATGGACGGCACATTCTCAGTGTGCCCAAAACGATTCTACCAATTATACACCATCCATGGACACTATCAAAACTGCAACATCCCCTTCATATATGCCCTACTACCCAAAAAACAACAAGCAACCTATACTAAGGTACTAAATAAAATAAAAGACCTATAACAAATAATTACTTCCACCAAAAAATTATCATTGACTTTGAGAAAGCAATGATAAATACAATTCTAAAGACCTACCCCCACACAGCAATCCAAGGTTGCTACTACCACTTTAACAAATGTATATGGAAACATATACAAAAATCTGCCCTAAGCACCCAATACTGCACTGACAGTACTTTTGCCTACCAGGTAAAAAAATTAATTGCACTGGCCTACGTTCCAGTTACAGACGTAGCGGAACATTACAACCTACTAATAGACAGCCCCTATTATAAAAAAAATTAAACAAAACTGAGCCCTCTCTTAGATTATTTCGAAGATACATGGGTAGGGAGACTACACAGATCAGGACACAGAAGGCAACCTAAATTCCAAATCCCCTGGTGGAACGTCTACCTAAGTACACTAAATAAACAAGCTAAAAGCAACAACGCTGTCGAAGGATGGCACAATGCTTTCCAAGCTGGTACAGACAGAGGTTCCCGTTAGTGCGGAGGGAGAACCGGGTTGCTGAAATCCACAAACACCCACACATCGCCGCCATCTTAGGTGTGGGGGAGTGCAGGGACGCGTTCTAGCGCTCACAAGCACCACCCTGACACGAGCCTACTTAGGCAAGCACCACACAAGGCTCATCAGTAGATAGAAGCCTGTTGGAGCAACCAGAGCTCACGCTAGAAAGTGTATTTTCTCTGTGTGTAAAGCTTCGTTTTTTAAAGATTCAATCCCTCTGCAATTTGACTGATAAATTGTACTTTAATGCTTGCTGAAACCTCGTTTAAAAAAAAAAAATATTTCGTTTTTTGCAATTTGACTGCTGAATTGTTTAATAGTGCTTTGTGACCCTTACCTGCTACCCTATCCCTGTTTCTGCCGCGGGAAGTCTCGTTAGTGCGGAGGGAGAACCGGGTTGCTGAAATCCACAAACACCCACACGTCGCCGCCATCTTAGGTGTGGGGGAGTGCAGGGACGCGGTCCAGCGCTCACAAGCACCACCCTGACACGAGCCTACTTAGCCAAATGCTCTCCCGGCAGTGCAGCGGACGAGCGCAGCGGGCGCGCCAGAAACGCGCCGAAGTTGTGCCAAAGTCAAGCCCGTCTGCGCCGGGCCAGCGCCTTGCGCCATGACCCTTGCCCGATCCTCGCCCCTTCGCTACTCAGCCAAAGAGCTATTTCTGCTTAATCGTCCTATTTGTAAAAATCCGGTCAGAGCTAACTGTTCAGACTCCCTCACAGTCCCTACATGCCTGACCTGTGGCTATCGACCTACCATCTGCAATCATCTGAGTCTGGAAGCCTCTCCTGCTTTCAGGAGAAGGACTCTAAAATGCATTCTATTAAATATTAGATCCATGCCAAAACATAAATGCGAAATTGAGGCGTTCATAACTGATCACGATACAGATGTAATGTTCCTTACTGAGACCTGGTCATCTGAGGCCTCTGGTCCTGATTGGAACATAGCAGTTCCGGAGGGATATTTTGTAGAGTACCTCAACCGACCTGGAAGAACAGGCGGGGGCATTGGTATCATGTACAAGTTCCATCTAAAAATATTCTGCCTACCAGAGTTAAATATGGAGGCTGAAGCCTTGAACTTCAAAATCAAATGCAATAACCGTCTGATTTTCGCTGGCTTGCTGCTCTACAGACTCACAGGGTCAAAAGCTCCCTTAATCACTGCTCTCCATACATATCTGGAATCCACTACGGACTCCGCCACTTTTACAATTCTAGGAGATTTTAATTTTCACCTCGAAGCTACTAACGATTCTGATTCCGCAACTCTCATTGACAACCTGCTTAGTTTTGATATGACCCAACTAGTGCGTAAGCCCACCCACATTGCAGGACATACTCTTGACGGCATTTTCACCAACAACAATAACTTAAAATTTTCTTCCACTTTGCCTGTCCCATGGTCTGATCATAGGGCTGTCTTCTTTAATCTAAAATTTAATGACTGTGCAAGATACAGAAGACGCTTCCTGCCCCCGGTACGCAAGCGTTCATGGAAAAACTTAGACTCGAATCTGCTAGCAGTGGCTCTTGCCAACGACCCCCCAACATTCGAGCAATGTAGCATCGACACTGGAGCCTCCAGCTTTAACAGATGGATTGCTCAGGCTGCCGATGAGCTAGCTTCTCTGGAGTCCCGAGTGCCTAAGAACCGGTTGGCCACTGCCCAGTGGTATACAGCTGAGTTGAAATTAATCAAACTCAAATGCCGCAAAGCTGAGCGCATTTGACGGTCCAACTACTGCGCTCTAAAAAAGGCAGAATACTCCAAAGCTCTGCAGGAGTATAAGGCAGCGATTATTCAGGCCAAATCCACATTCTACACCACCAGAATCCAAGAAGCCCCTAACTCTGCCAGAGAGCTCTTTAAGACTGTTACTCTTCTGGCAAAAACCCCGCGAGACACTATATTTACACCGGACCAGAACTTTGTCGGGAATATTGCTGCTTTTTTCCAGAGCAAAGTACAGGCAGTTTATGACGGTCTCGGCACCGTAGCCACCAACTCCAATACCAGCCTTAACATCTCGGTCACTCCTACCCAGGTCCCGGCAGTGGACACTGAGGAATCTTCACCTCCCACTTTCCCTGTCTTTCCTAGATTTCCTATGCTAAAGGAGTCGGAGGTCGGGGACCTTCTCCTACAGATGAAATCAGGGTCTCCATTGGATCCATGCCATCCGCACATTCTGCATTCTATTCCATTAGCTATAACTGGAGTATTGACCTCTCTATTAAACAAGGCTATATGCTCGAACTCCTTCCCCTCAATCTGGAAGAAGGCCTGTATCCGCCCGATTCTGAAAAAAGACTCACTTAATCCCTCCGATACTAAAAACTATCGGCCCATCTCCTGTCTGCCTCTACCAGCTAAAATCCTCGAGAAAGCCATGAACTTAGAACTGATGACTTTCCTTATGAAGAATAATCTTCTTGACTCTATACAACATGGCTTTCGAGCATGCCATTCAACTGAGTCATCCCTTATCATGGCAACAGAGGATATCAGGAAGACCATGGACGACGGTGGAAGAACGGCCCTCATATTACTTGATTTAACCGCGGCGTTCGACACCATCAATCATTCGGTACTACTGAGTTGTCTGGAAAATCTGGGCATCTCCGATGCTGCTCTAGCCCTCTTAGCATCATTTCTGACAGGCAGAATCCAACAAGTCCACTGGGATGGACTTAAATCAGAGGAATTTACTCTTCCCGGAGGAGTCCCACAAGGGTCGGCATTATCACCAACCTTGTTCAATTTATATGTCACCCCCTTGGCGAAACTGATAAAATCCCATGGCTTGAGATTAGTGTCTTATGCAGACGACACGCAAATCATAGTGTCGGTCTCCGATTCCATTGAAGCAACTGCAGGCCGTTTCAGGAATTGCCTTCTCAGTGTAAAAAACTGGATGAGCCAAAACTTTCTCAAATTAAATACTGAGAAGACTGAAATCATAGAATTCGGTCAGAAGCCCTCGATATGGAGTCAGCTATGGGGGCCCCCGGAAGCCGGCTGTTGTCCTACCCCAGCCGAGAAGGCCAGAAACCTCGGATTCTTACTGGACAAAAACCTCTCCTGCACAGCACAGGTGAACCAAGTCACTTCAGCTTGTTTTCATATGATGAAGGTACTTAAAAAGATCTTGCTCTTTATTCCACCCACCTTAAAAAAGACTGTCATTGCTGCCCTAGTAATGTCTCGGGTTGATTATTGCAACTCTCTCTATCTCGGTATGGGAGAGAAGCAATTGATAAAGCTCCTGAACCTGCCATAGCGTCACCCCACCTCCCGGGCCATTCGAGAGCTGCACTGGCTGCCAATTAAGCACAGAGTCCAGTTTAAAGCCCTCTGCTTGGCCCACAAAGCCGTTCACGGAAAAGGATCAGATGATCTGGCCAAACTCCTCCCGCGCTATGTGCCCAACCGAACTCTAAGATCGGCCAATTAAGACCTGGTCTGCGTGCCTAGAATCCGGAAAGTGCATTGGGGTGGAAAATCATTTTCTAATCAGGCCTCCAAACTCTGAAATTTATTGCCTGTCGAACTTCGCTCACAAGCCTCCAAACTGAGAGTCAGAAAATCCCTGAAAACATGGCTGTTCTCCCTGCCCTGATCTGTCTCACATCACCTTCTATTCTACAGCGCCAAGACGCCGCGGCATTCGAGAGCTTAATAAAAACTTCAGTCAGTCAGTCAGTCAACCCTACATAAACTCCTTCAAGCATTACAAAAGGAGCAAAGCTACCAAGAACTCCGAATGGAGCAATCTATAACACAAATAGGCCCTAAACTAACTAAAGAAACGAAAAAAATGTACAATACCTTACAAAGCCAAGTAACCCTATACCCAACTACCAGAGACCTACCATGCCTATCTACCATAGCTAAAACAATTCTTTAAACATAACTCACATACATACACTATTCAAATAGTAAACATAAAATATACATATTAAACACGTTAGAAACTGTAAAAAAATTATTCGAATATATTTAATATATTCATTTAAATATATCTAAATAATTTTCTTACATTTTCAAACATATACCATAAAATTACATTAAAAATAAAATGACAATCCCACCCAAAAAATAATTGAAAAATACTTACTCACTTTGTTGCTGAAGAGAAACCTTTGTAACAAAATAAATCATTCCTTAGAAGTAATCCACCCGATCAATCCAAACGAGATCATCCAAAAATAACTCGAAATCCCCAAAAATTCTTCTCCAACACAATCGACTCGAAAACCATTAAAAACCTGAAAATAGTTTACAAAAACAGAAAAAACGCTCCATGGAAATGTAATGTAAATGAAATAAATAAAACACATCCATAACGATTCTTCTCCATAATAGATCCAACGATAACCCATTAAAAACCTGAAAATAGTGTAAAATATAAAAAACGCTCCAGGAAAAACCGAAAATGTTAGAAAGTGTGTCTCTAATATATTAAAAAATAATAGAGACCCTTCTTAGAAAAAAACGCTATCTTCTCCCAAAAACGACATCCACATGAAGTACCTGTAAAATAGAAAAAAAACATACCCACCCGCACACAATGCACCCCATATACAATATAAAACATTTTTAAACATAATACAAAACATTAAGTTACATTTCTAATCCTATTCCTACCTCATCAACAAACTAACCCAAAACTAGTAAACCGGAACCTAAACGATAACGGTAACTACTGCCTAAAACACACACATCCTACAACTAACAAACAATAAAAAACCTATACACACTCCACAAACACTCAAACTAAACATATAACTTAAATAAAGTACTTAAAATTAAACTTACCCTTCCACACGCGAAGCAGCCTCCAACCACGAGCTCTTCCAAGTCGAAATGACCCAAAATAACATGGCGGGGTTACAAAATAGTTCCAAACAAACAAATAGTTCCATTTATATTAACATTAAATAACATTCTAAAATTATGTTACACATGTTACAATGTACATTATGTAACTATTGTATTTTTTTTAATGAAACAAAAATGTTACATTGTTATAAAAATTATTCCAATGTACTATATGTTATTTTCAATGACTGTACATTAAATAAACAAACATTTACCTTATTAAAAATTACTTACCTAACTGTATGAATATACAATACTGTTATTAAAAGTACTATTATTTACTGTTTGTATAAACCTATATTTTACCTAAAAACATTAGCAATGTATCTGTTAAAATTATTATTATTAATACTTTATATATTAATGATAATAACTTATTTCAAAAATCAAAAATGTAAATATTATATTAATGTTAACAAAACCTACCTTTTTGTGTTAATGTTTATAAATATGTTTACTACAAAAAATGTTTAAAAATACTACCACAGTGTAAAAAAATTATAAAATAAATGTTGTATATGACTTGTCTAATTAATCTTTATTTTTACATTAAAAACTGTGAAATAAACAAAAAAATGTGCTCTTAATACATATTATTTTAATTAAAAATAATTGTACTAAATTATGTTTGCAATAATAATTTTTGGAAACAAATGTACAACTGTGATGAAAATATCAATATTTTTAATATATTTCATGAAAATAAAAATGTACAGATAACATTTAAAAAGGTCAATAAAATTAATTTCTGATTTCTTGATTTATTACCTACTTGTTGAAAATAATAAAATATTTAAAACATGCTGTGGCTCTGATTAATTAATTTTTAATTACTAACAATTACAATAATTAATTAATATTATTATATTAATTTCGCCATACAACATGAGTTAAACACACTCAATATCATTAAATATACTCTCACAAAATACTAAACATTCATATATTAAAATTTACTATTCCCACTCCATCAACTATATATTCTACCAAAATGCTGAACAGTCAACTCAAATAATTTATCATTCCCACTCCACAAAGTGTAAAGTCAGAGAAGGTGCTAAACCCTTAACCCAAATAAATTACTATTCCCACTCCACCAAGTATAAACTCAAGGACGGTGCTGGACACAAAACCCATATAATTTACTATTCCAACTCTACCAACTATAAACTCAGGGAAGGTGTTGGACAGTCAAACAATATATTTTACTATTCCCATTCCACCAAGTACTAACTCAAGGAAGGTGCTGGACACAAAACCCATATAATTTACTATTCAAACTCCACCAACTATAAATTCAGGGAAGGTGTTGTACAACCAAAAATTATAATTTACTATTCCAACTCCACCAAGTACTAACTCAGGGAAGGTGCTGGACACAAAACCCATATAATTTACTATTCTCACTCCACCAAGTACAAATTCAGGGAAGGTGCTGGACACAAAACCCATATAATTTACTATTCCAACTCCACCAACTATAAACTCAGGGAAGGTGTTGGACACTCAAAAATTATAATTTAATATTCCCACTCCACCAAGTACTAACTCAAGGAAGGTGCTGGACACCAAACCCATATAATTTACTATTCCCACTCCACCAAGTACAAATTCAGGGAAGGTGCTGGACACAAAACACATATAATTTACTATTCCAACTCCACCAAGTCCAAACTCAGGGAAGGTGCTGGACACAAAACCCAGATAATTTACTATTCCCACTCCACCAAGTACAAATTCAGGGAAGGTGCTCGACACAAAACCCATATAATTTACTATTCCAACTCCACCAACTATAAACTCAGGGAAGGTGTTGGACACTCAAACAATATAATTTACTATTCCCACTCCACCAAGTACTAACTCAGGGAAGGTGCTGGACACAAAACCCATATAATTTACTATTCCTACTCCACCAAGTACAAAGTCAGTGAAGGTGCTGGACACTAAACCCATATAATTTACTATTCCAACTCCACCAAGTACAAACTGAGGGAAAGTGTTGGACACTCACACAATATAATTTACTATTCCCAATCCACCAAGTACTAACTCAGGGAAGGTGCTGGACAGAAAATTCATATAATTTACTATTCCAACTCTACCAAGTACAAACTCAGGGAAGGTGCTGGACACTAAACCCATATAATTTACTATTCCCACTCCACCAAGTACAAACTCAGGGAAGGTGCTGGACACAAAACCCATATAATTTACTATTCCCAATCCACCAAGTACTAACTCAGGGAAGGTGCTGGACACTAAACCCATATAATTTACTATTCCAACTCCACCAAGTACAAACTCAGGGAAGGTGCTGGACACTAAACCCATATAATTTACTATTCCCACTCCACCAAGTAGAAAGTCAGGGAAGGTGCTGGACACAAAACCCATATAATTTACTATTCCCAATCCACCAAGTACTAACTAAGGGAAGGTGCTGGACACAAAACCCATATAATTTACTATTCCCACTCCACCAAGTACAAATTCAGGGAAGGTGCGAGACACAAAACCCATATAATTTACTATTCCTACTCCACCAAGTACAAACTCAGGGAAGGTGCTGGACACTAAACCCATATAATTTACTATTCCAACTCCACCAAGTACAAACTCAGGGAAGGTGCTGGACACTAAACCCATATAATTTACTATTCCCACTCCACCAAGTAGAAAGTCAGGGAAGGTGCTGGACTCAAACCCATATAATTTACTATTCCAACTCCACCAACTATTAAGTCATGGAAGGTGCTGGACACTGAAACAATATAATTTACTATTCCCACTCCACCAAGTACTAACTTAGGGAAGGTGCTAGACAAAAAACCCATATAATTTACTATTCCCACTCCACCAAGTAGAAAGTCAGGGAAGGTGCTGGACACTAAACCCATATAATTTACTATTCCCACTCCACCAAGTACAAATTCAGGGAAGGTGCTGGACACAAAACCAATATAATTTACTATTCCAACTCCACCAGGTACAAACTCAGGGAAGGTGCTGGACACTAAACCCATATAATTTACTATTCCCACTCCACCAAGTACAAAGTCAGGGAAGGTGCTGAACACAAAACCCATTTAATTTAATATTCCAACTCCTCCAACTATAAACTCATGGAAGGTGCTGGACACTCAAACAATATAATTTACTATTTCCACTCCACCAAGTACTAACTCAGGGTAGGTGCTGGACACAAAACCCATATAATTTACTATTCCCACTCCACCAAGTGCAAGTTCAGGGAAGGTGCTGGACACAAAACCCATATTATTTACTAATCCCACTCCACCAAGTACTAACTCAGGGAAGGTGCTGGACAAATAAACAATATAATTGACTAATCCCACTTCACCAACTACAAAGTCAGGGAATGTACTATACCCAAAACCAATATAATTTTCTTTTTATTTAATATTTTTTATTTAATTTAAAAAAATTAAATCAAATTTACAAATTCAAGGTTTTTAAAACACTCCCCACTCTATTCTCTAAAAAGCCACATCCCATTCCTAAATGTTAGTATAAATATAATTATATATATTTTTTATAACAATTCAAAAAAAATATTACAAATTTAAATTTTTATAACAATACCCACCCTATTCCCCTTAAAAACCCACAACCCACTCCTAAATTGTATTACAAATTAAAAAAAAATGCAATTTTTTTAAAAATAAATTAAAAAAAACACATTTGTAATGCACTCCACACACATTTCCCTAAAAACACACATACCACTCCTAAATTTCTTTATACATTTTTTTTTAATTTAAAAAAAAAAAACAATTTTACCTTTTTAAAAACAATCCCCACAGTATTCCCCTAAATACCCACATCCCACTCATAAATTTTCTTATACTTTTATTGAAATTTTGTTAAAATTTTTTTTTCTTTAAAAAAAAAAATCACATTTAAATTTTTTAAAACACTCCTCACCCTACTCCCCTAAAAACCCATCATCCCGCTCCTAAATTTGATTATACTTTTATTTAAATATTTTTTTTAATTTTATTTTTCTACAAAAAAAATTTCAAATTTCACTTTATTAAAAAACTCCCCACCCTATTCCCATAAAAACCCACATCCCGCTCCTAATTTTTATTATACTATTATTATTATTTTTTTTAATAAAAAATAAAAATAAATTCCAAATTACCTTTTTTAACCTCTTCGCCGCTAATGACAAGGGTAACTCGTCATGGAGTTTCCATTGATTTCAATGGAAATTACATTGTGGCACCAGAAGCACCATAGCATCCAAGTGGTTAAAACACTCCCCACCCTATTCCCCTAAAAACCCACATCCCGCTGCTAAATTTTATTATACTTTTTTTTTAAATATATTTTTTTTAAATTATTTATTAAAAATATATATTTTTTATAACTTAAATAACATATTTTACAATCTAAAATACTATTATAAATATTCTTAAACTCTATATTAATAATTTCAATATTCTAACTTTCTATATTTGTACATTCGATATTCTAGCACTCTATATTTTTACATTCGATATTCTGACACTCTATATTTTTACATTTGATATTCTGACACTATATTTTTACTTTCGATATTAATTACTTACAAACATAATCGATATTTTACACACTCGATATTAACAACTCGATATTACTAGCTTCGATATTTTTTTTTTACTATAAAAATCGATATTACATACCTCGATATTACTTACCTCGATAATATTGCAGACTCGATATTCCTGACTCGATATTATGTCCACTCGATAAAAAAACTTGATATTTAGACTGCATACCTTCCAAAAGACTGCAAAAAAAACAGCCCAACAGACTGTTTTATTTCCAAGAAGCCAAAATACACTCAATTCACTAGCTTTGCTGGCAGAACACCAAAAAATCACTCTGCATATCTCCATTTGTAAAATTGCGCAGAACAAAGGATCCTTGTTTGTATTATGTCCATATTTGAATTCCCTGGGGATACAGAATCACCAAGGAAAAAATATGTTTTTATACCTAAACCTATTTAGGTATTCCCTCAAGGGAGCCGGCTAATTCACTTCACATCTCACTATGGTACCTCCAAAAAGCAACACATTCTTCGATGTGTGCTTGAAACAGGCATGCCAAAAACAGTGCAAAATATGCAGTATTATAATCAAAGTAGCGCTTAAGGTACTCTTCGTACATTGCGCCGTTCAAATCTTATACAAAGTAGAGAAAAGTCTCCTCTTTACCTGCCTACACAAATTGCAATTCGAATATCTATCCCATACAAATCCAAAGTTGGCCAACACAAATCTAAGCCACAGTAAGTGTTACTAAACTACCTTACCAATCCAAGGCATCAAACCAACAGCAAGTGCCGCAGAACGACTCCTACCAAACAAATGGTTGTCCAAATTCTAATTGCCAAGTTCTGAATGACCTAATGGACGTTTTTTTTTAGAATACTCACGCCAAAAAGGTTCTCAGTCAGAAGTGACATCATGTGGAGGATCAAAATCAGGAAGATCAGAAATATACTGGGCTGCAGAGACGGAGAATCCCCAGAATCTCTGTGCACAGAGTACTTCCTTAGTAGAGTCCTGTCCTGACCTCCTCAGAAGATTTCTGTCTCCTGAAAAGATCACTCCCTCAGATAGCCACTTCTCTGATGAGGTCGACATTGGAGCGCCATTTGTGAAAATTAGAAACCTTCTCAGGGGTCCCACTGATACTTGGTCCCTTTAAACCAACAAAGAAGAAATTGGCACAGAAGCTGAAATATAAAATACATATTTATTAAACCTCAGATGAGGGAGACTACGTCACACAGAAGCCTTAGCAACTGAAGGAGTACAGAAAACTGAGCCTTTTATATATGCTTAGGGTTACATAGTCAGCATAAGACCAGTGGGAGGTCCTGGCACATGTAAGCATGCAAAATGACTAATATGGGCATACAAGATCTGCTTGCTCAACAAAGTGGGAGGAGCTAACAGTGGCTGTTTTTGGCAAACACATCCTGACATTTACATACTAGGAACAGTTGCAAGGACAGCTACAAGCTCCACTGAGCATGTGCGAAGGTGAAAGATGCTGAATATAGTTTGTTTCTAGGCAGATTACAAGAGCAGTCAACACTGAGGGAGGACAGAGCACATGGCGAGCACGTGGCAGCACATGGCAAACAATATGGCTGCCAGAAATACAAAATGGCTTTCAGCTCATGCTAACAAATCCGTCCAATATTTAACACCCCCAGGGCTTGGCTACAATTCAGTGGGGTGGAGAGCTGTGTGGCACTGCTCTCCAGGCCAATTTCGGCCTGTGGCACTGAGAAGTCTCCCTGGGTACTATGGTCCACCATTTTATCTAATTTACGCCCAATTTCTTTACTCCCTGCTATCTGCAAAATCATGGAAACTTTTTGCCAATAAACAACTGATGGCATTCCTTGAAAATAACGACATTCTCCATCCATGTCAAGCAGGTTTCAGGAAAAACCATTCTACTGAATCGGCGCTTTTATCATCTACTGAAACCATACGTGCCGCTCTGGATCAGGGAAAATTGGCTGTTCTGATCCTTTTAGATCTCTCAGCGGCTTTCGACACGGTGTCCCATGCTATCCTTTTACATCGCCTTACCAATGCTGGCATAGCAGGAACCGTGTTCGAATGGTTTAAAAACTACCTTGCAAATAGGCGTCAGATTGTTAGGCTGGGCGACCACTCCTCAGAAGAAAAACTGATAAAAACAGGAGTTCCTCAGGGCTCTAGTTTAAGCCCTACCCTGTTTAACCTGTATATGGTCCCCTTACTTAAACTAATAACATCCTTTAACATCAGTACTGTCGCTTATGCTGACGACACTCAACTTGTTCTGACTCTTGATAAAAATCATACTAACGCAGAGCAAGTACTTAAAGACTGCCTGTCAGCAACCTTCAAGTGGATGTCTCTGAACCACTTAAAATGCAATTCTTCCAAGACGGAGATCATCCCTTTCGGCCCGAACAACTTCTTTACACCCCAAGTTTGGTGGCCCGAAAAAGCAGAACCCCCCCCCAATACAGTCATTGCTGCTCGAAATCTTGGAATAAAATTTAACAGTGCCCTTACTTTCAATCAGCAGGCTAAGGAAGTAGCAGGTACTTGTTTCGGTATCATCAGAAGCCTGAGAAAGTTCTTTGATTTCCTTCCCCTGAGTGCCAGACGCACGGTAGCTGTAGCCCTCATAAATTCCAGGTTGGACTATTGCAATAGCCTCTATGCAGGACTCAATAAATCTGCCCTGCATAAGCTACAAATGGTCCAACACGCAGCTGCCAGACTGGTCCTCAGACTACCTAGGAAATCCTCAGCCTCCGCAGCTTTGAACACTCTACACTGGCTTCCCATACACAAGCGCATACTGTTTAAAGTGCTCGTCATTACTCACAGAGCCTTTTACCATCAGGGCCCACTCTATTTGCGTAAATACTTTAAACATTATCAACCTCTCCGAGCACTTAGGTCCTCCAACGCAAATCTGCTGCATGTTCCTAGGTTCAAAATGGCAACAAGAGGAGGCAAATCCATGGCGGTCATTGGAGCGAAAGCCTGGAATAAGGCACCTCCCTGTCTACGTCTAGCCACTACTGAACCCATGTTCAGAAAGCTGCTAAAGACTTGGATTTACTCATGGGCCAACCCTGAATGTATGAGGCTTTTAGGATATGCTACGTAGCCAGGTGTATCTCCCATCCACCTTATAACACCTCTTCTGCCTTTTTCAGAAATCTAAGCGCCAAGATACTCCCTGGAGTGGTAGCGCGCTATATAAGTATTTTTTCACTTCACTTCACTTTTCACTTCACTCCTACCCAGAGCACCTAGTGCACATGTTGGAGATTGTGGGGGGAGCCTCAAGAACCCCACAGCTCCCTGATCCCTGCACAATCCAGCATTGCTCTCACAGACAGAGAGCTGAACACAGCTCCCTGCTTGTGAGAGCAATACTTTCATCTCTTTCCCTGCCTGCATGTGTGTGAGCAGGTAAAGATATGAAAACTTTGCTTTCAGTAAGTGGGAAAGTTTTGACAGCTCCCACTTGCTGGAGAGGGAGTGTTTGATTTGACTTGGCGGGAGCTGTCACAGCTCTCACCAAGCAAAAACAAACAGGTATCTCCCAAGTGTGGGCACCTCAGGAGATAGCAGGAGATGGTCCTGGGGGTTGGCGGTCCCGGGCCATATATTCCTCCAGGAGGGGGACATTATGGCCCCCCTCCTTTCTTCCGCTTGGGCCATCCTAGGGGAGGTGGTGGTTTCCATGACCGTTTATGGCCCTGGAGGTGGCCCCCTCTCTCTTTAAAAAAACGTAATTGCCCCTGGGGCCCGGAGGGTACCACATGGTGCCCCATATCATTTATTATTTATAGTCCGAGGAGGTGATGGTCCATGGGCCCTGGAGGGTCCATGCCGCCCCCTCTTAATATAGTCATTAGCACCAGAGTGGTGGTTTTCCCCAGGGCATTTTTAAGCCATGGAGGGGGTCTGTGCACCTCCTTCATTTTTATAATTAATTTCTGCATACCCTCAGAATATGGTCCACCTGGGAGCTACAATTAAAACAAGTGTTGGAGACCACACTTGCTTTTTTTAATTCACGACAATATTTGTGAATGCTCTAAACTCTCGTGAATTTTAAAAAGTGCTTTTTAGGCCTGCCGGGGTCTCTGTGGTACTGTAGGACCAAGGCTAGTTGGGTAGGGTATTCGTAGCCAATCAGAACTCTACAGATCTCTGCACAAGCTTGTCATTTTTCACAAAAGATCCGCAACTCTAGATATCCAAATATAGTTTTCTGTTAATAACTCTAAAACTACTAAACGGATTTACACCAAATAACAAAAGGCTTGATTTCTGGATTAAAATCTACCTTACTGTCAAATTTGGTGTAATTCCATCCTGCAGTTCGGGCTGTAGTCATGTTCAACATGCCTATGGGAATTAACATGTAAAGAACACTTTTTTTGCCCCCCCTTTTTTTCAGCCCCTGGTTCACATATCACTTGGAAAATGTCCATGCACAACTAGAATCCCCGGTGTACCATTTATGGAAAGTTTGTGTAGATTTGTCAAATGGTCCCAAAAATATAAGCAAGTGAAAAATCCTTACCTACTGAACCATGGCGCTACCACCTTGGTGGGAGCTGTCAATGCTATATATATATATATATATATGCGGTTCCATTCCAGTGCCCCAGAGACCACTACCTCCCTGGGGCTTTAAATATATGTAGGAGAGGGGCCGCATTGACACCCCTCCTTTGGCTCAAAGCTCCCCGGGGACCAGCACATCCCAGGGGCTTGACAATTAAATAGGAGGGGCCTCCATTTCTCCTTGTGGTCCCCAGAAATTACCACCTCCCCAGGGCCAAATGCATACAAAAAAGGGAGGGGTTTGCACAGCCCCCCTCCTGGGCCATATTTTGCTCTGGTGACCATCCCCTCTTTAGGGCATGACCACTATACCAAGGCGAATTGGGGCATGTGGCCCCTCTTCCTGGGCCGTTTGTTACTGCAGGAAGCACACATTCTGCAGGTCTGCCCTTTGCATACAGTAGAAAGGGGGTTTATTTGCCTTCCTCCTGTTGCAATTAATGGCGTTGGGGACCACCACCCCAGGGCCAGCTCTCTATGTCCCAAGGTGCCCACCTAAGGACACAGCTGTTTGCTCTCGCTTGGCAGGAGTTTTGACAGCTCCCACCAAGCGAACACAAACAGGAACTCTGCTATATCTATTTATATTACCTACTGGCGGGCATCAGTAGGTAGTTATAGGTAGGACCTTGTTTCCATTGGAAAAGTATTTTTTGATTTGCCAATATCTTTGACGCCATTTGACAAATCTTTGCAAAAATTTCAATACTCAGCTTCTGTCTTGAAGGTTTCGGGGTGGTTCGTCAAGTGGGGGCCAAGAAAAAAGGGGGGTCCCTAAACTTGTTTTCCTCATGTTAATTTCCATAGGAATTTTGAACCAGGTTACAGCCCGAACTGCTGAACTGAATGACACCAAATTGGGCAAAAATGTAGGTCTTAGTCTAGAAATTGTGCTTTTTTTAAATGGTGTAAATCTGATCAGTAGTGTCTAAGAAATTTTTAAAAAAATAATATCGAGATCTGATTGGCTGTCAGCACTCCAAACCAGGAAGTGTTGGCACCATCTTGTGACTCATTAAGAATTCATACTGAGTGCGCAAATCCTGCTGAGAAAATAAAACAAAAATGAAGCGCGGGCTCTCACGCTTCGATATCTGTAAGCCCCTGGGTGGGCCAGGTCCCTGGGGCTATGCCTAGTATATTAGCCAGGGCTGCAGGGGCTGCAGGGGCCCCCTCAGCCCCGAGGACCGCCACCTCCCTGGGGCTTTGTTTTATAAATGTGTGGGGGGCTCCTGCCCTCCACACTACCCTGGCGACCACCACCTCCCCGGGGCATAGTTTATTTATGTGCGGGGGTCTCACGGGCCCCCAAAAGCCCTGGGCACTGCCACCTCCCCGGGGTTTAATTAAAAAAATTTAAGTGTGGCGGGCTCCTGCCCCCCACACTGCCTTGGGGACCACCACCTCCCAGGGCACTAATTATTCGAATGTGGGGTCCGTTTCAGGCCCCTGTGCGGGGACCACCACCTCCCTGGGGATTTGAAAATGTAGGGAGGGGGGCCGTGTGGCCCCCCTCCTGGAGCCCTTGATGGTCCTGGGGACCGCCACCCCACAGGGCTAGCTCCCAGAGTACCCACCCCCGGGACATTTCTGTTTGCTATGGCAGGGTGGGAGCACGCCTCCCGCCCAGCCATAGCAAACCCTGCTTTGCTTCGTTGAAGCAAGAGCAGGAAAACCTGCTCTTGCTTCAACGAAGCAAAGCAGGGTTGCTTTTGAGCAAGGGGAGCTGCATGTCAGCAGCTCCCCTTGCTCAAAAGCAATGTCGGCTCCCGCAGGAGGCAGGGAACTGGCAGGGACTGTGGGGGCATTAGGGCTCCCCCCACAGTCCCCAATGCAAAGGGCCCTGAGGAATGGGGTCTCTGGGGCCAGGAGTGGCCCAGGAGGGGGGCTATGCACCACCTCCCTCTAGTTAAAAAAGAATGGCCGTGCCCCAGGGGTTGGGGTCCCCTTGGCTGAAATCAGCCTGGGGAGGGAATTTTAATAACGGGCAAGCCCTGGGGGATGGGGTCCCCCGGGTTCAATAGTGGTCCAGGGAAGGGGGGCCACGCGGCTCCCCTTCCCTGTAAATATTTTTAAAAAGAGGAGGACATGCCCCTGGGGATGGGGTTCCCAGGGCCAAAATTGGCCCAGTGAAGGGAGGTCAAGCGGCCCCTTCCCTTTAAATGTGTAAAAGGGAAGGCCATGCCCCAGGGGATGGGGTCTCCAGGGCTGAAATTGGCCTTGGGAGGGGGATGGCGGGGCCCCCTTCCCATTTTTTTTAAATGGGTCAAGCCCTGGGGATAGGGCCCCAAAAATATTCAGAAAAGTGGACCACACAGCTCCCCTTCTTTAAAAAAAAAACCTGCATCTCGCCGGAAGCCATGCCGACTCCCTGTACCACTCTCCAAATGCGCCTCCTGGCACGTTCTGAGTTGGAAGATTTTGTCCCCTTGAATATTGGGGGTCCCTGGGGGCCAACTAGCCCACCAGGTACCTCCAATAAGCACCACACAGCTGGATTGCAGAGAGGTGGTCAGAGGCCACGCCCCTTTGTACACCACTCTGCTAACGCACCTTTTGACACACAGGTGGTGTGGCAATAAGGTCCTCTTGTGTCCTGAGGACCTCAGGACACAAGTCAACTTCATCTACCGAGCAGCAGCTCCCCAGGAGGCACGTTTGCAGAGTAGTGTGAAAAGGGGGCATGGCCTCGGACCACCTCTCTGCAATCGAGCGGTGTAGCGTCTATTGGAGTTGCCTGGTGGGCTAGTTGGCCCCCAGGGACCCTCAGGAGGCAAAGGCACTCAACCAAGAGCGTGCCAGGAGGTGCGTTTGTTGAGTGGTAAAGAAAGGGTGTGTAGCCTGTTTCGACTCTCAGCAGTCCAACTATCTGGGGCTTACTGGAGGTGTCAGGTAGGCTAGTCAACCCCTAACAACCCCCAGCAGCAAAGGGGACTTAAATCCCCATATAAGATGGTGCCAGGGACGGCATTTACAGACTGGTGGGCAAAGGGGGCGTGACATGCTTTGAGAACTTACCATTGCTGCTGTATGGGACTTACTGGAGGTAATAGAAGGGGTAGTTGGCCCCTAAGGTTGTCCTTGGGGGCCAAGACCCACACAGTGGTATTGCTAAGAGGTCTTCGGAGGCCATGCTCCTTTTCCCAGCGCTCTGCAAATGTGCCTCCTGGCACGCTATGGGCTGGGTTATTAAGTCCACTTTACTCCAGAGGGAATTTTGGGGGCAAGAAGCCCCCCTGGTACCTCCTGTAAGTCCTTCGTAGTGGAATTCCTGAGCACGGTCCAGAGGCCCTGCCCCCTTTATCCACCACTCTGTAAACGCGACTAGTAGTTAAAGAAGCATTTGCAATGTAATAGGTTTCGCATTTGCGAGTGTTAGAGCTATTGGCGTTGTACATGTCAAAGATTTTTACTTATGATTTTTTAAGTGGAGTGAATGTACATTGTGTGTAATGGAATTATGTGGTATATTGTGCAGTGAAATGATGTGGACAGAAGGTATGTCGTATTTAGTTATAGGAATTATGAAGAGTGGGGTTATGTGTTAAAGCAAGTAATTATGTGGTATGGTGCTCTGTGCTGTGGTGCGGTAACCTCAGTTTTAGTCTTCCACGTCTCTATAGAAGTTTATCTATAAACTAAATGAGACAAAAAAAGAAGGAACCAAGTCAAGTCAAGTCAAGTCAGAAACACTTTATTCGATTGTTTTAAAATCATAAAAGTATGCTACAGAACCATTTTCAATCATACAGACAAGATTTTTAAAACAAGTTAAAAAGTTAAAAAGTTGCTATACACATGAAAAATTCATATAAAAATCATCTTTACAAACATATTTACAGTAATAACAATCTTGTGGACCCTTAAAGGTACTCAGAATATAAAATACAGTACAAAACTAGAATGTCTTTACGGTTTTAAGTACAAAAATGCTAGCCGCCTGGGGATAAAGTGCAAAACGTGCAGTTCATGAGTTCATATTTGCACAATACATGGTTACTTAAACAATGGCCAGTTATTCAATACAAGCAGTTAAGTTACGTTAATTATTTGACTTTAATCTTGCTTGCTTTGACCGGATTGACATAGTCAAAAAATTGGCTACCCCGTACATTACTACTGAAGTTTCCATGAGTTGTAGGTACAATAGGGCTGGTTTAACCTGCACAAAACCTCTCAGAATTGGTTTAATATATCTTTCCCTCCCATTCTTATAAAAGGGACAGAAGAACAAAAAATGTAATATATCCTGATCTGAGAAGTAGTCGCATTTACAGGGAGCATTTTCGTGAGGCTTACACCATTTTTCAAATTCACCTAGCAAAAAATGTGCTTGATTAAAACGAAATTTAGTGAGGACCCACCTATGAAAAGGTTTATTTACTATCGTTAAATAGGGTTGAATAGATAACGAAGCAATCGTCATATAGTGGGCCCTGACAGTTGGTTTTAAAATTTCAATAGCCTCTCTCTCTGATTCCTTTTTCTCTATAAAGTTTTTCTTTACCCAGTCAATGTCCTCTCTCATAATGCTCTCGGGGTTTGTATATAACTCCGGGCGGCCTAAATATTCTGCTGTAGTTTTAATGTATTGTAGCCACCCGATCTTAGCCACGTTTTCCCTCCCCATACAGTCCCTAATAATCACATGGTTTAAAATTAAAGCTGGATTTAGCCATATCCTTATCCATGACAGTAATGGGGACAGAGTCAAAGAGTCTTCGATGTACCCTATCCCCAGTTCCATATGTACGGGAAAGGCTGGGGTGGATTTTGGGAGGCCCAGTAGGGATCGCAAAAATAAGGAACCACTGAGGAGCACTTCTGGTCCTAGTCAGATGTATGAACAAGGCCACTGGAATTATGCAACTGTTTGGCTGCACTGATTTTCGCATAATGATCATTTTTTCACATTTGCAGCATAATCCATCATCTGGTGTATAATCTGCAGACTTGAACAAAAAAAATGTGTTTCGAGCTCAAATGTTACCAAAAATGCAGCAACAAGTGTGGTGGAAGGTCCTTTGCAAAGCTGGAATGGTCAAATGTTACTTATCACTAAATGTGGGTGTTAAATTGGTACTAATGGTAGACAAATCATTCTTGCTTCTTTCTGCTCTTCTTTTGCCTCTTTCTGTGCTTGTCTTGCCTCTGTCTGTACTTCACTTCCCTCTGTACCTCTCATGCCTCTTTCTGTACCTCATGTGCCTCTTTCTGCATCTCACTTCCTCTTTTGTACCTCTCTTGTCTCTGCACGTCGCTTGCCTCTTTCTTTACCTCTCTTATCCCTTTCAGTACGTCACTTGCCTCTTTCTGCACTTCTCTTGCCTCTTTCTGCACTTCTCTTCCCTCTTTTTAAACTTCACTTGCTTCTTTCTGCACTTCTTTTGCTTCTTTCAGCGCTTCTCTTGCCTCTTTCTGCACTTCTCTTGCGTCTTACTGCACGTCTATTGCTTCTATCCGCACTTCTCTTGGCTCTTTCTGCGCTTCTATTTCCTCTTTCTGCACTTCTGTTCCTTTATTCGGTGCTTCTCTTGGCTTTTTGTGCCCATCTCTTGCCTGTTTCTGTACTTCTTTTGCCTTTTCTCCACTTGTCTTGCCTCTTTCTGCACTTCTCTTGCCTCTTTCTGCACATTTCCTACTCTTTTCGCACCTCACTTGCATTTTTCTGCAGTTCTCTTGCCTCTAACTGCACCTCACTCTCTTCTTTCTGTACCTCAGTTGCCTCTCCTTGCACTTCTTTTGTCTCTTTCTTCATTTCTCTTGCCTCTTTCTGCACTTCTCTTGCGTCTTCCTGTAGCTCCTTTGCCTCTTACTGCACCTCACATACCTCTTTCTGCAATTCTCTTGCTTCTAGCTGCACCTCACTCTCTTCTTTCTGCACCTCTCTTGCTCTTTCAGCACTTTTCTTTCTCTTTTCTGCAACTCATTATCTTCTTTCTGCACTTCTCTTGCTCCTTTCTTCACATCTCTTGCTTCTTTCAGTACTTCTATTGCCTCTTTCTGCCCTTCACCTGCATCTTTCTGCACTTGCATTGCTCCTTTCTGCACTTCTCTTGGCTCTTTCTGCACTTCTATCTCCTCTTTCTGCACTTCTGTTCCTTCATTTGGTGCATCTCTTGGCCTTTTGTGCCCATCTCTTTCCTTTTTCTGATCTTCTTTTGCCTCTTTCTCCACTTGTCCGGCCTCTTTCTGCACATTTCTTACTCTTCTGCACTTCATTTGCCCTTTTCTGCAGTTCTCTTGCCTCTAACTGCACCTCACTCTCTTCTTCCTGCACCCCTCTTACCTCTTTCTGTATTTCTCTTTTCTGCACTTTTCATGCTTCTTTCTTCACATCTCTTGCCTCTTTCTGCACTTCTCTTCCTTCTTTCAGTGCTTCTTTTGCCTCTTTATGCACTTCTCTTACTTCTGTCTGTCTGCACCTTACTTGCCTCTGTCTCTACCTCTCATGTCTCTTTCTGCACCTCAGTTGCCTCTTCTGCACTTCCTTTGTCTCTTTCTGCACTTCTCTTGCCTCTTTCTGCACTTCTCTTGCCTCTTCCTGTAGCTCATTTGCCTCTTACTGTACCTCACTTGCCTCTTTCTGCAGTTATCTTGCTTCTATCTGCAGCTCACTCACTTCTTTCTGTACCTCTCTTGCC
This sequence comes from Lissotriton vulgaris, assembly GCF_964263255.1. NCBI lineage: Eukaryota > Metazoa > Chordata > Amphibia > Caudata > Salamandridae > Lissotriton > Lissotriton vulgaris. Next base: position 358,541,559 of record NC_141697.1, on the reverse strand, counting down.
TCTCTCAGCACTTTACATTCTCTTTTCTTCAACTCACTATCTTCTTTTTGCACTTCTCTTGCCTCTTTCTGCACTTCTCCTCCCTCTTTCTGCACTTCACTTGCCTATTTGTGCACCTTACTTGCCTCTTTCTGTACCTATCTTGCCTCTTTCTGCACCACTATTAGTTCATTCTGCACTGCTTTTGCATCTTTCTGTACCCTTCTTGCTTCATTTGGCATCTTTGTTGCTTCTTTCTCCACTTCTTTTGCCTCTTTCTATGCCTCTGACTAAGAGGTAGTTTTAATCCCCCTGCCCTAATATGTACTAGGGCATTAAGGGGAGTTCATGCCAATCACAGGGGTATCCCAACCCATAGTGTACCCTGGTGTATGTAGGTTTTTTAACTGTAATCTAACAGTCACGTTTAATCACTCACTCATACAGACAGTTATGCACCTACTAAATTATCCATTCAGACACTTATACTTCCACTCATTCTTCAATACACCTTCGCATAAATATATATATATATATATATACATATATATATATATATATATATAATACAGAAACACACAGTCACTGGATGATGTCATCAGTGATGTCATTTGAGATGTCATCAGTAATGTCACTGATCATGTCATGAATGGTGTAATACGTGACGTCATCCGCAGTGCATTGCAGGGAGCTGAACAAACTATAAGGCCAAATGTCTCTGGTTTTGTATGAGCAAAATGTCTAACTAACTATAATGTCCCTGAAACCTGTGTTTTTTTAGTACATTTCTAAGGTTTTTTAAATGCTAATTTCTAACTATAACATCCCTGAAACCTATGTTTTTTCAGTGAATATATATATACCACTCTGGATATGTGACTGCTATGTTAAAGTTGGAATTTAGCATTTAAAAAACCTTTGACATTCACTGAAAAATCATAGGTTTTAGGGACTGTATAGCTAGAAATTAGCATTTAAGAAACCATAGAAATTCACAGAAAAAAACATATGTTTCAAGGACTTTATAGTTAGTTGGATATTTCATGCATATAAAACTAGAGAAATTCAGCCGTTATAGTTAGAAGAGCTAACTATATCTCACGCCCCCGCAATGCATTGCTGATGACCTCACATATTACATCACCCTCAGGGCTGGCTCCAGCAAATTTCTGGGGTGCCCACCCCTGGGACATTGCAGTTTGCTATGGAACGGCAGGAGCAGTGCTCCCACCATCCCATAGCAAACATGTGTTCTCAACTTTGAACAAGTGAGAGCATTTTGCTCTCACTCTTTCAAAGCGGAGCACACTTTGCTTTTTACACCCAAGGAACTGCTTGTCAGCAGCTCCCTGGCTGTATAAAGCAATACCAGCTCCCACAGGAGGTGGGAGCTGGCTGGCACTGTGGGGGCTTCAGGCTCCCCCCAGGGGTCGCAAAAAAGATGGCCATACCCTGGGGAATGGTATCTCTGGTGCTGAAAATGGCCAGGAGGTGGGCCACTCAGCATCCCTCCCTTGAAAGAAAAAATAAATAAATAAATGGCCTGGCCCCAGGTATGGGGTCCCCAGGAACAAATTCGGCCTAAATAGGGGGCCTCAGGGGACCCTCCTGTTTCATTTAATTAAAACATAAAAGAATGGCTAAGGTCCCTGGGGATTGGGTCCACAGGGCCCAAAAGGGTCAAGGGAAGTGGGGCCACAAATGAAAAAGAAAAAATCTGAAGCTAGCAACTTACTGGAGGCCAGCCCCCTTTCTCCACTACTCTGAAAACACACCTGCTGGTGGGCTCGCTGCAGAGGGTACCTATGAGCCAAGTAGCCCACATGTTACCTCCAGTAAGCCCCACATAGTGGGATTGCTGAGAGGTGGTCAGAGGCCATGCCCCTTTTCTCCATCACTCTGCAAATGCACTTCCCGGGGCACTGCTGTTGGGGGTATGACATCCCCTTGCTTCCTGAGGGCCTCAGGACTAAGGTGGACTTCTTCCGATAAGCAGCAGTGCGCCAGGAATCGTGTTTGCAGAGTGGTGGCGAAAGAGGGCGTGGGCTCTGACCAACAACCAGCAATCCAACTTTTTGGGCCTTGATGGCGGTAACAGGAGGGCTAGTTGGCCCCCAAGGGCCATCAAGAGCCAAGGAGACTTCATCCTCCAAAAGGTAGTGCACCGGGATGGGTGTTTGCAGGGTAGTGGAGAAAGGGGGTATGGCCTCAACAATCCTGCTGTATGAGACTTATTGGAGGTAATAGGAGGAGTAAATGCCCCCCAAGGACCCTCAATAGCACAGCAGAGTTTATCCCCCTACTAGTAGGCCACCGTGAGGCACATGTGCAGAGTGGTGGCGGAAGGGGTTATGGCCTTCTATCAGATCTCAGAATCCTGTTGTATGGGACTTACTAGAAGTAACAGGAGGGGTAATTGGCCCCCAAGAATGTTCACCAGTAAGTTCCACACAAAAGGATTGCTGCAAAGTTGTCAGAGGCATTCCCTCTTTCTCCACTACTCTGCAAAGGTGCCTTCTAACTCACCCCGGGTGGAGACCACTGCTCCCCTGCAGAGTGTGCAGAGATTTGCCTTCTCCGTATTCCGCAGAGAACACGGAGAAGGCAAATCTCTGCACATTCCGCAGCGGAGCGGAGCAGAGATTGCCAGTAAGCATGGGCGGAAAATCCGTTCCGCTCGTGGATTTTCGGTAAATTCGCAATCCGCGAGATTCGCGAATTTCCCGCAAAATTCGCGAGCGGAACGGATTGGGTCAAAAGTTCAAGCTGACTTTTGTAACTCTTTTAGAATGGCGCCGGCAAGCTGCCAGAGCCATTCTAAAAGAGTTACAAAAGTCAGCTTCAACAGGAAGCTCTAATAGATAAAGTGAAGCAGGTGCTCGAGTTGAAGCTCAAATTCAGTTACACAATCATTAATCACCCCAAACTTGGGGTGATTAATGATTGTGTAACTTAATTTGACCTTCAACTTGAGCACCTGCTTTTCTTTATCTATTAGAGCTTCCTGTTGAAGCTCTTTGTAGCTATTTTAGAATGGCGCTGGCAGCTTGCCGGCGCCATTCTAAGTGGGGCTGAGGGCAGAAGGGCACAAAAGTGAGACAGAGGGCAGAAGGGGATAATAAATGAGTGGGGAAGAGGGCAGAAGGGCACAGAAATGAGTGGTACAGAGGGCAGAAGGGCAGAAGGGCTGTCCGCAGCCTTTGATACCGTGTCCCATAACATCCTTCTCAGCCGTTTGCAGGGAGTAGGAATTGGAGGCTTAGCTTTATCATGGTTGGAGAGCTTCCTCTCCGGGAGATCACAATCTATCAGCTTGGGCCCCTTTCGTTCCATCTCAAGGGTGCTCACGAAGGGGGTGCCACAGGGCTCATGCCTTAGCCCTACATTGTTTAATGTATATGTGGCCCCCCTTGCTGAGATTGTGCGGAAGTATGGGTTCATACCGGTCTCCTACGCTGATGACACCCAGCTCCTCTACCCTTTCAGCTCCCTTTGCCCTAAAGTCAAGGAGAACTTTGCTGAGGGTATGAGGGCAGTGTCACATTGGATGGCTGTGAATTGCCTCCAATGTAATGTGGGAAAAACAGAGGTTATGCTCTTTGGCAAGGCGAGTCTCCTCTGGTCACCAGACTGGTGGCCATTAGATCTGGGCCCAGTACCCACATCCAAACCTCATGTTAAGAATCTATGGGTGAAGTTGGACCAAAAGCTGACCTTAAAAGAACACACCAATTACATCGCAGGGCTGTGTTTCCACACCATCGGCCTCCTCAGACATGTCTTCCCGTACCTCCCTGCCACCTATAGGAAGACACTTGTACAGGCCTTGGTCACCAGCCGCCTGGACTACTGCAACGGCCTGCTGACATTAGCAAATGCAGATGCAGTAGGTCGTTTGCAGGTAGTCCAGAACACAGCGGCGAGATTGGTCATGAGTGTACCGGCCAGGACTCCCTCTAGGCCCTTGCTGGAAGAGCTTCATTGGCTCCCAATACGGCAGCGCATCAACTTTAAGATATGCTGTACGGTCCACAAGTGCCTATACGGAGTAAGCCCTAAATACCTGTCACAATCTCTTGAGCTGTATCAGCCTAGCAGGTCTCTCCGCTCAAGCAATCAAGCCCTCCTAAAACCCCCTGCTACAAAGAAATCCAGACAAGGAGACCGTGCTTTCTCCTCGGTTGGACCTGCCTTATGGAACAAGCTCCCCACCGATGTAAGAATGACCACCAATCACTTGTCTTTAGAAAGACATTAAAGACCCTTCTTTATCAAGAAGCATTCCTGTCCTCTTAACTCCTGTGTCACACTACCTGATGATCCTATGGCTGGCAAAGCGCGGAGATACCCTTACGGGATTGATTCCAGCGCTATATAAGAAATTAAAATAAATAAAATAAATAAAAAACGAGAGGGTGGCAATGATTAACCAGGCAAAAAAAAAACCCCTGCGAACATGCAAAGCGCCCCGCGAACACCCGCGAACACGCAAAGTGCCCCGCGAACACCCGCGAACACGCAAAAATAAAAAAATCCGCAAATTTGCATGAATTCGCGAATTTTGCAGATTGCAAATTTGCAAATCTGCAAATTCGTGGATCGCAAATTCGCAAAATTCACCCATACTTAATTGCCAGCCCCTGCCTCCACCCCCCTAATAAGAAGTAAGTTAACATTAATAAAAAGTAAACTTAAAACCACTTACCTGTGTACTGCAGCGCTCCCGGGCTGCCTTCCTCCTCTTCCTCGCCGTATCGGTTATGCTTGAGAAAACTGCGCATACGCGCACAAGTTTGTTTGCAATTCTGTGAACCTCCGTGTAGTCCCGCTATGCCCACTAAGCCTGGGGTTGCTTCTAACACACTACTAATTTGGGAATGAGGTCCCCTTGGCTCCAGAGGGACCTTGGGGCCAATAAGCCCTCATAGCACCTTCTGTAATTCCTACACAGCGGCATTCCTGCGAGCTGGTAAGAGGCCCGCCCCTTTCTCTGCTAGTCTGCAAACATGACTACTACTTGGTCAGTGACATCACTGATGACATCTCAAATTATGTAATTTCAAATTCTGCAGTGAAGTTATCAATGATGTTATAGAACATGTCATGAGTGATGTAACATGTGGGATAATTTGCTGTGCATGCTGCTGAGGGTGTAAGTTATATTTACCTTAGGGCACATGCTAGAGTTGCTTCCAACTCCCACATGCAGCCAACCCCAAATCATGCATGGCCTTTGACTGTGCATGGCATGGGGTTGGCCAAGGAGCCTTGCTGGTAGACAGGCCCTGCATCCAAATTATTGGTGCAATCATCCCCCCAAGCCACTTTGGACCCCGGGGACCCCATTGCTGGGGACCTTTGTGTTGGGGAGTGAGGCCCATGGCCAATCCACAAATCATTTTGGGTTCCGGTGACCCAATCCCAGCACCTTTTTTATTAAATTAAGGGGAAAGGGGGTACAGCCGCCTCCCTAAGCCAATTGTGTTCCAATGGACAACATCCGCCAGGATCAATAAATCTATGTAGAGGGGAGGGAGGGTACAGCCCCCTACCTGAGCCACAAGTGATGCCGGGCATCCCATCCCCAGGGGCCTCTAAGTGGAAGGGGTGCATGGCCCCACTCCGTGAGCCAGTAGTGATTCCAGGAACCGCATCTCCTTTTGCCAAAACAAGCATCCTGGGACCGATTTCAGGGTGACACCACTCATCAGCCAGGATAGCTTGACTCTAGTGGCATAGAGAGCATGGGACCACGAAACCAGTCCTAGAATACTTGTTTCCAGTCCAGGGAGGACCTGACCTGGCAGTTCGGACTGGACTATCCCCCTTGGGCACAGGGTCAAGACTGATTAGCATATGGCTGGGCTCAAACTGCATGGGGAGTAAAAAAACGATGGATTTAGGCCCAGATCTCTGTACTGGGGTGAATGTATGGCATTTTTATGAATTCTGTTTATCAATTTGTTATTTTTGCTTTTGTCACCCCCGGTGGGACAGGTATGCCCAGACGTGGGTCCTTTTCTCTCTATGCCACAGGAGTCAAGTTATTCTGGCTGATGAGGGTGAAACCTCAAAACGGGTCCTAGGATGCTTGTTTCCAGTCCAGGAAGACCTGACTTGGCCGTTCGGGCTGGACTGTTCCCATTGGGCACAGGGTCAAGACTGGAGTTTTAGAAAAGAAACTTTTTAAAGTTCAGCCCCGTGTTTTTTAGAGCTATTTTAAATTACATAAATGAAAGAAGGTTTGGAGTTTATCTTTGTCATGAACTCATCTAGACGGAATAATCCTGACCAAAAAGCACCACTGCACAGTATAACTAAGTGGGTTGTGTATGGATCTGAGTCCAACTAGATTTTTAATTTATATTGGTGCATTGAACTAAGCCTTTGCACCAGGGGGTTAGAAATTCACCCCCTGTGGCTCTGGGGTGGACCCACTCGTTGTAAAAATGCAGAACTTACAACACTCTGCCAACATGCACTGCTCATGACCTTACTCATGATATCAGGCAGTTAGCCAGTTCCAGCGTCCACAGAGCTTACAGCTCATGACTTTGCCATGCATAGTAGCACTGTAATTGCGTTTTTTGTTTTACTTTTTTAACTTCTGTTCAGAATTTACTAAAGTATTTATTTGCTCAAAAATCTGCAAATCTACTTGCAAATTTGCAGATCTGTGCACCAAAATTTGGATGTGTTAACGTCGCATAAAAAACGGGGGTACTAATTTTTTAATTTATAGCAGTATCTGCCCCTCTCAGAACTCCACACATCCTCCATGACACCAGGATTCCTATTATCTCATTCGTTTTTTCACAATACAGATGCAGTGGCTGCAGCTACAAAAATAAAAAAATCAGTTGCTGCCAGTCAATCCGCTCGCCCCAATCCTTAAATTTTTCAAGTGTCTGAAGAACTCAGAGGTTGAATTTGAGAAAATTTTCCCCTGTGAAAAACACATTTATTTAGATTTTTAATATATTAATCCTTGGAGGATTTGTAGAAACAATCTGCAAAGGATCTACAAATTAATGATCGAGATACATCTCTAAAATGAACCTTTGCAAGACCACAGGACAACTTTTTTGCTATTATCTCATAACCACTAAAAGGACTGACACCTAACTTTGAAAAGGCACTTTGCCTAAGGTTCTGTCTTCAAAAGAAATTTAACCATTATGAAAATGGGGTAGCCCATAAGGTATGGACCTGGGTGAATATAATTATAAACAAACAGTGGTCCTGAACCTATAAATTACAGTTTTTTGAACAAATCAAGAGCGAATCAATATTTGAGTAAGAAAGCAGCAATGATCTGTCTGCTAATTGTAAAGACTGTATTGTCTATGAAAGAAACCTTGCACCACGGTTAAAGATAATATATTCCTATTTAATTTTTATATTCATATTTTGCAATACTTTTTGTATCAATAAAAAACACACACAAAAGGTTGCCCCAAAACAGGAGAGTGCAAAGGAAAGATGCGATCCAGAAAATGAAAATAAGTGAAAGGAGAGGTAAGTAAAGAAATGGTGATTAAGAAGTGGTTCGCATTATTTTACAGTCAATACTAAACAGAACATTTATCATAGTATTGAGCACCTGGCCAACAACATAGTTTTTTGCATTCTAATCAACAACATTGTCGTACATAAGCCTACATATCATCAATTTTGCACTGTGTACAATGCTAACAAATAATTGGTCCAAGGTGTATATATATTGGAGATGTCGACGTTTCGACTCGACTTATTCCCAAGCGGCGAGTTGGACCTGGGGATTGCGAGTCTTCATCAGGACTAGAGATAAAATGAGGCAACCAGGGAAATTCAATGACCCTAAAAGAGAGAGGAAGTGTGGGAATTACTATCCGTGGTGAAGGTGATAGCCTATCCTACAAGTAGGGTATGGCAATTTCTCTTACCCTTGATAATAGAGCAAGTGAAGTGGGGAGATCCAAATTTACCACAACTCAACAGGAAACCTGTAGAGACAAATTGAAATCCCGAATGTATCTAGATCAACTAATAACCAATTCGTCAATGATTATTATGGCCAAGTCATCATATTACCTTGAGTTCATATCTTTGTCCATGTCAAAGGGACGTTACTTCAAACATGACATGGGGTGAGGTACCTAAAATTAATTGAATAACATCAGTATACCATGAACTAGATCACTGATGGGCACCTAGTAATATTATATGCCTGGAGGTATAGATTACCTTATTTGTAGTAGAGTCAATCAATGTACCCAAGTCGGTAAATTTTGCGCACTTTCACGCCAGAATTCAATGCCCGCTATAAGAATGACAATGAAACCTTATTCATTATATGCCATTGGTCCCACATGAGCATTCATTAAAGTGCATTAGGAAGAAGGCTAAAAAACTTTGTAGAGCTTACCTGAATTAAATATGTACAATTTTCAGGTAAGCCATGTGCAGAAATGCCCCAATTCAGTTTGGGAGGAGCTGTGTGGGAGGACAGAAATCAATAAGTTTAAAGTGTCCCTCCCGGGCAACACCCAAATTTAGTTCTGCATGTGTTTTTTACACAGCATCTACAACACGAGCAGCAGTTTCACTCGCTCTAAGCGGCCAGGACATCCGATGGCACTGTGAGGCTCGGATGGATAGGATGACCACGTAATAAACAGCGGGTATGTGTGAACCTTCTTAATATGCTTGGACTATTCACACACAATCACGCTAGTACCCCGAGTGACACTTTAAACTTATTGATTTCTGTCCTCCCACACAGCTCCTCCCAAACTGAATTGGGGCATTTCTGCACATGGCTTACCTGAAAATTGTACATATTTAATTCAGGTAAGCTCTACAAAGTTTTTTAGCCTTCTTCCTAATGCACTTTAATGAATGCTCATGTGGGACCAATGGCATTTAATGAATAAGGTTTCATTGTCATTCTTATAGCGGGCATTGAATTCTGGAGTGAAAGTGCGCAAAATTTACCGACTTGGGTACATTGATTGACTCTACTACAAATAAGGTAATCTATACCTCCAGGCATATAATATTACTAGGTGCCCATCAGTGATCTAGTTCATGGTATACTGATGTTATTCAATTAATTTTAGGTACCTCACCCCATGTCATGTTTGAAGTAACGTCCCTTTGACATGGACAAAGATATGAACTCAAGGTAATATGATGACTTGGCCATAATAATCATTGACGAATTGCTTATTAGTTGATCTAGATACATTCGGGATTTCAATTTGTCTCTACAGGTTTCCTGTTGAGTTGTGGTAAATTTGGATCTCCCCACATCACTTGCTCTATTATCAAGGGTAAGAGAAATTGCCATACCCTACTTGTAGGATAGGCTATCACCTTCACCACGGATAGTAATTCCCACACTTCCTCTCTCTTTTAGGGTCATTCAATTTCCCTGGTTGCCTTATTTTATCTCTAGTCCTGATGAAGACTCGCAATCCCCAGGTCCAACTCGCCGCTTGGGAATAAGTCGAGTCGAAACGTCGACATCTCCAATATATATACACCTTGGACCAATTATTTGTTAGCATTGTACACAGTGCAAAATTGATGATATGTAGGCTTATGTACGACAATGTTTTTGATTAGAATGCAAAAAACTATGCTGTTGGGCAGGTGCTCAATACTATGATAAATGTTCTGTTTAGTAGTGACTGTAAAATAATGCGAACCACTTCTTAATCACCATTTCTTTACTTACCTCTCCTTTCACTTGTTTTCATTTTCTGGATCACATCTTTCCTTTGCACGCTCCTGTTTTGGGGCAACCTTTTGTGTGTGTTTTTTATCGATACAAAAAGTATTGCAAAATATGAATATAAAAATTAAATAGGAATATATTTTCTTTAACCGTGGTGCAAGGTTTCTTTCATAGACAATACAGTCTTTACAATTAGCAGACAGATCATTGCTGCTTTCTTACTCAAATATTGATTCGCTCTTGATTTGTTAAAAAAAACTGTAATTTATAGGTTCAGGACCACTGTTTGTTTATAATTCAAAAGAAATTTGGCGCAATTCTATTTAGCATCTTTTGCATGAACAGACTGAAATCTTTCTTATGGAATTTAAAAAGGAAAGCAAAATCGAAAACACTTTTTTTTACCCCATCTTTAACATTACATTCCCCCCAGCATATCTGCAGAAATGGTGGCATGCTGCAACTTAGTGACTTGTGCTAATTGATTGAAAACTTTTGAGCATATTCGTAAGACGGTACTAAGGGGCCTAATATTTACCCTTTGCGCTGCCAGAGCATCATTTTTTGTGGCTTCAAATCCCCAAATCATATCTATGAAGTCACGTAAAGCCACTATGCGTGGATTTGAATGGCCTCATAGATATGGGGTAAGGCAAGGCAGCACAAATTGCTGCATTGCCTTACTCTGCACCTGGGAGGCATTCCATGGGCACTGTGGTAGGTTTTCCCACTCAACACCCATGGATTTTGACAATTTCTCAGATTTACAAGAGCATGTACACCTGGGGAAACACCAAAACAATATGCCTCCTGAGGTGAGGTGTAACGAGGAGAAATTTATTTTTTCCTTGTTTTTTCCTCTTTCTATGTGTAGTGCATTCTGCATTCCTCTTTGCATTCTGCAGCACACATAGAAAGACGAAAACGCCACTTAGAATTGTTTCAGTGCAGAAAGGTGCCCTGTCCTGCACAAAACCAATCCTGACAACAGAGGCTCCCTTGCACCATGGTGCAAGGGTGCTAGCATTGGCACCAGGCTGCCAGCGCAGGGGGAAAGGACAGGAATGCCCCATATTGCATAAATACGGTGCACTCCTGCCCTTTCGCCAAATCCCAATAAATGTGGGCCTACATTTATAATCAAACCAAAGACAGATTTTTAATGGAACCCAACACTTCATTATAACTAGAGACATGGATTCATATTAAATAAAAACTCAACCCGACTTCATAAACTCTGTTTTCGTTTCTTTTTCCAGTAAAGTTCAATCCTGCAGTTTGGTGCAAAGCTTCACTATGAGATTTTAAATATGAAAATACCTTTTACATCCTTTCCCCTACTTGACTAATCTACATTTAATTTTCCAGGATCAAACTAAGGTAGTCACACTTTTTTTGCTAACTTTTCATGTAGATTAAACTAACCATTCATACATGACATTGAAGCAAAACGAAAGAGTTTATTGAAGAGTATAGAGAGAGCAGGAGAGAGACAGAGAAAGTCCGACAGATATTTTAGATTAAGCACATTTTCCATGTGCACAACAAAATGGAAACATACCTCTGGAAATTGTAAGTTCCACTCCTACGCAGGCTTTCCCATATTGAAAAATATGAATCAATTTTCCAGCAAAGTTTAGACAAACGTCCCTTAAAAAAGTTTTACTGTCTATCATAAATTGTTGTGTTTAAATTTGAATGAGAACCTTCTGGACTATTTAAGTTGAATGTATTTTGTGATTCGAGACTCTTTTTTATTTTAAAGGATGATATAAACTGCTTTTCTGAACATAAATGATTCTAACTACAGTATGTGGAGTGCTGTTAGTAATCACCTTTAATTCTGATAATGTGATTAAAGGAACGTTACATGGAATCTGATTTTTTTTATATGATGCACAGTTCTGCGCTAATAAGTTCTGCCTAACTGGAAAGTCTTTCTATATGAAAGTACACATTTAACTGAACATATGGTGCTGCGCTGGCACATTTTTCATTTATGAAAAGTCATTTCACTTATGCCAATGCAAATATATAAACAGACACATGTTTATTGTTGCAAGAGCTCTTCTCATTTATTTTCGCATAGGTATTCTGTAATGCGATATGTTTGACATTTAAGGGGACATTCATATAAAGGAAGAGTTTAAGGGCTTTGTGATGTAATTAACTTTCAGCCAAATCTGATGTAACAATTTGAGACTTGCTACATACCGCAATAAAAAGATACTCCTTGATTAATTCACCTCAGTGCTTAGATTAGCCAAACGTGTTTCTGCCTTATTGTGCCCCTACACCACTGGCCACAAAAATTGTACATGAAATAAAACATTACTACCTAATCAGGTCTTGTTCGTTAAAGTTCTAATTCTAATTTTGCCTACTTCAAGCACACGAGGTTCAAGACCCTGAGCGCGGTATATAAAATCTGGAGGGCAATTAAGAAAAAGCTAGGATTGGGAAGGTATAATAGATACCTGAGGCTGTACACGAATAATGAGCTCCCGGCAGAGATTTTTAGGGATGCAGTCATGAAAGAGTGGGATGGCAGAGGGATTAAGAAATTAGGAGACTTATTGGATGTAAAAGGAGGGTTTTTACTGTTCCAAGAGATTCAATACAGATTTAAAATATCTGGGAATAACTTCTTTAAATATCTACAAGTGAAGAGCTACTTTCATACAAAACAGGGGGGAACAGTAGGAATGACAAGCTGTAGGATAATGGACTATCTGGGGAGCAGCCTACAGTGCTCAATCAGACAATTGTATGCAGAACTACAGGAATACAAAATGGAAAGGGGCGACCATTCGGTCCCCCCGAACGTATGGCGGAGTACCACGATCCCCCCGGGAAGCCATCTTGGGCGGGAGGCGAGTCTCGGCTGGTATGCCCGTAGCGGCGTAGCCGGGGCGTGCCTTTTTCCCGCCCTGGAGTGGGCTGGCCTAGACACTGACACGGCCGGCCACGCCCTTGGGGCAGGCGGGGGCGGGTTTACGCCCGCCCTGAAGACGGATAAAAGGAGCAACAAGCCAAGAAAGCATCCTCTTGTTCCTGTGCTCTGAAGCTGCACCTCCTCGCTGCACGTGAGCTCGAGACGGAACGAAGAGCCAATTTTGAGCGTGGTAATCTTTCTTTTTGTCTTACAGATACTCGATCTGAGAATGCCCAAGAAAGTCGGGAAGCGAGTCAGTACCGATCAGATGCTCCGCATGCTCATGAAAGAAGTAACCGATCTGTAGAAGCAGATGGCAGCTAAGGACGGGGAAGGGGGACCGAAACGACCTTTGTCGGGAGCAGCCCCTGGAGGGAGAGGCAAGAGGTCCAGAAGGGGGGCACCTGGGGGGGAAACCCCGGTTCCCGATATCCCGCTTGAAGAGCCAACTCCAGTACCGAAGGAGGGGAATCCGATTCCCGTGGTGGTCACTCCCGTGTCCGGGGAGGATATGCCTCCCGAGTTAGCAGCACAATTGGCAGCGTGGTTGGGGAAAGATAGCGAGGGCGCCACGGCTGACGACGCCCGGGTGTTAATGAGACAACTGCGTGAAACTAGGGAGGCGGTGAAGGCACCATCGTCAGTTACCCCGCTGTCTCCGGCGGTAGAAAAAGCAACAGGCCCAGGTCCGGCGGCAGATGCAGCTTCTGGTTCAGGTAAGCGGCCATTGCCGATTGCGAGGGAGGGGTCTGCACCTTCACGAAGGGAGAAGGTGGCTCAGCATGTTCCACTGGCAATTAAGGAAAAGATTTGGGCGGATGAGTATGTAAACATTTTTTCGTTGCTTACCGATCATTATGAGATGGAGCATGTTAAGAGCCAAAAGGAGCTCATGCATCCGAGTGTTTGGCGCGCAAAAATGGCCGCCTTTAAGGTCGACGAAAACATTGGCACTTGGGGCAGGGCATGGGGAATCTTTACCTCCATCATGGGCGAACGTAGGCCCGAGTTGTTGACCGAATTGCCTATTTATCAGTCACGGATCATGCAGTATTACGTATCATATGGGGGCAATCAGTGGTTCTGCTATGATAATATTTTTAGAAAAGCGAAAGAACACGACAAAAACTTGACTTGGGATTGTTACGACTCCGTTTCATGGTCAAAAATGGAGAGTACAGGAATGTTGAAAGTACCATTGATAGGAAGTAGCGGGGGCGAGTCCTCCCGCCAATACGCTGGGACACCCTTTCGATCGGGTGCAGGTAACGACTACCACTCTAAGCCGAATGGCAACGCAGGTAAAAGGGGGATTTGTTGGAATTTTAACAGGGGTAAATGTACGAGGCCCCAGGGGTCGTGCAAGTTTAGACACGAATGTGGGGGGTGTGGGCAGCCATCCCATCCTGAGTCCATGTGCAGAGCCAAAATGGGTGATAACGGTGGTAGGGGAAGCGCCAAACAGGTCTGAAATAGTCCGAGGGGTGCCTTTACCTACTCCAATTGATACCATGGCGATGATTCCTTGGCTCAACGAATACCCGGATCATGCTTCCGCTGGGGTGTTGCGGAACGGGTTTTCATATGGTTTCCGCATCCCAGTGGGGTATTTTCAGGGTGTAGCAAAATGTAAGAACCAACTGTCGGTCTTGCAACATACGACCGTGGTACAGGAAAAAATTGGGAAGGATGTTACTCGAGGTCGAGTCGCCGGTCCATTTGATGTGCCACCGATGGCTAACTTTGTTTGTTCCCCTTTAGGGGTGGTCCCCAAGAAGGACCCGGGTGAGTTTCGACTGATACATAATTTATCAGCCCCACGTGGTCTTTCCGTAAATGATGCGATAGACCCGGGAGTGTGTTCGGTGCGGTACGCATCTTTCGATGAGGCCGTTGCCATGTTGAATCGCCTAGGGCCCGGTGCGCTGATGGCAAAGTCAGATATTGAGTCAGCGTTCCGGTTGCTCCCGGTACACCCAGACGATCAGCGTCTCCTTGGTTTCATGTTTCAGGGTCACTATTACATGGATAGATGTATGCCAATGGGATGCTCTATATCTTGTGCCTATTTTGAAAAATTCAGTTGTTTTCTGCAATGGGTCTTCACAAAGAGGACGGGTTTTCAACATGTTATGCATTATCTCGATGACTTTTTGTTTCTGGGGGCAGCCGGGGATCCAGAATGTGGACAGGCTTTGAATGAATTTCGTGTCTTAATGAAGCATTTTGGTGTGCCATTGGCACCAGGTAAGACTGTGGGTCCCTCGACTTGCCTCGAGTTTCTGGGGATCGAGCTCGACTCAGAGGAAGGTTGTTTTCGATTACCGAGAGAAAAAGTGTTAAGATTCAGGGCATCCCTGGAGACGTGTATTAATGAGTCTAAGGTCAAACTGCTTCAATTACAACAATTGGTGGGCCAGCTGAACTTTGCCCTGAGAGTAATGCCGATGGCCCGCCCCTTTTCCCGCTCGATCGCTCAAGCCATGGTCGGCCTGAAGGAGGGTCATCATCGCACGAGGCTGTCGGCAGAGGTTCGCCAGGACATGCGCATTTGGTTGGCATTTCTGGCGGATTTCAATGGTCGAATTGTCTGGAACAAACCGGCGGTGTCCTCCGAGGAGCTGGGGCTGTGGACAGATTCGGCAGGAAGCATTGGTTTTGGTGCCATATTCGGCGCTCGATGGTCGGCTCAAAAATGGCCGACATGGTGGCACGAGTGCGGGCTGACAAGTAACATTGCTTTTCTTGAACTTTTCCCTATTCTGGTGGCCCTGAAAACTTGGCCCGAGGGGTTCAGAGATCACTCTGTGGTGTTCTGGTCTGATAACATGACCGTGGTTGAGTGTATCAATAGTCAGGCAGCACGATGCAAATGGATTCTGAGACTGCTCAAAGAAATTGTGTTATTGTGTATGCAATTGAATGTGCTATTTAAGGCAAGACATGTGCCGGGGGTAATGAACCAAGCGGCTGATGCGCTTTCTCGTTTCCGTATGCAGGCCTTCTGGGGTTTTCTGCCCACAGCGGACCCGGTGGCGGCACCCTTTCCCGAAGCTCTCTGGTCTCTCGGTGCCCCGAACTACAAAACCTCGTGGGAGAGAGTTTAGCACCCAGGACGAGGAAGGCATACGAAGGGGCGTTCCGTTCCTATTGGGCCTTTTTGGGGACTGCTAGGGGGGAGCTTTGGGGCCAGGAAGAGTTTGTAGTAAAATTTCTGCTGTCTTTACATCGGGCAGGCAAATCAGTAGCTACGGCCCAGAGGCATCGGGCCGCCATTTCCTTTATGGCAAGGGCTCACGGGATCCAGGACCCGACAGCGTCTTTCGTTGTGCAAAAAGCGCTACGTGGGTGGCAACGCCTTGAGGGTCGCAGAGTAGATGAGAGGCACCCGATAGGTCTGGATAGGTTGGCCCTGTTATTATCCGTACTCCCTGCTACGTGTTCATCCCAGTATGAAACAGTGTTATTCCGAGACGCTTTTGCGCTGGCATTCCATGGGGCTATGCGGGTAAGCGAACTAGTGGCGAAGAACAAGCAGGATACGATGGGGGGACTGTGCCGAGAGCACATTCAGGTCAAGGGGGAGACAATGACTGTCTCGTTTGTCAGGTCCAAAGCCGATCAGGGTGCGATTGGGGACTGTATAATCATACAGAGGATTCCCGGGTCTTCCAGGTGCCCTGTGGTTTGCGTAGAGGAATATTTAGCGCAAAGGATGGCATCATGGGGGGGGACCTTGTTGAGACACGCTGACGCCACCCCACTGACGAGGTTTCAGTTCCAGCGGGTGCTTGCGATGTCGATTTCGGCCGCGGGCTTGAACCCTGGCGAGTTTGGGACCCATTCCTTTCGGATAGGGGCTGCTACAGAGGCTACAGCCAGGGGTCTGAGTGTAGAAGAAGTAAAAATTGTGGGGCGTTGGTCCTCGAACTGTTATAAAAGGTATGTGCGGTTGCACATGTTGTGAAGCTGTAATGATGTACTCACGCTTCTTGTTTTTGTTTGGTTTTCAGTTGCGCAAGCCTACGAGGCGGGGCGGACTGTGCAGTCGACCCGACACCTGGGGACCAGCGGTCAGACATCACCAGCTGTGAGAAAGGAGGTGTGGGTCGTGGGCCACTCATACGTGAGGCGTGCCGCGGACGTATTCAAAGCAGGTGACATGATTCACGTGGCTGGGGAATACGGGTACAGGGTGTCCTTCTACGGAAAGGGCGGGCTCTGTATTGACCAATTTCAATCATTTTTTGAGGGTTTGTTAGGGCGGACAAGGTCACCGCCGTCTATAATCATAGTCCATCTTGGGGGCAACGATTTGGTGGCCACTGGTAGACGACTTCTTCTTGAGGCAATGCTTTCCACTGTAAGTTGGTTGGCAAGAAGAGTTCCAGGGTGCACAATTGCATGGTCACATATGATCCCACGAAAAGTGTGGCGGGGGGCTATTTCGGTTTCTGCTCTGAATCATTCAGTAAGGAAAATTAATAACAAAGTGAGTAGATTGTTTCGTTCAAGTACACTGCATTCTGTTTCGCATGGTTGTATTAAAAGGGACAGTATGTATTTGGGGGATGGTGTTCATTTGTCCCGGGTGGGGAACGAGTTACTCATAGGAGACCTCATAGCTTGGTTAAAGAGTTTATAACATGACCTTTAGGCAGGAGTGTTGTGGGGGGTCCGGATAGCCGGTCAACTATCCGGCCTGTGGCGGTAAGGTCATGATCGGTGAGCAGTAATTGGAAGTTCCCTATGGGTGGGCGTCACCCATTACGGATGGGAGCGCTCGAGGGAGGTGGCCATTGGCCCCTCAATGGGGAGGCGGTCCCTTCTAAGGATGGGCCGCCGAAAGGAAAGGAAAGGCGGTCAAGGCCCCTTCCTGGGTAGGAGGGGCTACAGCCCCCTCCTGGGGAATTTCCCGGGGCCAGGACATCTGCGACGGCAGATGTGGTAAGTTGTGTGGGGTTTGGGAGGGGGTTTACGCTACCTTCTAGACACCTCACACGAGTCCTCGGACGACCTTTAAATGGCGTCGAGTTTATTGGGGCCCCCGTCAAGTCAAGGGAAATTGGTAGATGCACGTGAGGTACACCTCTGTGCGGTCGCCCTTTGTATTAGAGAATATGTTAAGGTTAGCCAAATATCGCAATGTGGAAATGAAATTGTACATAATATGAAACTGTTATTTTAATGTTTTAATTTTATTTCATATTTTAATAAATACGGCCGGGAGGGTCACTCCCTCCCGTCTTCCAAAAGTTCAGAACCGTTTCCGGTTTCCCATTCCTTGGGGATTGTGTTGAGAGGGGGTGGCGGGTATCTCAGCCATATGGAAAGGGGCGACCATTCGGTCCCCCCGAACGTATGGCGGAGTACCACGATCCCCCCGGGAAGCCATCTTGGGCGGGAGGCGAGTCTCGGCTGGTATGCCCGTAGCGGCGTAGCCGGGGCGCGCCTTTTTCCCGTCCTGGAGTGGGCTGGCCTAGACACTGACGCGGCCGGCCACGCCCTTGGGGCAGGCAGGGGCGGGTTTACGCCCTCCCTGAAGATGGATAAAAGGAGCAACAAGCCAAGAAAGCATCCTCTTGTTCCTGTGCTCTGAAGCTGCACCTCCTCGCTGCACGTGAGCTCGAGACGGAACGAAGAGCCAATTTTGACCCACCCACCAGCCCCTGAGGACAGCAAGTGGTTTTTGAATAAAGTTTGATGTGGTGACTCTATTTCTTGCAGGTGGTGATGATTATCGTGATAACTTTGAATATGCAATAAAGAATGGTCAATTTGTAGTAAGTTTTGCAAATAAAGTAATTCTGCACTAGTGTTGATCAGTAATCATGCTTTTAATAAATTGTAATTATTACTGTCATTTAGTAATTTAGTCATTTAGTTTTAGCTAGAATTGTCGTATTTATTTTGGTCGGGCGGTAAGGTCATGATCGGTGAGCAGTAATTGGAAGATCCCTATGGGTGGGCGTCACCCATTACGGATGGGAACGCTCGAGGGAGGTGGCCATTGGCCCCTCAACGGGGAGGCGGTCCCTTCTAAGGATGGGCCGCCGAAAGGAAAGGAAAGGCGGTCAAGGCCCCTTCCTGGGTAGGAGGGGCTACAGCCCCCTCCTGGGGAATTTCCCGGGGCCAGGACATCTGCGACGGCAGATGTGGTAAGTTGTGTGGGGTTTGGGAGGGGGTTTACGCTGCCTTCTAGACACCTCACACGAGTCCTCGGACGACCTCTAAATGGCGTCGAGTTTATTGGGGCCCCCGTCAAGTCAAGGGAAATTGGTAGATGCACGTGAGGTACACCTCTGTGCAGTCGCCCCTCACAAGTGAGGGGGACATTTCTGGTTTAGGGATCTGACACCGGTTACGACCTTGCCGTTGGCCCTTAAACGTTAGGATGTACAATTTCAAGTTAAAAGTTTTGTAGGATGTTAGTTCGGCTAGGTGAACCTTTGTATTAGAGAATATGTTAAGGTTAGCCAAATATCGCAATGTGGAAATGAAATTGTACATAATATGAAACTGTTATTTTAATGTTTTAATTTTGTTTCATATTTTAATAAATACGGCCGGGAGGGTCACTCCCTCCCGTCTTCCAAAAGTTCAGAACCGTTTCCGGTTTCCCATTCCTTGGGGATTGTGTTGAGAGGGGGTGGCGGGTATCTCAGCCATATAGATGACAGAGAGAAATATGGCAAAAAATGGGTGGAACAAGTAAGGGCTCATCCTGAAGCTCTTCAAGCCTCATTAGACCTAGGCCGAACTGTCCTGCGCTCAGCAACACTACAAACTCAACATTACAACACAGTTTACTCGTTATACCATACACCTGCTAGAATTGCCCAGTGGGGGGGAAGCACTGGAATAACTTGCCCACGCTGCAACTCATCAAGCGCCAACATTACTCACATGTTTTCACAATGTCCACAACTTTATACTCTAAAATTGGCAATAGAAGAATTTTTGGAGAACACTTTGGGGTTAAAATCTAAACTAACGGATGAGTTGATAATATTAGGTATAAGTATAGGAGATAATAACACACACCCAGAATTCTTTTTTATGGTTACAGCAGTTTTTGGGATCATTATTGCGAAAGCCTGGATTGATAAAACGGCACCGACGTTTCAGACGTGGATAACAAGACTACTTTCCACATATAATCTGGAGAAAGCTATCTACGATAGGAAAGGCAGAAGGGCAAGGGCCTTGGGGGATAGGATTTGGCTACCCATCGAGCAATGGAAGAGCAGAAAGAATTAAAAGTACATGAATGATATGCTTTTCTGCTTTTTGTTTATGGCTCTCTATGGGCTATATTAGCTTTTGTTTTGTCAGATATGAAGATGAGTGAACTTTATATGTATAACGTGGTAAAAAACAAATCTGTACTGGAAAAAACTGTATTGAATTTAACAGAAAAATTGTTTTGGGGGGGAAAAACTGAATAAAAAAAAAAAAAAAAAAAAGCATGAGGGTGAGCTCTCTCTTGTGGGGCAGGCATTGCTATTGCCCCAATCTACACGCTGTCCCTCATTCTGAGTTCCCCATTATCTTTTCAGTTGACACAAGAGCCACATTTAATGACACCGACCAGTACACTCCAGTGAGATAATGGGGAATTACATATTTTCCTTGAAATGCTGACACGTGAATCTTTTATGTACGGTCCAGTTCTGCATATGTGTCCCTTTTCCAGAATGGGCTGAAAACTGCAAACTTGGAGCAGTTTGTAAATGTTGAGGGACATTTTTTTTCTCTGCTGTGGATGTGGTCTGAGGGTGGTGGGTAGTGGGAGGGCACATTTCCTTTCACTTAAGCTGGGGAGAGCTTTTTCTGCTCCTCCTAGCTGAAGCATGAGGGTGGGCGGGGGCTGGGCGAATTAGTTGTCTACAACCCCTGCTGCTTCTCAGAGGTCTCTGGGTCTGGTGTCTCCAGAGTCAGAGTTATAGGTTATGGAGTGGATCACCCATTAATTCTAGGCTGGCAGGCACTGGTATATTTGTAGTTGCCTGGAGCGGTAAACTTACCAGGTATAGTAGTCTGGGCAACTCTTAATGAGGGCCTAACATACATGTGACACATACCTTGTACCTCCCTCCAACATGTTCACCTTCATAGATATGAAAGAAACACAATATATCAGAACTTCTAGGTGAAATTTCATGTATCTATGAAATGGCGCAAACGTTATAGAAATCAAAGATTTTATAGCCACCCAACCTTTAACTTTTCATTCCTTTAGTGGAACTTATTGAAACTTGACATTTCTGCACTTGGCGTGCTATCAGCCTGCATGATTTCATGAAGTTTCATTAAAAAGTGCCAAAGTTATCAGCAAATGAACACTTTTTCGTCCCCTTTAACTGTGCTCCCTCTGAAATGAAATATAACATTTCAAAAGTAGGTCAAACATCATCAGTGTCTGGCTAGTGTCATTGGATGACATTTAACCTTGCAATTGGTCAGATAACCTCTTAATCTCCTTCAGCATCTTGGAAAAGGTGTTGATCAGACATGGTCAATCTCAGAAAAACAAACAATGGCCATGTTAGTCGAGAAACATCAAAGTAAATGATCTTACTATCATTCGCTGTAATCTGCCGCTACGGCCTAGCATGTCAAAGCTCGAGGAACTCACTGATCACTACACCCATTCCATAACAGATATCTTTGATGCACTGGCTCCCCTGCAACTCAAAAGAATCCCTAGCAAGCATACTAGCAAACCCTGGTACAACGGCTTCCTCAACGTGGAACAACGTAAACTAAGACTTGATGAAAGAATGTGGAGAAATTTTCCATCCCTAGACAACCTCAAACATCTAAGAAAGACAAGGAAAGCTTATAACAAACTTATCCATGATCCAAAGCTCCTATAGAAAAACTGTCTCACAAACGCTACCTATCACCTCAATACTCACCATTATTTATAAAACACTTAAACAGGCCCATAACACCAATGAGACAATTATTGAGCAGCTGAATCATGTGATTTGATTTATATTCTATTCACATAATATTTACACTAATAAATACAACTGCAGTTTATTTTTCATTATCATGATATAAAACGATTTTTCACTTAAATCAAACCACTATGGTTGATGGATCAACTAATGGAAACTAGACCATGAATAAACAAGACCAGCTTGTCATTTAAAATCTAATTTTATTAGCTTTTTTATTCATAAGAAAGAACATTTTATGTTTAAAATTATCTTAATTTCATAAGCAAATAAGAATTAGCTGCCTTTTAATATGGAAATGATATTAGAACTAACATTTCAAAGTTAGCTCAGAATCATGAAGAATTAGCAAAATAAAAGAAAGTTTCCTGAACCTATTTCCCTGTCTAAATCTCTCTTTACCTAGAAAGGAATAAATCATAAAAGTCAGCTGTCCTTACATGCGCCAAAGGTCCATCAGTATAACGAGCACCATTCAGGAATCGGAAAGTAAGAGTTTTTTCTCCACTCATGGTGTCATAATTTCACCTTTCTCTCTAGCTAAACGTTCTACATTTTACCTTCTTTCATAAAATTCAAGCTTTTCATTGGCTGTTCAGTGTCAGACCATGATATAGTTATTAGGTCATTCTGCTCCTGACCACAATCCGGGTTTCATATAAGGTGTATTGTCTTTTCTATTCCACATCCTCGATTTCCTCAGAAAAGATACTTATTTTCGAGCCTTGGATATCTACTTCCTGACCTTGGCAGGCATAACAAAATGTTGTCCTTGGCTGCCTCCGTGAATACACATAGCATGACAAAGAAATCACTCCTTGTTTCATAAGAACGTTGCAGCAAGATTCTTCACAACTGAGCATGTGCATGAAAATCGCTCTGGACAAGCTTTCGTGTCAGCAGCTCTGTCAACCATATTTCTGCACCAACTTTTTAGGCCTTTCTTCGGAAACTATTATTAAACAAACACAAGACATAAATTAATTAAAAAATTAAGACCCATTCTGTTACCCTCCCCCTTTGCTAATTAACCCTGGTAATTATGTTACCTAGCTTAAAGCACGAATATGCAGCATTATATTCACCTGTCCTTTTTTATTTGACAGGAACTCCAAAGGCTTTTGTCACAAAAGACATAACATAAGCACATAAAATAAGCACATGCCATTAAATAAAACTGCTGCATGTAATACTGACAAAGACAATAGACAAGGTTAGTTTAATAATTTTTCTTTGCGTTTGCAACAAAAAGTATATTAATCCCGCGTGTATTTCATGTATGCATCTTTAAAACTAAGTTGATTAATAATTTCACCACAAGCTTATTAGTCTGTTTACTTTTTATTAGGAGAGATTAACTTTGCAAGTTTGAACAAAATTTTGTTCTTTAGCTTGCTCCATCAACTCCCTCATCTGGTGATTTCAAAATCACCAAGCAATACCCAAAATTTTAGCTTATACATTCTCTTTCTTTCTGTCACATATTTTCTTCTCTTGTGTAGCATGCAACTAATTTTTAACAAAAGTATCACTATAGCTATTATTACTAAAGCAAAAACTATTTTACCTATAATTGAACTACCAATCTCTTGAAACCAGTGTTTGATTGCTGCAAATCTTTTGCTTAAACGTTCTGAAAAACTCTCATCTTCTAAGGGTTCTATTTCTGAATGTAATTCTGTAATGTTTTTAATATACATCTCTATATTCTGGCTCTTGTCAGGTATGTATGTGCAACAGTGTTGAACATGTAAGATCCCAAAACTCCTCCTTCTTTTGCTAACAGGATATCTAATGCAAGACGATCCTGCAATACCATGGTTCTCATGGCAACAAGTTCAGTATTCAGTAATTGAAAACCACTTGCAGTGTCTGTTGACAATCTGCCAACAATTGTGGACATTTTTCTAATTTTACCTGCATTCAGGGTAATTCCTACCATAGGTATTAACGCACCAAATATATCTCCCAAAATTTCTGAAAAAAATTTCTCTCCTGAATCTGTTCACATGGCTGCTAATTTCAAATGAACCATCTGCATTTCTATCTACATGAAACATTTTTGGAAAAACTAAACCTAGATAACAAGTCCCATACCAATGGTCCGGGAGGCTGTAATAGGCTTTATTCCCACAAACAAAATACATTCCGGGAAAAATTGAATCTTTGCCCCCATTATATCCCCAACCCCCTGTAATTTGATAAGTATCTTCACATTGACTTGCACCTACAAAATAATTATCGTACAAAGTATTGTCTCTTCTTATACAACATTTTCCACTAACAGGTTTATCTATGTGAATCGCAACATTTACATTTCTACCATTAAGCTTCTCATCTTCAAACTGCCAACATTTTGATTTAGTCTGTTTTGACATTTCATTTCGCTTGTAAATTGCCCTTCTCTCTTCCAACATATTCAAGAATGTTTTCTCTTCTGTTCTCAATTTACATGTTAGATTATTTCTATAAGCGTACTCATAAGTAAGTTCATTAGTCGTTAGGAAAAATTCCCTCATCTGTTTAGCAGGTCTCACTTTATTCAAGTTATCTACAACTTTTAAATTTGCAAAAATTTCATCAAAATCGGAATAATGATATTCCAGACAACCAGTTTTATAAAACAAAATTGTTATTGCGCTACATGTTATACCATAAGTAAGAGGAAGCATGTTATATTTAACTCCTTCAGACACAGAATTAGGTAGTTTCACACATACATAACAATCTTTTGCATTCATCACCTTAACATATTCAGATAAAAGACTTGAGAAGGTATTGCTAGAAAAATCTCCAATAGATCTATCTTGGTGAATCTCTGGTTTATGTACAGTAATTCTATTAGTATCAGTTTTCTCAGATTTAACCACAACTTTACTTGTCATGTTAGCTTTATACATCTCTTTATCTACACCAAAAGGAAAGATAAGAGCTAAAATTAACCAAACTAAAATAATCAAAATTATACATATTGAAGACAGTTTGCAACATCTTCTGAGAATTGAGCATCTTGAATTTTTATTTTCATTACTATAAGGCATCTTTACTTTTTTTTAAAATAACAACTAGAAATAAAAATATAAATTGAAAAATTACTAAATATATTCCCCTCTTTTTTTTTTTTCTCTAACAGCTTTTCTTCGACCTTAAATCATACATCAAATGTGTATTTCAGCTAACACAATTTCTTCAACCTTGTGTCAATTAATCAATAAGTTCAATCATTGTAACTTGTATCATCAAAATCTTCTTGACTAGTATTAACCTCTACTACTGGTGGGATAATAATGTAGGCCCACTCTAGCGATTTATATTTCTGGTTTGGTTTTAATGTTCTCTTTTCTTTACTGCTTATCAATTCTATTTTCTTTCATGCCTGTTTTTTCCTATTCAAGTCTTCCTCTTTTTGACTTGAAATCTCATTAACTTGCTCTTTTGCTTTATTCACTAATTTAAATTTGATACCTCCAAATTATTTTGGCCAATTATCTCCTTTTCTTGTTAGCTTCTTTTTTGGCTCTTTCAAATTATATTCCACTCTCCAAGCTCTTTTTCTTGTTTTCTTCAATTTGGATTCATCTTCACTGTCATCTGTTTCACTTTCTGTGTTTTCAGCTGATTCATTAATGATCAATTTTTCTGAGTCAGATTCTTCATCAGATTCAGGTACTTCTTTACTCGGCAGTTTCACTTTGTTAGGAAAGTCATTCTTATAGCTGGTACTTGAAATTTCTTCTTCTTCTTCTTCAATTATTTCCAGTTCACCAGTTTCAGAATCTTTGTTCCTTCTTCCAAATTTTCTATTCTGCTTTTCAATACTCTCCTGATCTTGATTTTGAATCACTTCTTGATCAGTTTCTTTTTCTGCTTCTTGATCTTGCAGATTATCATTTTCTTCTTCAGAATCTTGCATTATAATCTCTTCATTCAAAGCTTCATTCGCATTTGAATCTTACAGATGTCGACTATCTTGTCGATCTTCAGGATCTTGATTTTCATCAGGCTCTTCTTCTGAATCTGAATCAGCTGTTGTATCACCCTCTTCATCAGGATTCTCAGGTTCTGGGACTCGTATGGTATGACTTGCATGAATCCACCTTTTTAATCACCTACACTGTACTGCATTCGTTGTGACAGAAGTCACCTGTCTTGCTTTTTGCCACCTTGGTACTAGGCAATTTCTTCTTCGATGCACTTTTGCCCTCACCCAGTCTCCTGGTAACAGATCATGAGCTTGTTCCTTTTCTTTTGTGAGCACTTCAGTTCCTACATGATGTAACACAGAAGTTACCACATCAGATAGATTCTTGCAGTAATCCAAAATGACACTATCATTTATACTTAGTAACTTGTCAACTGGAACAAATGCTTGCCTCATGACCCTGCCCATTAATATTTCATGGGGGCTCAATCCTGTTTTTTTATCTGGAATGCTTTTCAAAGTCATCAAAACAAGTGGTAGTGCATCTGTCCATTTCATTCCTGTTGCTAAACACATTTTTCCTATTCTATTTTTTATTGTTCCATTTACTTGTTCAATAACACCTGAGGCCTCTGGCCTGTATGCACAAGGTAATTTCTGCTTAATGCCCAATGCTTCACAAATCAGTTTCAACAATCTGTTTTCAAAATGTGTGCCGCGATCTGTCTCGACCGACACTGGGAAACCATACCTAGGTATGAATTCTCTCAGCAGCAATTTTGCAACAGTGATTGAATCATTATGACGAGTTGGAAAAGCTTCCACCCATCTTGAGAACAAACAAACAATTACCAAGACATATTTTAGTTTGTTCTGAGGTGGCATGTCAATGAAGTCAAGCTGTATTCTGGTAAAAGGACCACCCTCCCGTCCTATGGTTCCCATGCTTACAACTGTTTTTCTGTTCGGGTTGATCTGCTGGCAGATCAGACATCTCTGACAAAATTATTCTGCAATTATTCAGAATTTTGGATTATACCATGTTTGCCTAAATAGCCTAATCATGGAATCTCTGCCTATATGTCCTGGACCATGGTACATGCATGCCATGTCTGAAATCATACTGTCTGGCATCACTGGTCTGTCATCTTTGTAAACCCAAATTTCATCCTCTTCTCTTTGCCTGCATCCTGCTTTTAACCATGTGTCTTTTTCTTGATCACTTGCCTCATCTTGCAACTGTTTTACTCCTTGCCAAGTATCAACTACAGATATTAGCATAAGTGAGTTCAAAACATGTTCATTTTCTTTTTCCCGATTGACTGCTGCATTATGTCTTGCACAAAATTTTGCAATTTCATCAGCATATGAATTTCCTTTTGATATGTAGTCCATTCCTCTCTGATGAGCTTTACATTTAACTACTGCATTTTTTCTGGTAACTGAATTCCATCAATCAATCTTTTTATTAATTTAGCATTCCTTATTGGTGATCCCGCAGAAGTTAAATAAACTCTTTGAGACCAGAGCTGGCCATAGTCATGAACTACACCATAACCATACTGACTATCAGTCACTATGGTAATCTTTTGCCCTTTACCCAATTCGCATGCTCAAATCAAATCAACCAATTCTGCTACTTGAGCTGAACGAATTCCTTTGAGACTTGAAGTTTCAATCACATCTGCAACCGTGCATACTGAATATGCTGCACTCAGAACACCTTCATCTGTTCTCAAACGTGAACCATCAACAAACAAAACATAGTCTAATTCAGGCAACGGGACATCGTTAATATCCTGCCTTGGTTTTGTGCAATATTCTAATACATCCAGGCATTCATGATCAACAATTTCATCTCTGATTTCTGTTTCAGAAGCATCAGGTAACAATGTAGAAGGATTCAGATTTACACATCTCGCAATCGAGACATTGTCTGATCCAAGAATCACTTTTTCATATTTTGTCAACCTATTACTTGTCAAATGCTTTGTTTTGCTTCTAGTAAGCAGAATTTCAACAGAGTGTGGTACATATACCTTTACTGGAAATCCCATAATTATTCCCTCACTTTGTTCCAAACTTACACTTGTTGCAGCTACTGCTTTCAAGCAACCTAGTAATGCTTTTGCAACAGGATCAAGAACAGCTGAGAAATATGCTATTGGTTTTCTCAGTCTTCCATGTGTTTGAATCAGAACTGATAATGCACAACCTTCTCTTTCACTGCAATACAGCTCAAATTCTTTTTCATCATCAGGCATTCCCAATGCTGAAGCTTCACACAAACTTCTTTTTAGCTGCTCAAAAGCTTCCAATTCAGTCTTAGATAAACTAATTGGGTCTTTTATGTCTGCTTTTGTCAGTCTCTGCAATGGCTTTCCAATTACAGAAAATCCACTAATCTATTGGCGATAATAACCTACCATGCCTAGAAACATTCTAACCTGTCTCTGTGTTCTTGGAGGTTGCATTGCTTGAATCATTTTAATTCTTTCTGTTGTTACCTGTCTGGTACCTTTTGCAATTCTATGACCAAGATATTTTACTTCTTGTTTGCAAAACTGTAATTTCGCAGGAGATACTTTGTGTCCCTCATCTGCCAGATGATTTAAGAGAGTAATGGTATCTGTTACACAATTATCTCTTGTTTTTGCAGCAAGAAGGAGATCATCAATATACTGCACTAACGCAGATTTTCCAGGTAAATCTAGATTTTCCAAAGATTTCATTAGCAACTGATTAAAAATAGATGGACTCTCAGTGTACCCTTGAGGGATTCTACACCATGCTAGAATACGCTCTTTGAATCTGAACGCACACATTTGTTGGCTTTCTGGATGCAATGGAACAGTAAAGAATGCATTGCATAGATCAATAACTGTATACCATTCTGCATCATGCGGAATCTGATATAAAATTACCGCTGGGTTTGGAACTACTGGACAACAAGGAACAACAATTTTGTTAACTTTTCCCAGGTCCTAAACAATTCTGAAAGTTCCATTTGGCTTTTTAATTCCCATAATCGGTGAGTTACATGGGCTGCTTTCAATCTCTTTTAGAACACTTTTTATAATTAATTTATCTATCACAGGAATTACTCCCTCAATCACTCCTGCTTTCATTTTATACTGTGGAATATTTGGATAATCTACTTCTTGTTTTACTGTTATTTGCACTGGGTCTACATTTTTCATCAAGCCCATCTCATCTCCAGGGAAATCCCAAATTTTACATTCACTTTCTCTTTTAATTCTTCAGGTAAATTATTTTTATCAAAGACAGGAAATAATCTGGTTTCTTCTGCCTCAACCATTGACATTGTTAATTTGTAAAGACCATCTTCTTCTGGAGTTTGCAGCTCTATACCATCCAGTGAACAATATATTGTGCAATTCATCTTACAAAGTATATCCCTGCCTAACAGATTTACAGGACTGCAGTCACAAACTATAAATCTGTGCATGTTTTTAAATGTACCTATTTCAACTGCGACTGGTTTAGTTACATCTGTTTTAATCTGTTGATTAGCTACACCAACTACTTGGATCTTTTCACCAGAGAGAGGTATGCTTTCTATTTCCACTGATCTAACAGTAGAACGGGTAGCACCTGTATCCACTAGGAAAGTAATTTCCACATCATTCACTTTACCATTCACAAATGGACCAGATTGATCTACCTCAAGAGTGGCTCCAAGCACACACTCTTCCTCCTCTCTCAGGCACCGTCATAAGTAATCATCAAAATCACACCCTCCATCTTCCTTTAACAAGAATTGTTGTGGCAGATTTGACACATTCATTCTCTGTGATCTGTTTACCTGTTCAGCTCCGCTGAATCCTGATTCTGTACTGTATCTCTGCAAATTTACACAGTTTGGAAGTGGCGGTTGTGGTAACTGTTGTGGCAACTGACTTTGCTGAATCACTACCTGTCGCTGTAGCTGTTGCTGCTGATTTATCTCATTCTGCATCTGTGGATTTAATGATTGATTTTTAACAAAATTTCTGGGCGGATTCTTACATTCGCGTTTCCAGTGTCCAATTTCGCCGCGATTAAAACATGGGACTTTCTGTTTTAACTCCTCTATATTTCCCATTAACTTTGGCTTATTATAATTACCTTTACATTTTCCTTGATTCTGATCAGCATTTTTATTTCCTAAAGTTGCTATCTGTTGCTCAGCCACTTTCACCTGTGCCCACATTGCTTTTCCTTTCAGCTTCTTTTGTTTAGCATCTATCTCATCACTACAGTATTTTGCCTTTCTCAAAATATCATCAACTGTATGTGATTGCCACTCAACTATTCCAGTTCCTATCATTTCACTAATTTCAGGTCTCAAGCCATATTTAAATCTGTATATAAAATGGCTCATATCTTTCTCACTCAAAAGCTCATAACCACTATATTGTTTAAATACCAGCAGTAATCTTTCATAAAATGAATGAACTGATTCTTTTGTTTCCTGGATTGTTCTGTCAATGTTAACCCAATCTATTTCTTTAGGAGGATTTTTGTTTTTCAAAAACACAATTACTTTATCATACATTTTCATTACATCTGGTGAAGGAGCACCTGTTACCTTATCTCGAGAAGGTTCTTCTCTAGGTCAATCTATAGAAATGTTACATTCTGTCCAAAAATATCTGATGGGAAAATTATGTCAAATAATCCATCGAGATCAACCCACAAAACCTTTGAAACTTTCACAAATCTTTCTACCTGTCGATACCATTCTACAGGTTTTTTCTCTCAATCGGGGAAAATCATTTGTGAACAGTAATATGTCCTGTCTTGTCCATGGGACATGTACAAATCCTCCACCTGCTATTTCTCTCATTGGGAATTCATTTACTACTTTATCTTTTTCTTTTACGAGAAAATTTAAACTTGTTCTGTCTTCATCTCTTTTCTTTGTCCATTTTGCTCTCCATTTACTTAATTCACCCCATGTTCTCAAAATCGCAATTAAATCTTTTATATGTGTGATTCTTCCTGAATTATTCATGTTTTCAATGTCTTTTTCAGAAAAATCCACCCTGTAACTTTTCTGCAAATTTTTCTGTTTACTCAAATCAACTTCAAACTCAGCAGCTATTTCTTCCAATTGATCATATCTGGTTTTCGTTTTCCATGCTATACTTTTGCAAATAAACAATAATTCATCATCCTGATATGCCTTTAAACTGTCAGTTCCAATTGTTCCAATAATTAATTCTTCTATATCTGCTTTCAGTTTTCCAACATCAAGTGATTTACCTTCTGGCGTTAAATTTATTTTATTAATACTCTTTTCTGGCGATTCAGAATCTGCACCGATTGGGGTTTTACATGTTAAGCTTTGATTAAGAGTTAAGTCAGGCTTCCTCATTCTCTCTCGATGTATTTCAGTTAAATCCAAATAAAAATTTTCAGTCACTTTTTGTATTTCCGTATTTAATGGAACAGTTAAAGCTGAATGTCTAATTTTTTTTGATCAAATACTGGAAGAACAGGTCCAATCGTTACAGGCACTGTTACTGCTTCCATGCTTTTTGTTAACTGTTGTATTAATTCATTGGCTGAACGAATATATTCTGAAGTATCTGGTATTAGTAATTCTTTATACTTATCTGCTCTGAATTCATTTCTTGGGGTTTCATTTCTTGGGGTTTCATTCCTCTGATCTGGAGTTTCAGTGAAATTACTATTTTCTGGTGATATATTTGAAATACATCCTGTTTCTACTCTTTCTGGAGTTTTATTATTAGTCAAATTAGTTTCAGGGGAAATTTCATCAATAATTTCTCTAGGTGGGGCACTTGGAGTAGTCCATGTACAAACTGGTTGAAAAGGTGACAGTTTTTTAGGATACATTTCTTCTAAAACTGCATCTTCTGAATCCCTCTCTTCTCTAGTATTATTTTTCTTTTGGGAACGCTTTTTCCCAGATGTCTCATTAATTAGTCTCACTGGGTGCAAGCCATCACACATGTCTGCACTTCTCCATCGACGCATTCTATCCTAATGTGTTTCTCTAGCTATTCTTTTTGGAATTCCTCTACTCTCTCGTTCTAATTCATGCATCTCATCTTCCCATTCAACTAAAGCTTCAAATTGTCAAATTGTGTAGGTCTAGGTTTCGGTACAAGATTTACCATTTTTTCTCTTAAGTTCCTCAAAACCGCTACGTTAAATGATCGGTCTTCTGGCCATGCTAAAACACCATCCTTTTCTGTATTTCTCATCCAATTCTCAATCCAGAGACAAGTATGGTAACCATATTCACCTAGCATATAAGCGGCAGGCGTTTTGTACTTATGAATTAATTTTCCGCCTCGCGTTGCAATTTTCTTGTCAGGTTTCAATTTATTTTTCAATTTCTGAAACCATGAAAGTTTCTTTTTCTCTTTCTGAAAATAATAATCCATGTTTTTAAACGATTTCCTCAACTTCGGAAAAGATCGTAACAAGGAAGTTGTTATTCCGCAACACCAACCAATCCGTGCGCGAAACTCACTAACAAGCCAATCAGGTTAAGCTACGTCACTACTCTGCTCAACCAATAGAATTACTGTTTTTCACAATGAACCAGTCAGCTGTAAGCTTGTCTTGTCACGTGAACCAATCTGTGCGCGAATACTGTGACGTATGTTAGCCAATCACAGTGCGGCACTAGTGACGTATGCTACTGCTGCAGAGAAACTGCTCTGTCTCTCACTCTTTAAACTGACCCCTCCCTTACAAAATATTTTCACAGCGCCTTATTTACAAAACTTTTGATGAAATTCAGTTAATAACTTCACATAAAACAAACCATTTGTCTGTTTCGCTAAAATAAAGTAATAGTTTTCTCATGCATTCAAGTATTCTCTTCGCGTGAAATAGACAACGCTATTTTCACAGAATATTTAAATTCGTTGATAAAGTAAACAGCCTTACCCTACCCTTCTAGCAAGTAATAACGAACTCGTTCTTCTCAAAATGCACATACAGAGATTTTTACATCTCCTTAGAGACAATTCAGAGTTTCACTCGATCCTATATTACAATTACATTTACGCACATTCATACAGGAAAATCCCTAACCATACATACATGAATCTTTAGTAGGACTTTAACCCACCTATAGAAATCCTCACTCATCAGTAAGATAAGTAACACTTCCTTACCCTTCATTCAAGCTTGGATACATTCTACTATCTTTTCACAGTGAGTTTTAAAACAGGGCAGAAGTCCCTATACTCGAAAGCTACAATTTCATAGACAATCCTCACTATGCATTCTACCTTACACACCTAAAATTTCGCTAAACTTGTGTTGTATGACCACAACACTAGTGATATACAACAATACCACTATTTTTAAACAGAGCAAATGCACTGTGCAACCTCACTTGTCACACTACTCATGCCGGCACATCTAGGAATTTTCACACTGCTGGAAAAAACCTTTCGACTACATATAACAACTAAACAAACTTAACAAGTTTTAAACATTTAAACCTATGTAATTACCATGTAACATGTCAGTTACCATAGTAACCATCCGAACTCTGCTACCAAGAAATTGAACCAGCCATTTATAGAAAAACTGTCACACAAACGCTACCTATCACCTCAATACTCACCATTATTTATAAAACACTTAAACAGGCCCATAACACCAATGTGCCAATTATTGAGCAGCTGAATCATGTGATTTGATTTATATTCTATTCACATAATATTTACACTAATATATACAACTGCAGTTTATTTTTCATTATCATGATATAAAACGATTTTTCACTTAAATCAAACCACTATGGTTGATGGATCAACTAATGGAAACTGCTGCTCGGTGTTGATGGTGGTGGCGCCAGAGAGCAATACGAGAGAGTTCGCAGAGGAGAGGTGCAGGCGAGAGGCGAGAGCTGCGGCGGCGGCGTTTTTCACCGAGAGCCGTAGTTGAATGCCGAAGCTGATTACAAGCCGCATTCAAGCCATAGTGCGAGCCGCGCATCACGATACCGCTGAAGAGAAAGCCGCAAAAGCCGCAGAGCCGCCAAAACTGCTAAGCCGCCGGCAGTCACCAGCGGTCACCAGCTGAGGAGACTCGAGAGCCGAGGAAAGGCGTTTGGGTAGTTTGGGTAGTGCGAGCTGTGTGAGCTGGTGCCGCCGGTGTTTTGGAGCTGCTGTGGAGCTGCTGTGGAGCTGCAAGGGACAGCAGCAGTAGCGGTGGTGACCTACTGGGACAACGAAAGTGGCAGAGGATTTTGGATACCAGGAAGCCCTCTGAGCCCTTTGAGCCCAAGAGGGGGTTTTAATGGAGCAGTGGACTAGTGCCGCACCAGTAAAGCGGCTCCAGGCATCACATTGAGAAAGACGAACTCCATAGCAAACAAGCATCTCCCAAGAGGCTTATGGCGCTGAGGACGCCAAGCCGGGGAAGCTGAGAAGTGATCCTTAAGGTCTGTTTCAAGACCTACTGAGATGCCACGGGAGTAGGCAGACCCCAGGATAAAGGCACCGGGCGACTCTGCAGCCGCTATATCACTAAATCATTTGAAGCCTGAAGCTCGAGGAAAAGGGGGCAGTAATATCAACGACCTGACTTCCCCCATTCCACAAGGTGGAGCAGTAAGGCACAATCTTGGGTCACGAGCTGGGTCTTGTGAGCAAGGGGCCGAAGGAGTTGGAGGAGCCACGCGGGATCACGAAACACTAAAGCATCAAACCCGGAGGAACCTTGAGAAACCTTGAACGATTTGAGAGCTGGGACATGCCAGAGCCAACGTAAGAGGCAGAGACCGATGCACTCAGTGAGAAATAAGTAAGGAGTAGCAAAGGAACAGCGTCCAAGGGTCCAAGGGTCTAAGGGGATAGCAGAAACAACAGGATTAGTGGTAGAAACTACCGGTATTCGACTGGTACTAGTCCAGTCGATCTAGTCTCGGTACCAGAGCAAAGGGGCTGGAGAGTGTTACCTATGAGAAAGGCACTTTTTGATGGACCAATAAGACATAATAAGACATAAAGGGGGGTTGTGACAGCGGAATCATCCATTCAAACTGAGTCCATTATGCTGTAATATAGAACCATATTTTCACCGTTCTTGCCAAAAAGGTATTTACCCAACCATCCGATCTCTGTTCATACTTCCAAGTGTACTCCCCCGACGGCAGCTGTCGCTCAGGCGTCAGACGGGCTTGGGGAGTTCTGGGAAAAGACAACGCAGGATCGGAGCGGGAAGGGAAAACATTCCGGAAAATTGCAGTTTTGAAGATGCGGTCAGGAAATATCCGACAGTCTCGAATTCAGAAAGCAAAAAGAAGGTTTGCAGTAAAAGGGAAAAAAGAACAAGGGAATAAAAGCAATTCAGAAGAGCCAACCGGGAACGAACAATCTGACCAGGCACATATCCCCATGGCCGAACCTTTCAAGTTTGGGGGTGAAAAAGTGAAATACAATTTTCAGTTCTCAAAAGAGCAAGGGGCAATAACATTAAGTAACAGCAATGGCGTAAAATCTCAAAAAAGTCCAAAAAAACTAACCTGCTTGACTTTATCACGTAAAAAACGCAAGATGAGAAATGACTCGGAAATAAGTATGAGTCCTAACCTCAAAGAAAAATCGACAATAAAAAATTGGCTGATAAAAACCTCGGCACAAGTTCATGCACCCTGCAATCAAACAAAGTTAACACCAAATAAAACATCAGATGAGGTTAACGAAAATAGCCCAGTACTCATTAATCAGAGCAACTTAGGGTCCCAAACAAATCTGCAGAAAAGCGCACAAGTGGTCCAAATCAATCTCGATCTTCGAAGAAACAGAACTACGGAGAATGCTCAAAGAAAATACACATAAGGATGCAGACCCAATGCAACTGAGTCTCGAAAATTTGAGAAAATTGGAATATCCCGAAAACATTGGCAAAAGAAATGCAAATGGACAAAAAAGGAAGCCAACATCCTCTCCAATAATCCTAACATCAAGCCCAATTAGACAACCTGCTAATAAGAGCCAGGTCTCTAACACAGCAAAGAATACAACAAAAGAAGAACACCCTATAACTATCTCTTCATCAGAAAGCTTAAATAGGTCAACAGGGGCACTGTTGCAACAAACTGAAGGAAAATCTACACTCTGGGGGGATGTGCTCCTAAAAAGTTTACAACAAGCAATTAATGCGCTGAACTTTCAATCAAACAAACTCGACGTGCAGGTAGATCTGATGAACCTAATTGCATCTCATAAATCGGGAATAAATTTGAAACTGGACAAAATTTCGTTATACCTCGCAAAAGAAAAGGAGGAAGAAAAACAATGGAAAGAGAAATTAACAGAACAAAATTGCGTCTGCAAGGACATAATAGATAAATTAGCAACCCTACCAGACATCTTGAAGGAAATACTAGCAGTAACAGGTGGGAAAACCAACAAAGGCGATAATCCCAACATAGAGGCCAATAAAATTGGAAATCAAAATAGAACTATCCACATTATCGAAGAAGAAAAAACTCTAAATGACATAGATGAAAACAAACCATTAAAGAGAGGTCCGGAAGAAAACAAAACCATGGGTTTATCGGGTATGTCAGAACCCCTAACCAAAAGACAGAGGAAACGGGCAAGGAAGGCTAGAAAAAACGCTACAAAAAGCAAACAGGCAAAACAACTCTTTGCCATTTTCGAACAAAAGACAAAAGAGGCCCGAATTAACCTTATCACAGACACCTCCACCAAAGAAGACGGAAACAAAGAAAAAAACACAGACGAAGCAGAAGAACAAACAAAATTTCCAGATCAGATCAAAATAACAGCAGGAATACAAGAAAAATCAAAAGACGAGGAAAAGCCAATCACAAACAAAGTCAATGACAAAAGTGAAACACTAAAACCAAACTATAGAGAGGCCACAGGAAAACAAAAAACACAGGAAAATAAGACAAAAAGGGAATGCGAAACACTGGCTCACAAAGGATTAAATTGGCACACTGGAGGAAATCCACCACTTACCCAGGAAAAAATGGAAAAAGTGCAAAGCCAAAATATACAGGCAGACCAAGTGAGGGAATCAAATATTGGTCTGATTATCATGGCAGGAATTGAAGGAAGAACTTGTAGAGACTACCATGAAACTGAGTCAAATGATAAAACAGGACAAAACGCAAGTAATATACAAATAGGTCGAGAAGAAATGCACCTCTTAAAAGAAGCTTCCACTGTAGATTATATTTGACCGGATTTAACAACCATGATCTGCCAGAATGCTAACCTAACTCACATTCGATTTGACCCAATTGAGGGAAAAAGGAGAGTTTATCAAACCCGACATCTCGAAACAGCAAGTATGGAAACAGAATGTAAATTACTGTTCAAACCGGAATTTAAAACAAAAGGAAATTCAGACATGCTGAACAGGGGAAATATCCTGCGATTAATCGAAGAGATACCAAAACTAAGGGGAATAACAACAAGCGACCTGAAAGAAGTCAAATTCATCCAAGGAAACAAAGATAAGGACACGGAAATAAGCATCACCACCTGGGCATCGAAAGAAATAGTAGAGCTTATTCTCTCAACTAGGACACACTTTACAGAATGGGGAATAACTTTAGAGCGTCACACCCCAATAAAATATCCATTCCCCTTATTAAACAATAAGATCCCGCAACCTAACAATGTAAAGGAAAAAACTCAAACAATCTTGAAGGGAGCAAGAAACAAATCAATTTCGGAACAAGATCTGAGTAGTACTAAAGCAAAGCAGCTATACCAGGGTCCGAAGGAACACAAAGACTGGTCTTGTTTGGCACAGGCACTAAATTCCCATCGATCCTGATGTAGGTAAATTAGCACAAAAAAACAAAGACAAAACATCAATTTAACCTCAAAACCAGAAACAAAAAAAATAAGGATATGCTCATGGAACGTACACGGTTTTAAAGAAATGTCCCAAGACCAAGAGACAATAGACTACCTGAGTAAATTCGAAATAATACTACTCCAGGAAACTTGGAATGTAACCCCGAGGCAAATCATGGGATATGAGGAACACCACATAATGGCAGAAAAATTTGCAAAGTATGGACACCCAAGGGGAGGTCTGTCCACCTTTATTACGAATAATTTAGACTGGAAAACTGAACTGCTCGACTCAGGGGAGAATTGGATACAAGTGATCAAAGTAGAGCCAAAAGTAAGCAAAAAGAGCCCCGGATGGAATTTACTAATTATAAACCTATATATTCACCCAGACAAAGCCACAAAAATGAAAAAAGCTCTAACTCTAATAAATTTGACAAAAGCCTTACACAGAACTTATCAATCCCACGAGATATTTATCTCTGGTGACTTCAACTGTAACCTAATAAAAGCCAATCGGAACAAGGATAAAATCCATAATATTTGGAGCGATTGGGAACCCCTAGGTTTAACAATTCTAAATGGAAATATGGAGGGAGACATACCCGCCAAAACTACTTTCACCAGTGGTAAAAAGAACTCCATAATTGATTTCACAATAACAAGCAAGGAATTAAAAAAGAACATAGACTATTTTGGAATAAAAATTCGACCAGAGAGTGACCACTTCCCACAAGAGACAACAATGAGGAAAAATATCGAAGAGAAAACACAATTAGAATTTCTTACTGCAATTCTGGAAATATACAAATTGAAGAAAATCAAAAGCAAGGGTCCAGTAAAAAAGGAGATAATGGACTCAGTACTGGAATATGGAATTCATACGGAGGCCATTGAAAATCAATCACCCATAACAAAATAGGAGAATTTTCATAAATTTGTGCTAGGAAAATTCGCAGTAAATACTCCAGTAATTTATGGTCACAAAGCAAATAAAGAGCCGTGGTATAACACCAAACTAAGAGATAAGAAAAGGGAAATTGCGAAAAAATTAAGAATAAGGGCCGCAAAAAAACAGTCAGGAAAAGAAGTAGATAACAGCGATATACAAAAAATGAGGAAAGAATATAAAGAGGATTGCAGAAAAGCAAAAAAATCTTACACAGAGGAAATCTGGGAAGACCTTTTAACACCTTGGGTGCTAAGGGTTTTCCCCCTCCGGTGCTGGATTCCCAGATTCCCCATTGTTCATGACAAGGTCAACTCGTCATAAGCACAGGGCAGGTAAAACCCATGATGAGTTGACCTTGTCATGAGCACTGAAGGGGTTAAGAACAAGTAAACTACCAAATAGTGGAGAATTCTGGAACATAATAAATAAATTATCGAAAGGAGCTGGCGGTCAACCTAATATAGGAATAAGTGAAACAACATGGGCCACTTATATCGACAATCTGTATAACACCCAGAGTTGCCAAATCAACATAGAAATAACTAAAAACCTAAAAAAAGGTCAAGAACAAAAACAAAAAGAAACAGTTCTTGGACAAAGGAAAAACGTCCAGCAGGAAGACACTGCCCAAGAGGAACAAGCACCTGTGACAACTATCAAACATCTAACCGCCCTAATAAGGAAAATGAAAGCGGAAGGAGCAGCTGGCCCTAATGGAATGCCAAATGTCCTATTTAAATATGACACCGACTTCTGGGCAAAATACCTGACTCCACTATTTAATCACATTCATAAAGTAAAAAAGTTTCCACTGTCCTGGCAAGAAACATCTTCCACCCAATACACAAAAGTGGATGCAGAATGGAACCTGGGAATTATAGATTAATAGCTTTAATCGACGTGGAGGCAAAGCTTTTTTCATCCTGTATATTGTCGCTACTACAACAATGGATAAAGGGAAATAAAATAATACCCAAATTCCAAACCGGTTTCAGGGAAGGCATGGGCTGCTTAACCAATCTGTCAGCTCTGTCTTTACTAATCGAAGGAGCAGGGAAAAGGAAGACCGGTTTAATCGCCTGCTACATAGACCTGAAATCCGCCTTCGACCGAGTTCCCAGAAAACGCCTTCGGAAAAAACTGGAGCTTTGGGGTCTTCCGCCGGCATTAATGGAAACAATAATGGCACTATATAGCGGAACATGGGCAAAAGTAAAACTGGGAGACGGAAGAAGAACATCCGCAGAATAAAAAATAACTAATGGCCTTAAACAGGGCTGCGTGCTTTCCCCAAGCCTTTTCAATATATACCTGGCCGATTTGAAAGACCACCTCAAGAATGTGAACGGACACCCGCCAAAATTGGCTAATGAAAGCATCCAGTTCCTTCAATATGCGGACGATATTGTAGTCTTAAGCCAAACACCAACAGGCCTTCAAAGAACAATATCCGAGTTAACAGACTATTTCGAGAGAGAAGGCCTGGAACTAAACATCAAAAAAACAAAAGTGGTGAGACTGGCAGGCACTAGCAGAAGATCTTTCAAGTGGTACACAAAAGGCAAACACATCGAGGAAACAACTGCTTACAAATATCTGGGGGTCACAATAAGTAAAAACATGTCCCTTTCAGACCAAAAAAGAATTATCGCTGCAAAAGCACAATTGCTGAGCTTTGCGTATAAAGTTCTCCAAAAGAAACTGCAATGTCCATCATACGACCACCTGCTAAAAGTAATGGCAGCCCAAGTCTTACCATCCCTCTCATATGGACTGGAAATATGGCATGGGAAAGAAGCAGCCATTTTAAACACCCTCCAGACAAAAATATACAAATCCGTGTTTCACCTATACAAAGGATCAGCCCCGGCCCAAATAAGGATGGAATTCGGTTTGCAAAATCAAATATACCAAAGGAAAGCAGCCCTAGTGAAATGGTGCTGGAAAGTGAGATCGGCGGAAACTGGATCTTTAAACAACTTATGTTGGCAAGAAATTAAAAAACAATATGACCGACAGGAATCCAATTCATGGGGCAATGATCTGCGAGCATCATTAGAAACCCTCAAAATAGAGGAGATCTGGAACAAACCACCAGAAGAATCATCCTTTAAAAAGATTTGCAAGCTGAATGCAAAAGCCCTATCTTTGGTAGAAGATAAAAAGACTTTGGCCAAGCGGCAACATGCATGGACCATTATAAACTCGTACAAACAATTAAAACTCAACCCTACCTTATGGCGCATTTTCGGCTATCCTTAAAATCAAAATTTATGGCCCTCAGAATGGGTGACCATTTCTCCAAAGACTTGATCTCGTCATGGAAGGACACACACCAGGGGCCAAGATGTAGACTATGTGATTACCACAGTGAGACCTTGTGCCACCTCCTGTGCACATGTGAGTCCTCCAAAGAAAAGAGGAAAACTTTATTGAAATCAATTTTTAATATGCTACAGATTCGTACCTGCAGGCAAGCTGTGACCAGCTGGATGGGAGCAGGTTTAAACATCCTAATATGCCGCGGGGTAAAATTCATGAACTTTGTAGAGACTCAGCTTCAAAAAGTAGAAACAGACCACAGATAAGGTCTGGGATAAAGTGTCTAATCAAAGAAAGCGAAAAAATATTTTAAATAAATGAACTTTTAACCTGCTGCTATTTTAAATTGAATTTTTGTACATGTATGCTTTATGGTTGTGACAAACCAAATAAAGTAAATTTTGACTTGACTTGACTTGAACTAATGGAAACTAGACCATGAATAAACAAGACCAGCTTGTCATTTAAAATCTAATTTTATTAGCTTTATTATTCATATGAAAGACCATTTTATGTTTCACATTATCTTTATTTCATAAGCAAATAAGAATTAGCTGCATTTTAATATGGAAATGATATTAGAACCGACATTTCAAAGTTAGCTCAGAATCATGAAGAATTAGCAAAATAAAAGAAAGTTTCCTGAACCTATTTCCCTGTCTAAATCTCTCTTTACCTAGAAAGGAATAAATCATAAAAGTCAGCTGTCCTTACATGAGCAAAGGTCCATCAGCATAACGAGCACCATTCAGGAATCGGAAAGTAAGAGTTTTTACTCCACTCATGGTGTCATAATTTATACCTTTCTCTCTAGCTAAACTTTCTACATTTTACCTTCTTTCATAAAATTTAAGGTTTTCATTGGCTGTTCAGTGTCAGACCATGATATAGTTATTAGGTCATTCGGCTCCTGACCACAATCCGGGTTTCATATAAGGCCCATTGTCTTTTCTATTCCACATCCTCGATTTCCTCAGAAAAGATACTTATTTTCGAGCCTAGGATATCTACTTCCTGACCTTGGCAGGCATAACAAAATGTTGTCCTTGGCTGCCTCCGTGAATACGCATAGCACGACAAAGAAATCACTCCTTGTTTCATAAGAACGTTGCAGCAAGATTCTTCACAACTGAGCATGTGCATGAAAATCACTCTGGACAAGCTTTCGTGTCAGCAGCTCTGTCAACCATATTTCTGCACCAACTTTTTAAGCCTTTCTTCGGAAACTATTATTAAACAAACACAAGACATAAATTAATTAAAAAATTGAGACCCATTCTGTTACCCTCCCCCTTTGCTAATTAACCCTGTTAATTATGTTACCTAGCTTAAAGCACGAATATGCAGCATTATATTCACCTGTCCTTTTTGATTTGACAGGAACTCCAAAGGCTTTTGTCATAAAAGACATAACATAAGCACATAAAATAAGCAGATGCCATTAAATAAAACTGCCGCATTTAATACTGACAAAGACAATAGACAAGGTTAGTTTATTAATTTTTGTTTGCGTTTACAACAAAAAGCATATTAATCCTGCATGTATTTCATGTATGCATCTTTAAAACTAAGTTGATTAATAATTTCACCACAAGCTTATTAGTCTGTTTACTTTTTATTAGGAGAGATTAACTTCGCAAGTTTGAACAAAATAATGTTCTTTAACTTGCTCCATCATACGCACCAGCAAATCTGAGCACTTTAGGTCACAGCTGAACAAGGCCGAAAACACACCAAAAAACTCTTCAAAATCATCAATCAACAAACGAAGCACTCTAACTAACTTGTGGCACTCAAGGACTCAATACCAAGCAGCGAAAAATTTTCAGCGCACTTCATTGAAAAAACAAGAAAGATTGAACTAGATCTGCAACTCTCCCAACAAGACTTACAAAATCAGGCTCTCTTCACTGATGCCTCAGGAAAACCTGAGATAAGCTTTCATCTGGTGGAATCGGCTGCCCACACTCAAAAAAATGATGCTTCTTGGAATGCCTTCAGACTCCCGGACGATGCTAAGCTGCTTAACATGATGAATACATTAAAACCATCAAATCGCTTCTTTGATCCTATGCCCTCCAAACTCTTTAAAGAACTTATCTCGTCCATTTTTCCTCTATGGTCAAAGATTGTACATGAATCACTAACATAAGGAGTGATTCCTGATTGCCTCAAGATCGGGCAAGTCACCCCATCCCAAAGAAATCTAAGGCAGACTTATCTGATCCTATTAACTTCCTACCAATATCCAATATCATGACTCTGTCCAAATTTCTTGAAAAGTACGTTCATACACAACTCTGCAACCCCATTGAGCATTTTCAACTTCTTGACCAACATCAATCAGGCTTCAGATCTAGTCACAGTACCAAAACTGCATTAACACACATAGTAGATGATGATTTAAGAATACTTGACCAAAACAAACCATAGAATAGAATAGAAGTTTTTTTTGTATAGCGCATGGCTACCCGGAA
Organism: Lissotriton vulgaris; assembly: GCF_964263255.1. Lineage (NCBI taxonomy): Eukaryota > Metazoa > Chordata > Amphibia > Caudata > Salamandridae > Lissotriton > Lissotriton vulgaris. Next base: position 358,498,445 of record NC_141697.1, on the reverse strand, counting down.
GCATCCCAGTGCTGTGAGGTCACTAGAGTGGGGACTGCCTTCTAAGGAAAGAGCCATGTTTTAAGTTGTTTACGGAAAGTTAAGTATTTGGATTGACTAAGCAGATGCAACGGCAAGCTGTTCCACAGCTTGGAGGCATTATATGAGAAGCGTCAACCTCCGCTTCTGACCATACCTAATTATTCTGCTGGATCTTTCGTCTGCATTTGACATGGTCAAACCCGACAAACTAATCAACCTTCTTGAAACAAGGATGGAGTTATCAGGTCCAGTCCTAAATTGGGTTGCCTCTTTCCTCCAAAGTAGATCTCAAAGAATCTAAATCAACAATGACCTCTCCAACAGTAAGCCAGTCTCTATTGGAGTTTCACAAGGATCCGCACTCTCACCCACTCTCTTCAACCTATACTTGGAACCTCTCACAGAAATTCTAAATCGGTCAGACATACAATATCACATATATGCAGATGCTACTCAACTGTATATGAAAATCTACTCACGGGACGACATAACTACTCTCAAACATGCTCTTTTGAAAACTCAGCAGTGGGTGTCTCACAACCCCCTTATGTTAAATACACTCAAAACAGAATTTCTCCTGCTTGCCCCCCACAATCACACTGCACCCATTCAGGACTGGCTCAAACAACTAACAGCCTTCAATTGCACCCCGCATGTAAGCTCCACTAAATCACTTGGCTTAATCCTGGATAAATGCCTGAATATGCAAGGTCACATCAGTGCAACAACAAGAGGAGCCAATCATCAACTATGCGCATTAAGGAAAATCAAACCGTTCAAGCTGCCTGCCAATGCTTAAAAGTATTTTGCACCCACTTAAGTAGACCTCTAACCATGGCTCAGGCCTGCCATGGCAGAGCCTGTATGTGCAGTTTACACTGTCACCTAGACCTGGCAAGATAAACCTCTTGCCAGGCCCAAACCTTCACTTTTTATACATATAAGTCACCTCAAAGGTAGGCCATGGACAACCCAGAGTGCAGGGTGTAATGTATCTAAAAGGTAGGACATGTACTTTTACGTTTAGCATGCCCTGGTTGTGAAAAACACCTACATTCGTTTTTGATTACTGCAAGACCTATCTCTTCAATAGAATAACATAGGGAGTAGCTTATTACATTTTTTCAGTGTAATTCCCAATTGTGAAGAGTTAGACTTTTTGAGTTTGGTGTCTCTGGAATCTCAATTTAAAATCCAAACTTATGGTGAAGTCGGATTTTAAATTGCAATTCTGAAAATGCCACTTTTAGATAGTTGGCATTTTCTTACTTTAGCCATTTGGTGTCTGTCTCTTATACACATCTGGGGAGGGTGACAGCTGGGCTTTGTGTATTACCCCTACTCAGCCACACAGAATGTGAGCTTAGGTGTGACTTGATGAGCCATCCTCGGAGGATGTGAGGGAGTAGATAGAACCAGACTCACTTCTTCCTGAACAGGATGTGTCCTGCCCCACGCAAAGTGCTGCATACCCTCCATCAGTGAGTCTGGGGCCAGGGCAGGAAGGGAGGACCTCTGTGCAATTCAAATACCTGTCTTTGAAGTTTTCACCACTTCAAAGGCACAACAGGGTATAAGCACTGGACATCTGACGCCACCACTTCACTAAACTTCTGGACCTGTGAAGGCTCTGCAAGGAAGAATAACTGCTGTGCTGCTGAATGGTTGCCACTCTGCTGGACTGCTGATTTGTTGTACTCCTGCCTTGCAGTGCTGCCCTGCTCCCTGCTTTTCCTCTGCCTGGGCGAGAAGGACTGGACCTGCATCACTTGACCCTAGAGTGACTCTAATGGCTAGCTGGCTGGCCTCCGGATCTGAAATCTCAGGGACATGAAAGACTTCTAACCAACCTGCATTTGCATCTAGACTCTGCCATCTGTGAATCTGACCTGCCAAATGGTGCCACCCCAGTCCTGGGCCCTTTGAAATGGGCCTAAGGTGCTTACTACAGCCAAACCCATGCATCCTCTGTCGAATCGGCACATCACTGCCGTTGCGTGGATCAGAAGCAGCACATCACCCCTGTTGCGTGGATCAGAACTGGTGCATTGCTCCTGCTGTGTGGCCAGAACTGGTGCGTCATCTCTGCTGTGTGGATTGGTCTGAATTAATCGCCTTTGGAACCACTACTGCTCAACATGCTATATGGTGCAAGGTCTTCACATCTCCGTCTATGACATCCTCGATGACGAATCTCTGCATTGCCGACGCATAGATTCGGCTGCAACCCCCGGCCTGAACTTTGACTTTGTCTAGGTCCCTAGCGACTGGATACCCCAAGTAAGTGCTTATTGCTTCTAAACGCTATTTTACAGTTTATTCTTAAAAGTTCATAACTCAAGTTCAACTTCTTGGATTTTTGTAGTTTTGGTCTTGCTTTATTTTTTAAACTAACTTGTATGTTTCTAACCTGGTGTGGAATATTTTTGTGTGCGGTCTTCACAATTGTAATGTTTGAAGTGTTGAACAAATGCTTTACTCTTTGCCTTTAAATTAAGCCTGACTGCTCAGTGCCAAGTTACCAGAGGGTGAGCAGGGGTTAATTTAGGGTTTGCCTGCTTCTTAGCCTGACTAGGATTATGGTTGCTGCCTGACTTGGGTTCATCTTAATATCTATAACAATCTTGCCCCTTTTTATGAAAACATCCGCCACTGGTAGCGTTTCCTAGATTACATTCTCTTCATCTGGAACGGCGATGAGGAGACTTTGGCTGAATTCATCCTGTAGATTAATGCAGTGGACATCAATCTGGCATTCACTGCACACACTAGCACCCACAGACTTGCGTTCCTGGATGTTTGGGGGGAACATCTGGATTCCAAATCGATGGTGTCCCTGTATACAAAACCTACATCCATGAATACTCTTCTTAACTTCGGCAGCTTCCATCCCAGAAGTCAAAAGTATGGAATCCCTTTCAGTCAGTTTCTACATCTCCCTAGAAACTGTACCACTATCAAGGATTATCTGATCTGTGCTGAGGTGATGAAGGAGAAATTCATACAAAGAGGGTACTGTCGTGTCCCCTGACCCAGGAAACACACAGGAAACGGTAAGGTTGATCAGGTACCACTTTATTACTGATGTTGTACAGCGTGCTGCTACCCCGACCTCTCACCTTGAGGTCCTGCTTCCGAGTGTCCCCTGTCCCCTCCCCTGACCAGATGTGGTGTTCGGTGTCCCTTGGCTTATGTCCTGTGTCCCAGGGTCCTAGTGCCCCTGTCCTGGGCACGACATCTCCCCCCTTGTTGCGAAACAAACATTTTTTTTTTAATGCGGCCTGTGGTGAGAGAGAGAGAGAGAGAGAGAGAGATGTTGTGCGATGGCCCATAGGCCTCTTCATCTACACCTCCGCAAATAGTCTCTTTGGTTCCATGTGTTTCCTTCTTGATCGCTGTTTTCTGATATCTGCTTGAGCTTCTTCCTTTTGTGTGTATTTCTATAGTTCTTGCTTTTACCTTCCCGCTTCTCTTACTTCTGCCTTGCTGACACGCGAAAGGTGCCCTGTGACGTGACACTGGCCAAACTGCCGCCTTTGCCATCCGTTCTTTTGCTTTTGTCATCTTCAACTTGCCTCCGGGGATTTCGTTGCTCCATTTCCTCGCTTGTCCTTCTTTGACCATCGCGATGCCTCTTTTTTTTTCTTTTTTGTTTCGTCGCATGTCTTCCTTTCTTTTCATGAGCCTTTGTTGTGGCGTTTGCTTTTTGAGCTCTTGCAGCAGTGTCTTCTTGTTCCACTCTTCTTTCCCTTCTTGTGTGTGATAGTCTCACTCTTCTTGATTCTCTCATCGCCGTTCCATTTCTGCTTTCTTGTTCCACCACCTGTCTTCGGTTATTTTTTGTTTTGTTTATGTTGTGTCACCTTTGCTACCAGTTCTATTTCGTTGTCATCTGAATTTGGCTCTCTGCGCAGCCTCTGGTCAGCATGTGCTGTGTCGTCCTCGGCTGTCATAGCAAATCTGATCTCTTTCAATTCTTTGTGGTGCTCTTCGGTCCATGTGAAACGTTTCCCTTTGTTTGTTAGCCCCCTCCGTGTGGTGCTTGTGGCAGCATCATCTTCTTCCAGTCTTTCAGTTGCCATGAGACCCATCATTTGCGTTGTGATGTTGATCAACAGGCACGGCGCTGTTTCTTCTGTGAACTTTTCTCGCTCCTTTTCTTTTGCGTCTGCTGTCGCTCTAGCCTCCGCTCTTGCTAGGGCCAGGATGTTTTCTAGTGATGTTGGCTCTTTTAGTATTTTTGCACGGAACCCTGTGTCATGGCAGCCTTCTATTATTCGCAGTCTTATTGCTTGTGTGTTGTCAAATTTGTCAAATTCACAATTTGTTACAAGTTTCCTCAGTCTGGTCGCAAAGTCATCTGGTGTTTCGTCCATTTGTTGACACGCAGTTGCGAAAGTGTATCGTTCAAGATCGATATTTCTTTGCTGGTCAAATTTCGTTGTTAAACATTTCTTTAGTTTTTTATAAGTAGTTGTTTCCTTTGTTGGTATCGTCACTAGGAGGTCCTCAATGTCGTCGCCTGCAAAATTTATTAATAGACCCAGTTTCTTTGCCTCTGTCACATCAGTCTCTTCCATGTATCTCTCCAGATGTCTGATCAAATTCTCCCACCTTATTCCTACTTGTGGCTCCGACAAGTTGAATGGTGGTGGTTTTCTGTCTTGTGCACTTTGTCTTTCTGTCTTGGGGTCTGTCATTTCTTCTTTTCTGTGCTCTTCTTGACACTCTTTCGTGTGCTCTTCCTGGTACTCTTTTGTTATTTCCCGTGCTCTTTCTGGCACTCTTCTGTTTGCTGTGCTCTTCCTGGCACTCTTCTATTCTCCGTGCTCTTCCGGCACGCGTCTATTCTCTGTGCTCTTCCTGGCACTCTTTTGTTCTTTCTTCTATTGTCTTTTTCTTTTGTCCTCTTTTCTTTGCCTGTGCAGATGTCGTGTCCGTCGTGGAGGCAATACACACCAACCACTGGACACAGGTTAGTTGTTATAATCTTCGTTTTATTAGTTACACAGGAGCGGTCTTCATCACGTCTGTCCTCTAGTCGGTCCTGATTATTTCTTCTTTTCTTCTTCTTTTCTGCTTTCCTCTTTTTTTTTTCTCTTTATTCTCTTTTCTCTTTATTTTCCTCTTTTCTTTCTTCCTTTCTCTTTCTCTTTCTTTCCTCTTTATTCTTTCTTCTTTTCTCCTTCTTTTCTGCTTTCCTTTTTTTCTTTCTCTTTATCCTCTTTTCTCTTTGTTTTCCTCTTTTCTTTCTTCCTTTCTCATTATCTTTTCGCTCCTCTTTATTTTCTTCTTATCTCTTTATCTTCTTTCTTCTTTTCTACTTTTTTCTTTTTATCCAGCTTTTTCTTGCTGTCTTTGTCTTTTCTTGTGTTGTTCTGCACTTTTTCTGCACTTTTTCTGGCCTCAAAATGGCCGCCGCGCTCGTTCTTTGTTCCTATTGGCTTAGACACCTGACCCTAAAATGGCCGCCGTCTTCTCGCGGGACTTCGCGACCAATTGCAGTGCCGTCTGACTTTAAAATGGCTGCCGCGCTTATTCTTTGTTTCTATTGGCTCTCCCGCCTGGCCTCAAAATGGCCGCCGAGACTCTCGCGAGAGCTCTCGCTGGCTTTCAGCTCTTCGAACTTTGCGCTCCTGTTGCTGGCGCTTACCGGCTTTGTTGCTTTTTCTTTTGCGGCGGTCGGGGTGGGCTCCCACGTCGCTGCTGATTTCTGGATGGCGCTTCACTCTTCCCTCTTCCTTTTGGCCACGACGCGATCCAGGGTGGGCTCCTGGTTTCAAATCGCGATTTCTGCACGCAGGGACCGGATCCGTCCTTCGTCGCCAGTTGTCGTGTCCCCTGACCCAGGAAACACACAGGAAACGGTGGGGTTGATCAGGTACCACTTTATTACTGATGTTGTACAGCGTGCTGCTACCCCGACCTCTCACCTCGAGGTCCTGCTTCTGAGTGTCCCCTGTCCCCTCCCCTGACCGGATGTGGTGTCCGGTGTCCCTTGGCTTATGTCCTGTGTCCCAGGGCCCTAGTGCCACTGTCCTGGGCACGACAGGTACCCCTACAGACTCATTAAGGATGCCCTCAAAAGAGCACGATATTACAATTGAGACACTATGGGCCCTATTTTGATGGCGGACAGACTTGCGTCCGTCCGACACCCCTGAGTAAGAGGGACCGTCCGCATGGGCAGCGGGAGTCCCTCCATGGCAATTAGGATTTGACCGCCACCCTGGCAGTCACATCCTGTATTTTTTTTAAAATGAAAGCAGTGCATTTGCAAGCACAAAGCGGCAGGCACTGCGCGGTGCCTGCCGCTTCGTGCACGCAAAGGTAGGGGTGCACCCCCCAACCACCCTTCACCCAGGGGGCCCACAACGGGCCCCCAAAGTGAATGTCTGTATGCTTTTCCACGGCGGAAAAGCCGCCGTGGAAAAGCATGTGATTCCCTCCATCCTAATATGGATGGCGGTGTCTGATAGACACCGCCAGCCATGTTAGTGCTTTTCCGCCGCGGTCGGAAGGCGACCGGGGTGGAAAATCTGCGGACGGAATTCAAGACCCACCAGCCATCCTAATTTGGCGGTGGGTCTTTGGAGGCTCCACAGCAGTTTTCCCACATCCTCCGGGCTGGCGGTGGCTTCCGCCGGCCCGGAGGATGCGGGAAAACCGCGATCATAATCGGCCCCCTTGTTCCAACTGAAACAACGCAAACAGACTGACAAATTAGTCTGTGTGATTAACCATTTGTCAATTGACAATAGAATTGACCAAATTGTGAATTCACAATGGCACTTATTAAATTTGGAAAACCAAACACCCCGGATATCCAAACCGCTTTTTGCGTTCAAAAGGAACAAGAACTGGAGGAATATTTTGGTCAGGGCGAAAACCTTTGAGCAGACCAGATTTACCCAAAGATCCATCACGGGAGATCAACCCAATAATGGTAACCATAAATGTGGGACATGCCATGCATGCACCAATGCTATTGTGAGTGATCAAGTTTGCATAAATAGCCGTACGTTAGAGCTAAAAGAAATGACGAATTGTAGGACATCTAACTGCATTTATGTCATCTTGTGCCCTTGCAATATGGCATATGTAGGGGAGACGGCAAGAGAATGCAGGATCCGTATGGGCGAATATACATCCAATATCAGGCGCTGCAAACAGGCAGTACCTCTGGTTAACCATTGGACTGAAGCCAAACATGTGAAGGAGGATCTCCAGTGGACTATTTTGGAAAAGATACGCCCACAAAAAGGCACTGATGTTACCAATATACGCAAAAAGCGTGAAGTATTTTGGATTTTTTATCTTGACTCAAAGGACTCAATGAAACTCTGCCATGGGCAAATGCGATACCTTAGGAAATCTGTACTTGAAATTCTTCCAATCTAGATTGAAGCGAGTCTACTTGTTGCTTCATTTTCTTTTCCATTTTCTTAATTTCTAGTTTAGATTTTTACATGTTTGATTATTTGTTTACAGTTTACGTTCGGTGTGGTTGGCACACTATGTATTTGAATATTGCCTTTCCCTCGTGGTATCTCAGTTAGTTATGGTCTTTCATCTATAACTCAATAGAAGATTGGACACTCTATGGCTAGTTTGAGCATCTCGTGCGCCTGGGATACATCTTGTTCAAGCAGCCTAATCATTATATTATTATCACAGTAGGGGTCTGATTTAGTTATACGGCCCTGTTCCATTATCTAATTTCTCTTTTTTACATTTTGAGATCCTGCATCTTTAAATGGGTACGATTGTTTTCGTGACTCTATTTCCTTCGCGCTATTCCGGGACTGTATCCCTTTAAATGACCACAGAAGTTAGCGACTTCCATTCCAATTTGGTTTTGGCGTATCACATGCCAGTTCTGTTATCGGCGTGTGAAGCCATTGGACTATTTAAACGCATGAGCCACAGTTCCTACAATCCGGGCCGTTTCCTTATCTTGAGCGGGACGCTTTGCTGAAAGGCCGCTACATGGAAGATACATTCTTTAATTCAGGTAAACATCCAGCCGTTTTATAATACCTGACGGTAGTCCGTCCATGTACTTTAGTTAATATTTTTCCCTTCTTATCTTTTTACACTTTGTAGTGCCCATCTCCTGGCTGAGCTTTCATAGCTGTTGACCTACGGATGGAGAATGCCATCCAGGGATGCTGCTTTATGAGGAACTATTTTAAGGTTAGAATTACATTTACGGCAAGGGGGGCTTGGGGGAGGGCAGCCGACCCCTGGGAGGTCTCCTCCCCCGGGCTGTTTGGGAGGTCTGGGTGGGGTCGTTCTTCGAGCAGTTTCCATTTGGGCTTCTTTTGGGCTATTTTTGGTTGTTTTTGGAGCCCAGCATATAAATGGGCGGGGCTCCTCCTCCCGGGCACCATTTTGGGCTTAGGTGACCTGGTGGCCGGTTGTTTACTCAGCTAGTTTTTGTCGGTGTTATTCATTAGGTCTTTTTAGTCTCTGCTTTTTGTAGTGATTATCTTTCCAGGTTAGTGATGGCTGGTGAGGATTATCGAGTGCTTGAGGCGATTCGTCTGCTTAGCGAAGCGGGCCGTTTGGATCTGGTTATAGGCGAGAGAGAGAAGACCGAGCCCCCTCGTCCCCAGCGGGAGGCATCGGCAAGGGTGTCGGCTGTGGTGGCGGCATGTTTTTCCCCTAAACGTCGGCGGCAGGAGGCGGTAAGTGAAAGGGGCCGCTCCAGAACTAGGAGAGCGGGCGCGAGGTCGCACCATGGGAGCGGCTCAGGGTCCTCTGACTCGGCGAGTGGTATGGGCCTTTTTGTGGGTGGATCGGGGTTGGTGGGTGATTTTCAGACATTGCCGGGTGAGGTATCAACGGTAGCTCTACGTGACAGGGCAGCCTCTGCTCCTGTTTTGCGTGGTCGTCGTGCCTCTAGACAGCGTGGCTGCACGCGCCGCTCTGCCTCAGCCTCCGCGGTGGCGGTTACTGACGTCACTAGTGGGGGAGGGGCGGAGGCCATTTTGGAGTGCGAGGCAGTGGCGTCGCGACCGTTTCAGGGCGGTCAGGTGCATACTGTGTCTGAAGTGTTCGCTCCTCAGAGTGGCTTCGGGCAGGCTGAATTTTCAGCGCCTGTGGCAGTTTCAAATGACATTGTGTGTACTCCTTCTCTCCCAAAACACATTTCTTTGCCTGCTGGTTCTGCAATTCCTGATTTGTCTGGTTATGGTGAGAGTGGTGTTGCGGATATGGGTCAAGTTAGCCCATTATTGTTTTCTCCTACTGTTTCTATTAGGGGTGAAGTAGTTTCTGTTTGCAGTGGTTCTTTGGGTGAGGGTGAGTGGGCGCAGATGGGGGGTGGGGAGGGTGTTGGGCATGGGGAAGGGTCATTTCCTGCGGGGGATTCCTTTGGTGTGGGTCACTCTGTAGCTAGGTTTCGGTCCCTGGGAGGTTCAGATGGTTTACCTTCTTGGGGGGAGGGGCGTGGGGACGCCGCTTTTCGGCAAGGGTGTGGGAGCATTGGTCTTTTGCCTGTTGTGTCTGGTGAGCTACAGTTTCCAGGTTTGCACGTGGGTAGGAGGGATAGGGTCTTGGGTGCCTTGGGGGAGCCAGGGATTCAGGGTCCCCCAGTTCAGGGCCCTGCTTCGGAGTTTATTCAGGCTCTGTTAGATGTTAGTTCTGATGAAGAGGTATGTGCTCCCTCCCCTTCTCCCCCTAGGCTGAGCACTGCTTTAAAAACTAAAGGTGCGGCTGGTTCTGTGGTTTTCCGGGAGAGTGGTCAGGGTTTCGGTAGAGCGGTAGGTGATTTGTCTTCGGTTCCTGGTGTTTTATGTAGTAAGGGACCCGGCACATCAGTCCGGCCTTTTAGCTTCGCAGGTTGGTGTTCGCCTGGGAGCAGCTGACTTGGCAGGGCGGCAGGCAGCCCAGTCACGCCAAGGTGAAGTGCGGGTGGAGCCTTGCGTGGCACGTCCCATACCATCGAGGGATCCCGTCATGGCCAACGCAAGCAGGTTCAGCACGACCTCGATGGCCCCAATAAGGGAAGTCAACATAGGCGGATTAAGCAGGTCAAGCGCGACCTTACTAGCCTCATCGAGGGATTCCAGCGCCATGCATGAGAGCAGGTCATGCACGACTTCTCTTGTGCCTCAAGGTTTTCGAGATTCTACTCTGTTTTTACCGGTTGATCAGGCGGTTGTAAGTGGTATTGGTGGAGGAGGGTACCGGCGCGTACAGTCGGCCTCCCCGCCAAGGTCAAGTTTGAGGGCTGGTAAGGCCCGTGGTCATTCTCAAATGGTTACAAATGTGCAAAGTACTGTGGTTTTGCCTGCGCCTCCCCAGTTAGAGGAGTCGTTAAGTCTGGACTATGACGAAGAGAGCCCTGAGGAGGGCGAAGTGTGGGAAGTTGTGGCTGGGGGGGGGGGCATTCTAATGTCTCTCATAGTGTGTTACAGGCGCCAGTGGTGCGGAGTCATGCAGAGTCGTCCAGGCCACGAGTGCTCAGCCCCTCGGTGAGGGCTCCTCGGAGGGCGGATGACGGTTCATGTACGGCATGGAGGATGGAGCCAAGTCAGCCTCCTTTATTGCGCCCAGGTGAGAATGTGGTACATTCTGTGCAACCTAAAATGGTTTCTATTGGGATTGGTGTGGACTTGGTCTCTGGTGAGACTGACGGTAAATTGTATAAAGGTCGTATGGTAAAAGACCAAGGTGTGGGTACAAATGAGGAGGATAAAGGAATAAGTAATAAAGTGGATAGTGGTACTTCCACAGTTGGTTTGGACACGTCAAAAAACGTTTTTCACAGTAAAGAGCTGAAAATTAAAAAGTTGCCATATATGCGTGTCACTAAGCCCTTGGGGGCTCATCTAATGCTCAGCACTAAGGAACGGATATGGAATGGTGAGTATGTGGAATTGTTGAAATTGTTGCACAGGGAAGTTCGGGCCAAGCAAGGCTCTAAGGAAGAGGAATATGAGTTGTCCAAGCGCCCTAAGGTTCCGTTGAATATAGAAAACTGGACGGCGGCCTTTTTAATCTATGCCAGCGTCTATTGTGAAAAGTTCCCTGAGCGATGTGTTTCATTATTTAAATATATGGATGTTATTCGGAAAGCGCAGATAACCAGAAATGATTTTGCATGGGCACAGTATGACGAAGAGTTCAGGGCGCGCATGGCTTGGGACCCAGAGGAAAAATGGGGGGAGTTGGATACTGACCTTTGGCAGCATACCATGGGTTCATCCGCTGGTGGTAGAACTATTTTTACGGCTAGTGGTTTTCCTTTAGTTTATCGCCCCTTTCAGGCGTGGCCCACCCGGGGAGGGGTGGGAGCCAGTTCGACAGCGCAGTCCAGTTCAGGCACGTGTTGGGATTTCAATAAAGGGGTGTGTAATAGAGAATATTGCAAGTTCCGGCATGAATGTTCCTAATGTGGCAGAAAAAATCACCCTTTGTCGAGATGTTGGGGTCCTAGGCCTTCCGGGGGTCCCCAGGGTTCACAGCAGGGGTCAGGATCTTATGTTGCGCCACAGCCATCTCCAGCTCCCAGGGGAGGGAAATCGTCTGCCGGTTCTGGGCCCAAAGGCTCGTACACCGGTTAATGTTTTTCATCTGGCTGCCGCTTTACAGGACTACGAGCCTCCGGAGCTGCGGTCGTTTTTGTTATCAGGTTTTCAGAATGGTTTTCATTTAGGTTACGAGGGTCCTCGTTTGAGGCGTTGGTCTAAGAACTTGAAGTCGGCAAGTGAACATCCTGCTGTGGTACAAGAGAAGTTGGATAAAGAAGTGTGTGAGGGCAGGATGGCAGGTCCTTTTGATGATTGGCCTTTGGTGAATCTGATTGTGTCCCCTATTGGAGTGGTCCCCAAGAAGGAGCCTGGGCAGTTTCGGCTCATCCAACATTTGTCCTGGCCAGAGGGTGGGTCGGTGAATGATTTTATTGACAACGAAGCTGCCTCGGTGTCTTACTCTTCTGTTGACGTAGCTATGCAACTGGTGGTAACTGCAGGCCCTTCTGCTCTAATGGCAAAATGCGATATTAAATCAGCATTTCGGCTGCTTCCAGTCCATCCTGAGGACTGGAGTCTTCTGGGTATCCATTTCCTTGGTAAATGGTACGTGGTAAAGGCACTGCCAATGGGTTGTTCTATGTCATGTGCATTGTTTGAAACCTTCAGTACGTTTCTGCAATGGTTCTTTACTCAACAAAGCGGACATACGTTGGTCACACACTACTTGGATGACTTCTTTTTTGTGGGTGCAGCGGATTCGTTGGACTGCCAAAATGCTCTGACAACGTTTCAGTCACTGATGAATCATTTGGGTGTACCACTGGCTCCTGAAAAGACCATGGGTCCTTGCGCGACCATGTCTTTTTTGGGAATTGAGCTTGACTCACAGTTAATGCAGGCTCGTCTCCCACTAGAAAAGAAACAGAAAATGCTGGAATTGGTGGGTGCAATGTTGTGTAAGGAGAAGGTTTTGGTGCGGGAGGTTCAAGTTTTGCTGGGTCACCTTAATTTTGCATGTAGGGTGGTCAGGGCGGGCAGGACTTTCTGTAGGAGGTTGGGAAGAGCTCTCTCTGGTCATTACTTGCCGCATCATCGAGTGCGCCTGTCGGCGGGGGTCAAGGAAGATTTGCGTATGTGGGTCACTTTCTTACATTCTTTCAATGGTGTACCTTTATGTCGGGAGGTGGACTGGTTGTGGGATGTGCAAATTTTTTCTGACGCAGCTGGCAGTGAGGGTTTTGGCTTGTACTGGCAGGGGAAATGGTGTGTGCAACAATGGCCGGAGACTTGGAAGAATGGAGGCAGGAGCATTGCTTTCTTGGAACTGTTTCCAGTTGTAGTGGCTGTTACTTTGTGGGGTCGGGATTTGGCCCACAAAAAGGTGCTTTTTCAAATTGATAATATGGCTGTGGTACAAGTGATCAATAAACAGTCTGCTAAGGACCCACAGATCCTCAAACTCCTTAGAGTGTTTGTGCTGGGTTGTCTTAAATTTGACATTTGCTTTCGGGCCCTGCACGTTCCTGGAGTGGACAATGACATTGCAGATGCTTTGTCTCGTTCACAGTGGGAGAGATTCCGTGGGCTTGCTTTGGAGGCAGACAAGGAGCCAACTCCCATGCCGGAGCATCTGTGGACGGTAGGAAACACAGGGTTGTTCAATTGGTTCTAGGTTCTCTGGCTCCTTCTACTAAATTGGCGTATGAGTTGGCCTGGAATGAGTTTTTGGCATCGGGAGCCTGTAAGAGAGAAATTTCTTGGCAGAGGTCTGAAGATGTAATTCAGTTCATTTTGCGGTTAATGGACAAGGGTTTGACCAGAGTTACCATTGCTGGTAAATTGGCAGGTGTTTCTTTCATGGGAAAGTTGTTATGGGGCTATGCTCCGTCGGCTGGGGAGTTGGGTAGAAGAATGTTGGAAGGGTGGTCCCGGGAGCGGGGCTGTGTTCGGGCCCTTCGGTCCCCCTTATCCTGGCAGAAACTGTTTAATGTTATTGCTGTGTTGCCTGTTGTGTGTACAGATCGGGTGGAAGCTTGTCTTGATGGTGTGGATGTTTTTTGGTGCGTTTCGGGTGTCTGAGTTGCTGGGAAATAAAGTTTCGAGGGGTCTTTTGTGGGGGGAGGTTCAGTTGTCGGTTCGGGGAGTCCATATTTGGCTCGCTCATTCTAAGACGGATCAGAGGAGTTCAGGCAAGGGTGTTTGGTTGGAGGTGGTTTCCCCTCTGGAGACGTGCCCTTTACGGTGAGCTCATTGCTGGAGGGAGCTGTCGGGTGGGGTTTTGGAACATCAGGTTTTTCGTCATATGAATGGTTCCCTGGTTTCCAATTATCAATTGCGCATGGTACTGCGAAAAGCGCTGCGTCATCTTGGCCTAGACGATTCTCTGTACGGTACGCACTCTTTTAGGATTGGGGCGGCCACTGAGGCATTTAACAGGGGTTGGTCGAGGGAAGACATCATGGGCTTGGGGCGCTGGACTTCAAACTGCTTTCAGCGTTATGTCTGAAGCAAATCTAGTGGAGCGCTTGCGTCTTCTTCTGTTTTGCCTGTCTGATACTGTTTTCTTTTTCAGGTTCCGTGGCTGGTCCTCGCGCTGAATTCTTAACGGTGTGGATCGTGGGCCATTCGTTCATAAAACGGGCACAAATTCAAGCTCGCCTGAGTTATTTTGGAGCAATGTTAGGATTCAATGATCGTTTATTTAATATTGTTTGGAAGGGTAAAGGGGGTATGTTGTGCAAAGACTTGATCCCAGCCCTTAATTCCTGGTTGGTAGGGGGGATTTGTCCTGATGTATTAGTGCTTCATTTGGGTGAGAATGATTTGGGTTTGGTGAAGGGCGTGGTTCTCCTTCGTGCGATGAAGAAAGATCTGTCTTTGCTACACCAGCAATGGTCGGGATGTCATGTTTTGTGGACCGAGTTGGTTCCCAGGAGGGTCTGGAGGAATGCTGTGAAATCGAAGGCAATTGATAAATCCCGTAGGAAACTTAATCTGGAAGTTTCTAGGTTTTGTAGAGACCTGGGTTTCGGGCGTATTGTGCACAGTGATATTAAGTACGATGCAGTGGAATTTTTTTTAAAGCGATGGAGTTCATTTGTCCAGGATGGGAATGGATTTGTAGCTCCTTGAGTTGCGCGAGGTTTTGTCTCGTTGTTTGACGTTTCAGAATTTTTTAGGTGAATAGTGTACTGGTTGGTGTTTCTGCTGCTTCTTTTCATTACCCCCCCCCCCCCTTGTGTGTTCCCCCGGTTTGGTCGTTCCTGGTTGGGGGGCAGAAAGGTGGGGGTCTTTCTCCTTCGGTCTTTCCCCCCACTGCTTTCTGGGTGGCGGATTATTTTGGATTGTCAGTTGTTGGGCCAGGATTGGACCCGTTAGTTGTGAAGTTGGATTTTGTTGGGGGAACTTTGTACAGGTTGAGGTGGTGTTCAGAGATATGGGTTGGGGGATCTGGATCGGTTTGGTTTGTAATTTGGGTTTGGAGTTATGGTTTGGGTAATGTTGATGTTATAATGTTGTTGGGGTTTTTGGTATGGTTTATTATGTGATTGGGTATGTACGGGTGGGGGCGGGTTTGATGGAGGGTGAGGGGTGGGGGCGGGGTTTGGGTATTTGGAAATATACAAACAAAATTGGTAACGTTTTAGATTGTTAGGCTGTTGCCGAGGTTTTGTGTTTTGTAAATGTGCACCTGTTCCATTAAAGCGGCCTTTTTAACACTCTTTTGGTTTCATGGTCTGCTCACTCTCCCCCACCCCTCCCTCCCAAGGGGGGCTTGGGGGAGGGCAGCCGACCCCTGGGAGGTCTCCTCCCCCGGGCTGTTTGGGAGGTCTGGGTGGGGTCGTTCTTCGAGCAGTTTCCATTTGGGCTTCTTTTGGGCTATTTTTGGTTGATTTTGGAGCCCAGCATATAAATGGGCAGGGCTCCTCCTCCCGGGCACCATTTTGGGCTTAGGTGACCTGGTGGCCGGTTGTTTACTCAGCTAGTTTTTGTCCCTCCCTCCCTCCCTTATTTCTGGGTTCTTCTTTTTTCTTCTTTCTTTTTATTTATTTATTTGGCGGCTGGTTGCAACAGGTGGACGTAGGGGTTTTTTCTGTGTTAGCTTTGTTGCTTGGGACAGGTGCGTGGCGGATTATTTTGGATTGTAAGTTGTTGGGCCAGGATTGGACCCGTTAGTTATGAAGTTGGATTTTGTTGGGGGAACTTTGTACAGGTTGAGGTGGTGTTCGGAGATATGGGTTGGGGGATCTGGATCGGTTTGGTTTGAAATTTGGGTTTGGAGTTATGGTTTGGGTAATGTTGATGTTATAATGTTGTTGGGTTTTTGGTATGGTTTATTATGTGATTGGGTATGTACGGGTGGGGGCGGGTTTGATGGAGGGTGAGGGGTGAGGGCGGGGTTTGGGGATTTGGAAATATACAAACAAAATTGGTAAAGTTTTAGATTGTTAGGCTGTTGCTGAGGTTTTGTGTTTTGGTAATGTGCACCTGTTCCATTAAAGTGGCCTTTTTCACACTCTTTTGGTTTCATGGTCTGCTCACTCTCCCCCACCCCTCCCTCCCAAGGGTCGCGCTGGGAATTTACGTATTAGCCAACAATTATGAGTAAAGATATCTCTCTTTTATGAGGCACTGTTTTTGGGGTAGAATCGCACTTACAGCAGGGTTCGCACCAGCAATTTACGTATTAGGCGACAATGATTAGTAACGTTTCTCTTCCTATTTTATCTTTTAGAGATTATTTGAAAATCATACGATTTACATGCCAATGTTGAGTTAGCCCTTCGAGGTGAGGGTCTTAACTACCATCGAACGTACGCCCATGCCGGCATGTTTATATTTATATTTATTCGGCAACCCTATTCAGTCTTTCTGTTTCTCATTACACATTGCAGAAGCCCCAACTGTGTTTTTATAGGAGTTTCACGAGTGTAGATATCTCTCCTGATGCCGGGTTCTTTGACTTGAAGGCTATTAATGGAGAAAGCATATTTTAAAGGATATCTGATTGGAACTAGAGAGACCGCAGCTCAATAGTTCTTTCCCGTTAAGTGGGTATCGAACCTATTTCGCAGCACTTCCTGCTAAGTTCACGAGTACGAGGGTTTTTTTGACATTATAATTCTGTTTTCATTTCAGGCTGTACTTTACCTGAATTCGTGCAGCGGCCCTCGATTTACATGAGGAGATATCCTTTCACATGTTTTCCATCTCTATTATGATAGGTATGCATACATGACTAATATAACAAATTTACGGGATTTGTCTTCTATTGCCCCTTATTGCCTCTCATGCTTCTATCTTTTCTTCTTTATTTATCTCCTTTTATATCGGGGTAGTTTGTTTTGCGTTGTTTTGGTTTACCACCAAATGAGAATTGGACTGCAGGATACTTGAAAATTGGGGGGGGGGAGCGGGGGGAATCTTATGGTTTGATTCTCCTCTGGCATTGCACTATATCGTTACACCATTTTGTCCTGTCTAGAGTGGTCTATCAATGTGTTTAAAAAGGAAGCCCTCGCAGTCATTTATATTTCTTTATTTCTCTATTTATTTTGTCTCTACTTGTGTGCATTTGTCCTCCAGTTTTTATTATATTTTTATCATATTAAAAAATCTGACCCTCAGTGCTATTGACCATTTTCTCTAGAGACCATGAAGCAGATAATTTCTGTATTTATTTGTTGAACGTTCATATTTATTGTATAAACAATTATTATATATGTTTGTAATTGTTAATGCACACATTCTGTGTTTTCTCCAGACAGGTCCCATTGACAATTTTTCCCTTAATAACCATATGTGCCCTGAAGAAGGTGAGACCCAGAGAAGGGGTGTCTCACCGAAACCCGCGTCGGCGCTGTGAACTCTTTTGATTCACCTGTCCTGGAAAATTAAATTGACGAATACATTTGAAAAGCTTAAGAGGCTGATGTAATTTTGCTTTTACATGTTCTATCCCGCTCTGCTGTTAAATTGTGCTGCTTTATTGATTGTGTTCATTTAGCTTTTTAGACCGTTTTTAAAATATATTATGCACTGCACTTTATTTGAACTTTGGATACTTACTACTTTATTCTGCTGGTCCGGGTGTTTCCTCACTTACTTTTTATCGACAACCAGTGAGAGATGCCATTTTTGTGTTGTTGGGCTCACTCTAGTTGTTCAACTACCGGATCTATAAAAATGCACGCAGCGCGCTCAAGCAGCGGATGTGCCGCTGGCGCACCGAAGGTGCGCCTAAGGCAAGCCCGCTTGCGCCCGTCAGCGTCCTGGAAGTGGCCAGGGCCGGGGATGCTGCTGGTCGGTCCATTGCTTCTGAGGACAGACAGTGCTTTACCAGTGAGTCACTAAAGCTGTTAAGGTCAGCAATTTGCAGCCCCCATGTTTGTCCTGACTTATCTTTGAAAAAAGATTTTTTTTGTGCTGTCTGTGGTTTTAGATTTTGTTTAGATCCTGTCTCCATCACTAGATCCACTGGGGCGTCTTCTATTTCAGCGGGACTGATAAATACCTGTTTGTTAAAAAAACATTATCTGGATGTGTTTGAGCTGAAGTCCGACAATTCACTGGATCTTCTGTTTATCAAGTATACCTGGTTAGACAGTTCCTCTGATCCGATTATCTCATTGGCCACTCCTGGGGGTTATAAGATATGTAAAGTGGACCGCTTGGAGGGAAGGGGGTGGGGTGGCTATCATGTTTAAAGATAAGAGGGATCTTCTTAAGTGTGATTCTAGTGCCTGGGGTGAGTGTGAAGCTCTTGACTTTAGTATTAGCTTTTTGGCCCATTTCTCACAGCGTTTTTTCTTTTTAATTTATCGGCCCTGCGTAGGCCTTTCTTCCATCATGGGGCGAGGTAGTTACCTTACAGGCTCTGCGCTTTTGCCACTGTTTGATATTGGGCGATCTTAAACATACATCTTGATCAGATGGACTCTAAGGAGTCATCAGAGTTCTCTGAGACTCTTCAGCTCGCCCATCTTTCTCAATGGGTCAATCAGCTGACCCATCAAGGGGGCTATATTCTCGATCCTATCTGCTCTAATTTCTCCATCACACCTGATGACCCCCTTCCAGTGTCCTAGTCTGATCATCACTTAACCTTCTTCTCCTGGGCGGTGACCACAGCAAGTATACCTATCCCTGCCTCCCATAAATCAGCATTTAAAAGAATTGAGCATCTCCAACTTGCATCGGTCCTGACCGTCTGTAGGCTGGTTCTTCCACAGGACCTGGAAGGGAGCCTTCTGGGTTTTACGAACTGGATTTCGACTACTATGACTTCCATTGCGACTCCTACTTCAACTAGGCGCACCAGGGAGACTCCTTCTGAACCATGGTATACCGCTGAGCTGACCTCATTAACACGAGTGTAAAAAATTGGAACGCTCTTGGAGTCTCAGTGGGTACTGTACGGTGGTAAAGGGGATTCTCAGACAGAGACAAAGTTTATTACGCTGCTGTTTCTCAAGCTAAAAAGGACTATTATGCTGTCCGTATTGCTCAGGCACAAACCAACTCAATTGTGCAGAGCTTCATGTCACCTACAGCACAATCAAACTCTCTTTCCGCCACAGATGCCTGGTGTGACACGTTGTCTATTTTTTTAATGAACAAAATACGAGTGATTCAGGCAAGTTTTACACTGTGTCCACCTAATCCGCTGTCATCCGCCTCAATTCCCATCTTCCCTAGGCATCCTCTGGGTAACTTTTCCCCAGTTGATTTGCCTAGTACCTTGAAAATTCTGAAGGGATTAAAATGTGGTTCGCCTGCTGACCTCTGCTCTGCCAGATTAATGGCGGCAGTAGCGGAGGTTATTAACCCTGAGGTGAACATCATTATAAAGTACTCTCTGCGTGAAGACCGATTCCCAGACAACTGGAAGCAGGCTAAAATTCTTCCTTTATTAAAAAAGCCTGCCCTTAATCCCTTGATTCCTGGGAATTATAGGCCCATTTCGCTTCTACCTAGTCTTTCCAAGGTCTGTGAAAAGGTAGTGAATAGGCAGCTGAGTGAGTTTGTGGAGAGCGCGGACATTTTGCACCCAGCTCAGTCGGGCTTTCGGTCCTCTCGCAGTAGTACAAAGCTGGCTTTAGAGGAAGTGTCTGAGGCCATTCAAGAGTGTCTTGATGCTGGCGGGAGAGCAGCCTCAGTGCTGCTTGACCTGTCGGCTGCTTTTGACACGGTTCCTCATTCTTTGTTGCTTGACCGACTCACGGAGATTGGTGTTTCAGGGTCTGCCTGGGGCTGGATTGGGTCCTTTCTGGAGGGTCGGGTGCAACAAGTCTGGCTTCCACTGGCAGCATCTGCCCAGCTGCCGGTTACTACTGGGGTCCCACATGGGTCATCCCTTAGCCCCCTATTGTTTAATATCGATCTTGTTCCTTTAGTCGTACTGGCTGAGGCTCTGGGGGCTAAGGTGATCGCCTATGCTGATGACACCCAGCTACTTTTCACATGGAAAAAGGATGAGGATTCCGTGGTGGCCGTTCAATTCTGCCTGTCTTCGGTATTTATTTGGCTTTCGAGTGCCCAATTAAAATGTAATGAAGACAAGTCAGATACTCTTGTATGGCAATTTTCCCCCTGGTTTTAGAGATTCGATCTGGACCCCCTGAGTTCTTGCCACCGTCTTCTAGCTTCTAGCTTCTAGCAGTAGCACAGCTAAGAATTTGGGAGTTTGGTTTGAGGATAATTTATCTTTTGCCACCCAAGTCAAGAGTCTTTCAGGGTTTTGTTTTGGCCTCCTCAAAATCCTGAGATTTCTTCCACTTCTCCCAAGGGCGGCGAAAGAGACAGTAGTCTCCGCGCTCATTCTTTCTCGCCTGGATTGTGCTAATGCTCTTTATGTGGGATTCCGGCATACTCCCTTAATAAACTCCAAGTAGTGCAAAATGCGGTGGCTCGGCTCTTGTTAGAGATCCCTGCAAGAAGTAGTGTGCAAGGTTGTCTTCGCTCTCTTCATTGGCTTCCTATGGCCGCTCGGGTGAAATTTAAATCCATTACCATCGCCCATCGTGCTCTGCATGGCCTTGATCCAACTTATCTGCAGAAACGTTTTTCTTGTTATGTGCCAGGGAGACTACTCTGCTCCTCCACTCTGCTCCTGGCAAGGGTTCCCATTTTTATCGGCACAGGCTTGGTGGCTGTTCCCTCACCGTTATGGCGGCCCAGGCCTGGAATGCCCTTCCGCTTGCACTTCGTAACACTGAAGATCCAGTGTTTGTTTTTAAAAAACATCTTTTTGTCCAGTATCGTGAGGTGTTCAGTCCCTCTGTGCTCACGCCAGGACACTCCTTTGAGTATCTGTGCGCGTTAGAAAACGATATAACATAACATAAAAGTTTCCTCTAATGTTACATTTTTTTCATCTCTGACATTATATATATATATATATATATATATATATATTGCAAATCAATTCTGCAGATGCTTATTGTAATATGATGAAGAACAGTGTTGGTTAAATCTTTATCACATTATTGTCATATGTTGTGAGGGGTCTTGGTCCATATCATGTCTCTTGATATATTTGTTATGCCTTTATATGTGGTATGTGTGAGGATGACATTGTATGCATGTTGTGAGTGGTGGATGAGGGAAGGGATCTGTTTTTTCTACAATCTTGAGGATATTATATTTATTTGTGACATATCAATTTATTTATGATAAAAAATAAAGCAATGCTTAATACAAGTTGTTTGTTGTGAAGAACATGGTTTTTGGTCTAGCCAGAGTTATCAATGAACAGATTACGTTTAGCATACTTTAATTACATAGGTGGGGTATCTTGTTTGTGTATTTTGGCTTGGGTTCATACCCCAGCCAACCTACAACCCAATTTCTAACAGCAGGTATCTGTTACTCTGTTCTCAGTATATTCCTTTCTTCTTTCACTAGACTCAATCGGTATACCATTTCAATTTGATGGTTCCAAAATGTTTTGAGGTGTCTCAGAAACCTTCCTTGAGCCCCACATTGTTTAATGTTTATATCATACTGCAGGCATCTATCACTAGGTCTTTCACTTTTAATGTTAACTCTATTACCAATGATACTCATATGATCCTCTCTCTGTAAAGACACAGCAATTAATAATGCCCATATGGCTTTTCTGAGAGAAAGCCCCAGCTGTGGCAGAGGCTGGCTTAGGACGCACTTGTTATAGAATAGCCTTATATTATCCCACACCACTTTTCAATGGTGAAGAGGATGGGAGAGTTGTGCAGGGGACAGCTGTGCGCTCTCATCCCTGTGGAAATTGATGAAGATTCATGCCTACCAGAGAGGCCTCAACAGATATGAAGAAATCCTCTTTCTCTGCTGGGTAGGTCGCTTATAATCATGTATTCTGCAACTTCTGCTATAATATTACTGGCCCTTGGTGGAAATAAATTGTGCTCTTGGACATTATCTACAGATAATGTATAGCTTGTGCAGCATGTTGGCTTATTGAGGAACGTTTGTACTATTGAGGAACTTGATACTATCTACAGTGGCAATTTAGCCACTTTGGAGTGCTGCACTGATTGAGGGGATGATTAAGGCACTAAAACATTGCCAGTTTTGACACAAAGCACTAACCAAGGTGACATTTAAGCAGACCGAGGGCACTGCAACTATTTGGAGGAATTGGGGCACTGAACAAATGCCGTTACTTTAAATATTGAGGCGCAAGAGTGCTGTTTGCGGTCTCAATAAAAGACTTGTTCAGAATATATTGTGGCGGCAGCAGCTGATATGCACATGAGACTCTGTGACTTTCTGTGAGGAGGTTTGTGGAGCAGCAGATGTTTTGCCGATATGTTCATGAGACGCTGTCTGAGAGAGAATATTGGCGATAGTGGTGGGTTTGCAGAGTGCAGGAGACACTGATTGAGGATAAGGCTCATTGCATGATAAGGAGGCAGTAAAATATACATACATTGGCAGCATTGCCAAAAGGTGTGTGACTATTCCATACCTTTTGAAAACCTTCTTGTGGGTCTGAGTTCTCTGAGGAGCCTGATTGTCACAGTTGCAAGGAGCAAGGCTTATCTTCTACTCCCAATCCTTGTTAAATGCTGGCTACATGTAATATTAACCCAGATTTCTCTTAAAGGCAAGGCTAGTTTTGACAGGTATTCTTAAGGGCATGGTGGCAGAGTATTTCCTCAGACTAAAACATATGTTCACGGTTTAATGCATGTTCTCTCTTTTGGCATTCACATTGCATGTCTTTCATTTTGGTAACAGTTTTTATCATATATGTGTTTAACACTATAGAACTGTATAACAGCCTTAATCTGTGTTTAGAACTATAGTGATTTATTTCAATTTATTTTTGTAATTACCCATTGGCAATTAAAGGGCTTACACAAAAATGGCTGCAGCAAGCATGAGTCAACCACCACCTTTTTTTAAATGAAGGAGAATCTGAGATTACTTGGGACAAATGGATAAACATTTCAATTCTTATTTAATTGCTATTGGGGTGAGAAATATTCACCAGTAAAGAAAAAACATATTTTATTGCATAGCTTAGATTTACAAGGGAGGAAAGTGTATAAGAATATATCGGTCCAAAATAGCGATGGTACTAGAGATGTTGAAGAGGAAAATAAATATCTAAATACCTTGAGAAAATTGAAAGCTTATTTTAAAGAAATAATAAATGTGGTTCTTATGAGACCTAAAGCTTTAAATAGAGCTCAAGGAAGGAACGAAAAATAACATCTTACGTTGCTGTTTTAAGAGGGTTGTCTGCAACATGCGATTTTGGTCCTCTTACTGACTCTTTGATCATAGACCAACTGGTCCATTGTACTAATAATTATAACGTTCAGGAAAAACTTTTAACCCAAAACTCTGATATGGTGGAGATCTATTATAGCCAAGATCTTAGAGCACACTGCTGTTTCCATAAAGGAAATGAAATTGACCAAAGAGGATCACCGAGGAAAAAAAGAGATCAGTGGACTCACTAATGAGGAAAAGGTTTTTAAATTTTATGAGGCTAGACATACAAAGTACAAAACAAAAAATTATTAATTTAAATGTTACAGGTGTGGAAATGCTAACCATCTTGTAAATTACCCAAAATGTCCTGCCAGGGGTATTAGGTGCATAAAATGGAAAAGGACTGAACATTATGTGAAAATATGCAAATTAGCAGATGCCGAGAAAAACATACAGGTTGTTAATGCTTATGAATTAAGAGCGGATAATACATTGAGCTTTCAGGTTCACAATCAAACAGATAGCAAAAAGGTGAAATATCCCTCATGTGATATTTCATTAGATGGAAGGAAAGCCAGGGCATATGCAGATTAATGCGCACCCTATACATTGATTAATAGTCAAATGTTCCAGGAAGTATTCCAAGAAAATAAATATAATCTAGAAGTTCCGGATGTACACCCAGAGGGTATAATATAGACACAATTCACTAGAAGAAATGGTGAGAATGCATACATCTTTTAAGAACAGACATACCATAGGAAAGGTCTATGTCACAAAGGAAAGGTGTAACTTTCTAGGATGAAAACACCATGGAGATCTTGGCATAAAACAAGATCCCAACAATGAGGAGCTAGTCTTATTTGTAGATAGTAGTAAGAGATATATATGAAGATTACCCTGAAGTTTTTGATGACAAATTGGGAAAACTTAAAGATTACTTGCACACATTTAAATGAACATACCAAGTCATTTTCTTTTTTATGAGAACCTTCAAAAGCAGAGTAAAAAATATTGGAAGAACAAGGTACTATAGAGGCTGTGGAGAACTCAGAATGGTTGGCTTACATTGTTTTAAACTTTAAAAAAGAAAGGCAATGCAATTGCTTTTATATTGATTTTAGAAGTTTGAATGCATTTGGGTGGATAGACATTCCCTTCCAAAAAACCATTGAGATGCTGAGTTATATTTGTTAAGTATTTCACAGGTTTAGATATATCCTCAGAATACCACCAGGTAGCACACCACCCAATTCTCAAATACTCCTCCTTTGGAACATATGAATTCTTGAGAATACCGTTTGGGCTTGCATCCATTTGGGCTTGCAACCACTGCTGCAGCATTCCAGCGAATCATGCAGCATGTTCTGGAAGCGGTGGACAAGATGAATTGTTTTCAAGATGAAATTTTGTTTATGGGTCCAATGAAGTACATAATCACAATCTGAGCATGGTTTTAGTTAAACATAAGGATGCTGGTCTTACCATCAAGAAAAGTAAGTGCAAATAGAGTTGCTTCAGATAAATTCTTGGTCACACACTGTCTAGTGAAGGAATAAAACCAAAAATGGATTTAATTAAATCTGTTGTGACGGCCCCAATTCCTACTAACAAAGATGAGGTGAAATCCTCTTTGGGTCTCACAGGGTGTTAGACCTGGCATCTATGGCGTGGTTTCCCACTATTTTTTTTACCTCTACCTCCTGTACCTTTGATGCTGTGCTGGATTTCGTTTTTGCTGGTTTAGATACTTTGGACACTCTGCCACTGCTAATCAGTGCCAGAGTGTAAGTGCTCCCTAGGTAAATTGTTATCATGATTGGATATACATGATTGGCATACTTGTATCACCACAAAGTCCCTAGTAAAGTGCACTGGCTGTGCCAGGGCTGGTGATGACAAATGCTACTAGTAGGCCTGCAGCACTGATTGTGCCACCCACATGAGTAGCCCTAAAATTGTGTCACGGGCCTGCCACCGCAGTGCCTGTGTACAGTCCAGGAAATGCTGTGTCCTCCTGGTCAGTGTCCCCACTGATCAGGCCTAACCCTTCCCTTTTTGTGCACATTAGTCACCCCTATGGAAGGCCATGGTACCCCCCCTGGGCAGGGTGCAGTGTATGGGAAAGGTAGAGCATGTACTGGTGCAGGTGACATGCTCTGGTAGTGAAAGGCAGCCATTTTCATTTTTCACTATTGTATGGCTATCTTGCTCTATAGGTTAACATGGGGGATGCCGCTACAGTGGCTACCAGCATTTCTTCCCATAGCAACAA
The DNA here is from genome assembly GCF_964263255.1 of Lissotriton vulgaris. Taxonomy (NCBI): domain Eukaryota; kingdom Metazoa; phylum Chordata; class Amphibia; order Caudata; family Salamandridae; genus Lissotriton; species Lissotriton vulgaris. The sequence continues at coordinate 358,472,942 of NC_141697.1, read as the reverse complement.
GATAGAACATAAGTCTAGTATCCCTGAACTCAGAATTTATTAACATCTTTTAGGAAAGGTTGTTTTTAAATCCTGGGTTTGAGAACAGCACTTTTAGAAAGTTGCTGTTCTCTTGTCTGACCCTTCTGTGTGCCTTGGCCTGTTTGTGTATTGACTGTCTGGTTTGAGAGTGACAGGGTCTGGGGATTCCCCGGGAGGCTGGCGGAGTCAGCCCTAGGCTGAATGACTGCATTTGCAACCTGAGTGGTGGGAGGAGTTAGCACCTGGGGCTGTGCCTGCCTGCCACAATGCTGGCTCCACCTCCTGCTGGGCGTCTAACGACCCTGCCCCTCACTCTGAAAGGAAAGGAGAAGCCAGGAAAACAAAGTACTCAAGAAATGCCCAGAACTGGTTCAGACCGGGCTCAGGGCCCACATGCACAAAGAGAACAAAGACTTTAGGGGTATAAGTACAGGACCCCTGACAACAGAAAATTAGATCCTCCTGGAATCAAGAAGGAACCTCTGACAAGGAGAAAGCTGAAGAAGGAAGACTGTCCTGCTGTTGCTCTGCTGGACTGACCTGTTGCTTTGCTGCCAAGGAGAGGGGAAGGACTTTGCTGTTGTGCTGTGTCCCCTGTCTTGAAGGAATCTCCAAGGGCCTGGGAAGACCAGAACAGGGAGCCAGAAGTCCCAGGAACAAAAGGACTTCACCCCCAACTTCCCTGAACTCTGCTGAGAGAGTTTGGTCCTTCCTAGAGTGCTTGATCCAGTTGTGGGGCCTCTGGAAGTTGTACCTGTGCTGGGAAGCTTGAAACTAAGCTTGAGAGACTTTTTGCTATTGCGCATCGCTCGCTCCGGAGCGCACCCCGACAGTGAGAAGTTTCCCGCCTTTACGAAGGTCCCGCAGCACCTGTTGCTGCTGTCAGAGCCGTCACATCCTTCGTTTGCGGGACCACCCGATCGGTGCGGAAGCCTAACATCGCTGTGAGTGTCGTCGCAGAGCCTGTTGTCAATGGGTGAAATCGCCGCACTGCTTGCTTGCGGACCGCATCACGTTGCTGCGAGTGTCGTCGCAGAAGCCATCACATCGAAGAGCTGCGAGAGAGAACATCACCGCTTGTTCACGAATTGTCGCCCCGAGATCGTCGCAACTCCAGAGATCGCCGCATCGTACCTTTTGCGAGAACAAACTTCCTACAGAACCTACGCACCGGAATCCATACAAGTGGCCTTCCTCCCTATACAGACCGGATTCGTCGCAACACACCTGCTGCTGCAGCGGGGCTGTCGCATCGCCTCCCCAGGGTCTTAGGAGCAAGGCATCGCTTGTTTTCCACCGCACCAGCTTCTGCTTTTGGAACTTTGTCGCAACTAAAAGGTACTGTGAGTAAACGTGATGCAACTGTGAACTTTTCACGCATCTGTGGATTATTTTATCGCAACCTAAATAACTTACCTTAAGAACTCCTTTCAAGCCATATTCTTGAACTGTGTATGTTGGATTTTTGTCATTTTGGTCTTGTGTAGTTTAGATTAAATACCTTTATTTTTCTAAACTGTTGTGGAGTCAGTTTGTGGTGTTTTTACTGTGTTACTGTGAGTGTTGGTACAAATACTGTACACATTGCCTCCTGAATAGCCTTGACTGCTCGTGCCAAGCTACCTAGAGGGTGAGCAGGGGTTATCTCAGAGGGTTTCCTCCTTACCCTGCCTAGAATCAAGGGTCCCTATTTGGACAGTGGTACCTACCTCTGCCAACTAGAGACCCCCAGTGAGGAAAATTAAATTTTGGCCATGTTGTGTTCCCTAGCGCGTACCCCACCGACTCCATGTACCAGCTTAAAGTGCATGTAACTTCCCTCCTGTGCCAGCTATGAAGACGCAAATACATTTGCGTCCACCGTTAACATGTCCTCTTTCAGATCCACCATGAATGGATTATATAGTCCGTTCCTAAGTATGCTATGCCACCGTCTTTTTGTGGTACACTTTTCATATTTTTCCTGCTCTAGCAAGAGTAGGCCCTGAATTCCTGCCATCTGAACCTCTTTTGTGGCTCCTGACTCTGCCCAGGCTACCTCTGTACTCGTGAACTCTGTCCTACTTTCAGCGCGGCCCCTCGCGCTCAGCTCAAGCCTGCTTTCTGCCAAGACTGACTATAACCTTCGAGTTATCTGTTCCGCTCCCCGAGAATACATTCCTGCCTACTAGATCCTGTAAACATCCTCTCCAGCTGCAGAGCCAAAGGGCCGACCTGTCTTAACGCAAGTAAATCATAACCTCTGTTGCCATGCTTCCATAGAAGGCCCCGTGCCCCACGCTTCACATTTAGACACTCAGGCGCTTATACACGCATCCACAGTTAGCGTAGAATAGCTTCTGCCCTAGAGACCTTTCCGCCCAGATAGTATAGTTCCTAAACATCAGATATCAGATATGATAGAAGTACAAGTTGATCTGACATGCCAGACTTCTGTCTCTTTCCGTCAGTGTAAATGTCAAGTCCCCTGCACCCCGTCAATCACACGTCATGCAGCTGCGCGCGCATCCAAGCTTCCGATTTCTGCTGACATTGCAACATTCTGTTAGCACCACCCCTTGGTGCCACCCACTTGCGTCACCTATCAGTGACGTTTCTAGCACACACCTCTAGTTTACGCCTAGTTCACGCCTAGTTTACGCCTCTTGATGATGTACTAGTACCACGTGTATACTGTTATCTTGTCTTCTCTCAGCTGTTACGCCTCTTACATTGACTCTTATGGTATAAATCAAGTATATAAGCTATGTATTGTTAATAAACGGGAGCGCTCTATCCCTTCTGACACCCCTGTGGTGGTCAGAACATGATATCCTGATTCCTTTATGAGGAATAAAACCCTTAGAAACTCTAACACCACGGACTCTGTTTTTTTTCATTCTGATTGAGTTATTATTGATTAAGTACTTACCTGCATAGAAATTAAGAGAGTAAATTAATTATTTACGTCATTTTGGCGCCCGAATAGGGACCCCTCCCCCACCTCACGCGCCGGTTGGTGCGTTGCAAACTCTGTCCCCTGCCATCAGTTAGACGGAACACACGTGTACTGGCAGGATTTCCTGCATCTCCCTCTGACCCACGGAGGTGACGAAGACTGCGATCAGTGCCCAGACGAGGCGGTGAGGAGTGCGGAGGATCCCGACCAGAGCCCAGCCGAAAGAAGCAAGGTCCGAGGTGTGAAGAGGCCCACCAGTTTTCCGAAGTTTTCCGAAGTTTTCCGAAGTTCCGAGTCGAGTCCAGTCGAGTTTTCCGAGGCCTTCTGTTGTCCGTGCTTCCCGGTGAGTACCATTGCTGGGTCGTATCTAGACGGGTTTGGGTACGCAAGTCCGGTCTGCACTGTTTTTAGGCAGTGTATCTGTACTGTTTAGCAGTATATCAAGTATTCCGAATTCCTGCACTGTTACACCAGTGTATCCGTACTGTTGAGCAGTACATCCAGTATAGGGGGGTAGTCATCTATGTCTTCAATGTTTTTATGTGATTAATGTTGTGGTATGAATGCGACTGTTTAAATTGTGTATTATTGTGTTTCTTGTATCAACTAGCTGTAACTCGTATTAAGGAATAAAGATCTAGTGTTCAGTAATAAGTAAGCAAGATGCCGTTCTTCAACAAGTTAAAACAGATAGGAACTAGGAAAGGGTTACTGGAGGAAGAAATTCGTATCCCCCCTAGGGACACTCCAGGCAATTTTATGTATCAGAAACATGGCATAGATGCCATATTATATCTAGATTTATGGGCCGATTACACCAAACACCTAGACGAAAGACACAGATGGCCTGTCACTGGAACGTGGGATGCCGAGTGCATCATGAGGGTAGAAGAAGCATTATGGAAAAAGAAAGCTAGACAATCCCAGAAGGACGCCATAGAATTTTGGCGTAAAGAATCACGTAAGCGTGCTGACAAAGCACTCCGTAGAGAAGACAGACTTAAAGAATCAGATAAAGAACAAGAAAACGAATTAGTTACTGAAGGGATCCGAGTAAAAACAGAACAAATAGACCGTGCCCGAAATAATCTTGTAAACGGTATGTATCTTGCAGCAGATGGCACATCTGAAACCCAATCAGAGATACCGAAAAACTTACCGACACCATTAGTTCCAACTAAAGTAATGCATAAAACTACTAAAGACATATTCCTGAATTCATATCTAGAGGATGTAGTACCAGCTTATACCAATCTGCCTGTTCGTGCCCTGCCTACTGACAGGGATGGGGGTGGCACTACGCCCCCAGATCCGGTTCCGCCGGTACCGCGACAGACCTCCTCTGTTCCGACAGCTCCGCCACTTCCCGTACTTAAAACAGACCTACCGAAACCAGTCCTACCTGATCTTACTAAACGACAAATTCAGACTCAGATCCAGACTCCGCGGAGAGATAATGCTCAAGCATCCGCCTCAGGAGGTGCGACTGCGGGTCTTCAGACCCCGCCACCGACACACAGATTAAATTTAAGGGACACGCAGAATCCTTTCCAGTCTCCCTACTCATCCCGGCTTGACGCATTCAAAGATAAGATGTCAGTTTGCAGATATGATCCAGTACCCGGAAAAGACGATTTAATGATATTGGCATCACTACGATTAAGATCTGCCACCGATAACTTGCTATGCTATGTAGGAATGCAGGAAACTCTCGACAGACTATATAAGTTCATACTGACAGGGAAAGACCCCGAAAGTGTCAAAGCTGCCATGCATAAACAGAAAGTTGACATTCAAGCACAGATATTACGATTTTTCATAAATTGTGTAATAAGAGAACGAGACAGGCCCGGGACAGATCAAAGTGAGTTAGACGCATTAAACAAGTGGGGTCAAAATATAGCAGACGCAAGGCATGATAAGGGGGCTTGCATAGCCAGTATGTCCCAGAAAATTAGAAAGGCAGTATTGACTGCACACCAGGAAGACAATGATAAAACTTCCTCCGAGGAGGAAGATGAACATGAAGCATCAGGAAAATCTACAGATACTATAGCATATGTAGGTAGGGGAGCCTACCTTAGGAAGGGTGTCCGTCCAGAAAGCAAGAGAGTCTTTCTCTCTGAGTTAACAAATCCGAATTCTTCTGAACATCAGTTCCAGGAAACTGATAAAAGGCTTCGAGACCGAATGGGGTACCATGTACTCAATTCTATGGATGAACAGGAATTAGCCCGGTCAGCTGTGTTATGGGCCGAGAACCCAGACATGTATAATGATGACACGTTAGTGCAGACATTCTTGAACCTTTCCCCGGAAGAGCAGAAAATAGCAGGTGAATATATGATTCAGCACCTCCTCATCAAGTTCAGAAACCATCATTCTGATCCAGGTCCCTTACACGAAACATTAGAAGCACTACTCATGGATAGATGGAGAGGTTTCAGTACCAAATTAATACAAATAATTCTAGAACAACGACGTAAGTATTACACCTTCCTGAGCTCTGAATATGTTCCCGCCCCGCCTCCAGAAAGAAAAACGTACCACATGCAATGCGGTGGTGGCATTGAAAGTCAGAATCCCTTACGAGAAGTACACCCAGTTATGGGTACGGACCAACGCTTGAAGCGTGTGTATGTTCACACACCACTGACTAAGTTAGAACTGTTAGAAATGAAGAAATTAGTTCCGTGCCATGATAAAGACCCTGCAGGTTTTCATAGAGAGCTTAAAGACATGTTACTGATGGGAGATTACACGTATGATGATATTATGAAAATGTTGAAAGTACTGTTGCCCACGGGCATTTACGAGAAATTAAAGGAGAAAGATTGGGAGGTGGGAGAGTCAAAGATAGCATGGGCAGAAATAGAAGACGAAGAAAGCAAACGAGTCCCAGGGGTAGGCCTTGGGGATAAGACTAAAGCATTACCAGGTTTAATAGTACAGGTTTTGCCAAGATTATTGACAACAAGAAAGGAAGATCGGGACGCAATCTCGTCCTGTAAACAGAAACAAGATGAAGATACTAGTGACTTTTATTCAAGATTCGAGAAATGTTTCATTATCAATAGTGGTCTAAAAACTAGTAGCGAGTCATATCCACACCTTTTTGTAACGAAATTAGTTGAGAATGCCCTACCATTAGTCAAAAATAGAGTATACAAAGTTGAAAGTACTTGGCAGGCAAATACGCCATCCCAGATGTTACAAATGTTACAATATCACCAGAACAGAATTAGGGAAGAACAAGATCAGGAACAGAAACGTATGAAAGACACGAAAATGAAAATGTTAGTAGCTCAGACGATTCCAGCCGACGGTCATAGAAAAGGTGGGGCCCAGACAAATCATTCTGCCGCTCCCGTTAAAGGGACATGTAATTATTGCAAGCAGCCAGGTCACTACGTACATGAATGTCCAGTCCTGAAACATAACATCGAGACAGGTAAAACTAAAGAAAGACCGCGTCCGCCTAGACATGAACAGGGTCATCAACAGACCTCACAGAACGAACAGCCAATGCAGAATACACAGCCTATGCATGATCAGTCCCATACAGTACAGACAGTAGCAGTACCGCAGCCACAGCATGCTCAGACACAGCCCGCTGCCGCAACTCGGCAAGTCTCACAACAGATGTACCAGTATGCCCAGTCGGCATATCCAGATTATCAGCGATATACATGAAACAGCCTAGGGAGGGAAAGTGATTTGCCTCTTATTGAAATTCCTGTAGATCAAGAAGGTCCTTATGTACACAGTCACGTATTAGGAAAAGACAGAAAGTTTTTAATTGACACAGGGGCAAGTCGCACTACTATAAGTCACAATGAAGTCCCAGGGGCACCCCTCTCAGGCTCACAGAATGTTTCCCTTGGTTTTTCAGGACAGCCTATTGTAAATGAAGTATCGGAACCAGTACCACTAGCTGTGGGTCCATTATCTCGAGTTACAGATTTGTTACTTACGAAATCATGTCCCGAAAATCTGTTAGGAATTAAAACACTGACGGCTCTAGGAGCTATCATATGCTGTTCCCCGGAAGGAGTCAGACTCTTTCTACGGGATTTCAAGGGTCATTATGTGTTACGTGACTTTGATGTCAGATTGAAAAATGTACCAGATCACTTATGGGCAAAAGGCCCAGCTGATGTAGGTTGTATGCATATCACTCCATATCGTGTTACACTCAAGACAGGAGTTGTTTTACCCAGAATCAGACAATACAAGTTACCACCCGATGCTGTAGTGGCTTTACTGAAAATCATTGAAGAGCTTATTGCCCAGGGAGTGGTCGTAGAGACCGACTCCAATATCTGCAATTCACCCATCATTCCAATTCTTAAACGTACAGACCGCAATGCACCGCCAGTATATCGGCTGGTGATTGACCTTCGAGAACTGAACAAATGCATTGTACCACAGTATCCTGTGGTCCCCGATATCTCTTCCCTATTGACTGCTATTGATTCAGAAGCAACGTTCTTTACTGTAATCGATCTCAAGAACGCTTTCTTCAGTGTACCTATTGACCCGGAGAGCCAATATCTCTTCGGATTCAGTTTAAATGGACGAAGTTTCAAATTTTCCCGCGCACCTCAAGGATTTACAGAAAGCCCCAGCATCTATAGTCAAGCACTGAAAAGACAACTAGATTGTATTCAAATGCCAGTTAATACCGCTTTACTGCAGTACGTCGATGATCTACTGATCACCGCACGAAGTGAACCCGAATGTGAACAAGCATCACTAACAGTTTTGCATTTCCTAGCCGACAAGGGACACAAGGTGTCTCCTTCGAAGCTACAATTCTGTGTTCAGCAAGTTGTGTACTTGGGTCACTTGCTGTCCAAAGTGGGGAGACAGCTCACTCCCGATCGCATTCAGTTAATTGTAAACATGCCTCGACCCCAGTCACAAAAGGAAGTGCGGGCCTTCATAGGCCTCACCTCGTACTGCAGACAATGGATTCCTCAATATGCCTTTCTAGCTAAACCACTCATTCAGTTAACGACACAGGAGGCAGCGACTTCGACTGTCCTCCCTTGGACTCAGGAACACACACAAGCCTTTGAGGAATTAAAGAAAGCTTTATGCCAAGCACCAGTTTTAGCGACACCATGTTACAGCAAACCGTTTACACTTTTTGTTACAGAACGTGACGGTACAGCATTGTCTGTCCTCACTCAAGATCAAGCAGGTTCACATAAGCCTTGTGCTTATTTTTCAAGTACATTGGATTCAGTAGCCCAGGCACTCCCTGCGTGCTTAAAGTCAGTAGCAGCAACAGCGTTAGCAATCAGACAAAGCGACTCAATTGTTTTAGGTCATCAGTTAACAGTACAAGTTCCACATTCTGTAGAGGTTCTGTTAAACAGAACCCAGACTCAACACTTGACTATAGCACGACTGACAGGTTACGAGTTGACATTATTCCAGCCACACATAGAAATCAGACGCTGCAGTATCTTGAACCCAGCGACATTGTTACCTACAGTTATGACAGATCCAGCTCCACATGATTGTATAGAGATCATTAATGCAGTAACAAAGCCCAGACGAGATTTAACAGATGTTCCATTGACAAATCCAGACCTGACACTTTATGTGGATGGTTCATGCATGAGAACAAGTACAGGAGAGTTAGTGGCCGCGTATGCCGTGACCACTGAAACTGAAGTTAAAGAAACACATCGTATTGATACACTGTCTGCTCAAGCGGCAGAGCTCATTGCTCTGACCCGAGCCTGTATTCTAGCCAAGAACAGAAATGTTGACATATACACTGATTCCCGTTATGCGTTCGGAGTCGTACACGACTTCGGCATGCTCTGGCAAGAAAGAGGTTTTCTGACCTCTCATGGTACAAAGATACAGCATGGTCCTCTCATTCAAGCACTGTTAGAAGCAATACATCTGCCTTCAGCCATATCCGTCATGAAGTGTAAAGCACATACTAAAGTCACAGATTCTGTTTCCCAGGGTAACGACCTGGCAGATCAGACAGCAAAACATACAGCACTGACTCACACTCAGACAACTGACACGACAAAGACAACAGATCCGACAAACTGTATGACAGTCAGAGATCCCACACTAGATGTTATTGACATTCAGACACATGCTACTGCAGACGAAATAAAGAAATGGATCGAACTAGGAGGGATCCAGACAGATCAAGGTTGGATGACGAAGGGAAAATCTACATGGTTTCTCCCTGACTCTATGGTTCAAGTCATGATAAATACAGCACATAGTCCTGCCCACCTAGGAGAGAAAGCAATGCTAGATAGTTTGCAAAATCTCTGGAACAATAAACACTTACGAGCAGCAGCAAAACAGAAAGTGCGTACTTGCATGATCTGTTGTCAGTTCAATCCAGGTAAAAGCGTCCCTGTAGAGCAAGGTGGATTTCATCCTCCCGATCACCCTTTTGAAGTCCTCCAGATGGATTATATCCAGATGGACCGTTGTCGAGGATTTAAATATGTTCTCGTAGTTGTCTGTGCTCTGTCCCGCTGGACCGAAGCATACCCAGTCCCAGATTACACTGCTCCGACCACTGCCAAACAGTTGGTTCGTGAATTCTTCCCACGATACGGCATGCCTCGTGTCGTGTACTCAGATAACGGTCAGCCATTCTCATCCGAATTAATGAAGCAAGTTTCCTTGTTACTGGGATACCAGTGGAAGTTCCATTGTGTCCGACATCCAGAAGCAGCAGGCCTTGTAGAAAGGCATAATCAGACATTAAAGATCCGCCTTGCCAAAATATGTCAGGACAAAGGGGTCGACTGGATAGTCGCCCTGCCAGTGGCACTATTCTATATGAGAATGGTCGCCCATTCGAGATCAGGGCTATCCCCGTACGAGGTGGTCTTTGGCAGACCACCGAATATGTGGGGGACGCCCATTCCTAAAAAGATTACTGATGTTGATTCTAATATGTTGACAGATTACCTTGCCTCCTTGATGTCTGCACTCCAATCATGTCGTTCACAGGTTGCCGCAGCTTTCCCTGACAACACTGATGTGAAGCCGCATGACGTCCGTCCCGGGGATATTGTCCTCGTCCGCAACTTCGACAGAAAAAGTCCGTTGGAGCCCCGCTGGAAGTCTCCGAAGACCGTTCTTCTTACCACGAAGACCGCAGTCAAATTGGAAGGCAGAAAGGGGTGGGTCCACCTAAGCCATATCAAAACATTCCCAGGACTGAAACCGGAACAAGACACACCCACCCCCACCAAAGACTGTGTTAACAAGGACTTTACCGAATCCAAACGAGAAAAAACTCCTCAAGAACAATATCGTATGAAATTGCGATCTAGCAAGTCAGACAGTTTAATTGTTTAAGTCCTCCCCTAGGTGAATCGGTTAAATAGTTTCTGACATGTATCCCCTAGATCGAGTTAGAGAGAGAGAAGCAAAGAAAAGTACATATTGCAAATCACTTCGTAGTCACTGCATAGTGACACTAATAATCATGTTTATTCTCAGTGTTTTAATTATTATTGCTAGCATCTTATTACCTATCTACTATCCTATTTTCAAGCGTGAACAATCTGCTTACAATGTCTCTGCTGAACACACTTTTAGTGAGTTACCTCCTCATGAGCTTTCCTACAGACTCGCGCTGCGCAACAATACATTCATTAGTATGTTACATCATTCTCATCAAACTAACAATGCTACAAATTGCTGGATATGTGGCCGACTCCCTCCCTACCAGAATTACAAGGGAGCCCTGCCTCTCTTTCCGTACCCGTTCTCTCACAATGGCTCCTGTGGAGCATGGTTTAAGATAATTAATTCTTTAGATCCCGACATTGCTGTTTTCGATGGGGGTTGGGTTTGGGGAAACCTGAACTTGGTCCTACTAGACGTCTGTTACCCAGATAAGGAGGGACTCCCCACTAGAATAGGAACTGATCTAGAAAATGAAGTGTATGGATTAGGTAATTATACAATTAGCCTTATGATTCTTACTGTCGAATCCGAAGCCACACCCGTTCTACCTATTATGTCAGTACTGCCAGTCACTGGTGAACTATGTATCAAGAAGAAAGGTTCCGTACACTTAGGTCATAGTAAATGCACTACTGTGGTCGAATTCAGTGATGATGGAAAATCATCTTTTAAAGCTATCAGTCATTCTTACTTTGTTTGTGGTCATACCGCATACATTCGTCTACCTCCAGATTGGGATGGTATCTGTTACATTGCATTCCTCCTGCCACCTGTTTTTCTAGCTCCTCCTGATTACCATAGAAATAGCAATCTAGTAAAGAATAGACCCAGAAGAGATGCCCCCCTTGTCGACTACACAGAAACGGCATGGGAACAGTACACTGACTTTAATAAAGGATTCTTTTTCTTTTTAGGACCTGTCCAGAATAGTAAATTAATACGCAGATTAACTAGAACACTTGAAGCCGTAGTAAATGAAACTACCTCCGCCTTAGGTAACCTAACAGAAGAGCAGTCCGCTATGCGGGTTGTTGTCCTTCAGAATCGTCTTGTAATTGACGTCATCTTGGCAGATAGAGGTGGAGCCTGTAAGGTCATCGGGTCAAGCTGCTGTGTTTTCATTCCACAAAATGCACCATCTGTATATCAAGCTATCACCCGTCTTCATAAAATTGCAAATCAGATACATCAGAATCCAGGCACCTGGACTTGGTCCGGTTGGTTCTGGACAACGTTAACAGCTTGGGGATGGAAGATCCTATCCTTCCTAGGCATTGGCCTAGTCCTAGTATTCAGTTGCTGCCTGTGCCTGCAGTGTGGGCCAGCGATTTGTGGACTGTGTGCCACCTCTTGTATTGAACATTCCAGTTTTCACTCAAAACTTAACCGAAAGAAAGAAGAACAAATGATGTTACAAGAACAGACTGATCGATTCATGAGGATCGATATTTCATGAAGGGTCCGTAGGGAACAAGGAGGGAATGAGGAAAATTAAATTTTGGCCATGTTGTGTTCCTTAGCGCGTACCCCACCGACTCCATGTACCAGCTTAAAGTGCATGTAACTTCCCTCCTGTGCCAGCTATGAAGACGCAAATACATTTGCGTCCACCGTTAACATGTCCTCTTTCAGATCCACCATGAATGGATTATATAGTCCGTTCCTAAGTATGCTATGCCACCGTCTTTTTGTGGTACACTTTTCATATTTTTCCTGCTCTAGCAAGAGTAGGCCCTGAATTCCTGCCATCTGAACCTCTTTTGTGGCTCCTGACTCTGCCCAGGCTACCTCTGTACTCGTGAACTCTGTCCTACTTTCAGCGCGGCCCCTCGCGCTCAGCTCAAGCCTGCTTTCTGCCAAGACTGACTATAACCTTCGAGTTATCTGTTCCGCTCCCCGAGAATACATTCCTGCCTACTAGATCCTGTAAACATCCTCTCCAGCTGCAGAGCCAAAGGGCCGACCTGTCTTAACGCAAGTAAATCATAACCTCTGTTGCCATGCTTCCATAGAAGGCCCCGTGCCCCACGCTTCACATTTAGACACTCAGGCGCTTATACACGCATCCACAGTTAGCGTAGAATAGCTTCTGCCCTAGAGACCTTTCCGCCCAGATAGTATAGTTCCTAAACATCAGATATCAGATATGATAGAAGTACAAGTTGATCTGACATGCCAGACTTCTGTCTCTTTCCGTCAGTGTAAATGTCAAGTCCCCTGCACCCCGTCAATCACACGTCATGCAGCTGCGCGCGCATCCAAGCTTCCGATTTCTGCTGACATTGCAACATTCTGTTAGCACCACCCCTTGGTGCCACCCACTTGCGTCACCTATCAGTGACGTTTCTAGCACACACCTCTAGTTTACGCCTAGTTCACGCCTAGTTTACGCCTCTTGATGATGTACTAGTACCACGTGTATACTGTTATCTTGTCTTCTCTCAGCTGTTACGCCTCTTACATTGACTCTTATGGTATAAATCAAGTATATAAGCTATGTATTGTTAATAAACGGGAGCGCTCTATCCCTTCTGACACCCCTGTGGTGGTCAGAACATGATATCCTGATTCCTTTATGAGGAATAAAACCCTTAGAAACTCTAACACCACGGACTCTGTTTTTTTTCATTCTGATTGAGTTATTATTGATTAAGTACTTACCTGCATAGAAATTAAGAGAGTAAATTAATTATTTACGTCACCAGTTCTAACACAGGGTAAATGTCAAAATGCACTTCTCCGATTTAGTCCAACCAATCTGGTCACTACTCAAGAAAGGAACTCCTTTTGAGTGGGTTCAGGGACATGGTATTACATTTAACAAACTGAAGGAAGCCATTACTTTAGCCCCACGTATTGATCATTTTGACAGCAAGCTTGATACAATACTCACTACAGATGCCAGTAATAAGGGCTTGGGAGCTACTCTTTCTTAGTTATTTGGAGGCTAAGAAAGAATATTTGCTTTTGCATTCAGAACTCTAAAAGAAGCATAAATAAATTACTCAACTATAGAAGAGTAAGCCTTAGTTTTTGTGCATCTAACCATTTTACATACTACGTTTGAGTTTTGAGTTTTGCCTTTTGATCTGAGGACAGACCACAAACCACTGATTCTAGTTTTCTCTAAATTTACAATGTTCAAACGTGTAGTCTAAACATGTAGGGGGATGGACCATCTCAACAGTTTGAATTTTCAGTCTCATTTGCATAAACTATCTGATGGGTATGTGGTCTGTCTGTACCTGTAAAGGAGTCCCAAGCATGCATTGGTCATAGTTTCTTCAGTGCCCAGACCACTGTAAATGCCTCCCTATCAATTGTACTCCACATCTGTTCCATGGGTAGAAGCCACCTGCTCATGAAGGCTACATGTTTGCCAAGGCCCTCCTCATCCAGCTGTGAAAGAACAGCCCCATTGCCAATATCTGAAGCCAGTCTTCACAAGGAATTCTTTACTGAAGGCAGGTGCCTTTACTGCTGGTGTTAAACACATGGCCTCCTTCAGGGTGCCAAAGGCCTTTTGACACACTTGTGTGCATATCACATGGTTGTTTCTTTTGAGTTAGCTCTGTCAGGGGGAAAATATGGTACCATACCCCTTCACAAACCTCTGGTTCAAATCACAAAGGTAAACTTAGTCGTTTAGTCTAAAATTAAACCAAATGTCTAAGTTTACGACTTTGGGAGTTCACAAATGGCATTCACGGGTACTATAATTCTGTCTGCACTCAGGTAGGCATTGCCTAGCCCTCTGATGAGGATTTTCATGAATATTTTATTATAAAAAATAAGAGATTTAGGTTGATATGATTTGAATTTCTCTAGTTTGGCAAACTGTGCTCTGCCGGTGGAGTTTGTGAAGTTTTGTGACTCTGTGCTCTGCTTGGAGTTCAACAATTAAACTCCGCCTACCGCCAGGAGAGAGTAGTGGCTCGGCTCTCCCCAAAGCGGTCTGTGTCCCATACTAGAAAGTTACTCTCTCCTATGCCCTGATGACTTTAAAGTTAAGTGCATCATTGCTAGGGACACTGAACAGATCTGACGCTTTAAAGGGAACTAAACACTAACTACTGCGTTGGGCAAAACTAGAGGTGAGACAGATGATGATGCATTTGTGACATATGCAATGCTGCGTTGGCTTTTAGCAAAGGATGGTGCCATGGGAGCAGTATCTGAGTTGAGTCCGGTATCATTCAGAGCATGCCCACAGGCAGAAGGTAGGTACTGATAAAGACTTGCAACAGTCAAATTTTGCCAGGAACATTGTTCGCTCTACAGAACAACATAGCAAGTATTCCCCAAGCCTATCCGAAGCTTTGAAACAGTCTCCAAAGTCCAACTGCCAATTTACAATGAGAGCTCCCTTAGCCAACCCCAACACTAAAGTTATCACAACCAGCCAAACCACAGGATGATTTCATCTTTAGATTACTACTATGGGGCATTGCTGAGGTCATTGTGCTGGGACTGGGCGCACGCCCTTCTCGGAGTCTCATGGAACTCTACTAGGCTGCTTAAGATGATGGTGCCTCCTCTCGGAACCTGTCTACACTCCCACTACATGTTTGGGGCTGTGCTGTGGGCGGGAAGACTGCAGGGGACCACCTCAGGGTTCTGTAGAGACGGTAGGAAGGCTCTGCCACGCATGTGGAATGGATGTCGAAAGCCACATGGATGTGCTGTGGTATGTTAATATCTGCTTATTTACAACCCAGTGTGAGCTGTATCATGTGCAGAAGATAACAGAGGCACCACAGCCCCCCACAGCTATTTCAAAGCAGCTGCTGCAGTCTGTGCAATGCTCTGCAGGCATCTCGCTGTTATTTCAACGTGCCGGCTGTGCTGCTAGCATTGCGAGAGGTGTCAGGCATCGCAATGCCACATTTTGGAATCACTGGTCATCTGTTCCTGCTGGCCGAGCAATACTCTTCCCACCTGCAGAACTCTGTGGAATTCAGCTGAGTTTTTCAGTGATTCCGCAGAATTCCGCAGGGTGAAACTTTGCGAGCTCCACCCAGGCCTAATCACAACAACCTCAGTTTCCCTCATTGATAAGATAATGTTTGAGTTGTTCCTAAAGGAGGTGAGAGAGAGGTCATAAGGGGACCAACATGGGTAGGGCCAAAATCTCCAAGGCTTTCTGTATCCCTTCTGGGCCGGGAGCCTTATTAGGCTGCATTTATTTTAGCCATTACGAGTTCTTGTACTATTGGTTTATCGAGACCCTCATTCAATTCTGGTATGACACTTTGGAGATAAATCCTCTTTAGAAAGACCATTATTTTTGGCTTGTCTTTCTGTCCTGATATGCATAGCATTTGGAAAAGCTTTAAGAATACTTCTCTTTTTCCATGCTAGTCTATTGTATTGACCACTTCAGTAGATTTTAGTTTAGCTGTTTGTTCCCTCACTCTCTGTGTTCTGAATCTGCTGGCCATCACTTTGTCTTCCTTTTTGCCTTTTTTCATATAATCCTTTTTAAAATCGTAGTCATTTCTTTTCAGCTTTATTGATTCTTAATATCCTAAGTTGGCCACACAGAGCTGTCAGTTCACTGACAAAAGTTATAGTTATTTCCTGTTTGTGTTTTAATTTTCTAAATTTTGCAGAGCTAGCAGGCATTTCTACCTATTTAATCTTGAAGCCAAAGAGATGGCTTGTTCTCTAAATGTTGGTTTTAATATGTCCCACTGGGTATTAATGCAATTGTGATTGGGCCATTTCTTGAAAAATAGTCCCTTATGCACTCAGTGAGGTTTGCGTTGTTTATAAGTTCTCTTGTTGAGTATGATTTGTATTTCCAGGTTTTCATTGTTTTGGTTATGAGTCCCACTTTCATGTATAATTTCATACAAGAGTGGGCAAATATTGAGCTGCCATGATTTCAACACTTGGGAGTTTTGTAAGCAGAGTTACTAAGACAGAAATCTGATTATGGTGCATAATTTATGAGAAAGAGTAGATATACAGATGTAGATATCGTCAAACATCTATAAATCCTTGTTCTGGAAAATTGCATTCCTCTAGACATGGCTCTTTCTATGTGTGTGAGGTGGAATGTCCTGTCTAGCACTGGAATCGTTCATGGCATAAAGCAATTAAAATGAATAGCCTATGCAGATGACGTCCTTCTTTTTGTGTCCTATTTAGAAACATATGAGTACCCGTCCATCAAACTCTAAATCAGGCCCTTGGTCAACTCATTAGTTGAAATGTAAATGCCGGAAATTCTGCATGAATTTTTCCATTTAGTCCTGTCCCTTATCAACAAAAAATAGTCCTCGCCCAAAAAGAAATTTCACACCACTCACAGATCTGCCCAAGGAATAGATATGCAGATTTTGTTTTGGTTAAAAGAAATAATTCTAGATTCTCATCTACTGCAGCCCCAAGTAGAAAAGTAAATAAAGGTGTAGGATAAGCAGAGACTTAATCATAAACCTCCTTCAACAAATTGAATATTGCCTTTGAGTCTACCACCACTACTTCATGTGCAACACCAGCTCCTAGTCTTTGACGTATAGTTTTAGATCTAGAAAGGTAATCTCCGTCTGACTGAAATGGTGTGTGAAAACAATTTTACATTGGTTCATGTTAGGAAAAGTACAGACATTTTTTAATGGAGTTTTACTGCCTGTCCAGATCATTAAGACATTGTCAATGTAATGACCCCAGTAAACAACATGGTTGATAACTTCCTTAGGACATTCAGTACAAATGTAAACATTTTCTAGCCAACTCATAAAGAGATTAGAAAAGGAAGGAGAAAATGTCAATCCCATAGCCACCCCCTGGCATTGGCGAAGCCAAGTACCATTGTGCAAAAAACGTTGTTATCAAGGACTAATGTGATCATATCGATCAACATTATTGTATGCTCCCATAGGGTGACATCTCTTGGTGAGTAGACATATTCGACCTACCTAGGCATATATGACAATTGAGACGCTAGATGACTGCGGGCAAGTTTTTTTGCCTGATCTTACATGTTGGAGGCAAAATAATATTGGAAAACCACTGAAATAAGTTTTTATCACAATTTCCTTCGGTATGTTTCAGCTAATGATACTTCTGTGACATGGGCCGACTATAGCTCTCTACACGACAGCCCATCCTTTGATGATTTGAGTCTGTTTTGCTTACTTAGGTACGTTGAAGATACTGGGGTTGTGTATGACATAGTATGATGGACTCATGATGTTAAACAGGCCTTATGTGTAAAATACCAGTGCACCGAGACTTGGGAAACAGCAATGTTAGGAAACAGTAAATTTTTATTGGAAATTATAGTTGTTGATATATATTATTTTTTTATGTGACTGACACTCTAGACTACGAGCGTCTACGGATTCTGCAATTGCCTTGTGAGTCATTTACAATGGTCCTCCTTTTTTGACTATCTCCTTAAACAGGTACGTTTGGGGTTTTCAAGACCTTTTTGAGATTAAGTCAGTTTTCTTTAAACCTTTCTCCTGGAATTTCTTTAAAACGCTGTTTACAAATCATAGGTCCTACTCAGAATAAGCCATTTCCTGATTTAAATTTATCCGGGAATATCAAACTCTTGCACAATTGGGAAGCTCCATTTCAGCTCACTTTGCTTCTTGGAGGATTTGGACAGATATGACTTTGGGGGTTTTCTTGTCCTCATACCTTTTTATACTTTAACGTGGATAGTATTTTATCCACAGAGGACGATTTGTTGACTGTGTATTTTCTTCTCTACTATAGATCTTTTAAAAAATAGTTTGTCTGGACATAGCGCTGTTTGCATATTTGCTGTGTCCTGTCCTTGGTGGTCCGACACAATTGATCCTCAGTACGCACCACAAGTTTTTCTCATGATATCACTCAGGTATACTGTATTTATTGATAATTTTTCAAGACATGGTCACTATTGATGGGTGCTACTTGTTGATCTTATGATTCTTCACTTCGAGATATCTAGAATACGATGTTGCTTGGCACGTTTTCAATTTTGAACTCCTAACCATCCAGGCTAAGGGTCTTCACAACTATTATTTCTGCACTTTTGGGCAATTTCGGGGATCATGCCAAAAGCTGTTCTAGGCCTTTTGGTTAATCTTGGAAGTGGTAGCCTTGGTTTCTACACATTACATTCTTTCTATATGCACTATCTTTATTTTCCACCCTCTGATTCTATCAAGGGAAAAAGAGTAAAAAGGAAAAAAGATAATAAGTAACTAGTTGTTACAATATATTTTGACAAACTAGATGCAACAATGTACAAATGTCATGTTTCTTCAACAGCCTTGAGAAAGTCGCCTATGGCGAAACACGTGTTGTCTGTTTCATCTTTTGACACTAACCCGATTGTCATTGAACTTTGGATGTCTCAACAATAACGTTTTGAATCTGCTTCATTGACAGACCACGAAGAAATGAATGTGTATTAATCTGGATTTATCAATGTGTTATTAATATATGAAGGAGTTTCTTTTTCATGTATATTCTAACAGTAGCTGGGTGGCAAAGTTTTCCTTTATCCATTGGAGCACACACTACTTTTATTGCGTACTTACTTACCATGTACTTTGGATGTGCAAGCTGTTCAGTTGTTACCACTGCCGCCTCTTTGCTTGTTCCTGCATGATTGTCATGTTGGTCCCAGCTGTGGACGCAAAGCACCTATAAGAAAATAGCAGACAGTGGCACTCCATAAAAGTTCAGGTTATCTCTGATTCCAAATACTTCTTCAATAATTTTGTAACCAAATTGCTTAGCAGTGTACCCAAGTCAATCATATTTAGGCAATTTATAGCCAACAAACATTTGAAAGTATCATGTATGGACAAGGATTACTAGTAGGTAAGTATGACACACAAACACATCAACTGAAAAGGAAATGTGCATTTTTGGGTTCACTAAGATGTGGGCTGTTAACTCAGAGTGCGTGCATCTGGAATGTGGACATTTACTCTTTTACTTGAAAGTTCATGTTTTGTCAGTTGATATTGTTGAGTAGGATTTTCTGCTTTGATGCTGGAACTTAAACATAAAAGACCTCTCTCACTTGAGGAAACTGCTTTGGGGATGGTCTTTTAATGCATGATTGATGAAAAACAACATGGGTAACTGGCTCATCCCCTGCCATAGATTACCAGGGCTAATCATTGATGACGACGAAAAATGAAATCCTGTATTTGTAAAGCGCACAATTACTCAAGGGTGTCAAGGCGCTGGGGACCGTCGGGAAGATTAAGCGAGCTATTGCCCAGAGTCACATGTTGCTGGGCTAACCTGCCACCGGGGATCAAACCATGATGAAGTCGGGCGCCCTGGCCGCTGCGCCACACCTCTTCCACAACACACTTTGAAAATCCAAAAACCCCAGCAGTAGAAGCCTGTCAACACTGCAATAAGAAGATATGTCCATGTGGTATACTTAAGTCAGGATTTCACTGCCTAGGCTGTGTCGGTGGGGAGCCATTCAAACCCACGATCATCTATGCCAAGATCGCAAAGCTTGTCCTACTAGCTTTGCACCAGCTAGTGAGACAGTGTACCTGCCATCTGTTACTGGGATAAAGTGACATAGAAATCTGTTGCCATACACTGTAGTAAGACTACTAGCATGTCAGGAATAGTTTGCATTTAAACTCAGCCTAGTGGCTAATCGGGTACATTTAGTGCAGAGGACAAAGCTGGTCACATAAGTAGCAAAGCATGTGCCAATATAGCTCTATGCAATATCTCATGCAAACCAATTATCCCCTAACCTATGGAACACTTGTATCCCTTTAGTGATCTTTAATGCAAGCCTGTGCACATTATTTGGTGATCACATGGTTAGCCTAATCATAGGACAACCATAAGAGATAGTTCCCTACCTCCAAGCTTTGCCATATGATAACAGCTCTGTATGTTTTGCAGCTACTGATTCATGAACCAGTCTTGCATAATGGATCACTCCCTCAGTGATACAATCATCAAAATAAAGAAAACTATTCAGTAACAAGACTGTGTCACTAGTACAGAAGTCATGACAGACACTGCTGGCTGGCCGTTGTGTCATAGCATGCTTAGTGTTTTTTGGACATGTGTTATGTGTTTTTGGACTTATGAATTGTGTGTATGGTTGACATCCAAGAGGTGAAGGGAGATGACCACATTCTGATAATCACATCCACTTTGCTGTGGAGTGCGGTTAGTATGGGCAATTGCCACCTGTTTGACTGGTCACTGTTTTCCTCTATGATACTTTTGATGCCCTGCCTGAGGGTGGTGATCTTCTTATCCAGGTGGAGAAGTGCCTTGGTGACATGTTCAATCAGCCTCTGTATGGCCTACCTAATGGAGTTTTCCAGGTCAGCAGAAATGGCAGTCAGTGTTTTTGCAATTTAACAGTGGCTGCTGCTGCACTGCCTCCTGGATGTCCATTAGGGTGTCACCCATCCCATTTAGTTAAGAAAACAATATTTTGATCTGATTTGAGTTTCTACATCATCATTATGGCTTCATGTTTACAATAATGACCTTCAGTTCCCATTATGACAAACAGGCCATATCCCCCTACTTCTCTGGTGTGTTACTGAGTGTTGTAAATTTGTTTTTCAAAGACCCCACCCACTCTTCAAGCTGAGAAGTGGGAAAATGCACCATTGTACAGGGAGCAGATGTGGAGGAAGTTGACCTACTGGAATTGGTGCTATGTTCCTGCATATGTGTGTTGGGTCACATGTCCCGCAGCATGAACAGACATGTGTCATTATTCACAGAGGACCGGAATGTTACCAAGGAATCCACAGGATACATCTGTCTGGCCGAACGGTCCTCTGCAGTGTCTTAACGTAGACATGAAGGAAAGTTGTTCCAAAGTGAATTTTGTCACACTATACAATTGACTTTTGGAAATGATCTTTTATCTAGACAACTGTGGGACTCCAATCATGGGAAGGGTATAGGGTGTCATGTCCATTGCTCTGATGGTAATTCAGCAGTAACGAGAGCACCTCAAGAAGCTCTACAGAGGTGCACTTAGATGGCACATTGTGTAGCACTATGTGACACTATGATGATGATGATGATGATTTGTGCTAGTATCCTTCATGCTTTGTGAGCTTCTGCTACTGCATATGCATAAATACAGTCATGTTGCTGCTGTGAATCTTACACTGACATGGAGGTGATGTTGAGTTATGTTTGAAATGTTGGTCACTGCATGTGAAAATTCATATGCCTGTGGGCACTGTGTACAGGGTGCATGGCATGACTTCTAAGCAGAACTCTTTCTCTGAGATGCCTTTGTCAAGAGAAGGGGGTGCATAACACTACGTTTGTGAAAATGTGACATGCAAAGGAGAGGTGACCTCTGTATCTCCGTTCACCTTGAATGGCTATGCACATTTCATTCAAAAATCAGCCTCTGAACCCTAAAGGGGCTAGAGTTGCTTTTGAAATTGGCATTTTGACTGCTGTGTAATGTTGCTGCAGGCGAAAATGTCCGCTATCCTATGGAGACGTTCTTTCTTTATTCAAATCCTTTCACATGGGTTCGGAAAAGAATTGGAGACAATAACCCGTGGCGTGTGTGTTACCTTCAGACAGTTTGATAGCATCTCAAATTATCATACTGGGATTTGTAGTGTTGCTTTCTCAAAATAAAGATTCAGGCTTATGATCTTATGCCTACGATATGCTTTTGAGTAAAGAGGCGGTGTGATGCAAATTGTCTGCATAATGCCATCGGAGCTCTGCTCACAATTTTTAGAGTACATAAGTTTACATCATCATTGATGCGTGCACAATTTGTTATCATTTTCACATTCCTATTCTGCACAGTGCTGCTCTAATGACTTAGGACCTTATTTGAAAAGGTGTGAGGTTCTATGTGACTCCAAGGCTACTACGTATGTACATTGTAGGAAATTTTAGTCTGATAGCTTTGATGCTCAGGGATACTATTAGAAATATTTAGACACCTGGGTTTAAAACAAGTTATGTTTGAGCTTCAATTCTTAACATAACTTGTCTTTATTCATGCTCTAACCCTTAAAAGATTGGCTGGTAGATTTTGCTAGATCAATCATTATCTTCCCTAGTTTTGGGCACGGCAATGCCGCCAGGAAAATTGCCACTTGCACCTGGGGAGTACATCCATTTCCCAGCAGTGAAGCTGTCTTTCAACTTCTGTTTTTCCCCTTACATTAACATAACCTTTCAATCACTGTCTACGGATCTCCTTGTAGGTCTTGTGCTTTCTGCCTAGTCACCAATCATTGAGCGTACAGCAACCTTATGCTCATTTTTACCTGTTACTACTAAGTGGTTCAGAGACTACGGTACAGAGCAATCTGACTAGCTAGACGCAACTGAGAACAAAACGTTGTGTCTGCCGTTGCAGGTTATATACAAATATATATATTTATCCAATAAAAAAAAACTATGGGTAACTTTTGTTGTAGTTAGGAAAACTTTATTTATTCTTTCTCCACAGACCAAACGTAGAATACACAAACTCTACAAATTCTTAAGTTATAGTTATATCTTTAAATTATCAGCATTTTATTTATTCTTTATCTCCAAACCAAACAATCTATTAAAAAAATCTAAATCTATACCTATGCCTTTACTTTATAAGTTATGCAAAACTGTATACATGAATATAAGTTGTGCACTTCCATACACAGTGCATTCAACTTGGTTGCCACACAATATTAATGATAACTCGCCACTCTACCATGCACTGTCTTTTCGCAAACAGTGTGATTGACAATGTCATTACTGCTCTATAAATACAATTATTTTAGAGGGTATAAGCGAGATAATATAAAACGAATAAGCAGTGCATGGAGAAGGCACGAGTTATAGTTTTACTGCAGTTTTGGGAGAACTGCGCATTAAAACAAATTATTAGGTAGCACAGATATTTGTAAGTTGTAAGTATAACAATGGTAATCCGTAGACTGTTTTGTGAAGATTCAAATATGTTAAAAATAGAAAGTAAACTGTAGTACTCTATATTTGTAAAATATATGGAAGTACAATTTATTTTAAAAATGTAAACATATGTTTTTTTAAATTTATTTCAAGTACCACATTTCTATAAAGGCTTTTAAACTTTTTCTCTACATATTCCCACATTAATAAATGGTAATATGTAGGGGAAAATATCAAAACTAATACTTACTATATCTAAGGACAGAATGCAGAACACAGACAAGTGTACCTAAAAACAACATGAGCAATCACTGCGAAATTTTACATCCTTTGCCAAAGTAAGAAAATCTATAGGTTTGAAAAGTTTCATGAGATTCGTCAAATGGGGGCAAAGTACTTACAGCCTGATTCATCAACAAACCGTTTTGCGAGTCTCTAATAGAGAATCATAAGGAATCTCTATTAGAGACTCGCAAAACGGTATTCATGTAGGAATCGCAAAAGAAAATGCGATTCCTACAAATTCCTTATTTGCGATTAGCAAATTGCTAATCGCAAATAAGGAAAAACTCCCCATTCATTCCTATGGGCCAAAAGGCCCATAGGAATGCATGGGGAGTCATTCCTTATTTGCGATTAGCAATTAGCTAATCGCAAATGAGATTGCGATTTCAAGGGTGCAGGGGTGTCCAAAGGACACCCTGTAACACCCCTGAAATGTTAAATTACACAGATGTTACACACACACATGTCCAAAGGACATGTGTGTGTGTAACATGCAACTTAGAAAAATGCTTTTAAAAGCATTTTTCTAAGTTTTTGCTATTTACCACGAGGTTTGACCTCGCGGTAAATAGCGGCCGAAATTTGCGAATTCGCAATTTTAAAATGTTTCAAGAATAGCATTTAAGGAATCTCTAACAGAGATTCCTTAAATGCTATTCCTCGCAAATTTGCGAGTCTCAAATTAGCGATTTTTGCATTTGGGATGATGAATCCCAAATGCAAAATTTGCACTCGCAAAGGGCCAGATTCTCAGAATCTGGCCCTTTGCGAGCGCAAAAAAGATTGATGAATCAGGCGGCATGCATCCAAAATTCCAAGAAATTTCAATACCTGGGAATACTAACTCTACAGACAGAGTGGCTATCCGACTGGGTTCCGTTTCGTAGGAAATAGATGTTTGGTCTGATGAATCTTCACAAAACTTTCCAAAGAAAAACTCATCCACCTCAGCACCTTCCTGGAAAGTTTCGGGTGTTATCTGGTGGGGGGGGGGGGGAGATTGAGGAGGGGCACAACAAATGGGGGGGGTCCCAAAACACAGGGATTTGGTTGTTTAAAACTGTAAGTTTTAACTAACTTTACACCTCAGTAAAACATCTCTTTAACCTTTTGTTTTAGTGAATTTCTATTATTTTAACATTACGTAAGTTGTCAATCACGGTTCATGGCATGGGAATGGGCCAGGGCCCTGATACCAACCTACAGCAGGTTCCCAACCACTGCACCACTCAGCCTTTGACTGTGAGTAGCATGGTGCTGGGTGTAGGGCCTGCTTAACCCCTGGGTGGATGCTCTACCCAACTTAACAGTGCCTTTGGGTATGCTCAGCATGAGATTGGGCACAGGATCTGGCCCGCAGGCAAGCCTAGTTCCCGACCCTGCAGGCTCCTTGCACTGCACAGCATGGGGTTAGGTACAGAGTCTGCCCTGCTCGACCCTCTGCAGTGGTCGGCCTTCGATGATGTGCTACGTGGGGATGGGCACAGGGCCCAATCCCACACAGGTGCCCTACCCATTGGTGAGCATGGCCTTTGGCCATACGAGACATGGGGTTTGTTGCCCTACCTCCACTGCGCATGCCCTTTGGCAGTGCCTGGCATGGGGTTCGGCACAAGGCCTGGCCAGGCCATCACAACAACACCTGTGGGAGCCCTCCATCCCCACTGTGCACGGCCATTGTCTGTGAGCTATGTGGGGCAGGGTGTCAACCCCGCGGGTGTCCTACAACCCGGTGCACACAGCTTTAGCCTCTGAGCAGCGAGGGGTTGGGCAATGTGCTCAACCCCTCCATGGGCGTACGTAGGTGACAATGTGATGTAACATTAAAAATGGATGGCAATTTAGTTGAGGGAGATGTAATCTATGACTTTTTCAAAGGGTCAGTACATCAAATATAAAAATAGAGCCTATTGGCTTCATCAAGAAGTCAGCACATTAACATATATAAAGCAGCCCTCTTGTCTTTGCAAAAAGCCCCCATTTACCATGTTCAAATGTATATTTATTAAACTCACAGATAGTAATTGTCATGAAAGATTTTCAATAAAGGCTCATTAAAATAAAATTAAAACGTCTTTGGGTCGCTTTTTAAACATTTTTCAGGCCACAAAATGCATCCTTTGAGCCAACCACAAGAGGTCCCTGCACTCCACTGAAAGAGCATACAGCTTGGAGTGCATAAAAACATATATATTTTGTGCTCTTCTGGGATCATGTACACAATGACCCAGGAGACTTACTGCATTTTTTTTAACGTCGTGGGGGGGGCACTGCACTGCCTGCAGCCTTCCATTTCACTTATACAAAACCATTGAAATTCCTATGTTATAGTTAGTTGTACTAAGTATAACTCGTGTGCCCGCAATCCACTGCTGATAATGTCACATATGGCATCATTCATGACATGGTCAGTGACATCACTGATGACATAACTGATGACATCACTGATGACATGACATCACTGATATCATCCACGTGACAATCTGATACACCTCATCATACACTAGTATAACCTTTCATCACTCACTGTAAAATACAGAGTACCATATTTGAGTCCATTGACACACCAATACAAGTTTCTAAAAACCCACTCAGTAATTCCTAGATCTACACACACATCTAATCACTTACCTATTCATTCACTCATACATACTGTCAATGTTCAATAGAACACTATCAAATATACTTATACACCTATATCAACATTACACACCAGCACACATCCTATTCACTTATGCAGTCATGTTACTCACTTATGCAAAGAATGGATCATACATTTATTCAGCTACACACTTATACAAACACCACTTCATTTATTCATATAGATAGTAACTCATACTTACTGTGTTATAAAATCACTATTACAAGTATACAGTTATCCATACAGTCACTCATACAATCACTGAGTCTTACGTATACTTTTTTACATAAAACAACTGTCACATACACTGCCTTTTATTTTTCTAGTTTGTTGGACATGTAACATTACAGACATATTTGCTCATCACCAGACTCATAAAGATATTCACTTACCCAAACAATTGTTATAACATGTAGTCTTATCGCCATATACCTACTGAATCAACTATTCACACATCTTTCGGTAGTCACAGACCCCCCACGAACCACACACACATGCACTCTTCCATACAAATACTCAGTTAACTAATCAATAACTAATATAGACTGTCAAATAGCTAGTAACCAACTGGTGCAGCAGTTTACACAACAACTGACAAAGTGATACAGGTATTCACACAGTTTAGTCACTATCCAATATATTTAGTGAGACACTATAAATTAGTCAAGTAAACAGTCAATCACACTGCTACTAAATCCTCCATCCAGTTATTTATATATCCAGTCATTCTTCAATGCAGATTGCTATATATATAAAACATATTTAACTAACGAACCAAACCACATTCACTGGATGTTGTCATCAGTGATGTCATTGGTGATGTCATCAATGATGTCACTGACCATGTCATGAATGATGTCATATGTGACATCATTAGCAGTGGATTGTGGGCGCGCAAGTTATACTTAGTACAACTAACTATAACGGAGGAATTTCCATGGTTTTGTAGGAGTGAAATGTCCAGCTAACTAGAACACCCATAAAACCTATGTTTTTTCAGTGAATTTCTAAGGCTTTTTAAATGCTAATTCCTAACTATAACCTGCTTGAAACCTATGGTTTTTTCAGTGAAAAAAAACGTGTATATATATATATATATATATATATATATATATATATATATATATATATATATATATATATATATATATATATATAGCAAGATTCTGTTCCCAGTTTTGACCACAGAAGTAACGGACCACCACACGATTCAGCAGAGTGTCACAGCGAACTTTTATTATCCATTTTCAAAAGCAGTTCAGGTATATATATTATCTACTGGCGGCCGCCAGTAGGTAGTTATAGTTAGGGTCTACTTTCCATAAGAAATCCGCAACATTCTATTAGGAATAACTTTGGCGCCGGTGGACGAATCTTCGAGAATTTCTTAAAGTAGGTGGCCTGCTCCGCTCCGGTCCTGCCCTGAAAGTTTGGGGGGGATTCGTCCAGCGGGGCCGAGATAAAAGTGGGTCCCAAAACGTGTTTTCCCCATGTTAATTTCCATAGGGCGGTCGAACTCCACTTTTAGCCCGAACGGCTGAATGGATTTGCACCAAACTTGGCAAAATTGAAGGGAACTGGTAGCCCGATGTGCCTTTGCTATGTCTCAAGATATGTGCTCCAGTGGTTTTTACAAAAATTAACTTTGAAAAAATATATATTGGGCTACATTGGGCTATATATATGTTAGAGCCCAAATGTAGCCCAATGTAGCCCAAAGATGGCCACCAGAGACAAAAAAAAACAAATGTAGCCCAAATATCAGCCAGATGTAGCCCAACTATAGCCCAATGACAGAATGTCCCAGAGTGTTCTAAACAACAACTAGAGCGCTAACAGTCTTACTTATGACAAAAGTATGGCACATCTGAAGTCATCTTGATTGGAATAAAGTGTTAACACTTAAAACATTTAATTTGCAAAGGAACAAAATGAGGGGGTTCATTTTGCCATAGAAATTATGATTAGTGCTGAAGAAAGAAAAATTAAGGCACATTTTGAGTGACTTCTCAAATCCTCTTATATTTCATTAAAAAAATTCTGATATGCAGTCTCCCAAGAAGGCCACCAGAGACAAAAGATCCCAAATGTAGCCCAAATATCAGCCAGATGTAGCCCAACTATAGCCCAATGACAGAATGTCCCAGAGTGTTCTAAAGAACAACTAGAACGCTAACAGTCTTACTTATGACAAAAGTATGGCACACCTGAAGTCATCTTCATTGGAATAAAGTGGTAACACTTAATACATTTAATTTGAAAAGGAACAAAATGAGGGGTTTAATTTTGCCATGGAAATGTTTATATATATATATATATATATATATATATATTACCTACTGGCGTTCGCCAGTAGGTATATATAGTTAGGATAAATTCCCTATGGGACTTTTGAAAATTCTATGTCTAATAACTTTGGCGTTTGTGGATGGAATCGGCTGAAATTTTCAGGAAAATGGCACATTTTGTTTCTGAGCAGCTCCTGAAAATTTGGTGGGGTTTCGTCAAGGGGGGGCTGAGAAAAAAGGGGGGTCCCAAAACGCGTTTTTTGCATTGAGTTTTCCATAGGGCGGTTGGACTCACTTTTAGCTCGAACGGCTGAATGGATTTGCACGAAACTTGGCAAAATTGTAGGGACTGTTAGCCCGATGTGCCTTTGCTAGGTCTCAATATATGTGCTCCAGTAGTTTTTGAGAAATTAACGTTTAAATCAAGATATATATCTGTAACAGCGCTCTGGGCAGCGATCCGGTCCGCTTACTTTTCGCTTATCGGAACTTTGCGCGCAGAAAGCTGATTGGCTCTCCGGTGTCTGTCAACATTCTAAACAGTCCGGAGCGGCCGCCATCTTGTCTCTCGGTAGGATCGAGAGAGAAGAAGAGGTGAAAAACGAAGGGTGAATTTAATGAAAGGGGGCAAGGTATCCCCCTCTTGACCCCCTAGGAATGTTGTTGGGGTTATTAAAGGGACCCGTGGGGAAAAGAAAAAAAAATGATTTTTCACGGTAGAAGCGCTTCACGGGCCGCGAACTGGGCCGCAAACTGGTAGCGAAACGGGAATTCGCCATTTTGTGCTTCGTAAATTAAATTACTAGTTATAAGTGGGTACGGGAGACGTATCCTAATCCCCTATGTTTCCTGAGGGTGGGTGAGGAGGCTGATATATGTTGATACATCTCTTCCAGCGGCTGTGCGTGAGCTTTTTTTTTTTTTTGCTGCGTGACAGTCCGGAGCGGCCGCCATCTTGTCTCTCGGTAGGATCGAGAGAGAAGAAAAGGTGAAAAACTAAGGGGGAATTTAATGAAAGGGGGCAAGGTATCCCCCTCTTGACCCCCTAGGAATGTTGTTGGGGTTATTAAAGGGTCCCGTGGGGAAAATAAAAAAAAAATGATTTTTCACGGTAGAAGCGCTTCACGGGCCGCGAACTGGGCCGCAAACTGGTAGCGAAACGGGAATTCGCCATTTTGTGCTTCGTTAATTAAAGTACTAGGTATAAGGGGGTGCGGGAGACATATCCTAATCCCCTATGTTTCCTGAGGGTGGCTGAGGAGGCTGATATATGTTGATATATCTCTTCCAGCGGCTGCTCCATCTTGCCTTTTTTCGAATGCCACAATTTTGTCGTGCACGGCAGCCATTTTAGATGCCAGGCTGGTCCCAGGCTATCACCTACCCCTGCGGATGTAGTTTATGGCCCCAGCTGTAGAGAATTCAGACATGCCAATCCTCCTGATTCAGGCGTGTGAGTACTGATTTCAGTGCTAGTCTCCCGCCTCCCGATTTCTGCAAGCAAAAACCCGGGGGCATATTACTAACAACTAGCGATAATTTTTGTCTATAACTTGTTTAGAGACAAAAATTATCGCCGCACATCGGCGATTTTTATCGCAGATAAACCTTGCTATTATCGCAGAAAAGTCAGCGATATTCATGTATTATCGACCTAATGCTCTTAGCCATGTTATCCACCTCCCATTGGATAACATGGCTAAGACCTGCTCAGGGCAGGTGTTAGCTTTTGGAGATATTCGCGCTTAGTGCGAATATCTCCAAAAGTTGGTAATAGAAGGTAGCGATGTTAGGGACTGTTTCCAGTCGCTAACATCTTGGCACGCCACTTTGCATGTCATTAGTGATAAGTATCACTGACATGCAAAGCCGGGCCCAAGATGGTCGCTATCTCCTTTTAGGTGTCACTAACTGGTGTTAGCGACAGCTTGATAATAGGGAAATAATTTTATCTCCGCTTTCATGGTTTTTAAAGCCAAAAAAGGGGAGATAAACCCCCTTGCTAATATGCCCCACGATTCCTTGGGGGTTTCAGCTGATAGGGCTTGGTATTGTGTTACATGGTAATTTTTCCATGAAACGTCAGAGGGTCGATGTAGGGGTTCTAGAAGAGGTGATAAACCATTTAAGCCTCATGAACAAGCGCATGGTCTTTTAAAGATTTCTGAAGTACTCGGGGCGGCGGTGTGTGTGTGCCCTCTTTCAGGAGCGGGCGGGGGGGCACTGCCAGCAACTTGCCAGGTCAGGTAGTGTTCAACACGTGCATCACCCTTTCTCTGCTTGCTATTGCGCTCCATGCTTCGGAAAGGTAAGAAAAAGAACGTGCATTTGAGTTTGAAATGTCCGATCCTGCAGCAGCACACTTCCAAAGCCCACACATGACAATAACCCGATTCAAGGCCCCATTCACCCGTTTTTCAAAAAATAGATAACACTCCAACAAAGTAAGGTTATAAAACTTTATTAACTTTTAACGATAATGAACAGAACAAAAACTAAAAACATTTAAACATTTATTAACACAAAAAGCAACAATGGTTAGAAGCTGTCTTTTGTGCGAATAGTCCCAAGGCAGCACAACGTGCAGAGTTCTGGACGGCACCCAGGTGATGTCGCCTGGGTGCCGCACTGGTTTAGGGATCCTACAATGCTGCTCCGAAAATTGGCGTGGGGCGTCCCGGGTGGGGCGGGGGGAGGCCTCGTCAGTAGCGGTCTGTTGTGCGAATAGTCCCAAGGCAGCACAACGTGCAGAGTTCTGGACGGCACCCAGGTGATGTCGCCTGGGTGCCGCACTGGTTTAGGGATCCTACAATGCAGCACAGAAAAACAGCGTGGGGCGTCCCGGGTGGTGCGGGGGGAGGCCTCGTCAGTAGCGGTCTGTGTCCAGTGTCACATGGCTGACACAACATGTACGACAGGCACCCAGGTGATGTCCAGTAAACTGCCGCACTGGTTTTGGTATCCTACAATGCTGCTCCGAAAATTGGCGTGCGGCGGCCCGGGGGGGGGGGGGGGAGGCGGCGTGATCGGGCCTCCCCAGGTGGCGGCCATCTAGCTGAGTTGCGCTCGCTCTTGCGGCCACAGCGTCTCGCTCACCATGTTGTGGAGTTGCTCCCACTCTTGCAGTGCAGCGATAGGCGGCTGCCACATGGCTGTCAAAATGGCGGACGGCTCTTCGGTTTTGGGCCTGGTCCACTGAAATGGCCCTGGGACACCTTGGAAGTCGGACGCTTGCCTGCTAGGGCTTGGGCTCCATTCTCGAAAAGCGTCCCCTCAGCCGTGAAGATTGTATAAAAGTCTTGGGGGCCCCCGACTCCCGCAGGCTTCCGGTGGGGAGCGGCTGCCATGATTGCTCGCGGAATGACCACGACGGAGCCACGAGATGGTGGTGCTCTCATGCTGACGCCAGCTTCAGTCTGAATGATCCAGAAACAAGGTGGGGCTTTCATCGTTTGGGAAAAAAAATGTTCTAAACCAATGAAAAGTGTTATTTTTAGGTCATATGACCAAGCCTTCCATCTTTAGGAAACCAAAAGTAAAATGAACCAATGAAAAGTTTTATAAACAAGTCACATGACCTGTTCTGCGGCATAGGGCTACAAAAAGCGTAGAAAATCCGTTGGCACGTGAGGCGGCGTCAGTAGCGGACCGATGTGCGAATAGGCCGAAGGCAGCACAACGCGTCGAGATCCGGATGGCACCGAGGTGGTGTCCAGCAAATTGCCGCACTGGTGTGGCCATCCTACAATGCTGCGCCGAAAGACGGCGTGTCCAGCTGAGTTGCGGTCACTGTCAGTAGCGGACCGATGTGCGAATAGGCCGAAGGCAGCACAACGCGTCGAGATGCGGATGGCACCGATGTGGTGTCCAGCAAATTGCCGCACTGGTGTGGCCATCCTACAATGCTGCGCCGAAAGACGGCGTGTCCAGCTGAGTTGCGGTCACTGTCAGTAGCGGACCGATGTGCGAATAGGCCGAAGGCAGCACAACGCGTCGAGATCCGGATGGCACCGAGGTGGTGTCCAGCAAATTGCCGCACTGGTGTGGCCATCCTACAATGCTGCGCCGAAAGACGGCGTGTCCAGCTGAGTTGCGGTCACTGTTGCGGTACAGTGACTCGAACGCACCGAGATCCGGATGGCACCGAGGTGGTGTCCAGCAAATTGCCGCACTGGTGTGGCCATCCTACAATGCTGCGCCGAAAGACGGCGTGTCCAGCTGAGTTGCGGTCACTGTTGCGGTACAGTGAGTCGAACGCGCCGAGATCTGGATGGCCAAGTTTCAAGTTTCATCTGGCAGTTTTTCTCCATCCCTCCTGGATCAAAGAAGGTGAATGCTAAATATGCCACCTGCCTCATCTGAACATATGAAGTTAACTTGTATACACTGTGGTGCTATGCTGTCCTATGGCAACATGAGCATCAACCTGATGAATACGGCATTCGAAAATCATAAATGCCCTAATGCACCCAAGAAGTAATTTTTTTTTTGCTCCAGTTGAGCCGTTTTCAATGCCTGTTTTTTGTTGTTTCCCCTCCATCAAGAACAAAACAAAAATACAAGGCGCTAAGATCCGAATGGCAAGTCCTGGATGTTGAGTGCCTCAGTTGAGAGTTCTGAGCAGTGCTTGTAAGACTGTCTGAAGCTTATTTGCACCTGCTGCAGCTTCACTAGGTCCGGCGGAACTTTTTGCCTTTTCCTTTCTGCTTCTTTTCCTACAATCCGTTTCATCTGAAGACACGATCAGGTCCCTGAATGTGTGCAGGGGGACGCTATTGATTGAATGAAAATGGTGGCTTGACACAAAGCTGACTCAAGCGTTACTGTTGGTGCTATACAGACAAAAATTGGTTTTCAGTTTGTACATTCTTCAGGTTTTTTTTTCCATCCAAGTCTGATTGAGAGTTTGTAGAAAAATGGCTTCAGATTTTCCACATACTACTCTTCAACATTCTTCCTAAATGTAACAATGTGAAACTCACTAGGAGAACGGCTGTTTTTGTTTCCTTTCAAAATGCTGCCACCAATATTTTCTGAATGGAAGACATCATCTTGTAACATAAAGGGCCGAAAGGGGTTCTGGTCTGGCCGATGGTTGGTGGAGACATTTTGACTATATCTTGGACCTGCCCGGCCTCGCCCAAAATGGCGCCGGTATAAATGGGACTCGTAACTCTTTGCCCGCAAATGTATATCTAGAAAATGTTATTGTAAGTGGCCCTGTCGTATTTTAATTACAAAATGTACGTCCACCGATACCGCAACTGTTAGACACCTTTGTTCTTGTCACCTAATGGCCCGCTCGTTACGTTCTTCTACAGTGTAAATGTCTCTTCATCATATACGATTTGAGTTTGCTCCGTGGCCGGCCCACGTGGTTATAGGCCCGTATTTGTATACTGACATTTTCACAATAAAGGTTTTTAAAACAAAACACGGTAGTAGTATTTTCATTTGTAAAGTTTTTACTTTTAGTGACTGTTTTCGAATCAGTAAAAGGCAAGTGAAATAAAGCAGTCCAATTACATGACGGATAAAAGGTATAATATGTAGGAACGCAGTAAAGATAAATGGTCAAGGGCAGTTGTGTTTTTCATGTCTGCAACATAAAGTGATCGATAAGAATCTGATAATCAGGCGCATCGGCGACTAAGACAGCAGGCCGAATCTCTTTTACTCAACGGCTCCGTCATGGAAGGAAGAAACGCCCTTTTTCTCGAAAAAGGAATATATTTTACTTGCCAGACAGTTGTAAATTTTCCGGGAAAGTACATTAGCCTGGAATATTATAACATATGTTTGAAAAAAAAATATTGTTCGAAAATAATAAAAAGCGTAATTTTTAGGTCATATGACCAAGCTTTTCATCATTAAATTAACAAAAGTAAAATGAACCAATGAAAAGTTTTATTAACAAGTCACATGACCTGTTATGCTTACGTTACGCGCTGCGCGCCGCGCCTCGGATCACTTCTGGGTGCGCTAACGCGGCGTGTCATAAAACGCATTACGCGACAACGTAGGTCAAGAATATAGTCTAAATGTCTCCACCAACCAGCGTTCAGAACACAACCCCTTTCAGCAGTCCAAAAAGTTCTGTTAAATGACAACAGAGGGGACAGGCAACAAGAACCATCAGTCAAAGAGGGGAGGGCAAGTTCTTCTCTTCCGGGTCATGTTGGGGCGCTACCGGAACTGATCCAATTGGTAGTCTACAGTGTTTCTGGATGTTTCAGACTAAAGCTGGCGTCAGCATGAGACCACTACCATCTCGTAGCTCCGTCGTGGCCATTCCACGAGCAATCATGGCAGCCGCTCCCCACCAGAAGCCTGCGGGAGTCGGAGGCCCCCATGACTTTTGTAGAATCTTCACGGCTGAGGGGACGCTTTTCGAGAATGGGATCCAAGCCCTAGCAGACAAGCGTCCGAGTTCCAAGGTGTCCCAGGGCCATTTTAGTGGACCAGGCCCAAAACCGAAGAGCCGGCCGCCATTTTGAGAGTCCTGTGGCAGCCGCCTATCGCTGCACCGCTAGAGCGGGCGCATCTCAACTACATGGTGAGCGAGACGCTGTAGTCGCAAGAGCGGGCGGAAAACAGCTGAATGGCGGAAGAGGCACAGTGTAGCAAAAGCGGGCGGAATGGCAACTAAAACGATAAAGGGGCGCCTCACTACAGCTTGTCTTCAGGTCAAACGGATTGTGGGACAAGGTCCAGAATTGAAGAGTCATCAAAAGGCAAAAAGTACCGCCGGACCCCGGGAGCCGGCCGCCTATGTCGGGGGCGATCTCAGGCTACACCAGTGCTATAAGACTTGGGGAGGGTGTCGGAGCCAAGCGTCTTCTCCGAGTCCATGGCCATCACAGCGCCCCTCAGGGGCCTCCGTCAAGCTGTTTAGGAAGGTAACATATCATATTGTTTTCTAATGCAGTCAGGTCCATAAACGACACTCACTTACTTTGAGAATAGTGAAGCTGCAGTAGGAGGAAATAAGCTTCAGACAGTGTTACAAGCGCTGCTCAGAACTCTTAACTATGGCACCCAACATCCAGAACTTATGCTATTTGAGAATGGTAGTGACATCGAAGCATCTCGGGGACCAAAACCATTAACGTACTTTCACGTATGAAAATCTTACTTGGGGAGGGGGCAGGAGCGAAGCGCCCCCTCCCAGTCAGCGCCACCACACCGTATGTTGAAAATCTGAAGCCATCGTTCTACAAAGTCAACCAAACTTGGATTGAAAAATCTAGAAAAATGTACAAACTGAAAACCAGTTTTGGTCTGCATAGCATCAGTAACAACGCTTGAGTCAGCTTTGTGTCAAGCCGCCATTTTGATTCAACAAAGCACAGGCATCGAAAAAGGCTGAAATTCAGAACTCTAAACTATGGCACCCAACATCCAGGAGCTTGCTATCCGGATCTTGGAGCCTTGTGCTGTTTTCGATCTATTCACACATCGGTCCACTACTGACATCATCTTATAAACCAACGTTATGTAAATAGTTTTTTAATAAAATGTTTTACCCTATTTCTTTGCTGGTGTGTTGTCTATATTTTTAATATTTGCATAGGGTTTGTCATTATTTTGTGCGGGATGGGTGATGGAGCCGAGCTGTCTTGCAGCCCTCATGGTGTGGAGCTCAGTTCATCTCACTATTTTCGTATTTCTCAAGAAGGGTTGTTCCTAATATTTCTATTTTAGCGAGGTCAAAAAGAGATCCAATTAGTGGCCTACTGATTTTGCTCGATTACTTTTATTTTTTTACACGATTTTTCACTATCTGCAAAGACTAAACAGAGTATTGCGACTTTGTGCTTGTTTGTAAATAGAGAATGATCCAAAGAGAACCAATTCTAAAACAGTAAATGCTTGGACAACAATCAATCAAATGGAGAGACAAGGAGGTACGACGGATTACAACGGGGGTAAAGGCCTGCGTTAACTACCCTTCTGTATCTGCAAAGAGAGAGTACTAACAAAGGCAAAAGAGGGGAGGGGGGGGGCAGCGTTCAAAGCACATCAGCGTGCATAAATATGAAAATGTTTTTATCTATCACGTACTTGACATTTTAAAGCTTTTCATATTTGCTATTAAAAAACCAATGAAATTCACAGAAAAAACCATAGGTTATAGTGGATATATAGTTAGGAATTTGCATTTACAAAACCTTGAAAATTCAATGAAAAAACCATAGGTTATAGGCCATATATAGTTAGGAATTAGCATTTACAAAACCTTATTTTACTCGCATAAAACCATTGAAATTCCATATATAGTTAGCTAACTATAAGCGCTAACTATATATCGCGCACCCGCAATCCACTGCTGATGATGTCACATATTACATCATTCATGACATGGTCAGTGACATCACTGATGACATCACTGATTACAACATCCAGTGACTGTATGTTTCTGTAAAGTTAAAATATGTTTCACATATTGAAGAATGAGTGGATGTATAAGTGTCTGGATGAAGAATTTAGTAGGTGCATGACTGACTGTATGAGTGAGTGATTAAATGTGTCTCACTGAGTGCATGGGTTAGTGACTAAACTGTCTTAATTCGTGCATCAGTATGTTTGTTGTTGTGTAAACTGCTGCTTGTGTTGATCAGTAGCTATAAGAGTAGCCATATGGGTTATTGATTGGTTGCCCAAATATTTGAATGGGAGGCTGAGTGTGTGTGTGGGTGGCTGGGAGGTGCGTGACTCTGTACATAGATGTGTAAGCAGTTGATTCACTAGGAGTATGAGTTCAAGAGTGCATGTGGAAACAGCTATATGAGCGGTTGACTGTGCATGGGTGTGTTGGTGAGTGAATGGATTTCTCATTGCTACATGTGCAAGTAAGTACGTATGTAAAACACAATACATGTGAGAGTTGAGATATATAAATAACTGAACATAAGAGCCAGTGAATGTGTGAGTGGCTGTATCGATCACTGTGAGCTTGTATCAGGGATTATATAAGAGAGTAAATATGTGTTATTATATGTTTGAATAAGTAAGATGTGTATAACTGTATAGTTGAGGAAATGGAGGTGTGATTGATTCTTTGCATGACTGACTAGGTGTGTGAGTAAGTCCATGGATGAGTGACAGTCTGTGAGTGTCTGTTTATACTGAGTGTATGTAAGGTTATATTAGAGTCTGAAGAGGTTCATTGTATTATCACATGAGTGATGTGATCAGTGATGACAAATGAGATGTCATCAGTGATGTCATTTGAGTTGTCATCAGTGATGTCATTTGAGATGTCATCATTGATATCATTTGAGTTGTCATCAGTGATGTCATTTGAGATGTCATCAGTGATGTCATCAGTGATGTCACTGACCATGTCATGAATGATGTAATATGTGACATCATCAGCAGTGGATTGCGGGTGCGCGATATATAGTTAGCGCTTATAGTTAGCTAACTATATATGGAATTTCAATGGTTTTATGCGAGTAAAATAAGGTTTTGTAAATGCTAATTCCTAACTATATATGGCCTATAACCTATGGTTTTTTCATTGAATATATATATATATATATATATATATATATATATATATATATATATATATATATATATATATATATATATATATTCACTGAAAAAAACATAGGTTTCACACCAGTTATAGTTAGGAATTAGCATTTAAAAACCCTATGAAATTCACTGAAAAAACCATAGGTTTCACACCAGTTATAGTTAGGAATTAGCATTTAAAAAACCTATTAAATTCACTGAAAAAACCATAGGTTTCACACCAGTTTTAGTTAGCTGGAAATTTTACTGACATAAAACCATTGAAATTCCATGTTATAGTTAGTTGGACTCACTATAACTTGCGCGCCTGCTATGCACTGCTGATGACGTCACATATTACATCACTCATGACATGGTCAGTGACATCACTCATGACATCACTGATGACACCATCCAGTGAATGTGTGTCTTCGGTAGACTGAGGCACAGGAAAGCAGAAAAACCAAGGTGTAGAACTCAAAAAGGGGGCAGGGTAGAAGCACCCTGACCCCCTAGGCCTGCTTTTTTTTTAAAAAAATCGCGTTGGTTGTTTTTGTTTTGATACCCCCTGGATTGATGGAATAAATATAACACTTTCACTATAACAAGCGAACGATTCCAATTCTTTGCGACTCCACGCCTCCCCAGGACTGGGGAACCCTGTTGAAATTGTTAGCGGTTGGGCTCAACCGCAGGAGTAACGCGGCCAAAGAACAAGCAGTGCCTAATGGGAGAGGAAGGGAGCCAGACGGTAAATATATATATATATATATATATATATATATATATATATATATATATATATATATATATATATATATATATAAATTTATTGAAATATAGAATTATTACAAATTCAACATAAATAGTGGGAGGATGGTCATTTTTTTACAATTCTATAAAATATTAGTGTTAAATTAACTTTACTTAACTTCGTTATTTTTCTCATACATTCTAAAAGGGAGATCCCCACTCTGATGGGTGAGTTCTCCTCCTACTATGAAAAATTACTACTATTAGTATTAGCTTTACACTCACAATCTGTTTTAGCAGGGTCCACTCCTTTCTGGGGTGTATGGACATTTAAGTCTGCATCTAGTAATAAGTTTACATTTTAAAATGTTGAATACGAAAATAAAGTGTAATGTTAAGGCTTGGTGGCGTCGTAGGTTTA
Organism: Lissotriton vulgaris; assembly: GCF_964263255.1. NCBI lineage: Eukaryota > Metazoa > Chordata > Amphibia > Caudata > Salamandridae > Lissotriton > Lissotriton vulgaris. The sequence continues at coordinate 358,433,697 of NC_141697.1, read as the reverse complement.
CGCATGAGAAAATCTACATGTGTAAATGTACCTTTGTGAATAGGCCCCTAATACTTTACATTGTTACTACGTCATATCAATATTTTCTGTGACCCAGCGTGCTGAAGTGCTTTTCCTAAAAGATTGAGGCCGTTTGAGGGAGTGGGGAGGGGGTTAAAAAGCCCAAAGCAATGGAAACCCAACTGTTCACATTAAAGGCACATTATCGAAAGCAAAAGACAGAGTAAGATCAGTGTTCTTAAGAAGTTTGTGTAAATTACTTGCGCTTAACTTGCGTCAGTAACTGGTAAGTTTATGAGGGTGGCTACAGAAACTTTTTGTTTTGATACGGAAGCAAACGCTTTCTGAGATTGTCCAGATGGAAGTGGGCAGTGATAGCGATGGATTTATTTCTCATAAAACGCATATTCTGGGAGCTAAAGCGAGGCCTCCCTCTTAGTTTTCTTTGACACTTGCTCTGTTTGTGCAAATGGAAGCGAACTTTGCCCAATACAGGGTCAAAGCAATAATGCTCTGCTAAAAACGAGAATGCTAACGCACATTCACTAATCATGCAACACATACTTTTTGAAAAAGACAAACAGCAAGATTAATGGCTCTGCTTCGACATCCAAGAACCTTTTGGATGCTTTTAGTATTAAAGCACTTTATAAATCACGTCCAGAGCAAAGGTATTCTGCAAGTCTCATTTAATCACATAAATTACAATGGAATTCTGTCAGCATTTCATGTAATTTAATGTGTTTAGAATAACTATTAGAGGGATATTAAATCTCTCGCTCTTTAATGCTGATAGAGCTGGCCACAGAGCATTTGCCTTGCGATAGCCCTCAAGTCCAAATAAATGTTTCTAATCTGCAAGCACTTTTCAACTACGGCATATGGTTTTACTCATAACAGTGTTGATTAAATGTTTTTTTCATAGTGAAAAATATTCAAATCTAGTGTTTTAAGATCTTGAGAATTATATCAGAGACATTCTTTTTAAAGGGAAATGCCCATTTAATGTGCGATATAAAAACACGGCATTTTCAGTCAAACCAAGCAACAAAGAGCGTTGTAATGCCACGTCTTGAAGAGTCGCAGAAAAATGGTGGTTTGACTCCGTGGCTTTTAACCAAGATTCCTCGTCCTCTCGTGTTGGCTTCAGGAGCATAAGTTGCCATACGTGACCAGTGTGCAGAGCATTTTTTGTGAAGGTATAATTTCTCAAGCAACCCCTAAGTTCTTGCTTAGGTCTCAAGAACTTCGTGATTTATTAATTTACTTAAAAATATGAGAATTACAAATATTTATTCCACACATTAACTTTATGCATTTACTTATTGCTGTATATTTATTTATTTACCTATGTATTTAATACATTTTGTATGTGTTCTCGGGCTCAGTGAAATATAGAATCCACTGCAAAGATAAGCAATTGACCTCATGGCCACAGATTCAAATCGCAGTAGTTCCACTCATCCTTTAATCCTGACCTGCTTGATACCATAAAGTAACAAGAAATATCTCTTATGCAGTGCCTTCAAATCCTTGGGGTAAAGATGCACTTTAGAAGCACAAATATTGGGTCTGATTCACAAAAATACTTTTAAATCTTCACCCATAAATGTACTCCTACACACAATTGTAGGTTTACATATTTTGAGAATCCACAAACATTCAAGCTGCACCTTGTCCGAATTGCATTTTTGAGTGAGGCAGTTAAATTCTGATATGGATTTCTCAAGGACCTCTAGTCCTTCTTTGGCATGTGGTAGAACCTCATGACCGAGAATTTCTTTAGTTAATTCCGCAGTTAATTTTTCCAATTCGTTCATATGCTATTGTTCTGTTCCAGTTCCGAGGACCATCCAGTGGCTGGGGCATTGATTGACCACGAAACTGTGGTTCAAACAAAACTTTTGCATAGATTCATCAACACAAATTGCGATCGCAATAGTTGCTAAACAGCTATTGCGTTCGCAATTCCATGAACCGCAATTCATGAAGTGAAAAACAACCAAATTGCGAAATCGCAAATAAAACCGCAGAATGAAGGTGGAACCCCCTTTGCGAATCTGAAATAGCAATTTTCCACTGATTCTGCAAATTCATTTGTGAAATCGCAAAAAAATCGCAAATCAAATGCATGAAAAATCGCAATTAGCGAAAAAGCTCAAAATCGCAGGAGAACTCAAACCTGGTGGTACCCATAAAGTTCAAAAAAAGAAAGAAAAAAGAATTCAAACTAGATACAGGTGCGGGGCTGAACAAACACACTTAAGGGGACACAGTAGGAGCATGAGGACATTTACAATGCCAGGACTCTACATTGTGGTAAGGTGGCGAAGGCTCCAGGCTGCAGCCAGGAACAGACGCAGGATCCAGGAGTGCATTTTCCTGCAGCGGATCACACTCCTGGGCCAGACTGAGGAGGAAATCTACTCGATGTACAGGCTGAATGGGGCAATGATTACCAAGCTCATCCTGGACCTTGACCCCCTGATGCAGCACCCAACAAGGAGGACCAATGCCGTGCCCACCCATGTCCAGGTCTTGTGCTGCCTGCACCTCCTGGCCTCCGGTAGCTTCCAGGGGATAGTTGCAGTTGCAGGGAGGATCTCCCAGAGCACACTGTGCCGCTGCCTAAGGGGTTTCCTGGACGCCATGCTGACCCGGATACACCATTACATGACATTCCCAACCACCCAACAGGACTTGAATCAAACAAAGCTACAATTTTACAACTTGCGCCATGTAATTGGATGCATTGACTGTACCCACATCCACATCTAGAAATTGCATTGAACTGATATTTGGGCTGTTAAAGAGCCGATTCCGCATCCTACATAAGACTGGTGGGGCCCTCAAATACCAGCCTGAGGTCTGCTGCCGCATCGTGGCCGTGTGTGCAATACTCCACAATATTGCTACCAAGCAGAGGATACCTGTGGAGATCTCTGGTAGTGAGTCGGAAGGGGACAACCGCCCACCTGCACATGTGCATCATGCACGCGGAGAGAATCCTGCAGAAGGACACAGGTGCCGCAACCAAATCACAATGAACTGTTTCTAGTGCACTCATAAACCTCACACAAAACTGCACTCATGCATGACAAATGTAATAATGACATGAGTCGGATTTACGTGTGACATAAATTCTTATTGTTATTTTCACAATAATGTGTCTTTAAATTTTTTTTTCTAAATACATGACAACTGTATTTCCTCATACAGTCCCATGATTGCAAAGCAGGCGTGCTTGTCTTATCAACATGGCCCTGCTGCTAGAGTACATGGAGTCACTGGCGGCTCCGTCCGGACGCACCCAGTCGCCTCTCCACGTCCTCCACACCAGTATTGGCCCGTGATGCTGCAGTGGGCCTGGTGCTGCGGCGGCGTGAGGTTAACACCAGCAAGGACAGGCTGCTGTGACTTGATGTGCACTCACTGGCATCATTCCCCCCACTTGGTTGGACATGACCACAAGCCTGCAGATTCTGGACAGCTGTGGTGACCTGTTCCAAGGCCCAGGCGACATCCTGGCAGCATTGTACCATCTGAATTTGCATCGCAAGGGAGCGGCGTGAAAGTTAGGAGGTCGCATTACCAATGAGATGGTTGGATCTTGTGTATGCTGACAGGCGGGTCAGCAGCTGGCGGTGGCGGCGGCAAGTCATGTTCTGCTGTGGCACCAGGATCTGGCGGTTCTCCCTGACAGCATCCGTCATCACCTGCATGCTTTCCGTGAGCTTGTTCACGTTTCGCGCAGTCTTATTAAGCTGCAGGTGGATGGCGTGCCTCCTTTTGGTGGACAGCAAGCATCCGGCCTTCTATGCCCAGCCCAGGATATTGGACATGATACCCCCCTGTCAGCGCATGTTGAAACGTTGCGCTGCTGCCTCATCAGTCCGCTGGACTGCGATCGCACAGTGGCCGTGCGCCGTGTCTGCCTCCTGGGTGGTGGTGTGGCCTGTTCCACTGCCATGGGAGTCACATGGGGTGGTTGCTGTCCTCCTGTGGCTGCGTGGGTGGCCCTGTCCACATGGGGAGGTGGTGGTACTGGTGCTGGTGGTTGTGATGGTCCAGGTCGTGGGGCAGGATGGCCCTCTCCCTCGGTCTCATCAGGGTTCTCCTCAATGTGGAGTGCCTCGCTGTGGAATGCCTCGCTGTCTGTGCTGGGTTGTTCTGACGCACCTGTGATGTAATGGGTGCATGATTAATGATATGTATCTCGCACATGGAATGTTGCAACATGCATGCAGGCTTGCATTCCCTGACTGGCTTTAGGGATATGTTTCACTTGACAGGTCTCGCTGTGTGTGGCTATCCGGGAAATATTGTCACACTACAGGTCCCACAATGCAATAGGGCATTTCAGGTGTGCATGGCCTGCATTACTAGGGTTATCAAATGGCTAGCTCTGGAGTCATGGGCATTGTTAGAGGACGGGGTCGCAGTTGCATGGCACTTACCTTGGGATTGTTGGGTGGGTCGGGAGGTGTCCAGCCATGTGACCCCCACACAGGCTGCAGGGATGAGTGTGTCCTCCACCAGGTCTTCAAGTGGAGTGTTGGGTGCAACTGTGGGGTCTCCTCCTCCGGTGGCATGTTGCTCCCGCAGCCTCTCAGCAATGTGTTCTTTGGCATGACCTCTGAGGTCGTACCACCTCTTTTTAAGCTCATCAATGGAGCGCTGGGTCACTCTAACCGAGTTCACTGTGGCCCGGATGCGCAGACAAATGCGCCTCTTGTCTGCTTCAGGCACCCTCCGGGATTCCTTGCCAAACAGCCTGTCATGGTCCTTGGATACTCCATTGATGAGGTACTCCAACTCCTGTTCTGACAATTTAATTTTTCACTTTCTGCCAGGTGCACTGCTTCCTGCTGCTTCCTGGGACATTCTATTTTGGTGTTTGTGTCCTGTTGTGGTGCTGCAGGATGTGTCTTGTGGAGCTCTGGGCTGTGCTTCTTCCACTCTCAGGCTCTGTGTTCTGAATGAGCAAGGGAACTGCCTACCTCCTGGTTGCGATGTCATCATTGTGCTCGAAATGCGACTTCCCATTTTTGCAATCTCGCAATTAGCGAGATCGCAATTTGCGATTTCGGTAATTGCGAGTTCGCAATTTGAACATGGAAAACGGGCAATTTTGAGATTTTTGTGCGATTTAGCGAAAATCCCAATTGGCAATTGTGGGCGACTGCAATTCGCTTTTTTTAGTCGCTTTTCTTGATGCATCCCATTCTGCGAATTCTAAATTGCAAATCGGTATTTTTCACAATTTAAAATTTATAGAATCTGGGCTTGATGCATCTGGGGGTTAGGGTCTTTCACAAAGATTGCTGCTTTATTTTTTAACAGCGGCCACACTGGGATTATGTTAGACTGCAGACATTCATCAAGTGACCATTTCACTGGGTTCTGATTACTTTATTTTTTTCTTTTTTCCAACTTTGGAATATTTTTTGTAGTGCATCCCCTACTTTGGCCGGGGCGTCTCAAGAAAAGAAGTTTTGAAATGCCGAGAATCACGCTAGTGGACTGACATCACTCGTGATAATGTACACGCTGCACTCTCAGTCAGTCATGTTGTTGAGATTTACATTTGTATCAGCCCGAAGTATTGTACATATTCCTTGTACAGAACACCAGAGCTCATTCTTTCACCTGTATCACCATTCACTTTCACTGCATTGTTTTTTTTGGAGAACCTTTCTTGTGACACAATGTGTTCTCATGTTTATGAAATCACTGCACAGTCAATACAAATTATTACATTTTTGTCAAATACGTTTTTTTAAATTAACAAACATCCGTATTTGATTAGGCAAGGAAGTCTAGGCTTACACTTCCTCTGTGGGAACATTTTTCTTTTTTTATAATGGAAACCTGCACTAGTCGTATCTTTCAAAGTGTACTACTGCACATGTATTCTTTAGTCCCTTCCCTCCCCGGAAAAGGGTTGGAGATTACTTTATGAATGTCAGCAAACTTACCACTTTACCTGCCCATTTCCCACCCTTATGTGGGGGCTTATTACTGCATAGTTGTATTCACTTGTGTACAACTGTGAAGCAATAAATGAAATTAAGCTTGTCAGATATCCTTTTGTGCATACCTCAGATGTATAAATGTAGGTTAAAGACCATAAATTGTTTTGTTAATTGACCCAATGTGTTTAGTTAATGACCATTTTAAGGAAACATTATTACTGTGTTGAGTTCTTGCTCTAATAGTCACAGAGTGAAGCCATGCAAACTTTTGAGATTATGTACTTTATACTCTGTCTCATAAAACAAATACCCAATTTATTCATATCTAATAACCAGGGATCTCAGGTAAATAGTTAAACACATTAAGAACAATTTATTTGAGATCCATTCATGCTTTCACCTTGTGTAATTGTGAGTTCCTCACATAACTCTGAGCCTTATTCCAATGGCGGTGGGACTGCCTCCTTCAGGCCGTCAGTGGAGGTCCCACCGCCTTCAGACCATGCAACACCGCAGCCACATTAGGATGGCAGGATGATGGTCGGCGGGCGGAGAGACTGCCTGACACTAAGTAGCTGGTCAGACTGTCCGACGGACTGCAATCCCTACAATGGTGGTGGTGCCTGCTCAGGCACTGCTCTAGGGATTACAATGTCAGTATCGACCTGACGTTTCATGGTGTTTAACCCTCTTCTTACAATTGCTCTCAGACCACTCACTACTGAAAACAAACTTCTCCTTTACGCAAACACTTAAATACCCTAGACCTCTTCCTAATATCTAACACGCTATCCTTCTTTCCACCAACTTTAAGCCCCTCTCTGCTGACCATGACCTAAAACAGTTGAGTTGTGCTGAATTGAGTTGAGCTAACTATCCCACAGTGCAGTGGTTCTTAATTTTTTGACTTGAATGGACCCCCACTTAATCCTTTACTGGGATCTGGGGACCTCCAATGAATCATTATTTGATTCCAGGACCCACTGAGTTATTATCGGAATTGGGGACCCAAGCAATGTTTATGCTTTGCACTGCAAAACAATACACGGAAATACTGAAACAAACATGCATCAAACAAATAAACAAATGATGTAATATTTATTTAGTTCCCAAGGAAATATAAATAAAGGAACTTTTTATTTTATTTGAAAGGGATGAAGATTTTTTAAATTCATTTGAGGGCACCAATCAGCTATACTATATTTTGTTTGATGCACTTGCACCTCTTCTACAAATCAATCCGAAGATACCAGGTTAATTTTTATAATACAATTTCAAATTTCTGCACATTTAATGGACGTTTGAAAATTGTCAATGTTATCTTTTTCTTCTTCATTTGCATACACGTAATTACTCTCTGGCATTATTTAAGTTTCTAAGTCATGGAGACACTGAGTATGAGGCATAGACTCCCAAAGGTCCTCTGACTACAGGTTAAGAACCACTGCCATAGTGCAAAGAGGTGTAGTAGTGTCTCCCTTTTATTAATAAAGCTTACTTCAATACATATATGTATTTCAATAGCTGTTCTTCAATTACACTGAATAATGGATTGACATTCTGCAAAAAGAAAAAAGGAAAAAGTAATAAAACAAAATTGGAGAAATACACATTAGTATTGAAGTAAGCTTTATTAATAAAAGGGAAGACACTCCTACACTTCTTTGAAGAAAACATTTAATGGGGAAACCAAGGGCAGATACCATGCTGGAGTGAACACCCCCCAATAGGGGGGATTCCAAATGGAAGGGAGAGAGTGCAGGACCCTTATTGGTGTGTTAGCCACTCCCACAGTGTCTTCCATTGTCTTCAGAAGAAAACATGCCCAAAACTCTGTCCTTGCCTTCCTATACCAAATTTGGACATTATACCACTTAGACAGAAGAAAGTTGTAGGCTTCTGATACACACTCTCCTGTATTATTATTTTCATCATCTACTCCATGTCCACAACATGGATCTCATCTGCATTTTCAGGACACTCGTATTCAAATAGTACAGACTTAAGACCCCAGAAAAACTTGCCTGTAGACCAGTGATACTCAAAGTACGGCCCAGGGGTCGTTTTCAGCACTTCAGACTTAGCATGCGGTCCCCTGCTAAATGACCGCACTGAGTTACTCTTTACTTAAGAGAGCACCAACTTTTGGAAAGATGCTACATAAATGGTAAAGCCTTCATTTACAAGATAACTCAAATAGGAACAAAGAAACAAAGAAGGTATCCTGCCTCACTTAAGTCATTTCATTAACATACAGAAGCGTTTCACCTTAGTACATCAAATATCAGTGCATTCAGAGGTATTTTTTTAAGGTGATAGTTTAAAAAAATGAGCTTAGAAACATCCATGACTCCCTCCAACGTAACCACAATGCCAATAGTGAACTAATAGGAAAGTCAATTGTCACGTCAAACCCTCTGGGTAGACGAGGATGTAATTATACATGGGCAATATGATAGTTTATTGAATCGAACACAAGAGAAGGTTTTGTACAGAGGATATTTTAAGCTGGGCATACATGTGATAATGATGAGAAGGGAGGCAAAGTGAAATAAATCAATAGCCTAGGATCACACAATTTGGTCAAATTGGGAAACCAGGATTGATCTTAGCTGTTCTGGTTTCACATTGCGCAATTCTATTTTATTCCGATTCAATAATGAAGTTTCTTTTTTTAAAGTTAACTCTCCCAAAGTAGTAATAGCGAGTAGAAAAGGCTTACCCTTCTCTGAGGGAAAATCGATTCAGATACCGCATAACACAGTATTGTCAAATCTATTCCTCTTCTAGAGACTAGAGGATTAATTTAGAGGGCAATATGGAAGGAAACCCTCAAACTTACCCCATGGCTCACTGGCCACACCATTTACATTCTCTGTATCCCCAAAACCACATCCTTCTTTCACCAAACTGGCATAAATGCAACCCTCTGACACACCACAGACCATACTCTGTGGCCCCTAGGAATATGTTTACGAGTACCCATGCTGTAGACTGACTTTTAACTCTCTCTTTCGAACATGTGACATTGTCAAAGTAACATCTCATCCCTACACTCTCATCCCCAGCATCTCTTTCATGCTACACTGTTACTGATGGAGTTTATATTTGACTTTTTTTATAAGATAACAACAATCAACTCATTCCTCACTACTTCTGTTTCCCTATTCTTCAGTTGCACAACCCTCAATCATCGTCAGTCTAGGTCTTCTCTTCCACTTCATACTTGGATTAATCCCAATTCTTATATCAGCTAATCCATCATACTCACCTTGGCATCCCTATATCAAAACATTAAGAGTCACATGTATTAAGCATGTTTGCGATCCGAAGCGGCAGATCGTTCCGTTTCCAACTACAAAATGCTTTTACAAATGTGTGAAACACAAATTGCGATTCTGTAAGACTTTTACCAAATCGTAATTTGTGTTTGAGATTCGGTATTTGGAAGGGGCATGTTTAGGGCCTCCTTTCCAAATACTGAATCTGAATGGGATTTATCAATGTTTTTTGACTAAATCACGGTTGCAAAACATTCATATTTTACCGACCACTTGAAGGAGGTGGTAACAGATTTGCAAATGGGAAAGAGTCTCAAAAGGACCTTAGAGAACAGAATTTTTTGTAAAAAATTTTTTAGGAGCAGGTAGTGGTCCCATAGATCACTGTCTGCTCTTAAAAACAGAACAGTAAAAAAAATGTTAATGTTTTAAATGCATCCCAATCTCCTTTAAGGAAAACGGGCTCCATTTATAAAAAAAAAAAAGGCTGCTTTATTTAAAAGCAATCACAGACATGGTGGTCTGCTGAACCCAGCAGACCACCATCCCTGCGATGGCGTTGATTCCTAATACGTCTCAAATTCAATATGCATGAGGTAAGTCTATATGCGACCCATTAGGATTAGCTAATGAAACTCAAAAGAGTGTCATACATTAGGAATAGCAATTACCTAATTGTGATTCACAGAAAATCACAATTAGGTAATCATTATTTCCAAAAATGACACATGTGGCCATAAATCCATAGCTCTTTCCTCCAACTGCCTCTCTGCCTAACACCCACCATTCAAACTTTCACTCCTGCCTGGAATCTACTCACGGTGTTTCAAATAGGCTTTTCTGCTACCTGTGATACAACCCAATGCTGAATATTTCCCTCCATCTTTTGTCCAGTATCATTCCTGGCTTTTTTTCCTAAGCTACTGAAATGTATAGTTTTCAACCAAGATGCTACATATTTCTCATCTAACAAACCTCTGAACCCCTTTCTATCTGGCTTCTGTGCCCTTAGTTCAATGAAAACAGCACACTTCATTGTCATCAATTTTATTACCTCTGCTTTCCACAATCAACAATTTTCCATTGTCGTTCTTGTTATGTTATGTCATGTTATGTTAGTGCTATTTGTATTGCGCACGGCTGCTCCAGCGAAGGAGCGTCCCGGCGCACCGACAAGGTGGCGAACACAACACAACTTGGGAACAGAAATAATTATTAAGAAATTGGGGAGTGAAGGATTTAACAAAGCTCAGAAAATAAATGAGTTTTAGCGGCCTTGCGGAAGGAGAGCAGGTCACCAAAGGTCCGGAGTTTCAAAGGGAGAGCGTTCCAGAGTGCGGCTGCCCACACCTTAAAAGAGCGACCCCCCACCCGACTGAGTTTGAACCGAGGGGCTACCGCTAATTCTTGGTCTAGCGAGCGCAGAGTGCGGCCCGGGATGTAAGGGCGCAAGAGTTGGTGCAGTAAGGGAGGTGATAGGCCCTTCAGAATTTTGAAGGAAAGGCACAAAACTTTAAAGTGGATCCGCTGCCTAACGGGTAACCAATGCAAGGCTCGCAAAGATGGACCGGCCGAGCAAAACCTAGGAAGACCTACGATCGCTCTGGCCGCAGCGTTCTGCACTCTTTGAAGTCGGGTTAACTCAGCCTGGTTTAATCCTATAAAAAGGGAGCTGGCATAGTCCAACCCCGCCAAAACCGTTGCTTGCACCACCAATTGACGAGTTGCGGCATCGAAGTATTTAAGGGCAGGGCGCAGATTGCGCAGGATGCCGAAGCAGTAAGCCGCCGTCCTTTTGGTGTGGCCAACGAAGTTGAGGGAAGGGTCCAGCCAAACACCAAGGTTTTTGATCTCCGCAACCGGAGTGGGGGTCGGCCCCAGCTAAGAGGGCCACCAAGTATCTCCCCATAGGTCCGTCCGCTTCCCAAAGATCATCACCTCCGTTTTTTTGGCGTTTAGTTGGAGACAGTTGGACGTCATCCAACCAGCCACCGCCCTGAGTCCTTCTCTGAATCTTGGGGCATCCACCCCAGAGTCCCCGCTGATCGTGACCGCTAGCTGGGTGTCATCTGCGTACGACACCATGGTCATACCACAGAGCTTCACAACCTCAGCCAGCGGCCTCACGTAGATGTTAAACAACGTGGGGCTCAGTGAGGAACCCTGTGGGACCCTGCATCTTTCTTCAGTATTCTACTCCTCCCCCTATTAAATACAAAACATTGGCAAAGAAATGGTCTCGAATTGTTGTCCTCATAGGTATCTATCAAATGTTCTTTCTCAGTGGAGTGGTACATCAAGGGATCCCAACTCTTTCTACTGGAGCTCTCCGGGGTCAGTTCTAAGTTCTCTTCTACTATCTCTTTACGCCACCTCACTTGACAACATCATCTCCTATTTTAGCCTTACAACACACTTTGCCTTTCCCAACCTTCTGTCTCTCTATTTCCAGATGCACATGTTTAACGGTACCATCGCTATTTAACACTGAATGGCCCTCAGAACAGAGGCTCCCTTCTTCCACTCATCCTTTGCTCCTACTGCCTCACCTAACACTATCCATTACCTTCTGAAGGCTTGACATTTTTCTTTTTAGATAGAAATCTGTCTACTTTTCAACTCTTGAATGCGCATGGATGTGTTGTTTACTACCACTGCTATGGCAGCAAAGTAAAAAGTAATTATTATAAGCAAAGTATTCAATTTCTTACAATTAACACAACTAAAACAGTAATTAATTCTGTGGTACTTAGCAAATTGCATTATTGCAACTGCCTGCATGTGGGCGTCCCACAATATCCCTTCTTCCACTGGACACGTTGCTTAAATTGGCTACCAGAACCTAATTACTGTGCCAAGATGCACTCCAACTACTCCTTTCTGAAGATGGTTAGCTCTCTGATAAATATAGGGTCTTTAACAAGATATGGCAGTTGTTTTAAAACTGGTCAGTGAAATTTCCCTGGGATATCTTGACAACATTCTCATCTATTACATACATTTTAAGAACTTGCAAACTTGTGATCTACCAATATGATTTTGCTGGTGACACCAAAACCACCTTATGCAACATCCATATCTCTAAGTCTTTTGGGTCCTCGTCACTGTAATACACTACAACCTGAAAAGCGGCCTGTCCCACCAAAAACTGTTAAAACCATTCTGCACTACACATAAAAAAAGGAAAATGCCTTTAAGGATTGTTTTTGTGCAGGAAGGCATCCCGTCCTGCACAAAAGCAATCCTACCTGTAAGACAGGCACCCTTTCACACAGTGTGCCAATGCTAGGAGACACCAGAATGCACCATATCATAGAAGACATGGCACATTTCATGCAAAGCAGTGCAGCAACGTTGTTTGCTGTCCTGTGTTTTGTGAATAATTAGTACATATGTCCCTGAGTATCTTAATTTCATAAACGCTAACATGAGACACACTTGGGTTTCCCAGTTAACCCTATCTACAGCTAACAGGTCTGAAATTTCCCTTGGCAAAACCTTGTTAATAGATGTTTTGGTTAAATGAAGCAAACAGAAGACTACTGCAACCCAAATGCACAGGCTTGATTTTCTTTCTCTGAAGGGTTTTTAATAATTTGAGGTACAGATAATAGCAGAAATCCAATCACAGAAAGTCAGTGATCATTTACTAATCTAATAACAGAAAAAGGTAATTGGCACATGCTTCACAAATATTGTTTGACATTGTCTTGTTGGGGTATCACCAGATCATGTGTTTTGAGGATCATGGTTCTCTAACCTTGCTTCCATTTCCCTAAATACACCCACAGTTTACTCTATCTGTGTTTTGATTTGGTTATGTTCAGCATCTCTGTGACAGAAATGCTCATAGCTTTGTCTATAGAGTTCAACAAACAGGGGCAGCCCTACTCCCCAGAACCTGGGGCAATAGACAATATAATAGCAACAATGGTTCAGGGAATAATTTGAAACAAAAATACTGAAGAAACAACACATACAAATGATCATAAACAATAAGTAGAAGAGAAATTAGAACTAATAAAATAAGCTACCCACATTAGTTGTATGAAAAAACATTTGTAATTGGAGCATATCCCCGAAACACAAGACATATGTACAACATTCAACGGGTGCTCACAAAGTTACACAAAACATGCATCATGAAATAATACAAAATAGTGTAAACAGACAAACAATGGCAAAGGGGAAATCAACACAAAAAGAAAAATCTGTCTAACGACAGAACAAGACGCAATGTATGCATCCTCTTAATTCGCCAAATGAAGGCTTCAACGGCGTTTTGACCTTTGTTAATTCGCTGGGTTCATCAGGACAAAGACTTTAAGAGCAACCATCAAAAACAGTATGAAATTAAAAACAATTGAATTTAAAGGGGTACAAAAGCTCTCAATGTAAGCAATTTGACACAGAAAGGATTTGAAAAGGCAGAATTGTCCTCATGCTTCTGAGGCAAAAGAAAACAAACTGTAGGGAATTTGTTTAAATGATCTTTAGAGGATAAGAGAAAATCAAAAACTCACCCTAGATTATATGCAGAATGAACGGAAGACAGAAAAGGCCCAGTGCTATCTGGCCACAATGAGTCAGTCCAAGGGAGATGAATTACCAAAGATAATGATCTCACCTTTGATAGAATTTAATCGTAGATAATTAGTGTCCATCCATCCAGCACTAGAAGGTAGACAATCCTTACGTTGTTTTTGGAGGAAAGTGTGGTTGCCCCTATAATGACCAAATCAGGTGCGAGTCAATAGCATATTCAAAAAAGCTGATACATTAAAAATGAATCCGAGCAGTCAAATGAGTCTCATAAATATGAAAAAGAAACAAAAGCAAAACATATATCTACTATTAAATATGGGCTATAAGCTTTCTGAGGCTTATTTATTAAATAGCTACCTCTTGTACAATGCAGGCTCTTAAGACAATAGTTTCATCTTCCTAATTAGACCTCCCTATCCTGCTGGAGTTCTATCTGATTAAGTAACCCCTATAGGAAGATTTAGGGCCTTATTATGAGTTTGGTGGTCTTGGAATAGGTCGCCACACCGAGGCCCCACTCCAAAACTGCCAAACCCATACTGCGACCGCCTGCTGGATTCCGACTGGAATACTGCTCGGGTGGTCCTGCGGCGGATGGCCCACGGCAGTGCCATGCTAAGGTTCATACGTGAACCTCAGCAAGGCACTTTAATTGGAAGCCATTGCACCTTCTTGCACAGCATGGACTGAAGTCGATCCCCTGCAGGAGCCGAGGGTGCATGCAGACAGGGAGGCACATCATGTGCCCCCCTGTATGCATCCCCTGGCACAGAGGTAACAGGGGCCCCCTTAGTTTCTTCACCTTCACACTTTTCTAGAGCATCTGCGTAACTGCGGAGTTCAGGGACATTCCATATTCTGGACCATAATAAAAGGGGACGTAATTTTGCTTGGTCACATATTGGGCGGGAGCCCGCGTCTAGCAAAAGGGGGATTGTGGGAGTACTGTGGGGTAGCCTCATAAGGTCTTTATGAAAATTATTATCGAGGGAGGCCAAGGTGTCAACTCTCTGAGTGCCCCACAGTTCTGCACCGTATAGTGCTGTGCTTACAACCTTTGCCCTATAAATATCTAGAAGTGCCCCAATAGGTTTTAATGATGAGGCACGCTGTTCTTTGAGCAGGGCTCCTGCCACCCTCTTATGAGCAAGAAACACCTTCTGGTGGTGTGCCTTCCAGCTCATAGAGTCGGAAAGTCGTATGCCCAAGTAATCGAATTCCTTGACTCTCTCCAAAGGGACGGAGTCTAGAACGGGGGGAGCAACGGATTTCTTGGGGGGGTTGAGGACAAGAAACTTGGTCTTACCTATATTTATAGCCAGACCTTTGTCGTCACAAAAGGTCTTGAAGCTAGAGAGCAATTTTTGGATGCCCGCTGGTGACTTTGAAATTAGAAGGGTATCGTCCGCAAATAGGAGCGTCGGGATTTTCTCCCCGCCAGGGAGGGTGCATCAGATGGATGTTGAAGGAGATGCTCCACCACTCCGTTGACATAAAGAGAAAACAGAGTGGGGGCAAGCACACAACCCTGGCGGACGCCCCTATTTACCGGGATACGAGGTGTTTTTTCCCCCTGGGAACCTCATCTAATTTGGGCAAAATTGCTATCGTGAAATTTTATGAGTAAGGCCAGCAAATAAGGCGGTAAGCCTAACCCATTGAGGACATTCCACAGCAATGCTCGTGGGACCAGGTCGAAGGCTGTACGTAGGTCTATAAAGACCAAGTACAAACTGCCCCCTCCTAGCACCACTACTTTCCAATAAATCATTAGAAGGCGAAATGTCTGCTCAATGGTGCCAGTCCCCGTTCTAAAGCCTGCTTGAAAATCAGACAAAATCTGGTTTTCTTCTGCCCACTGCAAAATCCTAGTCAGTACTACTTTGCCCGCGACCTTTTGGGTTGAATCCAGCAAACTAATGGGACAATAGTTTGCCGGATCGTCCCTGGAACCTTTCTTAAAGATAGGGACCACTTCCGCACCCCTCCAAGAATCAGGGAAAGAGCCTCCCAACAGGACCTCATTAAGGAGAGAAGCAATTAGTCTGCTCCACCATGCTGGATAGGACTTTAACAAATCGCCCGGAATCCCATCAGGGCCTGCAGCCTTGTTCGGTACGATACCCTTAATTGCCCTTTCTACCTCCTGGCTGGAGAATAAACCATCGCTATTTGTAAGATCAGCTGTGGGGCAGGGTAAAGAAGCCAGAGTATGGTGAGATGCCCCCAGTGGAGCAGAATACCGCTTTGCGAAGTGATCCAACCATACATCACCGGGGATATTACAAGTTAGCTGCTGGTCCATAGGCTTGTCCCTTGCTCTTAGTAGATCCCAAAACTCCTTGGCATTTTTCCTTGTGCTTGCTTCTGCTAAGTCCCGCCAGAAGTTTAGATCATGAGCCTCTTTTGCATCTGCCACAGCTTTTTTGTAGAGTTTCCTCGCAGCTCTTATTAGTGCCCCTTTCGCTGCTCGACATTTAGAGGAGTACCACTTGTCTCTGGCCCTGGAGACCCACCCTGGTACTGGATTGGGAAATAATAAACAAATCACTCAAAGCCGCTATAGTCTCTGTAAATAGTTGTAAGGTTTTTTTTACTCGTGGGGCTTAAGGCATCAAGCCTCGAATTCATCTCTAACAGGATGGACCCGGCTTGTGCCATCTTTGCTTCATCCGCCGAGACTCTTGCCCACTTCAGGCGCCTGCCGCAGTTTGAGGGAATGATTTCATGCGATGATTTCCACTTATGGTCTGAAGTGTCTTGGGTCCCACCCTGCCAAGGAAATGTAATACATAGGGAGAGTGGGTTATGATCACTGTCACAAGACACGACACGACAAGACACGATGACCTCCATATCTTGGTGGAAGGACCAAAGATTGTAATTGAGCATAATGAAATCGATTCTGGAAGATCGCCCCGTCCTGTTGTATGTATGGGCTCCCATAAGGTCCGATTTAGAGCGGCCATTGGCTGGTCTCAGATTGTGTTCAAGGCAAAGGGCGTTAATGTCTATCGCGCTTTGTGACCATTTGGGGATCGGGTCAAGGGTTAGGATAAGGATACCTCTCCTTGAGTCCTCTTCAAAGGTATCCAGAATATCTTCCCTGGCCAATGGCTCAAAGCAGCAGTTAAAATCGCCAGCAAGAAGGACATAGGAGTCAATGTTAACGGAAGCTAAATCGCTGCTTAGGCCTGTTGAGGTTAAACGTGATGAGCCGCCACTAGAACCCCTCAGATAAATGTTAAAGACTTCCAGCTTCCTCCCTCCTTTACGTTGTATAGTTATCCATTGAAGGTCAGGAGATTTAGTGGACCTTTGAGTAACACTTAACCTTAAAGTGATGCTGACCCAAATCAAAAGACCGCCGGCCGGGCGACCTTTAGAGCCGGGTTGTTGAACGGCTGGAACAAAGTAGGTTGAGAAACCTACTCTGTGTCTGGGAGCTTGGCACCAGGTTTCCTGTAGGAGGCAGATGCTGTAGGGTTCTAGGAAGGCAATCCATTCAGGGCTATCAAAGTTGTGTGCAAGCCCAGCCACATTCCAGCTTAAGATCTTTATCAGCGGCGGACCCGAGGTAAGGTGAGAAGGTGGAAAAGTAGGTAAGGGAGAATTAGACACAGCCCCTCTGGAGATCCTTACACGGGGTTCAGACTGCCCATGATTGGGAGCCGTGGTTGTGATAGTCAACTTCCTCTCTGCTGGGACCATTTGGGTTAACGGCCGAGGAGTCATGCTGGGTGGATCCAGCCGGCCTTCCAAACCTTGGGGGTCTGGAGTGTTTGGAACCATCATCTCTTCATCAATAGCTAAACTGTTTGCACACCCTACTGAACCTGCTAATGGGTCAGAGGGTAAGTGTTCGGATAGCCCTGGCGTAAGTGGTGATATAGGTTTTCCCAGTTGGTATTGGGCATGCTGGCTAGCGAGTCAATCAACCTCTTCCAGGCCACCATATCTATTGGAGGTTAGGAGGCCATTCCAGTGTGGAAGAGTATGACTGTGGGTATTAGAGTGGCTCTTCCGTGGTTGATGCTGCACCAAAGTCCAATCGTCCGCCAGAGTGTGTCGGGGGCGCGGTGGATAGAAAAAGGACAGAGGCCTGGGTATAATCGGGGACCCTTCACTACCAGGCCAGGAGCAGATGAACTGTGCCATATGAGGATCCTCAAAGGACACCACTATACAGTCCCCGGGACTGGTTTTCTTTGATGGGCCCACCCAGGGAGTTCTTCGAACCATCAGGACTCTGCTTCTCCGGCCATTAGGGATGGGCCTATTTACATTAAGCCAATACATTATCTTATTTTTAAGAGACCAATGGTTCTCGTATTGGCCTGTGCCAATCTGGGGGACACCCGTTAAAACTACCACATAGTCTTTGGCTTCTGGGGGAAGGTCAATATACCCTCCTCTAAAGTTGTCCTTTATGGAGGGGTCCTGTACTTCACTCGGGATGGGTTTAGGGTTCGCGCCAGGTTTAGGCTTTCCTGTTTGGGGCTTGAAAGCCCGTTGGGGAGGCTTAGGTTTGGTGGTAGTGGCAATTTGGTCCACGGCCACAGTCCTCGGCTTAGGGATCGGCCGTATAGTGGCTGGGACTGAGGACGGAACCATCTGGGCTTGGGTGGGAGGAGTTAGTGGAATTGGGTCTGCTGCAGGATAACCCTGATTTTCAAGACTTCTCAATCCGAGAGTGGCCAGGGCAATAATGCTCTTTTCCATCTCGAGTAAATTGTTTTCTATTCTTGAGAGTCTGAGATCAAGAGGGGAAAGAAGTTTTTTTAAGGTTTCCCAGACCAGATCTATAAATTCCCTTAAATTCTTACCCAACCCTTCACCCTGGGAGCCCTCATCCTTTTGAGTGGTAGTAGAGGACGTGGCATCTAACTTCACAGTCCCTCCCTCACTAGGGGGCTGCAACTTTGGGTTTTTAGAGATAGGTGGCGATACTCTTGTGTAGGGTAGATGTTGTGGAACCGCAATTTTCGCCTTTTTGCGGGAATAGGCAGAACGTGAGCGGCGCTTTCTTTTGGGTAGTTTGCCACTAATGATGGTCGGGGGTGCCTGGGTGTTAGGAATTGGATTCTGAGCGCAGGAAGCAACCGATAGATTAACTTCGTCTACCTTAGAGTGGAGCTCTACCGGTGAAGCGGGAATAGAGCAAATCGAAGTCCGATGGACATCAGCCTGTGTAACTACACATTGGGGGATGGTAGGGCGCTCCGGGGTGACCGAAGCAGCTATGTGGCCTAGTGAGGATTTTTTTGAAAGCGCTATAACTTGGGACAGTCTTCTAGCGGCTACCAATTCTAAGGAGACCCGAGTTTGAAGTTTGGATATTTCGTGATCGATAGCTATATTAGTACGGGTAATAAAGTCATCCATGGGGCCGCTGATTTGCGGGCCAGCCTTGGAGGCCTCACTCCGTGTTACCCTAGTACTCATGTCTTATGGGACAGGGTGTAATCACCTATCAAACAGCCTGAGTGGGATAATATTAAGAACTGTTTAACAGATGCGTACTTAATAGAGGGAGCATGTAAAATGGCGAAAGAGGGTGGGCCAGTCCAGTCCGCTCAGTCCTCGAACGGCCTCAAACGGCCCGCTCTTAGCCCGGTCTTCGCCCCGTGCTGCGTCCCGCGCTGTGGGAGTTAAGTGATGTTATATAGGGGACGTGATAGGCGAGGGGCGGGCCAGCGGGGAGAGCGGACCGGATGCTATGTCCGTGGTCTCGCAGGGACTCCTGGTCACTGGAGTCCCCGCACGCTCGCAGCCCCGCCGAGCCACTCACCCTTGCCTCCGCCTTTCTCCTCCTATTGCCGGTAAAAGATGCTCCTCGCACTCCCGTGCGACGCGGCACCCGCGAAGCGGGTGCGGCTAGGTGGACAGATGGAACTTGCCTCTTCGGACTGGAAAGTGTTCACAACGCCTCTGGTAAGTGAAGAAATCGCCCCACAGGTGCTTGTAGGAGTCGCCTTATGACTCTCAAGGGAGGCGGGGGGCGGGCCAGTGGGGAGAGCGGACCGGATGCTATGTCCGTGGTCTCGCAGGGACTCCTGGTCACTGGAGTCCCCGCACGCTCGCAGCCCCGCCGAGCCACTCACCCTTGCCTCCGCCTTTCTCCTCCTATTGCCGGTAAAAGATGCTCCTCGCACTCCCGTGCGACGCGGCACCCGCAAAGCGGGTGCGGCTAGGTGGACAGATGGAACTTGCCTCTTCGGACTGGAAAGTGTTCACAACGCCTCTGGTAAGTGAAGAAATCGCCCCACAGGTGCTTGTAGGAGTCGCCTTATGACTCTCAAGGGAGGCGGGGGGCGGGCCAGTGGGGAGAGCGGACCGGATGCTATGTCCGTGGTCTCGCAGGGACTCCTGGTCACTGGAGTCCCCGCACGCTCGCAGCCCCGCCGAGCCACTCACCCTTGCCTCCGCCTTTCTCCTCCTATTGCCGGTAAAAGATGCTCCTCGCACTCCCGTGCGACGCGGCACCCGCAAAGCGGGTGCGGCTAGGTGGACAGATGGAACTTGCCTCTTCGGACTGGAAAGTGTTCACAACGCCTCTGGTAAGCGAAGAAATCGCCCCACAGGTGCTTGTAGGAGTCGCCTTATGACTCTCAAGGGAGGCGGGGGGCGGGCCAGCGGGGAGAGCGGACCGTCTCGCACTCAGAGTCCACTACTTCATCCTTCACCCACTGGTCGTAGGGCAGGGGGAAAGGAATCCTGCGACAATGGGCCAAGTGAATCCAGTTCTTACAGCCAGCGACCTTGACTGCAGTGCACGTTAACAAATGGAATTGCTCTGGCCACTTCCACAGCAGCTCCAAACTCTTCTTCTGCTGGAAATTCTTGATGAGGATATAGTCACCATGCTGAATGTCATGCACGAGCCCCTCTGCTGTGTCTGGCAGGGTGTCCCGGACCTGTTAGTGAATAGAACACAAACTTTCGGTTAACTGACCAAGATAATCAATAATGGGTACTCATCATCAGAAAACTGCCGAGGTCGTGGGATGCCCCAGACATTTGCTGTGCACCCGAACACGATCTAATACAGTGGCAATCCTTTTCCTAGAATGTGCTGTTGTTCTGGTTGACAACAGAGCTAACGGTAAAGCATCTGGCCACTGTAACCCTGTCTTTGCTTGAATTTTTGCCAGTTTGAGCTTGAGAGTACCATTGTACTTCTCAGCCAAACCTGCTGACAGTGGATGATTGGCAGCATGGAATTTTACCTTTATGTGTAAACCATCACAAATCAATTGGATCACTTTCGCATTAAAATGACTTCTGTTTTCGCTCCAAATCATTCGGGGCAAGCCAAAACTAGGAAAGAACTCTTTCAGGAGTACCTTTGTAGTCGTAATGGCTGTATTGTCCTTAGTGGCATAAGCCTCAACCCATTTACTAAATGCACTGACAGCCACTAAAACATACTTCAAATTATTGCATCTTTCTAACCCAATGTAGTCCATTTGAAGGATTTCAAAAGAAAAAGTAGGCGGTGCAAAATTACCAGGCAGTGCAGTGGTGCCCTTTCCAGGATTGTGCATCATGCACACTATACAGTACTTCACTAAATTTGCAGCTGTCTTAGGGATATTGTCATTCTGTCATACAGGGTTTAACAACTCACAAATGCCTTTTGCCCTAATATGGGCTAGGCCAGGGGCCATCGTAACCACAGGGAGAATATATGCATCGGGCAGCATCCATCTCTGCTTCCCTGACTTATCAATCAAATAACCCTCATCATTCAATTGTGCTCTACTTTCCTGTCACACTGCTAACCCTTGTGCTGTGGCTTCACCTTGTATCTCTTTTACATTCTCAAGGGTGTCCTTGAACATGGCAATCTCAGGCACCCACCTAACTGGACCTGCTACAAACAAACATTCTTTTCTTCTTTTTCTGAACTGTTTCCTTGGCTGTCTTGTCTGCAAAAGCATTTTTCCTACCTACATCATCGGTGACCTTCCTGTGGGCGCTACAGTTTACTATCGACAATGTCTAGGGGAACGTTAAAGGGGACAAAAGCCTCAATATGAGGTACCCATGTTGACTTTTGGTGGCATGGGAAGTAAGAACCCCTCTCTAAGCCCAGAGTCACCCAAAATTATGGGTGACCCCAAAAGCATACTGGCTGTCAGTATTGATATTGACAACCAGTCCTTCACTCAATTCCCAAACTCGAAAAAGGGCAGCAAGATCAGCAGCTTGAGCCGACTGATAAGGAAATCGTTATATCTCTACTACTGTATGTAGTGTGGTAATAGCATAAGCAGCAGTTGTAGTGCCATCTGGTAATTTGAAACAAGAGCCATTGACATATAGCTCCCTTTGTGGATCAGATAAGGGAACATCAGTCAAGTTTACCCTTCCTTTCATCTCTTCTTCCGTACGGAAGATACAGTCATGTTCCTCGACTTCATCACTCTCAGAAGGGAGGGGCAGTAACGTGGCTTGCTTCAGAGTAGAACCTGTTTGTGTTAGGGATGCACTATACACTAGCCCTTCAGGTGCTCAATTATACATAAATTCTAATCCTCTAAGTGCTCAAACTTGTCCATAAAGTACAAAATAAATGTATCAACAAGATAATGTCAAAACAACCATTACATATGCAAGCCAGTTTGTTGAACAATTCTTTCTTGTATTTATTTTCTTGTGCTTGTTTTCATGTTCTCATGATTTCACAGGGTTCATTCTATACATGAAGATACTAGGATATTTACATCTGACTGGTATTCGCATCTGCTATTGCATTTCGGTAAATACCTTCATCAGGGGAATACTAGAAATAATAAGAATGCTTCTTGTAACAACTCAAATGTCAATGTTATTTACAATTAGTACATAGTAAATAGGGGAATGGGATAGCACCTCTCGATCCACCAATAATGTGCTATATTGTTTCTGGTGCTCTCTGAACAAGGAATCCATAATGTGCAACCATGCTGTTTATGTAAAAAATCACGAGGTGTCTGTGTGTGGATAATAAGTACTCCACTCACCAAACCTGTGCTCTACAGAGCTGACTGCTTAAATGTCAAAAACCCTCACCTGTAACAAAACGCTAAGGATATTAAACAAGCCAGGAAGCTTGTTTCACCTACAAAACATAAAAGTACTGTATTTGTGCCATAATTGTTACTTAAAGTCAAGCCTGTACTCATCAAAACCACAAAATAAAGACATACTTTAGTGTGCTTCGTACGCCCCTCTGCTGGGTAAACACCCGTGTTCTCCGACCACTGTATGACAATCTGGAATATTCAGTCGACACAAACACGAAGACTATGTAAGAGATAATCGTAATCCCTTATATACACTGCTTGCACAGTGACTCCAAATTTCTAACAGAGATCCCCTAAATGCATACCTTATCCACAATAGTAGCGTTAATCGTCACTCCTCATTTCACGTTGATACAGGCTTCCGCATCAAGTGCGCTTGCTAGCTGATGTAAACTGTGCATACACCTTTTTAAAGTGAACGTTGCTTCCATGATACTGACCTTTGAGCAATGGAACTAGAAAGAGGACTCCTATGAAAAGCTTCCCGCTAATTCTGCCTCTACGATAATGGTATTCACCTCTGAATGTTTATTCTTGACGGACTCTGTGGTCTTGAATCTTTAACTTTATTATAACACAGAACATAACACAATCCAGTCTACTCGTTCTAATTGCTTGTAATAACTGCAAGCAACTTAACCAACTAAAAACACCATAACGCCAAACCATCATTTTCCACATATTCAAAAAAAGAATATTAAAAAAATGCTCAATATCCATCAAAAAAAACTGTGGGTAAAATAAATATATAAGTAGTTTGAATGTGTACTAACAGTCATGTGTGTGCGTGCTCAATGTTATCCTCACAAACAGATTACTGAACTCGTTTTCAGTGAGCCGGATAAACAATACACTGCATTATTTGTACAATAGAAAGTGGTGCAAAACAGTTACATAACATTAAGTACATACTCTTCAAGATTATCATAGAAAACACATCATTTCTATTTTGTCATTCAGCCCACAAGGTGCTAATGTTTTCAGAAAACTTATCCAACATGTCTCTCTTTGTGATAAGTGTCGGGTGACATCAACATGTTCGGATTCAAACACCCTTCCCAAAATTGTAAACCGTAATTGCGGAATGGTATGCTTCATTACACCCCAATGCACAGCTAAGCACAACTTGATGTTTGCAGTTGTAATCATGCTTTTGTGCTCGATCATACGAATTTTAACTTTTCTGCTAATTCGTCCTACATATACCAGTCCACACGGACATTTAATCGCATAAATTACCATATTTCTATTACAATCTGCGGTATGCTTTAGTTTGATAAGTTTGCCCGTATGAGGGTGTGTAAAACTGTCCCCAACCATAACATTTCCACAAAGCCCACAGTTTTGCCATTTCCTCATGCCTTTGTTACCTTTATCAGAGTGGGTTACAAACCTCTTCTTCATCTTGGCACTTGGCCTTCAAAAAGCACTCACCAAGGCACGCAATGATTTGCTACGAAAACAATCTCCACAGCAAAATACCTGCATGGTATATGTGTCTAAATATTCAACTGTGTCACAGTCTGTTAAAAAAAATCACTAATCGTTGGGAATTACTACAAAGTGAGCAAGACTTACAGGGTTTATTTCTGGAGGAACCTCTTTTTGCCTATACCAAGGGCAAAAATCTACGTACCTTACTTGCCCCCCCACAAATTGTTCAGACACAACAAGATCATCATGGAACCAAAAAATGCAATAGTTGTACTCATTGCAATAATGTGAATGTTGGACACACTTTAACTCATCCTTTATCTGGCAAAAAGATCAGGCTTAGGCACACCAGTGATTCCAATTCTTCAACTGTAATTTACTGTATTAAATGCCCATGCGGGAATCATACATTGGCAAAACAGCACGTAAAATTGAAATTCGAATCACAGAGCATAAAAGCAGAATACTTATATTGAGCAGAACCATCTCCTTGCTTCCCACCAAGCAGGCTTCAGCTCGGGCCACTCGACCGAGTCAGTGGTGCTTGCGGTTCTCGATGAGTTGAAAGCCAAGGCCGACATCAACTCCCCTCAAGCTCTGGTTCTCCTGGATTTATCCGCTGCGTTTGACACGGTCGATCATACCATCCTTCTTGACCGTGTCAGCGCAGCGGGTGTTCGGGGCTCCGCTCTTTCCTGGATTACGTCCTTTCTTTCAGGACGCTCACAAGCTGTTCACCTCTCCGGTTTCTCTGCCTCCCCCCTCCCAGTGTCCTGTGGGGTTCCCCAAGATTCCTCTCTCTCCCCTCTTCTTTTCAATCTTTATATTCGTCCCCTTATAGTCTCTCTTCTCGATCTGGGGGTCTCTGTGTACAACTACGCAGATGACCTCCAGCTCGATTTTTCTTCTTTTTCTCACTCCTTATCTTTTTTTTGTTCCACTCTGGTTTCCATTTCCGGGTGGATGAGCGCCAATCACCTCAAGCTCAATCCAGATAAGACTGAGCTTGTCTTGACGGGTGGCTCATCCAACCACTGGTCCTCTGCTTTCTGGCCCCCTATTTTTGGTCCCCCTCCTACCCCTGTTCCTTCCGTCAAAACACTGGGCATTAAGGTCAGCCATGACCTGTCAATGCACGGCCAGGTCAGTTCTGAAGTGTCTTCCTGTTTTCTTTCCCTCTGACTGATTCGTAAAATTTCCCGTTTCTTTTCCCTTGATTCCCTCAAAATTATTATTTTGGCCCTCATCACTTCCCGCCTTGATTATGGAAACAGCTTGTTCGTGGGTATCCCTGCCTACGATACCCGTTGTCTCCAAGCAATCCAAAATCAGGCTGCCCGACTTATTTTTCATTTTCCCAAAACTCACCATATCACTCCCGTCCTCAAATCTCTCCACTGGCTCCCCGTTCTACAGAGATCCCTGTTTAAACTAGGGTGCCTAGTCTTCCGGGCTGTTGATCGCTCTGCTCCGGCGTTCATCAATTCCTTGATCTCCACTCACACCGATGCCCGTACCTTCCGCTCATCTACCTTGGCCCTCCTCACTGTTCCCCGCTTTCGAAAATCTCGCACTGGTGGAACCAGATTCTCTGTCCTTGCCCCCCGGTTCTGGAACTCCCTCCCTCTCTCCATGCGTTCTATTCCCATTTTTTCACACTTCCGCAAAGCGCTCAAAACATTCTTGTTTGCCCAGGCCTACTCCTGCTAACTGCCTTGGCCCTGTCTGTTCTGTTCAGTAGAGCTCTCAGCGCCAGGAAGCAGTTTGGCCACCGTGTGCTCTATAAATACTTTATTTCATTTCCTTTCATTTAATTTCATAAAAGCAGAATACGCACAATAAATAAAACATCCAGTATAGCTACCCATTGGAATGACGCTAAACATTCAATATCCCAATAACGCTTCCAAGTAATTGAGCAGGTGAAGCCAGGTATGGATGTCAATACATTTTTGCTCTAAAGAGAGATCTTTTGGATCAAAACATTGGGTACAATGCATCCTGTAGGTCTTAATGATCGTTTTGACATGAGTTGTTTCCTGTAACTAATGCATACATCATGTTAGTCCTTTTTCACTCAGATGCATACGATAGGTGAAAGTTTGTTTTTCACAATCGCTTCTATTTTATCACATCTTTCGTTATTTATTTTCATTGTTTCACTTTTTTCTATACTTCTGCCACAATCTAGCATGCATTCTTTCCTTAGGTATTTTGTCTTATTTATTTCAATCATTGTTTTTTGGCCCGCAGGCCCATTTCTTAGAATCTTTTCTTTACCTGTGAGTGACTATATGTCCCGAGCATTGTCTCTGGTACAAGATGGCCCACGTGCCCATTCCTTTTTTCATTCATATTACAGCGCTTTTTATCCATGCGTACTCCTATGCCTGTCTTTATTTTGGAGCGACTAGAACTCTTTCGGCTTTTTAGCGTTAATATGGTTTGCACTAATAGTGCTGTTTTATCGATTGTGTACATAGTGGTTGCACTTAGAGGTTTGCCGTTATTGTTGTAGTGATCTGTGCTACCTTTTCCAAGATGGTGCCCGCACTTTATTTGTAGTCCGCTTTCTACGTCTATCTCGCGGCGTGTATTTCTGCCGGTCTCTGTTTGTGATCTCTACAGTTTTGACTCACAAGCATTTCACAGCCGCCTTTGTAAATTATCGTTTGAAGTCGGTAAGTACCATGATAGACATGGTATCTTTTTTAAACTTGTTCTCGTTTCTTTTTTTGGTCCGCGGTTTTAGCTCAATGGTTACTTGTTTTTGTCCACAGGTTCCGTATTTTGAAAGGGGTCATTGGTTTTGAATTGTTTGGAAAGCCATTTCTGTGTACATACGGTTGAGTGTTGTTAATGCCATTTTCTCAGTTTCCTCGAATATAGTTTAGCATGACACTTATTGTCCATTGTTGTCATATTATAGCTCTATCATCGCGAGACGCTGTGCTTACATTGTTTGTTCATCTCTTCATTGTGCTATAGGTGAGCCCTTTATGTTATTTACCACCTTACGGCAAGTCTGCAAGTTGTTCTTTATTTATATAGTAATTGGCTTTATCCTCTTTCAGAGCTTGGCATTACCCGTTCAGCCAGGTATTGGGAAATCTATCTGTTAAATATCAGTTTGGGCTATTGGCCTTTCACTTAGTTTTCTTTTGTTCATCCATGACTACACGTTGGGTATGAATTGTATTAGATCCACTGGTGCACTCCAAGTTTAGACTGCATGAATCCTTACAGTTTATTTAGTTTAGTGCACTCCTTCCAAAGTGTTGTGTCTAAGAACACTGTTATGCAACTGATTACTAGGAAAGGTGGAGGTGCCCCACCTTTAAAGGTCGTGTGCACTCTTCAACATTGGCCTGAAGAGGTCATTCCAAAGTTTATCATTTATTCATTTCAAACACGTATCTCAAATAAATTCATCCAAGTCATTGTTTGATTATTCTTTTTCTTGTGATCATTTATTTGTTTATATTTGATGTTATCATCTTGATTAAATCATATTCACTTCTCATTTACCCAATGCATTTCGGGTCAGGGACCCTTCGTCTGGGGTCTCTATAAGAAAAAACAAGGACTTTTATGAGCCACCCATACATATCTCTTATTTCAATACTAAAACATTAGAAAAAACTTAACAGCAACTCTATAAGCAAACCATTCAATCAATGGATGTATCAAATCACTTTACAATACTCTCTGTAATCAAAATGGTCTCGACATTTCACGGGGAACGTTAACTTAACCAAACTATGTTTCAAAAACTGAAATAAACTGCATAGCTTCTTAAACTTGCTAAGATAGTTTGTTGTGCAAAGTAATAAAGCCTCTGTTCGCTGTTAGTACTCACGGAAGTGATAATTCGTGTCAGCTTCGTGGTGTAGCCAATCCCTGACGTTCTAGCAGTTTAGCTGCATGTCTGGTTTAAAAACAGTGCTGTGAATGGGTCACGTGTGTGTCACATGATTGCAACTGGATAACTCTCAAGTTAAAACTCAAAACTGAACGTGAATGGAAAAATGAGGGAAATTAATAATAGTAAATAAACTGGGATCAGGAAAGTAGAGTTGTAAAACAAAATGCGATGAAATCCTTGCACACTAGCGTTCCACTGAGTGTAATGCTATTGGAAAACTCTCCTCTGATTGGATGTTATGCGGGTCACATGATCGCAACTTGTGTGTGTAGATAAACTCAAACTACGATGTAAATTATGTACTGAACCTAACGGGGTACATAATGTATGGGTGTAGAATATCTAAACCATAAAGAACAATGGTCCCAAAACTTGTAATATATCCGTGCAGAAAATAGTGAAAAAACAACAACATATACTTGTTCCGTGAATACATTCTCCAATTTTGCCATAAAGGTGTTTGCGGGGGACCCGTCCTACGCAAACACCTTTATGGCAAAATTTTAGAGTGACCACATTCTTGGGAATCCGAATTGGCAAGATGGATTAATGTTATTCAAAAGATATATTGATGACATTTTCATATTGTGGAAAGGATCAAGACAACAATTGGAGGAGAACATAATAATGCTAAATCAACAACATCAAAGAATTAAATTTACCCACCAAATACATAATAAAGAACTGGCTTTTCTGGATGTTAAAATAAGGATTGAAGACAAGAAACGCATCACGAGTGTTTACATAAAAAGTACAGATAGAAACAGCAGTTTGCACTTTGAAAGTTTTCACCATTATTCTTTAAAAAAAACATTTACCTTTTTCACAGTTCATCAGACAAAAAAGAATTACATCAGATCCTAATGAGGTATCATCCACTATTGACAATCAGATCAAAAAATATCTTAAACGAGGATATCCGAAAAAGATACTTGAAGAATCTAAAAACAAAGTAATGGCAATGAATCGAGAAGATCTTCTTGAAACTAAAGAGAAAAAAGATAATAAACTCACAGTTTGTGTGCTCAAACACTCTACACAATCTAAACAAATCACAAGAATAATGAGACATTATTGGACAATGATCACTCAAGAACCAGATCTCCAATCATTATTTGCTGAACAGATCACATTCGCCTTCAACAGATCAAGAAACATTAAAGAACTGTTAAAGAGAAAGGAATCTAAAAGCATAACAGGAAATTATAAAGGCATAAAGAAATGTATGAACTGCGTACATTGTAACAACGTGATACTGGGAAGAGTATTTACTCATCCGATGACAGGAAAACAGATTTCTTTACTCCATTCAAGTACCTTAGATACAAAAAATTTCATATATGGCATTAAATGCCCATGTGGTAAATTGTACATAGGCCAAACCGAACGAAAAATTAAAGTGAGAATAACAGAACACAAGAGTAACATCAGGCAAAGGAATCAGAAGTCATCCATAGCAGTACATTGTTTGGAGGCTAAACATAACATTTCTCAACTTCGTTTTACCATACTTGAAGTGATCACAACAGAAGAAGACACTGACATTCACAAGAAAAGATTAAGAGCAGAATATTTTTGGATTCGTAAAATGTGCAGTTTACAACCACAAGGACTAAATGATAGGATTTAATTATCTTGTTTTCTTTAATGAACATTACTGACTGTTGTTTCTGCTAACTATTTCCCAATTCAAGATGGCCGACATCACAGTGTTTTATTTTGTTTTATGTTTTAGGATTGCAATGATACAGCTTTTCTTCAGATTATACTTCTTAACCTTTGGGTTTTTGGTTCCATCAATTTCCTGCAATTATGTAAAAATGTATTCACGGAACAAGTATATGTTGTTGTTTTTTCACTATTTACTGCACGGATATATTACAAGTTTTGGGACCATTGTTCTTTATGGTTTAGATATTCTACACCAATACATTATGTACCCCGTTAGGTTCAGTACATAATTTACATCGTAGTTTGAGTTTATCTACACACACAAGTTGCGATCACGTGAGCCGCAAAACATCCAATCAGAGGAGAGTTTTCCAATAGCATTACACTCAGCGGAACGCTAGCGTGCAAGGATTTCATCGCATTTTGTTTTACAACTCTACTTTCCTGATCCCAGTTTATTTACTATTATTAATTTCCCTCATTTTTCCATTCACGTTTAGTTTTGAGTTTTAACTTGAGAGTTATCCAGTTGCGATCATGTGACACACACGTGACCCATTCACAGCACTGTTTTTAAACCAGACATGCAGCTAAACTGCTAGCACATCAGGGATTGGCTACACCACAAAGCTGACACGAAGTTACACTTCCGTGAGTACTAACAGCGAACAGAGGCTTCATTACTTTGCGCAACAAACTATCTTAGCGAGTTTAAGAAGCTATGCAGTTTATTTCAGTTTTTGAAACTTAGTTTGGTTAAGTTAACGTTCCCCGTGAAATGTCGAGACCATTTTGATTACAGAGAGTATTGTAAAGTGATTTGATACACCCATTGATTGAATGGTTTGCTTATAGCGGTACTATTGGACAGACTCCAACGAGTCCAGTCGGCAGCAGCCAAATTGGCCCTTGGTTGGACCAGGAGATCCTCGGCCACAGCAGCTTTAGCCGAGCTACACTGGCTTCCCCTGAAGCAACGAATAGCCTTCAAGGCTCTCTGCTTGGTCTTCAAGGCATTACATGGATCGGGCCCAAGACCCCTACAACAAATGTTTTCCTGGTATATTCCTACCAGAACTCTACGATCAGCTACAGCCTGCCTTGTGACGGTACCCAGATTTAATAAGGTAAGGACCGGGGGAAGATCTTTCAGAGTGGCTGCTGCTAAGCTTTGGAACAGTCTGCCCGCCGACATTCGTCAAATTCCACAGCTCCTGCCTTTCAGGAAACGAATAAAAACGTGGCTCTTCCCCTAGTTTTCCCCCGCCACGTCTATCCCCCTAAAACAGATTCCCATTGCTTCTAGCTCAGGAGTAAGCTTTCAGCGCCAGGATACCTGCCAGGTGACAGCTGCGCTTTATAAGTGTTTTAAATAATTAAAAAAAAAAAAATAGAGTTGATGTTAAGTTTTTTCTAATGTTTTAGTATTGAAATAAGAGATATGTATGGGTGGCTCATAAAAGTCCTTGTTTTTCCTTATAGAGACCCCAGACGAAGGGTCCCTGACCCGAAATGCATTTGGTAAATGAGAAGTGAATATGATTTAATCAAGATGATAACATCAAATATAAACAAATAAATGATCACAAGAAAAAGAATAATCAAACGATGACTTGGATGAATTTATTTGAGATACGTGTTTGAAATGAATAAATGATAAACTTTGGAATGACCTCTTCAGGCCAATGTTGAAGAGTACACGTTGGGTATGACCATGTAATTTTGCATTTTTTCACCACATCATTGCACATGGGTGTACTTTTATCGCTTTACTATACCTAAGAGTTTTTTCGTTTAACCCAGGACTACATTGAAGCATGCATCATTTTGTATTGGTGTAATGGTATCCACGTATTGTTGTCTCTTGAATACTGATGTATAAGTAAATTCATGATTGTGATATTCATGTTTGTTTCTACAGTTTGCCCCTGAAGACGGGACGTCACTGTCCCGAAATGCATTGGGCAGTTTTTTAAATATTTATGTTCTGACATTATGGATTACATTGTATTTGCTTGTGTTGATCATGATGTAATGATTGCATAATTTTGTTTTTCCGTGATTTATCACACATTCACTTAAACTTGTATATGTTTTGATATCAGAAAGTTGAAGAACGATGTATGAGCAAAACAAAATATAACATACTATGTATGAGACATAACTGTTTTATCTCATATTATTATTGAACTATAAGTTTGAAGATTACAGGGTCCAGGTGGACTCTAGTGCACAGTGCACAGTGTTTACTGACGTGCCGGTCAGTATACTTGTTTTGCTTTGATTTACATGCTTGTAGGACAGCAAGCGACACACTGTAGCACCATTCGTTCAGGTAGGTATAATAGGTTTCCATAGCTTACTTAAGAAAGGAGTGCGCTTCCGTCCCCCACACATTCAATTACTTAAAAGACTGACATACTACCAGCTCTGAGCGGCGCTGCACTCCCTCTTTGCCTCCTTCCCGATAGCACCCCCAAAGTACCAGGTGCTGGAGGAGTTTCCGGGCAGCCCATCCCCACATAAACTCATCACCCATAAACTCATACTCCGGCATGCAGCGCACAGCACCGCTCACTGTCACCTTGAAGCAATGCGAATGGGAAGAGATAGTGGGGATCCCCCAGGAGGATAACACATGGGCGTACTGCTGCAGGCTGAGGCTAATTCATTTTAAGTTCATACACAGAGTGTATAGGACTCCCGTGTGGCTGCATAGAGCTGGGCTAAGCGAGGAATGCTCGCTGCGTTCTGTGCAAGACACCGGATGCATTATTCTGGCACTTGTCTTGGACCTCCCCGGAAATCTCACAATAGTGGGGTTGCATTTTTGAAGTGCTGGAGATGGTTCTAGAGTGTAGATTCAAGTGCTCTCCCCTACTGGCTTTACTTGGATATGTGAGCAATGTGCCAACAGCAGTTAAGAAAATAGCCGCTATGCATTTACTGCTGGAGAAGCAGTGAATTACGATGTGCTAGGGCCGAAGAAGGGGCCCTTGTGTCACTGACTGAATCAAGGATGCAGCATTCTGCCATGATCAGCTGTCTGAATTCTGGGAGCTGATGTCTGCTCAGGCACACCTTCAGGATATAAAGGGGAACCACTAGAGCTACCTAAGATTCCACCCCTTGGACCAAACTGAGATCCCAAGAGTAGATGAGTAGGGAACTGAGGGGCGATACGTGGGCCACCTATGCTTGCATAGCGCACACCCAGGTAACCTGAACACCTCTCATCTCTTTCCTTCTCTTTCCTTTCCTGACCTCCTGGCTCCCCAGGATCTTGTTGAGAGGTGAAAGCATGGGTACATTGGAATTTGGATTTTTTTTTTGGACACTAGTACATGAGCTGTGGACAATGGTCAAGACTTAATAATGTGTGCCACTTAATAATTTAACTAGATACATGCACCCTAAACTCTGTCCCATTGCAAAAGTAATGCTATCAATGTACTGTGTTGATGTTTGTATTCAGTGGAAAACTCAATAACATTTTTTTTAAATAATCTGCATTTTACATCAGCGCAAGCCACCCCTACCAAAATGCTCTGAGTATTGGTGAGGTGGCTGGGGCATTGATGATAAGTGTGTGGTATATCTGGGAGACTCCCCCCTACCCAGAGCTTCCATCAAGGTCTTTGCCTCCACTGGGCTAAACTCTGGGATTACGTGTCTGGAGGCAGGTGTACCCTAAGGGCATGCCGGAGTTGTAGATACTAGTGGAACTGGTTCCCTACAAGGAGTAGGTTTGTTGAAGGTCTTGAAAAAACACCATATGGGATCCCTTCCAAATGTCCCCCAGAAGCGTGATGCCAATGGCATTCCAGCGAGCTAACCCCTCCAATGATGAAGTCTACCTCAGCCACCTGCCCTGCTTTAATGAAGTTTGTAGCGTGAGCTTGGACCACTACCTTGTGGGCTGCTCTCCATCCTTCAAGTACCAACCAGGTTATCTCAGGTAGCGTAGAGGGAACTGTGTCCCCGTATATAATCGCAAGAATCCTGGGAAAATCTATCTCTCTTAGCTCTAGTTTGTAGGCCGGATGAGCCCACCCTCCATCCATCCGTTCATTGATATCCACCAAAAAAAGTGTAATGCCAAGTAATAGAGGTCAAGATTGGATACTCCCAGACGCCGTCTTAGGGGGCACATTGACAAGTCTAAAACACCAATCGTGGCCGTGAATTGTGCCATAGAAATCTTATCATCACCAAGTCCACCATGCGAAACCAGCAGCGGGGAATCAGGTGTGGAAAATTTGATAGGAAATAAAGGAAGTGTGGCAGCATCATATTTGTGCATAACGCTATCCTCCCCATTATGTTCCATGGGAGTGACTGCCATCTCTTAAAATCTTTCCTGTTTTTGCGAAAGACCGGGGTAATATTAATAGACCATGCTAATTGAGGAAACAGAGCCACCATGATGCCTTGGTACATAAAACTGAGGCAGCAAATAGGAATGGCTGTCTGCCAGTCCACACAGTCGTGCAAGAGTGCCAGTGGAACCAGTGCCGATTTCCTAGGGTTGACGGTTAATCCCAATAATTCCGCAAAAAGTTGCAGGATCCAGAGACATTGAGGGCCACTTCAGGCCAGGTCAGCCAAGTATAGCAGATCATCATCCACGTGTAAAGCGATGCAGTCTTCATGCTCTTGACCCAATTCCCACCCCTGTATCTGTGCATCACACTGTATAAGCCTTGCTAGAGGATAAATTATCAGTGCCAAGAGTACTGGGGGCAACCCTGTTGAGTTGTTCCTCGCCATATGGGGAATTCCTCAGAGACTGCACAGTTGACCTGAACTCTGTCAATGGGTTCCAGATTACAGAACCGGGGCCAAAACCTGCTCATTCAAGCATCTTTGCAAGTATGCCCAATCAACTGTATCAAACACTTTTTCGAAGTCTATTAAAAGTAGAGCCAGGGGAAGAGGTATGCAACGAACAAATGCTATATGGAGACGACAGAGATGGTGTCTTGTGCTCCTGCTGAGCATGAAGTCACACTGATCAGAAAGAATAAGAGACCAGAGGACCTACCTGAAGTGCGTAGCAAGAATCTTGGCAAAGATTTTCAATTTCCCATTAATGAGGGAGATGTGGTGGTACTCCGCTAATCCTGGGCGTAGTTCACGAAGAACCGCTACACGTAGCTACGCAAAGTGCACTTCGCACTACGCGAGCTGCGCGTAGCTATGCGAACTACATAGTGGACTGTGCAAAATGCTGTTCTCACTGATTGCACAGTGCCGGATGCTTGTCCACACTGTGCAAGCAGTGCAAACTGCATCTTGCACAGTGGAAACGTCGTTTTCTGCCGCTCGAGTAGATTTCTACTCAAGCAGCCACTTTCTCAATGCGGACTGGTATTTTCTCATCGCGAGAGGTCGCAAGCATACGCGACCTTTCACAATGAGAAACCTGATCTCCCTGCATTGAGAATCTCGCCGGGGGGTTTATTTTCCATGCTCGCGATCGGCAACTTGATGTTGCTGATCGTGAACATGGAAAAGGTCTTGCCGGGATGTCCTTTTGCTTGCTCGTGATCGCCTGCTTGACATTGGAGTACCACGAGCAAGCAAAAAATGACTGCTGTGCTACGCTACGCTACACGTGTTTGCACTGTGCTACATGCAATTCGCGTAGTGCAAAGTTGTGCAAACTGGCCTGAGATTTTTGCCCGCCTCCATCAAAGGTATAGCCTCACTCACCTCTTCCAGTATAATGGCCTTATCCAGTGCATGATGCTCTGCTCATGACAGACACCACAGCAGCACCCAATCAAGGAGAGGCACCTTAATCTTACCTGCTGGGTGCGGGGTAGCTGCATAGAGGGATGAACAGTAGTCCATAAATGCTTGGGCAATGCTGGGGGAGGTACGGTGGGTGCAGCCCATGCCATCCAAATTTTCTGGGATAACCTTGCTTGCTAAGGGCTATGAGCTAGCCAGTAAAGTAGTTTCCTATTTTTGTCTCCGCTTCCATAGACCTGCGCTTTGGATGCTCGACAAAGCAGCTTTGCCACTACAAGAGATAGCAGTTTGATCTCCTCACAAATCATCACCAGCTGTCTACTGATATTGTCTTCAGGACCTCTGGCCAGTCGATCCTCTAGGTGTATCGCCGTGGCCTCTAGTCGGGTCACCCAAAGGTGGCGCTGTAGCTTGGCTTGTCTAAGGATATTCTTGGCATGACTCTGGATGGTGGCCTCACATGGCTCCCAAAGGATACCTGGTGGTTGTACTGAGTCGGCATTGAGCTGAAAGTATTTGGCTGAGTTCCCTACCTACTGCCTTAATGTACCTCTAAACCTGGAGATATAAGGCGATAAGCCATCACATTGGATGGCAGTGCGAGGTGGGGTCACCAATTTGAACCTGTAATGGAGCATGTTCTGAAATTCCCCGGGGGAGTATCTGAATGTGTGAAACTAGGAGAGCGTCTTGAGCCGGCATAATGATCAAGTCAATTTGTGCATGTGTATGGTGTGCCACTAACGTATGTCTGAACTGTTGTTGTCTGGGGATCCAAACCCTCCATACATCACACAGACCCAGTGTATTTGCCCACTTTTGCAGTGATCAGGCACGTGTGTTTCCCTACTCTGAACCAGTGCCCATAACATCCAATAACGGATCAGAAACAGCATTGAAGTCCCCACCTATAAGAGTAAAGTAGTTGGGAGGCCAGATTCCAGGTAAAGGAAAGTAGACAGGAAGGAATCTAAAGCCACTGGAGGAGAGTATATGCATGGAAGGTTCAGGTAATGGCCCTCCAAAGAGCCTGTAAGTGCAAGGTACCCACCCAGCAGGTCAGAATAGACATAAGGCACCACTATGAGAAAAGGAGCGCCTAAAAAGATGACCACACCCCCTTGTAAACCCACCATGATAGACCCAGTCATACCCTTGTCTTGCAAGAAATAGGCACTTGGACCCCAGGGGGTGGGTCTCTTGGAGCATTAAGACGGAGGGAAGAAAGCGCTGGGTGTAGCGCAGTACTGCGGAATACTTGATTAAGTCAGGAGCCCACGAGACACATGTGCCAAGACGTGTCAAGCATCACAGGTGAGGGCAGTAAAGTGCCTGGGACCCATCGCCATTCACCTAGTATTGGACCCCTGTGACAACTTAAAAGGGAAAAGATCCAGAAACAATCAATAAAGCAGTAACAAGCACACTTACGGCGTGAAACCCCTTGTCCCCCACAACTCCTCCATACTTCTCTTTAAGAAGCATCTTTCACCCAGGTATCCAAACTGGGAGTAAACAAAAGAGAAAGAAACTAAATGGAACTCCTCTAATCAGGCATGGTACATTGGATTCCTCCAAGTATTAGGAACAATGGAGGAAATCCCTCATAACCATACAAGGACAGATCGAAGCTTGCAGCGACAACACTCAAAGTTCTCTGTTTGCCAGTCCCTCAACTCTGAGTCCAAGCCATGTCATATAATCAGTGATGGAGTGTGGCTCAGATGTTCTTCAAATTGGGACTGCTTCCATGGTCCATTCCTTCTGTGACTGAGGACTCTAGTCTAGTTGGGTGTTGAGTCGGCGAAGCTTCCGATTGCAGAGAGAGTGATCTGGTCCCTGCTGCACGTCATTGTGGACAAGAACGGGTGCAGGCTTTTTTTCAGTTGCAGGTCATCTGCTGCTCGTTAGACAGAGGGCAGCAAGAAGAGGAGGGCAAGGGTCACCCCTGATCAGTCAACAGCTTTTCTTCTGTGAGCCAGTCCCAGGCATATTCAGGGCTTTTGAAAAAATACGACCTACCCTCATGAAGGAGTTTGAGGTGAGGTGGGAATAAACGCTTGTAGGATAATTGAAGGTCTCTGAGCTGCTGCTTAACAGCCTCATACAATCTGCATTTTGCTTGAACTTTTCTTGTGTAGTCAGGAAAGAGAAGAATTTGGGAATGTTGGTAGTGGAGGTAGTGGATGTCCTTATGCGCCCTGCCTCCTCAGAATGGAGTCCCTATCTTTGAAGTTGAGAAAGCATGCAATTATTGGCCATCTCTGGGCACATGGAGGGGAATTAGAGGCTAATGACCTGTGCGCCCATTCCACTACAAACCAGTGTGAGAGTTTTCCTTTAGGCATCCAACATTGAAGCCAGTCCTCCAAAGATTTGGCTGGTTCGGAGCCTTTGACAACTTTGGGGAATCCCATGAAGCATAAGTTGTTGCGTCTAGAACAGTTCTCCATGTCTTCGGTGCGGTGGTTGAGCTCTACTGTGTGGGTGAGAAGGCGGTTCACTTTTACTTTGAGGTCGGTGACTTTATCTTCAACGGCGGATTGGTGTCCCCCTGCTTCAGCAATGTGGCAGTTGGCATTGTGGAGGTCTTGACGGATGGAGGAGTGCCACATCTACTCGGACCTACCTAATCTTCCTTTAGACAACCGCTTGTGAAGTGTGGATGGCTTGAAGAATCTTGTATAATCCCTCTTCAATTGTAGTGACTTTGTCTGGGACCTCTCCACCTGTTGGGGGTGCTGTAGTTGTGCACTGATCAATACTTGGCTGGGAAGGAGGTGGTTTTTAGGTCTATCCTTCCCCATTTCTCACAAGGAGTGCAGGTGCAGACTAGTCTGGAGCTCTCAGGGCCACAGAGTAGCGCAGTAGGCATAGCAGCCCTCTAGCTATCTGTGCCAGATCAGTAAGACCAGTAGACCACTAGAGTAGGCCCATTAATGAGTGAAGCGGTCGGGCCCCCATCAGCCAGTTCAAGAGGCGCCCCAAGCTAGGAGGCAGTGTCACGCTAGGAGCACAACCAACCTCAACTGTAGAGCTCCCAAGCTGATAGAGGGTAGGAGGGCTTCAACCTTCAGGGAGGAATGTGGATCGGCAGGTCCGCCGATCTGGACATCTCCAGGCCAGTGTGCCCAGCTCTGGGCTGTGGTATCAGCAGGTAGGGAGGTGATGGCCTGTCCATCCGAACCTCTTTGCCTCAAGTGACCTGGGACCCAGCCAGGTAAGGGGCACACTCCAGGCCTCCGAAGCACTGCAGCACTGGGCCCCTCCATCTCTCCCACAATGACGGAGGAAGGAGCAGTTGAATGTGGCCACAAGTGGGGAAAGGATGCAGAGAGTATGGCACATGCCTCTGCTTTGACGTGACTACCAATTAGGCAGGGTTCAACGGGACCAGCAGGCACAGAGAGAACCAGATTGTGAAGTCGTCACTCCACACAATGAACAGGGGGGCCCAGACCCGAGCAGATCCCCTGCCCCTTCAATGAGCCGATCCCGCTCTGATGCATAGGTGGGGCAGTCTCAATGTGCAGCAGCAGGCTTGCTAGTTGGTGCGGGGGCAGGGGAAGGGCTGTGCGTAAGCCGCTCAGCCTCCTGCCGGTAGCACTAGTCTGTGAAGTGCAGCCCCAGGCGGCGCAAGACTCTCCACCACCATAAGCCTGTTCACGCTCCTCCATCGGGCCGCAGCATTCACCTGAAACTGTTGTGTGGCAGAACCTCAATGTACGAACTATCAGTGTGTGGAGGGTGTCCTCTCACCCAACCTCGCTGCCACAGCTACCCTCTCTGCAGCTCCCTGTCCTGTGGCTTGCCGGGGACTGCTCTCTTAGGGTCGCGCTGGGGCCACCATCTTGCAAGCAGCTGCCCTCCTTGTTTTCCCAAACTGGCACCGCAGCACAAAGCACACCACCAAAAGCCTCCAGCGGACGGCAGGTGGCACAGGAGATTGCCACAGCCTCTTGACCATCCGGATAGCACTGGGGAGAACTGTAGTTTGAGGCAGATGATGGTGGGGTCCGGAGCACTCTTAGGGGGAGATTTACCAAATCTCCAGGCAGTGCAGCGCAGCATCCCGTGAGGCTTCACCGCATTACGCAACAGGGAAGAAGCAGAAGGACACCGTCTCTTCCCCTTTCCCTAGCACTGGCACTGATTACAGGATAGCACTAGGGCGTGTGTGTGTGAGTTTAGCATAGGTTTTGTACAGGAACGGTACCCTTCCTGTACAAAATACAATGCCTAGACACGAGGGAAAGCTTTTCCCACTTTGTATGCATGCTGCACAGTGCAGCATGCTTGTAAAGTCAGTAAAGGAAGGAGAAATGAAAGCATTTCTCCTTCCTTGCACCTTGTTTAAAAGGACACAGTTTTCTCTTGCTAAATCCCAATCTACTGTATTTAGTAAATTGGGTTTAACGTGAGAAACCATGAGTATGCCATGCACCACCCTTGGTAAGCCCCCATGGTGCAAAGTAATGTGAATGATAGACGTGCTTAAGGTTTAGAAAGAGTGAACTTTAGGATTTGGACCAGAGTGGAGAACAATCTGACTCTGATTGCAGTTCAAAAGTCCTCAAGATGATAATGTGAATTTCCTAACGAATGACAATTTGATTTGATTGGAGTCTGTTATATTTCTCGTCAAGGTAATTTATGGACTGAGCCAGAGTTAATGTTTTGCACTTCAGTTTATGATTTATAAGAGAGTTACTCTGATCAGTTTCAGTTTGATTGATTGAGCTCAGTTCACAAAATATTTGCTCATGTAAGCAAGGCTCACAAGTCCAAATAGCTCTTCTCATGAGTGAAATCCTCTTGTGACATTCACAAAAGTTGTCTGAGTATTGATATAATAATCTACTCAATCTAAAAATGTTTCTGTGAGCTGGAAGTGGGCAGGGTGTAATCATTCCATGGCTGGAATGCCCTGCAAGATTGTGCACATGAACAAACTTTCTTGTTTGTGGGTATTCATAAACTATTCGCTGACCAACCCGACTTTACAAACAGATGGAAATCTAATCCCGATTAAATTACTTTGCAAGAGGAGAAGGGTACATCCAAGTTTGGCAGCGTGTTGGGAAGGGGTTTCTCCACCAGACAGAGGGCCTCATTTGTGATAAGTGATGCATCGCTGCATGCAAACAGCGATGCAGCACTTTACATTGCGCCCTCCTTGCGACACCAATGATGCGTCATATTTACAGTATGACGCATCATGTTGCAATGAGTTATAGATACGTCAGTATTTCTGATGTACCTGTATGCGCAAACATGATGCATTGCTGGAGTGTGTCACAAAAGTGACGCAACTTCAGCAATGCATCATTTCACATTGACAAGTCCCATGTGAAATGTGCCTGCATCAGTCTTACGCCTGCCATGAGACAGGCATAGGATATTTTTCATTATTTTTTTTTTTTTGCAAGACTTTATTGAAATTTCCAACACAGTACAGACATGCGCCTACAACCCTGGGGCCGGCTTTAAAGTTTTGC
This sequence comes from Lissotriton vulgaris, assembly GCF_964263255.1. NCBI lineage: Eukaryota > Metazoa > Chordata > Amphibia > Caudata > Salamandridae > Lissotriton > Lissotriton vulgaris. The sequence goes on along the minus strand of NC_141697.1, from coordinate 358,392,540 downwards.
TTATGAACTTCACACATGCAGGCGTCCGGTTCATTTCCCGCTGTTTGTAATCTACGGATCTGCCAACTTACTGGGTTTCTAAAATCATTCTGTACACGGATGTAGTATCATGCTTTTTGTATTTTATGTAAACAAAACTCAAATTGTGACTCAATAGTAACACATACGACATTTCTTCAGCATACCGTTGTCAAAAATACCCTACTAAATGTCATACTTTCAAGCAATACATGGGTCCAATCCCCCACCTGTCCGGGCCCTCCCTACCGCTCCTCGTGTACCTTATATGGCATTCGTTTACCATACGTGTCAGTGTCGGTGCCCCCCAACAATCAATCAGCGTCCGCCTCATTCTCAGAACTATCAATATCGTCCTCCAGTAGTGGTTCACAGATGTCCCCCCTGGTAAGTGTTCCACGGCTGCCATATCCCATTCCAATTGCGCGGGTTGGCTCTCACTTTATACACCGCCCTCTCTGTCACCATAAGTGTATCCATATTCCTGCCCCACTGCTTCAAGGTGGGGACCTCCGCCGTCCCCCATTTCTGTGCAATGTCACGTTTGGCTGTCATTAGGTCTATTGTAGTCCACAGCCTACCATAATATGATAAGTCAGTAGGTCCCCACACATTTATCAGGCACATACGTGGATCCAGTGTTAGTGAGGTTTCTAATGTTTGTGCGATGGTGCGGAGTACCCGCTGCCAGTATCCCACGAGGCCCGTGCAACCCCAAAGTGTGTGTATGAACGTGCCTTCTTCACCGCACCCTCTAAGACAATATGGATGATCTGCCCTCTGTAATTTGTGCAGTGTAGTTCTTGTATAATATATCCTATGTAGGATTTTCAATTGTACCAGGCGGAACCTAGCCGATATGCCCGCCTCATGTGGTGATGCTATAGCTGCGTTCCATTCGGATTCGTCCATATCCCCGACGTCCTCCACCCATTTATCCTTTAGCTTCCCTAGTGGGTCGGGCAGATTGTTCAGCAGTTTTCGGTATGTCAAGGAGGTCGCGCCTTCTTGCATAAAGTCTGTAAGCAGACGGTCCTCAAGCGGTGAGGACTCATGGAGTGTGGTATCCGGCGGGATAGCTGCTTGAAGGGCATGCCTAATTTGTGCGTATCTAAACAGTTCTCTGTGTCCCAGGTCATAGTGCTGCTGAAGGTGTGAGAATGGGACCACCCCCTCTCTAGACCCCATGTCTCCCACTGTTGATATCCCAATGTTATCCCACTGGGTGAATCCCTTAGTACGTCTCAAGTGTCCCAGCGCCTTCGTGTCCCATAGTGGTGTCAGTTTCGTTATGACTCCCTCCCATTGGAGTTTCGTTTGTGCCTTATAGCACAGCTGTACTGTATGCTTGGTGGGTCCCATTAGTTGCGCTGCAGTACTCTTATGGTATAGTGGTGCTAGTAGGCTGTTTGTGCCCAATTGGGCCCTATCAGCCCTAAATGCCGGGTCGTCCTGCGGGGCGTGTACCCATTGGTTAAGAATCTTGAGCTGAGTCGCCCAGTAGTACAATTGCATGTTGGGCAAGGCGATCCCGCCCTCGTACCAGCTCCTGTTAAGTTTTGCGTGTGCTATACGGGCTGGCCGATCACCCCACAATAAACCCAATATCATAGCAGTCACCTTCCAGAAATAACTTGGAGGTATTAGAATCGGAGTGTTCTCAAGTACGTACAGAAAACGCGGCAGCTCCATCATTTTAAACAAGGCTGCCCTGCCCAACAGCGTCAATGGAAGTCCCTTCCAGTGCTTTACGTCATTGCGCAGGCAAATGAGAGGAGGTTGTAGATTACAATTAAAGAATTCTGTTGCGTCTCGGTGATATATATTCCTAGGTATTTAAATGAAGTGGTGGCCACTTCCAGAGGGCAAGACTCAGGAAGAGTCGGGAGCGGGCCCTTCAATTCATAGATTGTCGATTTCGTCCAATTAATAGTGTATCCGGACACCCGCCCATGTGAGTCGCATAGTGTCAGGAGATTTGGGATACTGCTGTTCAGTTCCGTTAAGTAAATCAACATGTCATCGGCATACAGGGACACCCTGTCCTCCCAGTTATCATTCCATCTAATTCCCTTCAATAGTGGTGTCTTCCGAATGGTGACTGCCAAGGGCTCTAAAACCAACGCAAAGAGGATGGGTGATAGTGGACAACCCTGCCTGGTCCCCGGTGCCAAATGTATTTCACGTGATATGTGGCCATTCGCTACCACTCGCGCCACGGGGTCAGTATATAGCAACCGTACCCAGGAGTTAAAATTGGGTCCGAACCTCATGCGGGTAAGTACCGCAAATAGGTCATTCCACTCCACCATATCGAATGCCATTCTGGCATCCAATGACAGCACCGCTGCCGGTTCCGTCAACAATGGCGTTCTCACCAGTACCCCCTGCACTCTATGAAGATTCAGTGCCGTACTTCTATGTGGCATGAAGCCAGACTGGTCTGGGTGGATCAATTGTTCCAAGTATGCCAACAGCCTGTTCGCCAACAATTTTGCTAGCATTTTAGCTTCGGGATTAAGGAGCGAGATAGGCCTGTAAGACTTACATTCGTTAGGCGGCTTGCCTGGCTTCGGAATAGCCACTATGGTCGCCATCCTTTGGTCAGGGGGCAGCGTTCTTTTCTCCTTACTTTCCACAAACATCCGTAAAAGGGGTCCACTCAGGGATTCAGACATCATTTTAAGCCATTCAATGGGCACCCCGTTCGGGCCAAGAGCCTTGCCCGAGTGAATCGCGTTAATAGCCAACTGAATCTCCTCAGTTGTCAAGTCGGAGTCAAGGTCTTCAGCTGCATCCGTTGCCAGTGTCGGCAGTGATATGTCACGGAGGGTATCCAGTGCTTCCTCCTCTGTCACCACTACTGTCGGGGTGTATACCTCGCTGAAGTGATCAGCCAGTGCGTCCACTATTTCTTCAGGCCGTGTATGCACTACCCCATGGACGTCAGTAATTTGTAGTATACTCCTGCTGCCCCCCTTCTTCCTATCTAGCCACGCCAGGAGCTTACTAGCCTTGTCCCCTATGTCATAGACTCTATATTTGGTGGTTGCAATGTCTACCATGGTCTGTCGCCTCAGATGACCATCGTGGAGGCGTTGACGCAGTTGTAAGGAATGTAGTGTGTCGTCCAATGGGTCCGCCATATGGGCTGCATTTGCTCTCTCGAGCTCCAATTCCAGCTCTAAAACCTCTCTCCCCCTAGCTCGCTTACAGTTTGTGATCATTGCAGTGGCTTGTCCCCTGAGTACCGCTTTATATGCTTCCCACAGAACCGAAGGGGAATCGAACAAGGTCAGATTCTCCTCAAAGTAATGTTGGGTCACCTTCTTTAAGTCTTTACTAATGGATGGTATTTTAAGATACCCTGGATAGATCGGGTATAGCCTCCTACGAATCTTCTCTTGACTTGACAGTGTCAAAGTGAGCGGTGAATGGTCCGAAATACCCCTCGGTTTTATCTGCGCATCATCTATGGTGAGGAGACCATTCCCTAGTGTGAGGAAGTAATCTATTCTAGACAGGCTGTTGTGCGTTGCGGAGTAGTTGGTGTATTGCTGTTGTTCTGGGTGCATTTGGCGCCATACATCCACCAAACTCTGTGCCTCCAGGAAGCCACGGAATCTGTTGGGGCCATCTACTGGCGCTCGCGCAGGGAACCTATCACTTGTGTTGTGTAGTACTGCATTAAAATCTCCCCCTACAATTAAATCCCCTTCCGGAAGCTCTAAGAGGAACCTGCCAAGGTCCGGCAAGGCCACGGCATGAAGTGCCGGTGTGACGTAGACCGAGACCACGTTTAACGGCTTGCCTTCCCATTGTCCATGAACCGCCGCAAAGCGGCCCTGATCATCTATCTTAGTGGACTGTGGTATGAATTGTGAGGATTTTCGTAACAGTATGCCTGTGCCACGCGACCCCGAAGTAAACTCTGCATGCGCTATCATTTGGTAGCCCCGTCTATCCATTGCCTGTCGAGCAGCGCCAGTTAGGTGTGTCTCCTGAAGAAGGACCAGGGCCGGTCCCAATCTCTTAATCCCCTGAAAAACCAATCCCCTTTTAATCTTGTCTCCCAATCCCCTGACGTTCCAAGACATGATCTGTAATGGGGCCATCGGGGTAGTCTGATCTATAGCGGCCATGGCGTTTGCTTGTTTTGGGGCCACCTTACTGCAATCGGAGTTATTATACCTCTCGCCCTGTGGATGGACCTTTCCCGGGGGTGAACCCACTGACCCCCATGTGAGGCAGTGTGTCTGACCTGAGGTGAGTTAGGTGTATGTATTACAGTCACACTTTCGCGTGACATTTCGTATGGCTTGTGATGCTTCGCAATGACAGTATTGTGCTGTGCCGTGTTGTCTTGAGTCAAACCTGTAACCTTGTCGATCAAGCAGTCCATAACAATAACAACCCCCCTTCCCGTAACTTCCCTCTCCCTGCCCCCCTGCTATACCGACTGAGAACTGCCCGCCCCCCCAACTTAGCAGAGTGCTTGCCCCATCCCCAAAACAGTGTACTTGCGCGCTGGGGTGAAGGACTCTCCGGAGTCAGTGGCCCCTCAGTCTTCTCCCCGGAGGCCCATTGCCCAGTGTCCATTGGCGGTCCTTAGGCATGCATTACATTAGGTCCATTAGCACTTTACCGGGAAGTTACTGTTCCTCGTTATCTTCGTCGCCCACACTTTCTATCAAAGGTGAGCCTTCCTCCAGCCCTCCTCCTCCTGATGCTTGGGAGTTTGGGTGACGTCCATTATTACGACCCTTTTGTGACCGGTTGGATCATCGAGGTTGGGTGGTCGTTCTCCATCCCTCCAGCCTGTCGAAGAACCATGTTTTGTTATCTGCCACTATCCGCAGCCTGGCCGGAAAAAGCATTGAGTATGGGATCTCCCTCGCTCTAAGTTCTTTCTTCACCTCGAAGAATGTCCTTCTCCTGCGTGCGACCTCCGCCGTATAGTCTGGGAAGAAGGCCAGTGTAGAGTTTTGGATCTGACAGGGGGGGAGACTCTGGCTGCCTGTAGGATGGCGTCCCTATCCCGGAAGTTGAATAGCCGGGCAACAATGGGCCGGGGGCCGCCCCCGGTTTCGGTTGGCCACCCGGGACACAGTGGGCCCTCTCCACGGAGAAGAATGTGGACAGTCCTTTCGGCTTTAGTTAATTTTTGATCAGGCTTTCCACATATGTCCATAGCTCTCGTACCTTCAGACTCCGGTACGCCAATTATACGGATGTTGTTCCATCTGGAGCGCCCTTCTTGCTCATCGAGCTTCCCCCGCAGTACCTTATCACAGCCAACTGCAGCTCCGACACATCCTCCACTAATGATTTCGTCACAATCTCCATTGCATTGACCTTCTCCATCATTTTATGGAAGTCAGCTCTGATTAATGTGATTTCGGTAGAGATCGAGCCCACAGTTGCCTGTACTTGTGCCAATGCATCACGTCGTCCAGTGTGGCCTTCTTGCCCCCTGGTGCATCTACAGATTTGCCAGCCGGCTCTCTTCTGACCGTCGGGGAGGTGGTAGGCTTGTCGCATGCATATCTGTCTATTCGGGTCTGCGTGGTACCACTTTTCGGGCCCTTCCCCGCCATTCCGGCAGTCTCTGTGGCTTTCGGGCACTCCCGAGTTAGAGGGCCGCGCCCGTCCCTTCTGAGTGCGACGTTGATCTCTGTTGTTCGCGCCGGTATACTTGGTCGGGAGGGAGACTTTTCCCCCGCCCTGGATTGAATGCGATTCAAGAACTGTGCGGCTGCACCAACCCACTTTGATGGGGCGGGTCTATATGGTGTGCCTTACACTTTACTTTTGGTCTTTTCCAGTTCTTGGGCCTAGGGTTTAATCTGATACCCGGTTCCAGGGCATAGGTTAGATTGTCTTGGATCGCATAGGGCACGGCACGTTACAGGGGTGTCAGACGTCCTCTTGCTCCCTCTTTAACCGGTGATGCGCACTTGATGTGTGAGGCTGGATATCCTCCACCACAAGTTCACCGCGTCCATGCGGGTCACCCAGCCGCTCCGCGACGTCAACAGTGCCGTGCAGTCATCAAGCGGCGTTAGCGTCTGAAGTGCGCCACTGTCTCTGCCAATACAAAATGTTCGTGGCACCGCGAACTAGGTATATGCCCCGGTAATTCAGTGGCCAAGTTAATTTTCCATGTGTCCCCTTTGGCGCCAATAACTTATTTGATATGGCCCCTGCAGGCGGGGGCCTTGATGTGAATCAGACGGCCGCCCCGGTATTCCGGCGGTCTCCTACGCCGTTTGAACCAAGTGCACACTGCTGCAGCTGAAGGTGCACGCCGAGATTGGGTTGTTCCTTCCGGCAGCCGCCACCCGCAGCCATCGCGCCTCCTGAGTCCGGGTACAGTGTGGACACTTCAGGGAGCAGTCAGCGCCTCGCCAGCATATCCTCATTCGCTCCACGCAATATGGCGGCTCACCTCCTCACTCCTCGTCTCCCCGGCAGCCCGCAATGTGTGGTCCGATCTTCTAGGAGAGGATTTCACTGTCCGCAGCTTCTTCCCCACCGTCGACTCACCGCATTGCCCACTCCGGCCGGTGTAATCTTCGGATATCAGTGCACTTTCGGTGACCACAGTCACTGGCCGGGCGCTTCCGGTGTACGTCGCCCGGTGCAGCTCCACTTCCTGCTGGGCCGTGCTGGAAGGACAGTCCCCGGCTTCTCCCCGCAGTTCAGGTCACGCCGAAGCTCCGCCAGAACTCCGCTCCCCGATGTGGGATTTTCCTGTAGCTTGCCGCCGCTTGTCCCGCCCGGTCCTGGGCTCTGGGGCTCTCCTGCAGAGATCGAAAATGACGTCGGATGAATAGTCGGATTGTAGGAGAGGCCGCCTTAACCATGGAGCCTGTCCTTTATGCTGCCTCCATCACCGGCTGCTAGCCACGCCCCATCCAGGCATAGGATATTGATGCATTTGCGTCCTAGAAGTGGCGCAGTGAAATCTTATAGATTTTACTGCGTCACTTCTACAGCCATTTCTTGCATCAGAATGCCAGCTCCTGCGTATATTATACCTGGCGCAGGTATAATGTTGTGCAGGGGTTTACAAAGTGACGCATCTATCTAGATGCGTCACTTTGTAAATATGGTGCAACAAGGCACATTTTTACGCTGCTGGTGCGTCACAAAAAGTGACGCACTGGCGGTGTAAAAGTAACGCAAGGGCTCATAAATAAGCCCCAGAATGTTTTCCTAGTGCGCTGGGCAATTTTTGATTAGCAAAAATACCCATTTACATTAACAGAAATCTCCACGTTTTTCAAGGAAAACATTTCCAAAAATGTACACCAGTCACTGGTTTCCAGTCATAATCTGGCAAACCTTTGTGAATCCCATAAAAGAGTCACTCTTCACCTGTGCAAGGTCTCAAACCTCCTGAATTGGGCTTCATAAGTTTTTGAATATTTGGGCCCACAGTTTTTTATTTAGAGACAGCCAAAAAGGCAATATTCCACAAGACAAAATTTGAACCTATGCACATAAAATGTGGAAAAGTTAAAACTTACAGATGATAGCTATGAAGCTGAAAATCACAAAATCACGGGAAATTATAACTTTGATTAATGAGACTGAAAGCATACATTTTAAAATAAATCCTCATTCTGCGTCCAAGACCTAAACCGCATAAAAATAACACGTTCCCCACTTTAAAGACGACAGAACCTTGAGTCTTAAAAGAAGGCCAGCAAAACTTGTTTTCTTGTTCTTTTATAATGGATGAAAATGTAATAATGGCCAATCAACTTCAAACTAGGAATCGCAAAAATCCAGTCTTCATATGGGAAATGAAGAATGTGAGTCATGTTCCAATCGGAATTTTTGCAAGTAAGATTGTCAGAGGATGAGGTGGCAACCATGGGAGTTTTCCACTCAGTGGGATTCACATTCCAGTCAACGACCTGGAAAAGACACTGTCGTTGGTTTGGTGTGGATTAAACCGTAATGACACTTAGCGAACCATTTGATTGCATTGACAACTCTCACATTATTGTACTGTTTCTTTTGGAATGGAGTGGTTTTTCCGAACTCACAGCGCGTGCATTCGGAGACAGAAATGTGACGATACCATGCCATCTATCTCACTTAAACAAAACAAAAAAATGACATAATTATTTGACCGGGTTTTTTGCTACTTACTGTAGAGAGAAAATGAGCCTTGTAAAAATATTAAGAGTGAGTGCTGCTAAACCAGCTGTTATTTAGCAGGCTGTGGTAATTGCATGTTTACGAATAATAGAGTTCCTCTTAGGTACCTCCAAGGGTTTTTTTTATTGATGGCAAATTTGGTAAAGAGTTTTTGAAAAGTATTTTATATTCATGATTGTGCCAAGAAAGCATGGTCGACTAAATTGTTTCTTTCAGTAAATTCAAATATACTGCCCAAGGTAACTGTATGGATTTGATAGAAGGTAATTTTTATTTCACAACCACAACTGTTGATGTGTTTCACTGTTCAATAATTTAGAGCTCTACGGCTATATAAACAAGCATTTACAATGCAATGGTCTCGCCTTTGCAAAAGTTAGAGCTATTGGCATTGTAAATGACAAAATTTGTATTTATGTGTTGGTTTTGAAAACAGATAAATAAATGGCATTGTCATTTACAATGCCAATAGCTTAATCTTTCGCAAATGCGAGACCTACCGCAATTGCAATGCAATAGGTTGCGTATTTACGCTAGTTTGAGGTATTGACATTGCAAATAACGACGTGTTTTATTCATGTTTCAAAAAAACACTTAGTGCATATGATAGGTAACCGTGCATATATGTGCTTGTATATTTTACAGTTATTATAAGAAGGGATTTGACAAAAATACAGCATTCTTTTAGAAAAGGAATAACTAGCTGCAGAGTGGCGATCGCCCCTGTGTAATTTATTCATTAACTAAGCACATTGACCAGCAAGGCTGTGCATAGGATACAAATACTGCATATGGACAGACGGCAGAGTAGTAGCATAGGTGGTGAAGATGATTGGTGAGGAGTGGCATATATCACAGTTAAAACGGACAGGTTTCCATAATATAAAAATAATGCTGAGTTTGCTGGGCCAGGAAATGGAAATGGGAACGCTTGGTGAGTCTTCAGTGAGTTATCCACAAAGATCCCTGTGGCTCAACAGGTGGACCTTGAGTGCATGAAGTGACAGTCTGGCCCAAATAATACAGGGGCAGTGGAAAGGGACCACTACTACATCAAAGTGTTTGAACTGAGATGGTAGACAGAGTTATCAGGTTCGCAACATTTTTAACTAGTGAACTGCACTGCTAAATCGCACGCAAATTTCAGTCCATAAGGGTTTATTTCAGTAAAGCTACAGTGGAGCAGCTTTGTCTATAAAAGGTGTTATTGGTCAACACACACATTGTCACATTTCATTTACAATGCCTTTTAGCTAAATGGCTAATTAAAATCGTTTTGGGAGAACAGGAATGAGTAAGAAGCATCAAAATATATATATGTATATATCTTTGAAGTACAGTGGTTAATGTCAATATCGAAGCGTTATAGTTCTAGGAAAAAGAACATGGATTTCATATTGTGAGTTAAGGGCAACAATAGGAATTGATGCTAGAGGGCGCTATTTGTCGTTTACTGTGCACGAAAGTTCCAAAAACGAATGTTTTCCCTTGTATATGTATTTGCGAAGGTGTTTGTAAGGTAAAAGTTCATAACTTGCTGTCAAACCGGGACAAGCATTTACAAATTCAACCGTTTTGCTTATACAGTTTACAAGAATTATTACACTCGGCACAGGCGCCAGTGAAGAATTGTAGCAGTACCAGCTTCTTCACAGCAGAATTAATAATTCCCGCACTATTAGAATTCTGTTTTTCAGGCGCCAATGTAAACCGCTTTAAAAACGTGAATGTAGAGAGAAGTAATAATACAGGGAAACACTATTGAGGAAAGGTTGGATCTTGGAATCCGGGCGTCTGCTCAACATCCCGTGATTCTTGGCTAATTACGTAATCTCCACAAGCCTTTAAAAAACACGAGTATGTGTTGTGTAATCTGGTGCTCATGGAAAGCAGCCTTTGGCCGAGTTCACGCTATATATAATAGCAACAAAAAATTAACAAAACCACCAAAAAATGCTGTCCATTTGTTTTCGCGTGGCGTCTATAGTAAGTGATATTGAAGTATCTCTAAGACAGCAAGATGTTGTTTTGAATACTTTTTGGGGTGTTATTGTGGGACAAAACAAATGCAGGTGTTGAAAGAATCTTTTTACATAGATCTGCAAGGTATCTGACTCGGTGCATTCCTGTGCGCAGTACGATGTCCGGGATTTATCTCTGTCTCCTAGCAACGCGTCCTCAGCACACAGACATGTGTGTGAATTAACACATATATAACAAGATCTCCACAGAGAGGATGAAATCTGCTCAAGTGCTAAACCCTCCGAGGCAGGGCAGACTGCTGAGCCTGGCTGATGCCGGCCTCTGACGTCAGCGGATGGCTCCGCCTCTCCAAAGCGCTGCTCTGAGTCACTGTGCCTCGCTCGTTAGTAGAGAATATTTTTATCCCCAAGAGACAGCTGACTGTCGCAGGCGCTGGCAGTTTTGTGAGACCGAGGAGGAAAAAAGTTGCTGACAAGCACGGCTGCCGTGAAATGGGAGCCGCGATGAGAGGAAGCAGCACCGACTAACTACCGTTTAGTTACGCTGCTGGCTTGTTTAGCTGAATGATAACAAGAAAGTAGTCCCTAAATGGAATATTAACATCCCAGCAGCGTAACTAAACAGTAGTTGGTCGGTGCTGCTGATGCAGCACTCACCCAGAAATATCACCAACCCAGGGTCCAGGTCACTCCGGTGGGGCACTTAACAACGAAGTACAACACACCTAGTCACACACACACACACTTTACCCCAGACCCTTGCAAATATATCTTTAAACAAAATAGGTTGAGCGAATTCTCTCCTATGACAGGATACCTTTTAAGCACAGATTTTAACACCAACATTTGTTTTCATCAATAATCCTACTAAACTAATCTATAAATCAATGTACCCTGCCAATTAGGTCGATGGACCAATTAGTTGAGCAAGTTGATGGTGATTGTCAAGACCAGCTTGACCTCACTACAACAATACATTGATTTGCATAATTAATTGACTCAGAAAAATCAAGAACACCTGAAATCATTTGAAAGATTTTATCAAATTAATTTGCATAAAAGAAATTATCATTTATTCTGTCATTGTTAATTTTCACTGAGCATTGCCATTTATTTAGGAAATAAATCAAGAGAAACTGTTTAATAAAAGACATGAAGAGAAAATTCAGGTTCACATTAATTCCATTATTCTCTAAATAAAAGATTAATCAATCCTTTGTCATGTAACTGAAAGAGAAATTCTTCATGAAAAAGATCAGAGAAACCATAGTTAAAACACATGCATTTAATTCTAAAGATTTCTGCACTAAAAACATACCTACCCAGCACTAAACCCCAAAACTATACTTACTAACCCAGGCCTCCTCAGACGCAGTCTCTCAGTCTAGTGTCCTGTTATGATCTCCAACCTACAGGGTTTTATCAGTGAGCCATCTGGCATAGTTTAAGGCTCCGAGCATCTCTGCAAATAGCAGCAGTGCAAACAGCATCTCTCTCTGCGATCAGCTCCTGTGTCTCTGACAGACCCCAATTTTGGTGTGATATTTATACTGTATTTGCTGGCTCTCTACCCTCAAATGTTTCAACTGGTGTTGTTTCTCTTTCTCTGATTGGTCAAGACATTGCAATTATTAGCTCTCAGGATGTTCGTTAATCTCTAATGTATTTTTTTACTTTCAGGATGTCCATGAATACCTTCCTGATTAAAAAGCTGACAGATGCAAATTCAACTGTCCATGCATTTTTCAACTTCCAGGATGTCTGTGAATAACTTTGTTTGACAAACTGATAAACACAAGTTCGACTGTCCACGTTCATTATCAGACATTTAAATATTCATTGGCAGTGATTCAGCTGCTTCCACGTGGTCATCTTTTGGAAGACATTTCACTTTTCTCCTTGGCAGACATTCAGCTGTTCTCGCGGTTATCACTTTGGCCTTCAGCCACTTCACCAGCATTCATATCAAGTGGCCTCGAATCATAGTTAGCTGAGGTTGCAAAGTTTTCATTGTAGCACAGAGCATGGAAGAACTTTCTCTCAGCAAAATGATGTAAGCTTATTCTACTGCCCAGAACCGGGAAAAGCCTACAATTTCGAATTGGCAATCAACCAAAACTACGATAAACAGAAAAATGTAAATACACAGAATATAAGTGTTTTCCATACCCCCATCCACCAGTGCTAATATTTATCCTTTAAAACTGTTACCTAGCAGAAAAGCATCACATTGCAAGCCATTAAAAATAAAGCAGAAAAGCAACATGCAATGCACAATGTACACAGACATGCATTATAACACCACTTAAATGCAGAAATAGATTAAACATGCGTTTTACATCACTAATTAATATGTTGATCAAACCAGTTAGTGCAAAGCAATTCCCATTTGTAATGTGTGTGTTTTGGTTAGTACACAGCAATCAAAATTAATATATTTACTTTGTTAGGGGGGTGATTGATCTGAATGGGGTACACAAAAAATCTTCTGTACCTCACTCCATCAATTTCCCTCCTTTGATGATCACAAATCCTGAATACCTGAAACAATTTGTGAATCATCACCAAAAATGCAAGACCACCCATATTTTCCAATAAATTTTATTCGATCAGACACTTCTTCTCAATAATTTTTGTTAGTTCAGCAAATTCTATCTCATTTCCATTGTTCTCGACAAAAATGTTATCTTTAGTTCTAAATCTAAAATGTACTTATCCTTATGAAGTGCAATTCTATCTACTGGTGGCAACTATTGGTACATTGTTAACAGTCTCATTAGGAAAAAATTATACAACATAAACACATCTTATACCTAAAGCAAAACATGTTATATTTACTATGGTATCTAAGTTATCCTATAAATCTAATCTACTAAATATGTACTGTCTGTACAAAGTGCGTTTCCACACTTGAACGACTTTCAGTCCTTTGTCCCTTCTTTTATTTTAACTACCTAGAAATTGTTCATCAAAAATTGTCTTTGTCTCGTGTGCTAAAACCCAGAAATATTTTCTGTAATACTGTTAGGGAGACCTTAAGTGATCCCTACATTCATGTGTAAATCATCTCTATCTATAGGTTCACAGTCTTTATTTAGATTGTCCTGATCATCCTTTCCTCCTCTAGTGTCAGATAAGATAACTCTCAGTATTTCCAAATTTTCTTCTTCCTTGACCACCTCTCGTACAGTCACTCTCAGACTTTCCTGGCTATCTGCTTCCTCTCGTATATCAGGAAGTGCCATATATGTCCATTCCAGTGACTTGTACTTCAGATTTGGTCTCTGTGTCTGTTGTCTTAGTTCTGTAGTACTTTCTAAATTGTTGTCAGGTGAAAAATCATTAAGTCTTACACCATGCTGCACACTCTCACAGTCTGTTGGTCTTAAATCACCAGTTTTACAGTCTGTCTCTCTTGAGTTACCAGCTTCTGGTTGCGTAGCACCTGATTCTGAACATGTATCCAAGAACTGCAGTCTACTTCTCAGTGGCCTATCTTGTTGATCAGTTATATATGCTTTTCTCATTGCTGGTTCCAATAGTACCTTGTAAGCATTTAAATCTGTCCTTCCATCATTTGTATTTCTCATGGTCCCTAGAACTAGGGGCAAAGCATCTAGCCAATTCAAGACAGTGGAATCACACATTTTGGCTAATTTGACTTTCATTTTGCCAATCACCTGTTCACCAATGCCAGAAGCTTCTGGACAATAGACACAATACAGTTTATTTTTAGTGCTCAGTATTTCACAAATTAGACTGATAACTTTGTTGGCAAGATCAGTTTCCCTATCTGTGTGTGCCTGTCCATGATACATGTATGCAAAATGGGCAAACATACTGTTGGGCATAACAGCTCTTTCATCTTAGTAGGCCCAAACCTCATTTTCTTCTTTTTGTATGCAACCTTCTCTTACCCATATTTCCTTTTCCTCATCACTTGCCTGATCCTGCACTTTCCTCACTTCTTCCCATGTTTCTGCTGTGTTAGTTAGCATGTGATATTGGGAAAAAGTGTCTTTCTTCGCCCATGTCTGATTCAAAGAACAATCTTGTTTTGTGCACTATTTTGCCAATTCATCTGCAAACCAATTCCCTCTGGGAATGTAGTCAGTTTCACATTTGTGAGCAGCAGGAACTGCTAATGATCCCCTATCAGCTATTCGTTTTTTCTTCTTTCTCCACCTGCTTCTCCATTTTTCAACTTTCTTTCTCAGCAATTCTTTAGTTTTTGCTTTTCTTCCAGCTTTGTTTACATTTTCTATGCCCTTCTCTGTGAAGTTTGATCTATATGGTTTTTGCAAATCCCTACATTTGGAACTTTCTACTCCTGTCTCGCTGGCAACTTCTTCCAGTTTTTCCTGCAAATCCTTACTTTTTAAGGCATTGCTTCTACTCATAAGGAGTATCTCTTTATCCAGGTGAAATGTTAACTCTGTTCATACTTACCTTTCCAGAATGTGATTTCCCCATGTCTACCTTTAATTCTGCAATGTCTATCTGTTGGCATTCTGCATTTTTTCTAAAGCCACATTCTACCCATTCTCCCAACTCCTCATTTGTCAGACCCAAAGAGACTTCTTTTAATCTTTCTCTAGGTTCCATTCCCTGCAACCATCCAGTCTGTTTTTCAGCTAGTATCTCAGTTCCGTTTGCATAAATCAGAGTTTTTGTCAGATCTGTCGTTGTATCTAATTGATACACACTAAGCAGTATATTCCTGACACTTTCAGATAATAGTTCTCCTTTAGGATCTGGTTTTACCTCATGTAACGTATGGTCAGTGAATGTTCTTCCTCTACCTCACTTTTGTAAACAGAAATTTCAGAATCTATATTCATTGGGACTGTTAAAGCTTCCATATTCATGGGTAGTTCTTTTAAAGCTTCAGACAATTGTCGTGTTTTGACTGATAATTCATTTTCTTCTTCTTCATTATTTGACCTATTTATCACTTGTCTTTTTTGCCAACAACTCATTGGAAGGAGTTCTGACTTTATTACTGTACTATTAATTTGAACAGGTTCCTGTCTATTTATTGCATTAATCCCTATGGGAGCTGGAACAGTTTGGAAAACCTTTGTAGTCTCTGCCGGCGATGCCTTTGGCACCACTGTTGCAAACTCCCCTAGATATGGAGGTGATCTGTTATCCAGAATCTCATCTAGCAATTCATCTTTTGTGTCACTATATTTACAGTCTAAAATGTTAACATGCTTCTCTTCCTCTTTATTTTTATCTCCAGTAGATCCTCCCATACTCCTTACAGGAAACAAATCATTAGGTACATCTACCTGTTCCCATCTACATATTTTGTCCTCAATATTCTTATTCTGATATTTATTCAAACCAAAATCATAACCTCTTTCTGATCTGTGTTTTTCTTTCTCATATGCCTCCTCTTGCCAATCTATTAATGCTTCCTATTGTCGATATCTATGTTTAGGCTTAAGTTTCATCATTGTTTCACCCAAATGCGCAAAACCTTTATGTTAAAATAACTTTCTGGAGGAAATGCAAGCTCACCATCACCTTCCGTATATTGCACCTAATTCTTGACCCACAAGCAAGTGTGCCAGCCATACTTCATTAGCATGTGAGATACAGGCGTTCCCATGGAAAAAACTAATTTCCACTCCGGTTTTACTACAGGCTTGTCTTTCACAAACAATCTTTTTACCTTTCCAAACAATGAAAATTTCTTCTCTTTACCAATGAGGGCTGAAAATCCGAAACCGGTCTTTGGATGCTTGTTTCCAGTCCAGGGAGGACCTGGCTTGGCAGTTCGGGCTGGACTGTTCCCATGGGGCACAGGGTCAAGGCTGATTTGCATATGGCTGGGTTCAAACTTGAATGGCATGGTGAGAAAAAAAATGATGGATTGTGGCCTAGACCTCTGTAGTGGGGTGAATGTATGACATTGTTCTGCATTCTGTCCATCACCTGTTGTTTTTGCATTTGTCACCTTGAGTGGGACGGGTATACTCAGACGTGAGTCCCGTGCTCTCCATGCTACTGGAATCAAGCTATCCAGGCTGATGAGGGCTGAAAGCCCGGAACCGGTCCTTGGATGCTTGTTTCCAGTCCAGGGAGGACCTGGCTTAGCAGTTCGGGCTGGACTGTTCCCCTGGGGCACAGGGTCAAGGCTGATTTGCATATGGCTGAGTTCAAACTGGAATGGCATGGTGAGCAATAAAACGATATATTGAGGCCCAGATATCTGTACTGGGGTGAATGTATGACATTGTTCTGCATTCTGTCCATCACCTGTTGTTTTTGCATTTGTCACCCCGGGTGGGGGGTATACTCCGACGTGAGTCCTGTGCTCTCCATGCCACTGGAATCAAGCTATCCAGGCTGATGAGGGCTGAAAGCCCGAAACCGGTCCTTGGAGGCTTGTTTCCAGTCCAGGGAGGACCAGGCTTGGCAGTTCGGCCTGGACTGTTCCCGTGGGGCACAGGGTAAAAGCTGATTTGCATATGGTTGAGTTCAAACTGGAGTGGCATGGTGAGCAAAAAAACGATGGATTGAGGCCCATATCTCTGTCCTGCGGTGAATGTGTGACATTGTTCTGCATTCTGTCCATCACCTGTTGTTTTTACAAGGTCTGTGGCAGAGCATGGTGCGAACAGGGGGTGTCCGATAGGGACTGTACGTGGTCCCTGATGGGACTCAGACACCCACGAATGGCAATGAGTTTGGCTGCCACGAGTTCAAAACCCAGCCGCAGCTATTCAGCCAACTCTACCTGGCAACTCCACACACTTTGTAGGAACTCCATGTAATGGTCGGGAGGTGCTGGGAGACATCCGTGGTGGTATGTGTTTCCTGCTGTGTGGTCTGTGCACATGATGGCCTTGGCTCTGGACAGCTGGCATGCCCTGCTCCTGGGGATGGTGTGCGGAGGCTGTCCATTATCCGTTGGAGGGTGTCTTGACATATTTGCAGGTTGTCCTTTCAGCTTCAATGATGTGAAGTGTGGTGTGCCCTGCAGGAGGTAGTGGTTGTCCCTCTGCAATGTGAAAGGGGAGATGCAGGTCAACAGAGTTGCACATTATGTTGAATGTTTGCAGATGTTTCCATTCAGACTGCATGCCAATGTACATTGCCACTGTTTTTGTGGAGCCGGCTATTTGATGACAGTCAGTTTGTGTTACGACTACATGAAGGATGTGTTGTAGTACCCGTGCATTATCATCACACAGTGTCAGTCATTGCCAGATGTAAGTGGACAGTTACTCTGCATGTGCAGGAACTGTTGTGAGCTGTGTCCTATGGTGTTGGTGTTGCACTTTGTACCTCATTGCTATCATTGCTGATTTTCTGTGATTGCTTTGTGTGTGTGCTGCATTGTGGGTGAGTTGCCCCTGCAGCTCCGAGTTCTTGCAGCCTTCTCTCTTTGAGGTGGAGTGCCTTTGAATTGTGTGCTTTTCGGAGCCTGATTTGTTTTTGACTTGGGTCATATGTGCTCTTGGACAGATTTCGTGGCCTTGTGCATTGTTTGTCTGCTGCGCGCATCATACAGCATGGGTTGTGTGTGCACGTAGACATGTCAGAGTGTGACCTGCTCTTTTACGGGTGATCCACACTGGGCTACCTCCATGTCGATTCGTAGGCCATCTCATGTTTTTGGGCTGCTGCCATGCTATCTGGCATGCAGTGTTACTTGCATAGTCAGTGTGAGTCACAGAGCCGCTGCTTTGCTGGATTCAGCAGATGTGCATGGGTCGGTTGTGATATTGGTGAAATGGAGGGGTTCTCATTGTGGACCGGGCCCTACTTGGCGTTTCTATGTGTGCTGCAGTGTGCCAAGGCTATCAGTGACATGTTTCACAATCATTGTGGGTGTGCAGTGTGCTACGCGTAATTGTGCATGTGTGCCATTGTGTCCATCACCCCCCGTCCCTAGTAGTTACTCACCCTGTTGCTGTTGGGTCAGATCGTATTGTGCTAAGTCCAGGCCCCGAATTCCTGCCACTGTCTCCACACTGCTGACAGTGGCCCCCATTTCCTCCTGCACATCCAGCTCCTCCTGTGGCGCAGGACTCTCACCTCCAGCTTGTGGCCACCATTTCCTCCAGCTCATCCAGCTCCTCCTGTGGCGCAGGACTCTCACCTCCAGCAGCCCTTGCTGCCTTCCTGTTTGCGGAGAGCTTCACCTTGGTTTGGCTGTGCATTTCATGCCAGCGCCTTTTGACCTCCTCCAGTGACCTCCTTGACACTCCGACTGCATTGACGTTGGCAACGATGGCATGCCATATTTCCGTTCGGGTTGCCAGTGCCTCAATGGAGTTGCCGAACAGTTGTTGATGGTGTTCAATCACCTCCGTGACGATGATCGGGTCTTCATGCAGACTGAACCCCGTCTTCCTCTTCCTTTTGTCCTTTCCCTTCCCCGGACACGGGGTTCCTGGCTGTACCTCCATGGGGATTGTGGGGTTTGGCTTGTCTTCTGCACTTAGTCCGGGAGCATCCATGTTGCAGCGCAGTTTGAATAGCTTTTTCTTATTTTTTTATCTTTTTTGTTGCTGTTTCCCGCCAGACGCTTGGGGTTTGAAGGCCTGTGGCTGGTTTTCTCAGATTTTTGTACCGCGATTGGCCTCATTGTATGTTTTTTTGCATTCGCGTTTTGCATTGTTGCGGCGTGGTGTTGATTTTCACAATGACATTTGACACGTTATCTGGAGACTATCACATGCTTCCTCCTTGTTGTGAATTCCACGTTGACATAGGGTTATTTTCCCGCGAAGGGCTGCGATGTTGAAAGTTGGGTTATGCTACTCTTTTGGTAGTTATCACATGTTCTTGTGAATATACCTCCTAGTTTTTCTCCAAAAAGGGGTACACCGAGTGGCTTTTATTGTAAAAATGAACTTGAAATGTCGAAAAAACATAGGGCCCAATTTTTAAAAGGTATTTTGGAGATGTACAGGGCTCCCCCAGTTGAAGTACTTCATGTGCTACAGAAGTGCTTCTTTATGCACTGCAAAATACAATTCACAAACAACCAGAAGTCTCCCCCTGCACCTCTACTATCTTTTCACTACGGAGGTCTTTGCCCTAGTGGCAGAGAGCTTCACCCACGTAATTATAGAAATGTGGCAGTGGTAAGGAGCAAGGGGAAATGGTATGAAAATGGGGAATAATTGGCACAAAATTAATGGGGTTAAGGGAGGCGCATGCTTATACCAAATGCACACTTACATAAGTGTAAGACAATTGCTATTCACAAACTGTTGTATGGCGTTACAACGCCTGCTTTTACCCCGCAAGACGTTGCAACGCAATTTTTTACCCCGACTTGCTGTCGGGGGTGCGCTGGAGTTTGGAATAGTATCATTTACTATTCCAACTCCAGTCTGTGCAACTGTTGGGAAGGTGTGGGAGTTAAATACAACACCTTATACCCCCTACAGGAAGCCATTTTCTTTGTAATGGCATGCGGGGTAAAAGCATGCATTTTAACCTCTTCGCTGCGTCGGCTATTCCGCCGCAGCGCTAAGGGGGTGGGGCGGCCGCGCGGCGGTTCCATACTAGTGTCAGAACCGCTCCGTCACGGCTCGCGGGCGAGCTGTGCTTGTGACGGAACGGTTTGTCACGAACCCGCCCGCCCATTAAAGCGTCAGCGCAGGCGCGAAATCAGCGCCGCGCAGGCGCGGCGAGCGGGCCGTGACGGAACCGTTCCGTCACAAGCACAGCTCACCCGTGCTTGTGACGGAGCGGTTCCGTCACAAGCATGGGAGGGGTTAATGCATGCATTGTAACTTTTGTTTCCCTTCACAAACTATACTTCTAATTTCACTACATCCCTATGATGTGCAAAACATAATTAAATGGACTCTTGTCCAGCCTTGAAGTAAGTCAATCACCACACATGGCAAACTACTGGAGCTGCAACACAATGCAATAGAAAGCAAAAGGGATGTGTTTTAACAGTAACTCCACATAGGAATTAATGTATATTAAATAAAATGAGCTTTACATTTAAAACATTACTTTACAATGTTTTAAAAATAGGTAATATTTTGGTTTTTAATTTAACCCCTCCCATGCTCGTGACGGAACCGTTCCGTCACGAGCCTCGGGTGGGCTGTACTGGTGATGGAACGGTTCTGTCACGGCCCACTCGACGCGTCTGCGCGGCGCGAATTCAGCGGCGCAAATTCAGCGGCGCGAATTCTGCGCCTGCGCTGACGTTCTAAAGAGCGGGCGGGGCCGTGACAGAACCGTTCCGTCACAAGCACAGCTCACCCGCGGGCCGTGACGGAGCGGTTCCGTCAGGAGCACGGGAGTGCCGCGCGGCCACGCCTCCCCCTTAGCGCTGTGGCAGAATAGCCGCCGCAGCGAAGAGGTTAATCATCATCAAAAAACTTTCTTTTGGTTCGGAGAACCATAAAAGCACACGAATGTGAACAAATACTTTCATAAAACACAATAAATTACAAAACTCAATTTGCTGCAATGCAATTCATAGAACTAATACAAATTCAAATTGCGACTTCTAGCACAAGTACTTTGTGGATCCAATGGAGTGCCCTCAATAAAACAACTACATACTAAGATAGGACAAAGTTCCAGAGAAGTAAACACATCAAGAGAAAGCCCTAAAATGGCTTGTGATGGGTCTGTTATGCCATCTGGCATACCAAAATAGTATCCATAAGAGGAAACTCAAATCCATTGGTCATCATAAAGGAATAAAGTGCATAGTACAATGTATCTAATCTCTCAGATAAAAAAAAGTAACAATAACATTCATGATAGATTTTGCAATAAAACTGTGTTTGAGACAACTTAACCCCTTCCATGCTGATGACAGAACGGTTCCGTCATCAGCATCGGTTGAGCTGTGCTGATGACGGAACCGTTCCGTCTTGACTCCGCCCGCGCAATGCGGAGTCAGCACAGGCGGGGAATACGCCCCGCATGCAAGGGGTTAAAACATAGACGAAGTACCTAAAACCAATAATAAACAATACATGATGGATTTGGTTAGAACGATAAAATCCTGTTGTTTAGGAAATTCCTTCAAAAGGAACATTTAGATTTGATAAATGAATATCACACACCTACCCACTATAATCCACCCCCTCGGCTGCGAAATAGCATTCCTTACACAATTGAAGACTTCCTATCCCCCCCCTTGGTGGCTCGCCTGGGGTGTTCTAGGTTCTTTAGCACAGATACACTTTGACCTCTATATCCAGACTGCCTGGAGGTATCTTACCATCACATATACCACCAACCTAGAGGTGTCAGATCTTAGGATCCTGGTGGCAATAAGGCAACTCCTAACACCCTGCAATCTGCACAAGGGTAGTAGCCATTTTCTCTTCTAAATGTTGTATGCTGGACATAAAAAAAATGGGGCAAATCTTCTAGAGGCCCATTACATGCCGGGCACTCTGTTCTCTGGTGGTTCACATTTGCCCACTTGGCACAGAAGGTCATAATGGGTAGGGTCTGATATTAAAATTGTAAAAGCAATTTCCTAGTCAGAGAAGGGGTGATTTTGTTGATCATGTCATTGTATCTAGGAAACAGCTTGAGCTCCAGAAAATCCAAGGTCAAGGTACCTTTACTACTGCCTATAACTACCTGTTGTACCATCTGTCAATAGGCCAGCTTCATTGATGTTTTGGATCCCGATGTGAGGGACTCTGGTACATTCCAAAAGGTTCCCAACCCCACCTTTCTAAGCAAGGACCTGTTATGCATGAGCCAAGGTATCCGCTGGCTGACTAGTAGGACTACTCTAACTTTGAGAGAATCTCTCTAAGCCTCCAAGTCGGATGAGGTCCATATCTTATGCTAATACAATAAGAGTTGAAGCTTAATTTTCCAGAAAATGTTCTTAAGTGCCAAATCTAAATGCAATGGAACCAGCGGTGTGCTCTTAGTGAGCACAAATAGCTGCATAATAAACATATTCTCAGAGTGAGGAAGGATGCTACAATCAGCGTAGACCAAAATCTCCACACCGTAAACGGCTGCCCCCATGGGCCTAATGTTATAGATCTCAATCGCTGCAGCGACATTTTGCTCGAGAAAGTTTGTTGTATAACTTTAGCAGTAGTGATAATAATGTATTATTGTACAGTTAGGCTTTTTGGACCTGCCAGGACCAGTATAGGCTGGGAGTTAACCTTAGCACAAGATAGTCAAATGTGTATTCTTGCTCTATTAAGGCTGTCCCGAAAGAGAGTTTACAATTCAAGAATTGTTTAGCTCTAGCAGGTTTAAAGAAGATGAATTTAGTTGGTGCACTATTTCGTTCTAGTCCTGCTCCAAATAGAAATTATTAAAATCATCCACCAACTGCTGAAAACCTTGTAACAATTTAGAAATCAGGAGTGTCATCCACAATGAGCAGAGCGGGTACTCTCCTAGCCCCCACAGTAGGAGCATTGAAACCTTCCCTGTCCAGTCTCCTCACAATGTTGTTTATATAGAGGGACAACAGGGTGTGAGCCAGTACACATCCCTATCTGACTCCCTTCCGGATGCTTATGGAATAGGTGATCTGCCCCTTATCCCCCCATCTAAGACAGGCATAGTTCTTGTCATGCAAACTTACTAGAATTGCCAATAAATTAGATGGGTTTCCTATCCTGTCCTGTATTGTCCAGAACGTAACCTTGGGTACTAGGTGGAAGGCTTTTAATTTAATAATACACTTATATTTAAAATAAATTAATTTAACATTTTAAACATATTTTAAACTATCTAGAAATATTCTATTTAATTTAAAAAACGACATATAATCTTGTTAGTTACAAATTGAATAGAAAAATAGAGTCTTAATGAGATTCCATTTTTTTATTTGATAGTATTGTTAAAAAATAATGAACAATGAATTAATATCTTAACATTAACTTACAGTGAATAGAATGTTAAGAAAATACAGAACGCACATTTTAAGGGGTAGATTGTTGTATATTTTTTAAGTAGTCTTAGGTGGTTATCATTATGGGGCCGATTACGATGCGGCTGCAAAAGCCTACGACCCTCGGTCGGAGCCTTTACGGCTGCATCGTAATGGGCCGGTCGGACTCATTTTGATGTAGGCAGTCGGAAAAGAATATGACCGGTCATTCCAGCTGGCTTCCAAAGGGCTCAGGGAGCACATCCGCCATTTGGAATGTGGTCAGTAATCTCAAGGGCAAGCCTTTCCTTCATTGAGATTACGATGATGCTTTCTGACATAGTTTCCATGCTGGTCTGTCTGACATGAAAACCATGCCAGAAAGAGTCTTTGGGGAACGCCAGCAGGGCCCCCGGAGGTGCACGGTCTCCGGTTGGAGGCCCCCTGTTGATCCCTGCACCCTATGGCAGGCACCTCAAGGTGCCTGCCACAGGGTGAAGGGATGAACTGTACCTCCCATTTTACAACAGGAGCATGCATCCCGTCTGGTTTATGGCCCGAATGCATGATCCTATTGAAAAATGTAGGAATGCATGTGAACAGTGTTCCGGCACATCCTATTGGTCCAGACGGGTCTGCCGACCGGGTGTTGGTCGGTCCCATGACTGATGCGGTGTCGGGCGGAAGAGATTCCGCCCGGCATTGTAATGAGCCCCAATGTTTATCAAATTATTTTACTTTTTTGCATTAAATACATTTTATTTAAGTTTTTTTTAAATAATGAACTTTATTAAATGCTCCTATATTTTCGAATAGGAAGATCTCTGCCTGATAGTAAAGATCTCAAGAAGCAGGTGTAAAGTTACTAACAGTAACTTTAAACTTGTTTATTCTGTCAAATGAGGCTTCACCCACTCGTGTGGGGGTTGGCAACTGTTACTCTACTCCTACGTGTATATTTCCTCTCAGTAATGGTGAATATCACACAATTGGAGAGTTGCACCTCAGTGTAGGAGTAGATATACATGTGAGTAGATGTACACATGCAAACTTACTTACCTTTGTGAATTTGCTGCGTCTTGTAGATCAGTGGACTAATGCATCCACTATAAGGGCCTGTGTTCAACCTCAAAGTTACAGGTTCAAACCCCGCTGGGTCCACTCACCCTTTCATCCATCTGAAGGTTGGAAAATTGAGCACCGTTAGGTAACACTAAGCATCTGTTATTCAGCGCCAAGAGGTCTACAGGTGTCAGGTGAACGCGCACTATACAAATACATATACATTTTATGTTAATTTAGCCCTTTGTCTTCGAAGTCACTGGAGATAGTTTTGATATTGTTCCTAAACAGTCACTGTGTAAGAATTTAGGTCACAGAGCTTTAACGTGGGTGTAGAGTATGACCAGTACCACTGATGTCAATTCATTTAGCAATGCATTAGTCACAAAAAGTAAAATAAGTGCTTTGGCTAACAGCCTTACAACTCAGCTCTGTGTAAGGTCAGACAGTCCTATAGGATAATCTGGCAGTGCCTGAAACAATAGTCTGACCAGTCATTATGAGGGCCTTTCCTGGAAGTTTTAAGTTCTGTTTAAAGGTCGGGTGGGCTGTTTTTTACTGTTGATTTTCCTAATGCTACGTCAAATATATAATGACGCAAGCATAAAAGCCTACAGTCAGGTATACCTGGCAAAAAAACTATACATTGTGTCTTAACAAGTTAAAAACTTCCCCGATTTGAAAATGTGGGACACTTCTGACTCGCTAATGGGGGGGACCAGGGGGAGGGGGCGCTTTATTTGGACTCCTTGGCCTATTTTCTTTCCCAAGCCATCCAGGCTCTTTTCAGGAAAGAAAACTCCTTTGTCAGCTATGTCGGTTAGTGCCTATATTTCACCATCACAAGGATGACTGAATTTCCATTGTGCAGATGGCGCATGAGCTAGTTGGGCCTGCTTCTTTGAAACCTTTTATCATCCCTCAAATATGTCCACTGGAGGAGAGGATCGTATTACAGGGCCCTGCGTAATGGCCAAGATCACACCTCGTCGTCACGTGCACCCAATGACCGAGTCGTTTGATCAGAGAAACACCCTCAATGCGGGCTTAGATTCAGCAACGAACACTGTTTTCTTAGCCGTCCTTGGAAAGCAATAACATTTCGAACATAAAATGGCCGGCCCCCTGACAGCATGTAAAAACGCCGAACCGCATCGCGTCCTTGTTGCTGATATTAAAACAAATGAAATCATAGTGCCCTGAAGGAGGCCACGGGCTGCTGAATGCACACAGAAATGTGAGCCTAGCTGATTAGTAAAAGAAACATGCTTTAAGAAACTACTAAAGCGCTTCCTCCCCTTCGCTCTCCCTGTGCTTATGTCTAACCACTGGATATTGCCGTTTCCTCTTTAATTTCGGTTTAATTATTTGGGGGCCGGCGTGAATACTGAAACCAGAACACATAAACTTAACACATGTTAAAGCTGTTTAAAGACAAACCGACAGCATGAATGAATGCTCTGTGCTTCGGCATACTAGTAGAGAGTCAACATTGAGGCAACATGCGTATGTTTGGAAAAAGAGGATGCAAACAGGGCAAATGTGCAGAACAGGTTAAAGAAAAATTGCTTATTTTTTTTTCAATAAGCACCACACGCCGTATTATACAAGTGCTCAGGGGTCGCAACAGGCATTTGCGCCCGCATTGCATGCCCGTGGGTACTTCTGTACTACGGAAGAGGCCAAGATGCTTCTGCGGCTCCTTCGGTATTACCGATAGCGCAAGCGCACATAGATCGCCAGCGCTATCTTCCGAGGGTGTTGCCTCATTTGCTTGGGGTTTCGCCCCATGTAAATGAAAGAATGCTATTGCCTCTCTACCCGAGCCATATTACAGACGCGGATACAGAGGCATGGAAGCTCTCAGGAGGTGCACTGTCAGTGCGCCCCCTGATGGCAGTAGTGTGACCAACTGGCATGGGTGCAAATTCAGGACAGCGAGTTTAAAAATTCAGGACAAAGGGTCAAAATTCAGGGCAAAACTTCAGGACAAAAGGTAAGTTTTACAGACGCGTCAGAGGAGTTCGCGCAATAGTATATAAGGAAGTAAATAGACAACCACTTAAGTACAAGTTAAAATAAGTTTATATTAGGTTGAGACAATCGTGCACTACACGTTTTTTCAGTATGGCCGCTGCTTGCTACCTTAGACGATTCAAAACTGGCATCTCGCTCCAGCAGGTACATTAGTCACCAGACGATGGTGAGCCACACCTGAATATAAGTGAGGCCGATTTTATTGTTGATTCAAAACTATTGGATATACAAGGAACTTAGCAGTGCTAGCCCCAAGTAACAAAACCGCTCATTCCCCTTTCCAGCTTCCCAGGGAAACACCTGATGCTCGGGCGGCCAGTCCGGCCTTGCTACCACCCTCCCATGGTGCCCCTCATCTTCACATAGACCGTCTCTCATGTGTATTTAATTTCTTTGATAGTGTTACTCATCCCAAGTATGTCGGGCAGGGTGTCAGAGTGAGTTACGTCACACACACATTATGTAGAGACAATGACTCATATAAACGTGAAAGTCAATGTATAGGAAATGTTACTTAAGATAATGGGTGCTACAAGGTGTAATCATTCTTTTATATATCATTCAGTCTTTCACCATTCATTCTGTCCTTCCATCTATGTGCCCATCTATATCCAAACATATTCAACCATTTTCAAACCTAGCCACCATGTATCCTTCCATTCATCATTTCACTCATTCATCCCTCCATTCACCCTTTCACTCATCCATCCATTATTCATCCACCCACCCTTCCATCCCATCCATCTGTACAGTCATCCATCCACTCTTCCACCCATCCATCTATTCACTCATCTATCCAGCCATTTACCTTTCCACCCATCCAGCCATCCTTTCACTTACTCATTCATCCACCCAGTCACTTATTCTTCCACCCATTCACTGTGTTGGTCATTCATCCTCCCATCCCCTTTCACTTATCCATCCACCCTTCTACCCACCCACCCATCTACTCATCCATTCATGAATCCATCCATTGACCCTATTACTTATCCATCCGTTCTCTCATCGATCCACCCTTTCACTTCTTCACTCATCTATCCATCCTTTTGTCCATCTATTACCTTTCACTCACTCATCAATCCTTACATCCACCCTTTAACTTATCCATCCATCCACCCTTTCACTTATCAATTCATCAATCCATTCACTCATCCATTCACCCATTCACTCACCAAATCAAATTTCAAAGCTTTATTCGACAGCATGTCATACAAGCGGTTATACATCCTAACACTCACCAATTATCTACCCTTTCACTCATCCATCCATCTATCCATCGTTTCACACACCTATCCACCCTTTTACCCATCCATCTACCCTTCCACCCATACATCCATCTATTTACCCTTTCTCTCATCCATACTTCCACTCACTCATCCATCCATCCTTTCTTTCATTATCTATCCATTCACCCTTTCATTCATCCTTTCACTAATCCATCCAGCCATTCACACATTCCTTCACTTATTTACTCACCCACCTTTTCACATGAGCTAAGCCTTTGTCTGCAGAGTTGCAGACAGAAGAGGCCCATCAAGAACTTCACCCCTGCTGTAGTCCCAAAGCAAGGGGTGGGGTGGGGGGAGGGTTCACTATGCCCCTGCACATAGGAAATCTGAAAACTAGAAGTCATGAGTCATGTATGATGCACAGTGCCAGGATGTGCGGTGACTGTGACATGGTGCTGTTTCCAGGGCTTTAAGTGGCGTAACAAAACTGGGGATCTCTTCAAAGTGGGTATTCAATGTAATTAAGGGTGTGGTATAAAACATCTAGGCCAAAAATCTGTGCGTAGCATATGTTTCGCGCGACTGGTATTATGTTGTTTCTGTCATTGCATCCAGTTATATAATACAGCAAGTATCATTACACCAACAACAAGCCAGGACTATTGGCTTTGTCAATGGTTGTTATTTGCTTAAAATAAAGCAGTAACCATGGCTTTGTTGAAGATAATATTGAAAATACTTCATTTCTTAAATGATGAGATAGTGAAAGAACATACCCTGTTCTTTTTAACTTGTTTTACAGGCTTCTTTAAATAAACTGTTACGTTGCAGCATGGGCGTTTTACCTTTTATCTAACCGAATGCCCTGCTGTACACTGAGGCAGGAGGAGGCCACCACATGCTGTCACACCCCCAGACTGCCCCATTGACATTCTATATGCGGCAATTAGCTGGCATACAGAATGACAATAGGTGGGAGGGGCTGCTCTTGTGCTCGAGGAGTAGTGCGAGGCGCCAGCTTTAGGAGGCTAAGGCTTCTCACAGGGGAGCAGTGCTGCGCCCTGTGAGGCCAGAATTACGGATAAAAGGTGTCCGTAAAAGGGATCCTCACGGACAACGGACGTGAGGTCCCAATTACGGACAGTCCATAAAATTTACGGACGGTTGGTCACCCTAGATGACAGCCCTATGGAGCAGGGAAGGGAGTCCCATGGACCCCCCAGACAACCCCTTGCAGGCGGGTGCAGTCACTCACTGCACCCGCCTGCAAGGGTAGCTCTATTCCTGCTTCAAGGCACAGGCAGTTGCCGCCTGGACTTTGAGAACAAAGAGCGGCTTCAAAGCAGCCGCACAGTTTTTCACCTGAATGCACTGCCCTGGGGCAGCGTGAGTTTGCCGCTGCCCTGGGGGCAGCGCATTCATCCTAATAAAAGGCACACAGATGATGGATGAAATGTAGAGCAAATCAAAAATTCGCCCCAGTCAAAAGAGCTGGGTTAAATCCATCATTCTCTTGCTCACCATGCCACCCCAGTTCAGACCCAGCCATATGAAAATCAGTCTTGACCCTGTTCCTCATGGGAACAGTCCAGCCCAAACTGCCAAGCCAGGTCCTCCCTGAATCGAAAACAAGCATCCTTGGACCCGTTTCGGGGCATCAGCCAGTCAGCCAGGCTAGCTTGAATCCAGTGGCACAGTGAGCCCGGGACCCACATCTGGGCATACCCGGAGCACTTATGGAGAGAAAGCGATCCTAGGGTGCTTGATTCTAGTCCAGGGGGGACCTGGCCTGGCAGTTCGGCTGGACTGTTCCTATTGGGCACAGGGTCAAGACTGATTTGCATATGACTCGGTTCAAACTGGAATGGCATGGGAAGCAAAAAAACGATGGATTTAGCCCCAGATCTCTGTACTGGGGTGAGCGTATGACATTGTTCTGCATTCTGTCCATCAATTGTTCTTTTTGCATTCATCCTGATAAGGCACATTTACTGGGATTGCGTTGGGTGCCCATTTTAAAAGGTGCCCCCTGGGCAATCAAGGGAAATGCGCCATATGTATAATGCTGCCCCATATTTTGTATCCAAGAATCAGAATTGGGCTCATTATAAAATTTTCATACTCTTAAAACACCAGCTTCAGCCAAAGTGAGTATGCTACCTATCCAAGCATATTCATTTGTCTCCCAAGAATACAATTTTTTAAAATGAAGCCAAATGATGTATTGTGGAGTCCAATTTTCAGTTAATATAGGCTAGAAACATAGGTTTAGCAGCCTCTCTAAAGAGGAAATATTTAACCATTCCACTACATCTTGATATGGCAGATCAATCAATCAGGATTTATAAAGCACAGCTAATCACCCGGGGTGAGGAGGGAGGGGTATCCAGGCATTGAGGATCTTGCGCTTTAGGTGGATTCAGTTGAATATCCAAGTCTTGTGTGCCTTCTGGAATTCTCGAAAAGATGTGGAAGTCCGGAGGGGCTGAGGGAGGTCGTTCCAGGATTTTGTTACAAGGTAAGAGAAGGTGCGTCTTCCACTGTTGATTCTGAGAATGCGTGGGGTGTCAGCGAGGGAGAGGGAAGCGGAGTTCAGGTGTCTGAATGGCTGGTGGAAGTTCAGGTGGTGGTTGATGTAGGCTGGTCCTTGGTTGTGCAGGGACTTGTAGGTGTGGCTCAGCAGCTCGAATTAACATATCTTTTGTAGGGGTAGCTTGTGGAGTTTCCGGAGTTGAGGGGAGCTGTCGGCCATTTGGGGAGGTTGAATAGTTTGGACGGGCAGTTCTGGATGGTTTGCAGTCTCTTCCGGAGGTGAGCTGTGATTCCTGCATAGAGTACCTTGCCATAGTCCAAATGGCTTGTGACTAGGGCTTGATTGACAGAGCATCTGGTGTTGATAGGGAGCCATTTGAAAATGTTCCGAAGCATGCGAACTGCGATAAAGTAGCCTTATTTCTCTACAGCAGTAAATCATATATGTACCCAATAGTCATAGGCCCTTGAAACTCAGCCCACTGTGCTCTGCCTACACAGGGTTTTTCCTGTGTCACACAGGGTTTTTCCTGTGTCACATATGGCCTGCTCATATCTCTTCAGACAGATTGCACTTGCAAAGCCAACAGCTGCAAAATCTGAATGGGCCATGAAAAATGAAATATGCTAACTTTTGATGCAGCGCAGCACAGCGCAGCACAGCAACCAAAGTCTCCTATGAAATGGTACTGTTTTTCTCTCCTCAAGTGATGTTGCACTCTAGGCAACCATACTCTCCCTACTTTGTATGTGTGATTTAGAGTGTGCACGCAAAGTCGGAAAAGTGTGGAGGTTTTCTAAACCTGCTCCACTGTTATGCCTACCTAAGGGAGGTGTAATTTGTGGGTGCAAATCCCTATCGTCCAATGTTAGTAGATTTACATCCAAGCTCATGGGTGGTTGCATGGCGATGCTCATGTACCACCCCTGGGAAGCCACCTTGACACAGAGTAGAGCAAAGTTGAGCAAGGTAGAACATAGCACTAATTTGCATTACGTTGATGCAACTTTCCAATGCAAATCATGTATTACATTTGAGAGTAAATTACACTTTGCTCTAGATTTGTGTCACTTTTGTGATGCAAACTTGGAACAAAGCTGGTCCATCTTTGGCTGACAGCACATCTCTATGGCCCACATGCATCAAGCATTTTTGCATTCGCAAATGGCGCGAATCGCAAAAATCGGCCGTTTGCGAATACAAAAACCTTTTTTGGGATGCATCATTTTTTTTTCATTTATCGCAATTTAAGAAATTGCAATTTTTTGTGATTTCTCAAATTGCGATAGCATTTAAGAAATCGCAAATTTTGCGATTTCTTAAATACTATACATGATTGTATTTAATTTGTGAATTCGCAATTAGGAAGGGGAAAATTACCATGAAGTAAACCTTCATGGTAATTTGCGAAAAGTTTCAAAAATGCAAAAAAATGCATTTTTGAAACTTACATGTTACACACACACATGCCCTTGGGACATGTGTGTGAGTAAACTGTACTTACGTGACATTCCAGGGGTGCAGGGGGGGTCCTTTGAACCCCCCCTGCACCCTTGAAATTGCATTCTCATTTTGCGATTCCTTAATTGCGAATTTGCAAAATGAGAATGCCTTCCCATTGATTCCTATGGGCCTCTAGGCCCATAGGAATCAATGTAAAGTGATTCCTTATTTGCGATTCGCAATTAAGGAATCGCAAATAAGGAAAATTAAGAAATCGCAAAAACGTTTGCGAATTTGTAATGCATAGGAATTTGCGATTCCTAAATTGCGATTCCTTAATTTTCGCAATTTAGGAATTGCAAATTCCTTCAATGATGCATGTGGGCCTAAGCCCACTTTAGAACTTTCCATACTCTGTATATTCTAGCAGCACTGCGTCATCATGTCCATTTACCCACGGTTTGTATCCCGAGGCAATTTCTGGTGCACACTGCCATACACAATGCATTAAAACAACTGGCCCTTTAAGTGTCAGCTCAGCAATGCCTGCCAAATACAAATACATTTCCTGCCCTACAAGTCATGAGCATGAGCAAGTTAACAGTTCCTGAACTCACGCCTAAAAATGTGGCAAAAAGTGTGTAGAAGGGACGCGCCATTTAATTGCTTTTTTTTTCTTACGGCTGTAGCAGGAAAGGAGGATTTAACAGCTAAGTAAGTGAGTGAGTGACATATTTATATAGCTCTCCCTTGGGATCTGGAAGTGAATTAGCCTTACGATAATTACTGAGCCAATATTGGAACCGAGCTGTCTCACTGAATCGAGTCTTTACCACTGGATCACTTCAGGACATGCAGATACTCCCAGAGGGGTCTTGTACGTCACTCCCCTGAGGCAAATGGCGGGAACGCTTCAGAGCTGTGGAGGGTGTTTACGCAGCGCCATTATTTCCCTGCCCAACTCTATTTAAATCTTGCACTTGTCCTACTCACTCACCCTCTAAACAACTCTAGTGCCCAGCTCGACCTCTTCACAGACACGGCCACTCTGGGAATTAAATATCAACTTTCAGCAAAAATGATTCTTAAAAAAATATTGCTCAAATCCGCCCTTTCGACTTTCGATGTTTTCAAATATTAGATGGTGCTAGGATATATCAGAAGCTGCTGGGACAAAGCGAAGCACAGAGCTTCATGGAAGCATGCATTGATACCGACTTTTGTGCGGTTTTAATCATCAGTTTCTAAAGTTTAACCTATAATTAAGTTAACCCACCAACTCAGCAGACTGGTGGGCCTCTCATTGGTCTCCAAGTGACTTCCCTCATTTAAAGGACTTGGAAAGGTATGCACTTTATTGGTATTTACCATCAAATTATGAAATTATACAACACAGCATATCATCGCCTTAGCTAAACGACTACACAACAAACAAGTGAAAGTTGTGCATGTAGTCCCTAGGTTGGCCAACTCACCTATGTTTCCATACGTGTTCTTTGCTTGGGCAGTGCAGAGTACTTTTTGCATCTGCTATGTCATCAAATTTAAAAATGTCAGTTGGAAAAGATCATAATGCCTACACCGATTCTATTATTGTGGGCTTCTAGAGTATCCTAACTTACGCAGCAAGCATCACCAGCGTGTGTGACTTTATCACCTTGCAAGAGACCTCGGAGATGCATTTATGTAATTTGGATGGGTACAAGTTATTCTTACTCACATCAGTTATCAGACTACGGGCATCCATCACGGGACTTACTGACAACAGTCTTATTGATAAAAATACCTCCACTTTCTAGCAAGCAAATCTAGATTTCTCCATAGTGTCTGTCTCATGACAGTGATTATTGCATTAACCTTTAGGGAAACTGTCTTCCCTCACCTGGAGAGACTCTGAATTTTAATATGAAGTTCGGCTACACGGTATGTGAGTTATCATTCTTCTTAGCGACTTAAATGCCAAATTAAGATTAGGTCAGAATGTTAAACTGTGCACTAGTGAAGATATGCACAGCTAGGGAATTCTTATGTCTTTGGAAGTAGGGAAGATTAAAGGACATTTTTCTCCAGGAGCTCCTTGACACGCTTTAGTTGTTTAGTTGTTTAGATAAGATTACATAGTGACCACCCTGTTCATGCAGTTCTAATGGGTTTTAAATAGCACTATCATATTTTGTGTCCCAAGCTTTTTGTAAGTATATTTGGTAACTTGAGGTCATTGAGATGCATGGCTGTGAGAGCAATCTAATTATTTATGGTATTAAGTCTCCAAGTTAAGGTCATATGTACTTACTTTTTGATTTACTGTCTTAGTGTTTCATTTTCCTTCAACAATGGTAGACATCTGCACTTGATTATCATGATCGCAGAAACTGTATAGAGAGAGCACATAGAAGCATTGTTGCACTGCCTGGATCACGATATTGAGAAGGGTTGCGTAGTCATTTGTGGTTCAAGATAGCTCATGTAATAAGTTAGTTGCTAAATTAAGGTAAACCAGGAGACAACCTTTTGGAGACTACTAAAATTTCTTCTAAGGTTGATAATGTCAAAAAAATGAAATCTGTATTTTTGGGCATGCCAGTCTGGTGGTAGAGCATGATTTGAAAACAAAAGCTTAGCAAGATGTGTATTGACAGACCTAAATAATGAAAGACGTAGACTCAGACTGACTGAAAGATTATGGAGACAGCACCCCTCTCCTTCTAACCTGGCCCGCCTCAGACTTGCTAGATCGTCCTACAAAAAACACATCTTTAGACAAAAAACTTCCTACCTCAGGTCACAACTAGGTCGAGCTCAGAATAGGCCAAGAGAACTATTCAACATTGTGCGCAGTCAAACTGCGTCCGCTCCCCCTGTCCCACTGGCTTCGACGACTAGATGTGAAGAAATAGTTCTCTTTTTTTCAGACAAAATTAAACTAATTGAGCAATCCTTTCTCTCTACTGCGATCCCTACCACCAATCTGAACACCTCTCTTAATATCCCACCCTCCATCAGAACTCCCCCTACACCCTCTACTGCCCATCATAACTCTGATCTCCCTCACCCCTCCTTGCCCCCCAATTTCATGGACTCCAATCATCCTAACTCTCTTACTAAAAATAATGCCGCTTGGCTTAACTTCCAGCCAGTCATGGAAAGAGACGTCTTTAACATCATTTCCAAACTCAAGCCTTCCTCCCACACTAAAGACCCTCTCCCCTCCAAACTTGTCCATAACCCCAAACATATCATCACCCCTACCTGGACCTCTATTATCAACAGCTCCCTTGCCACCGGCTGTGTCCCCACTTCATTGCAACTAGGCTAAATCACCCCCATTATCAAAAATCCTTTGGCAGACCCAAACGACCTCAATAACCTTCGTCCCATCTCCAATCTTCCCCTTCTTTCTAAAGCCCTGGAAAAATGTGTTCTTCTCCAACTAGAGAGACACATTGAACAATTTAACTTACTAGACCCCTTCCAATCTGGCTTTAGGAAAGGATGCATCACTGAAACCGCCATGCTAAACATTGTTGATGACATCCACCACTCACTTGACAATGGTGAATCTAGCCTTCTGATCCTCCTTGATCTCTCTGCAGCGTTTGATACCGTTAACCACTCTGCTCTACTCAATGTTCTTAGAGATCGATTCGGCCTGAATGGTACGACACACAAATGGTTCGTCTCATACCTACAACACCGTTCTCAACAAATCAAAATCCAAAATTGTCTATCTAACCCTACCTCCATCTCCTTAGGAGTTCCGCAAGGATCCACCCTCTCTCCCTCTCTCTTTACCCTTTTCATGGAACCCCTCACACTAATTCTTAAACAAGCCGGGATCAACTACCATCTCTATGCCGATGACACCCAATTCTATTATAAGATTAAAACTCATGCTGACATCCTTCACCTCAACAACACTCATCAAGATTTAAGCCTGGTTCCACATTAACCACCTCAAACTCAACCCTAAAAAAAATTAAATAATTATTTTCTCCCCTAAAAATAACCAGCTCCCCATTCAGAATTGGATCTCTGACCTTAATGCCCTCAACTGCTCCTTATCTTTGTCCTCCTCAGTCAAATCACTAGGGATCTCCCTTGATAACCTCCTTACACTCAAGACACACATCAATAATTCTGCCAAAGGAGCCCTCTTCACTCTCCGCCACCTTAAGAAAATCAAGCCCTTCATCCCTATCGATGATTTCAAACTAGCAGTCCAACCCCTTGTTCTTTCTCGCATCGACTATGGCAATGCCATTCTCACTGGAATTCCCAAGATCTACCTACCTCCGCTCAAATCTGTGCTGTACCTTGCAGCTAGGCTGACCTCAGACTGCAAGCAATTCGACCACATCTCCCCTACCCTTAAAACCCTTAAATGGCTTCCCATTGAAGGTAGATCCACGTACAAAACAGCCTGCATTACACACAAAATTCTCCATCAGAATACACCGACCTACCTCGCTAACAAACTCACAAAAGCCGGTTGCTCCCGTTCCTTGAGAAGTACAAACACCCTCCTTCTTATCCCCCCTTCTAAAAAAGAAAACCACCCAGTCTCGATCCTTTTCCGGCAACGCTCCATGCATTTGGAATGCCCTTCCAACTGACCTTCGTTGCAACCCTTCCTACTCTAGCTTCAAAAAAGAACTCAAACTACATCGCCTCAATAAATATTGGGGACCATAATCCATATCTGCTCTCTTCCACTGGCCACATCTGTCCGACCTCAGATGCATCCGCTCTCCCTTCTTTTCAGCCTTACTTCGCCCTTCCCCCTCGTCACTTCCACCTCCCTGTTTACCGCCTTCACTCTTCCCTGCACCCCCTCCCCTTGTCCACCCTCTGCCCTTAGTTCTGCCCCTCCTGCTCTTCTTCCTTACAAACCCAATCTTACCACCAACCTCCGTATCCTCCTCTGCAATTTTCCGGATCTCTTTTCAATGTATGCCTGGTTATTTTTGATTTTCACATTTCCCACATTTCGGTGTTCTTATTTTCCATATTTATCATTTTGAAATTTGTCAGGTGGAGACTTCTTATGTTGTTTATATCCATTGATGCTATGTATAACCCATGTCTTACTGACCTTGTCTCAAAATGTAAAGCGCTCTGATACCCCTGGGTCTAGCCAGCGCTATATAAAACCTCTAAATAAATAAATAAATACATTCTCTGCCACCATTGGGATTTTCTTGCCCGTTTTGGATGTTTTCTTCATTTTTCTTTTTTTCTCAGCTCAGCGGCCATTTTATACCTCCCAGACTCTGCTCCCCGAGCTTGTCGCCTGAGGCTGTAGTTAACGCTCGCCCTTAGCAGCTCATGGAGGCTTGTTTTCATTTCTCTCCCTGTACATCCTAACCTTGCCAAAACCAGGCTGAATTGCAAGTGTTTCTTTCCTCACGCTGGAGCCTCTCCACATTTATGAACTCCCTTCTTCTGCGCATATCTATTCCTGGAATGCTTACTGCCCGCACTGATACTCTCACTGCTAGAAGCGAATTGTAATGGACTAAGACTTATAACGGCTGCTTAGTGGCCAGGAGTTCTGTGCCAGTGGTTCTTCTGCTGTGTTGCTTGGAAGCTCCTCTCAGCTGTCGCTAACACCTCATGGGCAGGCTCAGATGTGTATTTCTTCATGCTGGAGCCTTTTTACATCTGTGAGCACCCTTCTTTTGCGCATATCTATTCCTGGAAAGCTCACTACCCGCACTGGCACTTTCACTACGACAAGCGAATTGTGATGGACTAAGACATATAGCAGCTGCTTAGTGACCAGGTGTTTTGTGCTAGTGGTTCTTCTGCTGTGTTGCTTGGACATTCCTCTCAGCAGTTGCTGGCACGTCATGGGCAGGCTCCGGCCAGTTTCTGTTGAAAAGACCTCGAAACGCATTTTTATCAAGAACTCCAAGGTGTTCTCTGCATTTGCCCAGTTGGAAGCTTCTAATACATCTTCTGTCTCCACGCCACAGTCTATGATGGAGCACTCCGCGCAGCATTCAGGAAAAGTCACTACCAAGAGACTGAAAAAAGATCCTCCCTCACCAACTAATTCCACCCCGGCCACATCCATGGAACTTTTGCTGGAGGAGATAAGGGCGCTTCGCCCCTTTATGGAGGAGACCAACGCGAAATTGCAAGTTCTGACTGACAATTGGTCACAGATGGATGCGAGGGTCACGTCAGTGGAGAGGAGTGTTTCTTCCCTTCAGGAATCGTCCATCAAGGTCTCTCATATGCACTCGCAGATCTCTCTCCTCCAGAAACAGGTGGAAGATCTTGAAAATCGAAATAGACGCAATAATTTACGCATCTACGGCCTAGTGGAGGGCTGTGAGGGGACTGACCCCATTGCTTTCTTCAAAGCTTTTCTGCCCAAACTCCTGCATTTTCCAGAGGACACTGTGCTCAATATACAACGGGCTCACAGATTGGGTCGACCCGCATCACCTACTTCTTCCTGATCGAGGCCGAGGGGCGTCATTATGTATTTTCTTGAATCCACTGACCTACTAAAAGTTCTTTCGGCAGCCAGAACTTCTCCTCGTCTTACTTGGTCAGGGTCTGCCCTGTTCTTCGCACAAGACTATGCTAGATCCACAGCTAATTGCCGCAAAGCCTTCCTGGACATGAGACCTGCTCTTCGTTCCATTGGTGCCAGATATGGACTTTTTCACCCCTGCCTCATTAAGGTTACCTATAATAATAAAACGACGACTTATGAAGATCCTGTTCGACTTCAGAGCTTCCTGAACTCCTGCCGAGCTGCTGACATGGACCTTTTGGGTCCTTCTTCTTCCTTCCCTCCATGACTTTCCTTTTAAGATGTTGATGCTTCCCCTGGTTTGACTTTTTTTTTCTCTCTTTTCTCATTTGGTTTACCAGTAATGTTTCTAGTTCTTATATATTTTGCAATCCTTTATGTTTCCTGTTGTTCATCCCTCCCTGGTTTATCTTCTCTGTTTTATTGCCTTCCATGTTATCCTTCATTCCCATCGACTTATTTTCCCGATGTTTTCCTCGTATTCTTACAGGTTCTGCATCGCGTTCCGTGTTGTTCCCCCGACCAGGCGGCTGGCCGATCTGGACGTTTGCCTCCTCCAGTTGACTCTACCCCCCTCACGTTTGACCTTTTTTCCTGGTTGTTCTTCCTCATCTCCCTCCCCTGTAAGTACGTTTTTTCTTCATTGTTTGACATGTTTGCTTTCATGTCCAATTCCATTCTCCTAACACCCTCCCCATTTTTATCTTATCTTAAGGTGTCGTTTTTCCTTTATTGGCTTCTACTTCTCTGCTTTCTCGTTTCTTGTATCTCTCCATTATTTCCTTGGAGTCATTTCTCCCGTCCTACTTTTGTATATTTCTTTCCAACACACTTTGTCTTTAATGCTTGTTCTTTTACTTTTTCTTTTCTCCTTTCTTCTTCCTCTTTCCCTCCTACTTCTCTTCGCATTGTCCTGCATCTCCACACATTTCTTTTTCATTGGTTCATGAATGTAACTATCTTATGCTCGAACCGCGCTCATGATATCCTTTTTATGTTTCTATCGCACTCTCCGCTTTCGAGTATATGCCTTCTTCCTATCTTTTCTTTTCTCTCTCTTACTTATTATCTCTATGGGTTCTTCCCCTTCGAACCTTCATCCCTTCTATCATTCTCTTTCGTTTCTGTCTTTCTACCTCATCTTTTTCTCTTTTGCTTATTATATTTCATGGGCTTTTTTTCTGAATTTGCATGCTATCTTTTTCATTTTATGCTTTTTATGCTATGCCATTGAAAATAATCACATGGAATGTTAAGGGTATCAATTCACCGATCAAACGACAGAGGATTTTATCTCATCTTGCTAGATTGAATGTTGCTTTTGCTTTTTTGCAAGAAACTCATCTCTCGGACCCAGAATCTGCAAAACTCAAGAGAGGTTGGGTTGGCGAAGTTTATTATTCTCAGGGTGATGGTAAACACAATGGAGTAGCTATTCTATGTCGTAAGTCCCTTTCTTACTCGCTGATTTCCCAAGAGTCGGATGCTGAAGGAAGATGGATACATGTAAAACTATCTCTTAGAGGTGTTCCAATCTCTTTCCTCAATGTTTATGCCCCTACCGGTGGTGACCCTGCGTTTTGGCATTCCGCCTCACAACATATCACCCGATTTGTTGATGACAACTTTATTCTAGCAGGTGATTGCAATCACCCCCTCGATCCCTTCCTTAACAGGAAGTCTGCCACTCCTTATATCCCAAATAAATCTCATAAGTTTTTTACTCAAGTCATTTCCCAACACAAACTTATTGACGCTTGGCGCCTTTGCAATCCAACAGTGGAAGAATTCACCTTTTATTCTCCCTGTCACCACTCTCAGTCATGCATTGATTATATCTTTGTCACTCACCATGCTTCCCAAACTCTTACTACTGCCGAAATTGGCCCAATCTTATTTTCATTATCATAAAGACGCTGATATCCTCACTGAATTCTCCCTTTTCTATAAAACTCTTTATTCTTCTGAAACTCAGCCTTCTACACAATCTTTAGAACATTTTTTCTCTACCATACGCCAGCCTGATCATTCTCCCCTTCATTTTTCACATCTAGAATCTAACATCTCCCAACGAGAACTGCTTGTGGCTCCCCAACACCTCAAAAAAGACAAAGCCCCTGGACCCGATGGTTTCACTGTTGAATTTTTCCTGCATTTTTCAAAGCTACTCATCCCAAAATTAAATTCTCTCATAGACACATTTGTTGCTCTAGGAGCCTCCTCTGGCTCCCTTTCTGACGCCCACGTATGCCTCATACCTAAAGAAGGGGAAGACGCTCAACACTGCAAAAACTACAGACCCATTTCTTTGGTTAATATTGACTATAAAATATTTGCTAAATCCCTTGCAGCGCGTCTCGACCTTCTACTTCCTGAACTCTTAGGCGAGGAACAGTCTGGCTTCGTCAAGGGTCGATTTATCACAGATAATACCAGACTTTTGTTTAATGTTCTATCAAAATCCCCCAAATTACCTCATTCCCTTGCAGCAATCGCATTAGATACTGAGAAAGCATTTGACAGGGTTGAATGGCCTTATCTTTTCCTCACCCTTAAATGGTTCGGTTTTGGTCCTAGATTCATATCTTTGATCTCCTTATTGTATTCCAGTCCTCGTGTGCCAATTTGCGCCAATGGCTTGGTTTCCTCGTTATTTTACCTTGGCAGAGGTGTTCGTCAAGGTTGTCCCCTATCCCCTTTTCTTTTCAACCTTGCTTTGGAACCCTTCCTGTCTAAACTTCGTCAGAACCCTCACATTCATGGTTTTAAGACTACACACTCCCAAATCAAACTCGCGGCCTATGCTGACGACGTATTACTTTTCATATCTAATCCAAATGAATCAATCCCCTGCTTTTCTAGATGAGGTAGGAAACTATTCCTCGATCTCTGGATACAAATTGAACAATGACAAGTGTGAGATTCTGCCCTTGACAAAGTTTACTTTCAAACCTGATTTCAGCGCTTCCAATTTTACATGGAGCCCCTCACATATCAAATACCTTGGCCTACACATTACCCTTTCCATCTCGGATACAGTCTCATTATGTCTGAACAAATGTACCCAAAAAATATCGGATTTAACAGCTAAATGGCATCTCCTTTATCTTTCTTGGTGGGGCCGTCTCAACACTATCAAGATGATGCTATCCCCTATTGTCCTTTATACGATTTCCAATATCCCAGTACCCGTTCCTTCCAAGTTTTTAAAGAAAATTAATTCTGTTCTATCCTCCTTCCTCTGGAATCACAAAAAATCTAGGATGTCCCTCGCCCGACTCATGTGCCCTGAATCAGAAGGCGAAGTCAACTTTCCAGATTTCCCGACCTACCACAAGGCGTTTCTCTTGCGACAGGCTTCCATTTGGTTGCAAGATCCTACCTCTCCTTGCCCTTTGTGGGCTACAGTTGAGCATCTCTTTCTTTCCCCTTTCTCTCTGGCTGAATATCTTTCCTTTTCACGCAAACCCTCCTCCATCCCTACTCCCATCCACAAATTCACTACCAAGCTGCTCCTCTCATCTAAATCCGCTCCTCCTACTACAGTTGCTGATTTTCTAAGCTCCACTATTTGGCACAATACATCCCAACTGATTCATAACAAACCCTTTTACTGGAAGACCTGGAGGCAGAAAGGCTTGATCTGGATTTCCCAGTTGTTCCCACTTTCTACTTTTATTCCCTTTTCCGCTCTTTGCTCCACCTATGATTTACCTACTTCATTTTCCCCCAAATATCTCTTGCTCAAGGAGGCTGTGATGACGACCTACACCCGTCTCTTGCAAGTACACAATCCCCCCACGACCTCCACCTCTATTTCACGTCTTCACTCCTTCCTGTGCACCATCCCCAAAGCCTCCTCTATTTACCAATACCTTCATGCTAAAGACTCTGCCAGACTCAAATCTAAAGTAGAGGAACAGTGGGAACATGACCTTGCTATATCTTGGCCGATACCTTTATGGGCCAAAATCTGAACTAAGATCCGCAAATCATCTAGAGCGGCGACACTAACGCAATCTCTGTTCTTCATTTATAATAGACTCCTTTTTACACCATTTGACCTTAATAAGCAATTTCCAGCATCTCAAGATCTTTGCTGGTCTTGTTCTTCCCCACAAGCAACTTTATTTCATATTCTGTTCCTCTATAAATCAGTTCATGATTTTTGGTTACAAGTCTGGGCCCAAATCAATGTGATTTTCCGCACTCGCATTCCATTTTCTTACACCAACATTTTTCTGGGAAGTCTCTCTCCATGCTGGGATAGTGTTGAACTTAATGTCCAGATTGTTAATTTACTGTTAACCGTTGCATTTC
Organism: Lissotriton vulgaris; assembly: GCF_964263255.1. Taxonomy (NCBI): domain Eukaryota; kingdom Metazoa; phylum Chordata; class Amphibia; order Caudata; family Salamandridae; genus Lissotriton; species Lissotriton vulgaris. The sequence goes on along the minus strand of NC_141697.1, from coordinate 358,350,332 downwards.
AGCAAATTACACTTAATTGGGAAAACTTCTCTAACATTTCCTTCAAAGCTTGGTGGTACAATGTCTGCCACAATCACAGGCTGGATACTGCTTTCGTCTCCCCTATTCATATGGCTATGAAACGTATTGCCTTATGGCTTCCCATCACACTCTACTTTGACGCATCTGCCACATTTCACCTACAACCTTCCCAACAGGAAGTTTCCAAACCCCCTTAAATGCCCTTTACATTTCTCATTTCTTTCACTATCAATTTGTGTACCTTTATTTTTTGCATAGTCACATTTTGAATCACTACTCTTCCCTTGTTTGATTCTATTGCCCATGATTAGCTCTTACTATTGATGTTGTGGTGTTGTTTTTATTGATCACTGCAGCTATTCTTTATGCTATCTTTGTACTTTATATTGACACCTTGTTTTCTCTTACTTTACCCAATAACATTTTTTCTTGAACTTAAAAAGAAATGCCACTTTTAGAAAGTGGACATTTCTTTGCTCTTACTACTCTGTACACCTTGCAGCATGTCTCCCATATACCCATATAGGGTTGGGTGACAGATATATGTTGTGCATTCCCTTTAGACAGCCTCAAACACAGGAAGGGTAGGTTTGGCAGAGAACTCATCTGCATTCTGATAGCTCTTCCTGGCAGGAAGAGGGAGGGAGAGCTGACACTGACACCTGAATGGGCAGTGTCTTATTTCCCACACAAAGGACTTATTCCCCCCTACTGATATTCTGGAGCCAGGGATGGGAGGAAAGGGGAACCTGTGCACTTCAAAGCCCAGCTTTGAAGTCACCCCCACTTCAAAGGCACAACTGGGTATACATACAAGGGCTCTGACCCTACCAAGACAGTACACTAGTGGACTTGCGAAGAACTATGCCAGGAGAAAAGACAGCTGTGCAACAAAGATTGCCACGCTGCTTGACTACTGCTCTTGAAGAACACTTTTCTGCTTTGCTGTGCTGCCATGCAGCCTGCTGATCTCTGCCCTGCTGAGGACAAGGATTAGACACATCTCACTTTAATCCTTAGTGACTCCAAGGGCTTGCTGGCGTGCCCCCTGTTCTGAAGTCTCAGAGCCATCAAAGACTTCCTTCAACCCTGTAACAGCACCTGGACTCTGCCCTCTGTGAGTCCTGCCCTGCCAGGGAGTGCCAATCCAGTCCTGGGCTCTTGAAAGGTGATTACTGCTGTACAGAACCATCAAAATTGACGCAATGACGACTTTGCGCCTATCAAAACAGAAGCATTGTCCTTCAACACCAACACTTCTGAAGGACTGGGCTATTCTAAGGCCCAGCGGTGCCAGGGAACAACACCTGAAACCTTCGTGGGTTACCTGTTCCAGCGTACAAAACACAGAGACACGGGACACTTCCTTCGGCGTCAAAGATTCAGCGTTTATTTACTGCAGGGATACAGAGATCGCAAGAAGTACACTACGTGTAGGTTCTGTGAGACTGCTTCGAATTGCAACAGTGGGTCGCTCCTTTTATACATATTTTAGTCATAGCACAACATGGCGAACAAAAGGTTACAACTCAGTTCCCACAGTACACTTCAAAAGGGTTGCTTTCATGTATTCAGAAACCCGGAACATAATTACGATAGCATCGCCGGTTCCCAACTGTAAAAGTACGCTATCTCATCATTAAGCATATTCCATTCTGGCTGTAAACGAGTTAAGGAAAGGGACAGAAACAGGTGCAAGGAAGACAGAAAACAGTCAACAGATTGAGAAAGAGTGTAGGGGGCAATATCGGAAGCATGATTGCAGGATCAAAGGATTCGTGCCTAGTGCATGCACGACTGAAACAATAGTCCGGCACGGCAAGATGAGCCTCAAGCGGAGCCATCTGCCTTTGCTGTGTCATCCCCCTCGTCATAAAGACATCCTCAAAGGAACACGTGCCTTCCGCAAGAGTTTGGGAATCCCAGGGTCACGAAGCGAACAGTGTCCGTTCGCTGGCTACTTGAGGGCAAGAAACAAAATGGATGCCGTATCTAAAATGGAACAAGTGGGTTCAGATGAAGAAACCCACGAATAAGACGAACGGTTTAGGCCAGTGTAGCGAAAACGCGTACACCCACTAAACTCGTCATTTGCGGTTCATAGATACCAAACTCGTCCATATTCGAACAAGTCAAAAATGCCATTACGATTCTCACGGAACCTCAGACGCTCCTTTTGCCCTCATGTAGGCAAGCACTAGTCGATATCAGAATCGATCTCGATATTCATCAGATCGTTCAGATGTTGTTGCAACATTATTCTATCCAACAATGCTTCTTTGGTAACAGATGGCCGCCTTATACACGTTGTAGCACCGAGACCACATAAGGCAGGACCACACTGCACACAAAGACAACACGTGAACAGAAACGCCACAACAACTCCGATGATCATCAGAATCTTCCAACCCCACGTCGACAATAGGCCCCAAAACCATCCTAGTAGCGTCCAATCACCTACGTCCACGTGTATGGACTCGGAGATCTTATGCAACTTCGAGATGGCTTGATATACAGTTGGAGCGTTATCAGGAATGAAAATACAGCAACTCGAATGGATCACCTTGCACACACCACCTCTATCTGCAAGAACAACGTCTAAAACCATACGGTTCTGCAACGTCATAAGCCTATCCGCCTGAAGCTCTGCTGTCAGATTACCAAGAGCACTTGCAGTTATATTAGCAGTCGATTCAACCACACGAGTCAACTGTCTCAGGTTGCTACTATTAACCATAGGTCCCCAAAACGGCAGGAAACCCTTGAAGAAGTCTCCTGCTTCTTGACCGGCAGTGTCCTCTTTGCTAATAACGCCTCTCACAACTCTAGTCTTGTGATAGTCCGAGGCAACTGTGAAATTTGGTGGCAAAAGATTCGCAATATAACAGGTGCCCAAGAAGTCACGGGGCAACCACGTATATGCGCAATCGTAACATACAAAATATGTACCCTTGGCAGTCAAGAAAACAGGGGAAGAGAGCATCGGTAAAACATACGTTTCAGTGCAAGCACTCTTCCCAAGCTGAGCTCGCGGATTTCGACCAAGGCCTTGCAAACAAAAATTACCGAGATGGGGTACGATCCAGATCGGAGACAAGCTTTTAAGCTGTCTATCACCCACTGATATACTATATTCAGCCTCACTCAGATCCTTGTATGCTCGCACTTCTTCCTCTGGAATAAGCAATGCATCGAAAATATCTCTATCTAAGTCAACAATCGCTCTTGCCAAAGGCTTGTGGTACGGGCCGGGACCAGGATCTGCAGAGCGTGGCTCTCGATGGGGGTAGGAATCTAGTGCACTACGGAACATAGTTTGGAATGCTCGAGCTGACCCCTGGGAGCTATAAGGAAGAACCAAATACGGAATTCCCCTATCCATGGTATGTGGCATTAACCCACACACCCAACAGTTAGTAGTATTCATCACCAACTGATGCTGATGTAAGAGCTGGACAAAGGAGTTGTTCATGAATTCCGCACGTCTAACCTGTTCATGTTGGGGCAGAGGATGAAAAGAATGTGGAGAAACAGTGGGAATAGATTTCAGTTCAGAAGAGGAAGTAGGTGAAACAGAAGGCAATAACGACTGTATTCCAAAGTACACTCCACCCACTAGTAACATAGAAACAGTCAGGAATAGCAGGAATAACTGAAACAGGAAACATTTTGTTTGGATAACCTTATGAAGCTTAGATCTTGACGCCGACATCCTCTCTACTTCTGACAGCTTAGAGAAATTCATCCTCTAAAAACCGTCCCTAACTTTCTTGACGCACTTCGTTCTGAGTAGCGATTATCAATTCCCAGGAGTTCCCAGAAATCGACAAAAGTAACCGACCTAGTGTCAGGAACCTGCTAAACAGAAGGAAGTACCCGCACGGCCCTACGGTCAACCCGGATGAAAGGTTTTCTTAATCAAGCATTCAATTTTAATATAAATCTCTTAGCTGTGAAAAAGGAACACACATAAAGAGGAACTCAGGAATTAATAGAGGATGCGATTGTTCATAATGTTCGTGGCAACAGTAAGGGGGTAATATGAACTCAAAATAAAAAAAGGACTTTTTATTAGTCTTTGTCACGAGAACGAAGGAAATATCTGCTTCTTCCAGGACGAGTCTGTTCTTCAAATAATTGTTCAGATTGCGAAACAGCGTTCGATCGTTCTGATGACAGTTCAAGCCTCGAATTTTCCAATGCTGATGGTTCAACAGATGTATCTGGCTGCAATGAAGTGTCTCCTACAGGTTGAGCATTACTAAACGGCACAAAACGAACTGGGGTCTCAGTCTCTGTTGCGGCAATCCCAGTTCGTACCCAAGAATCTGCTGGCAAAGGGATCAGAACTTTTTTGGTGTGGATGGCATGCACCCAATTCTTTCGGCCTTCTAACCGAACTGCAGTCCTTGTGGCCAGCAGGACTTGGAATGGTCCCACAAATCTCGGCTCCAGGTTACGTTTTCTTCCGAAGTTGCGGGTGACAACCCAGTCACCCGGTTGGAGCCGATGTCCAGGACCCTCTGTCTCTGCCGGTAGAGCTTCAAAGACCTGTTGATGAATTAACCTTAGTTTAGCAGTCGGATCATGAAGGTAATCAATTAGCATTGGGTACTCAAGACTATCAAAGGCCCTAGGCATCGGGACTCCCCAAATGTTCGCAGGAAGGCGGAACACAATCTCATATGGGCTAAGCCCTACTCGAGAGTGCACAGTCGCCCTGGTCGACAAGAGAGCTAAAGGCAAGGCATCAGGCCATGACAGAGCAGTCGTAGCCTGAATCTTAGCAAGTTTCAGTTTCAGAGTACCATTGTACCCTTCCACTAAACCTGCTGACTGAGGATGATTGGCGCTATGGAACTTCTGTCGAATTCCAAGGCCCTTACACACACTCTTCATCACACTCCCCACAAACTCACTTCCATTATCTGACCATACAATCCGTGGCATTCCATACCGAGGAAAGTATTCCTTCAGCAGGATTTTTGCTGTGGACAGGGCAGTATTATCTTTAAGAGGATAGGCCTCAATCCATCTGGAGAACGCGCAAACCACAACTAAAACGTACTTTAGGTTATTGCATCTCTCCATATGGATGAAGTCCAATTGGATAACTTCAAAGGGACATGTAGGAGGAGCAAAATGGCCAGGAGGAGTGGGGGTGCCCTTGCCAGGATTGTACATCATACATACCATGCAATTCTTAACCACTCTCTCAGCACACTTAGCAATGCCATCATTCTTCCATACAGGGGACAACAACTTACATATACCTTTCACGCTAATATGTGACAAGCCGTGAGCCATAGTCACAACGGCTAGCACATATGCATCCGGTAACATCCACTTCCGACATTCCGACAAATCAACCCAACATCCATGTGTGTCTAACTTTCCCGTACTTTTTTTCCACTTAGTCTTTTCAGTTTCTTTGGCCTCATTCTGAATCGCTTTCACACTCTCAACAGTATCCTCACACATACCAGTCTCCACAGGCCACCTTACTAAACTCGTAACGTACATTCGGGTTGCAAGTTTCTTAGCTGTTTCCTTCGCAATCTCATCCGCAAACGCATTACCACGACCAACATCATCCGTAACCTTTCGGTGCGCGCTGCATTTAATGATTGCCACTTGCTTAGGCAATGTAAGTGCGTCCAAAAGATCGTTCACGAGCTGTCCGTGTTGGATCTTCGTGCCATGCGATGTCATAAATCCTCTTTCTCTCCACAATCGACCAAAGCTATGTGCAACGCCAAACGCATATTGACTATCTGTAAACACATTCACTCGCTTTCCCTTAGACAAAACACACGCTCTCGTCAACGCAATCAACTCTGCTGCTTGAGCCGAATTCTGACTCAATCTCGCAGTTTCCACAACCGTACTCAACGTCACCACAGCATACGCAGTCGTCACATCACCATTCGGCAACTTGAAACACGAACCGTCAACATACAGAGTACCATCGGGGTCTGCCAATGGAGTGTTTTTTAGGTCAACACGACCCTTCGTTTCTTCCTCAGTTCGTAGATAACAATCATGTGGTGGTACGTCATCTGATTCCATATTAGTGGGCAGCAATGTCGCCGGGTTTAGTACATTACAGCGCTTGATCTGTATATGACTTGCCAAAATCGTCAACTCATAACCGGACAACCTTGCGCTCGTCAAGTGTTGAGTTTTTGTACGATTCAAGAGAGTGTCAACTGCATGCGGAACCATCACCGTAAGCATATTATCCATGACCAATCCTGCAGATTGCCGGATGGACACCGCAGCTGCTGCTGTCACTCTTAGACAACTCGGCAAAGCTCTAGCTACTGGGTCCAAGGTCGAGGAAAAATATGCACATGGACGCTGCTTACTGCCAAATTGTTGCGTCAAGACACTCAACGCACAGCCTTCCCTCTCGTGAACGTATAGTGTAAACGGCTTACTGTAATCAGGAGTACCTAACACAGGAGCCAAACACAACGCATCACCAAATTCAGAAAAACTTTTCTGACACTCTTCAGTCCCTGGCAAAGGAGTCGGAACATCCTTGCACGTGAGGGCTACCAATGGCTTCGCTAGCAATGAAAAGTTTGGAATCCATTGCCTGCAGTATGACGTGATACCTAGAAAGGCACGCACATCTCTCTGAGTTGTTGGCACAGTCATTCGAGCGATCGCTGCAATTCTCTCTGGGGTCAACCTTCTTCCCTCCTTTGACAATAAGTGACCTAAATAGGTTACTTCTTGACAACAATATTGTAGCTTAGAAGGTGACACCTTGTGATGTAAGTCACATAGATGTTGTAACAGCGATACTGTAGCAGCTTTGCAAATCTCTTTAGTGTCAGCAGCCACTAACAGATCATCAACGTACTGAATCAAGGCCGCACCAGCCGGTAACACAAACGCGTCAAGTTGACTCTTAAGAGCTTGGCTGTAGATCGATGGACTCTCACAGTAGCCCTGAGGAGCGCGTTTAAATCTAAAGCTGCGACCTCCTAATGAGAAGCTAAATAGATCTCTGCTTTCCTCAGCAATCGGAATGCTAAAGAAAGCATTCTTCAAATCGATTACAGAGAACCAACAAGCAGAGGCTAGAATCAGAGTCAGTAAAGCCGTAATGTCAGGCACCACAGGAAATTGTGGAATCACAATTTTATTCACCTCACGCGAATCAATGACAAAACGGTACACAGGAGGCTTGGATGGATCAGTTTGTTTCAAAATAGGTAACACAGGACTATTACACACATTTCCCCGAGTTTCCTCGATAACATCCTTCTTGATCAAGTCGTAAATGATCGCCAATAGCGCTCGCTCACCATCAAGAGAGATACGATACTGAGGAATACGTGGCAATCGCACATTCGATTTCAATTGGACGACATAAGGTGATATGTCCAGCAGGCCCACATCATTGGGACCTGTTGCCCACAAAGACTCAGGAAGAGAACTCAATTCCTGTGGGAGCTTATTGATGGACAAGTACATAGGAGAGATCACTCTCTGACCCAATGTAAGCTCCACTCCAGCAGGAGAACAATACAGAGTTGCATACAACCGTTTCAACAAATCCAGGCCCAAAAGATTCTCACCACAACCAGTAGTTAAAATCAAAGGAGCTTCTAGCTCACGAGGCCCAATTGTAAGGGGCAAAGGGCTAGAAACCGGATTGCTAACGGGGGCGCCAGAGAATCCAACGGAAATATTCATTAAGCCAGACAAAGGTGCGCCAGGGAGTTTCGAATGCATGATGGAACTTTTCGCTGCACCAGTGTCCAACAGAAACGGCTCAACTACGCCCGATGTGGCAACTGCGACGTAAGGCCCTCTCTGATCAACCGGAACTGATACTACTCCCTCTCTTTGTCTGTGGCTGTCCTAGTAATTACCATCAGCATCAATATCATGCTCGACGTAATAGTCAGCCACATGATACTGTGCAGACCTACCAGACGATGAATCGCGCTGATCAAAACAATTGGTCGAGTCTGATGAAGTGGTAGAACGTTCATTCTGATTTTGAGAAGTACCACGGCCTCTACCGCGAGATGCCTGCTGAGGACCACTACGACCGCCTCGGGCCGAAACACCATTATTTGGGTCACGTAAAACAGGACAATTAAACTTCAAATGGCCCTCTCCCCTACAATACGCACATTGATTATACCCAAGCATAGATCTTGGTATAGAAGAGTCAGTACGCGACTGCGTCCTAGAAGACTGTGATTGTGATCGATTTTGCTGTTGTGAGTCATTTTGATTCGAGCGCGGAGGATACGCTTGCTGCAACAAAACCTTAGTTTTAAGCTCCTTCGTTTTCTTCTCTACACGATCACTTTCTTTCTTTTCTCTATTTTCGTAATATTGAGCCGTAGCTAATATTTGAGCAGTAGTAGAAACAGCCCATGAACTTTCGGAATTTTTCAGTTTGTTGCTGAGTTCAGGCAACAAGTTCGATACAAATTTGTCAACAAACAGTCGTTGACCTCCCTCAGTGCTCATATCCTGACCACTGTGATCGAGAAATGCCTCCTCAAATCTAGTAAAGAAATCTGAGACACTCTCGTCTTTCTTTTGCTTGCACGCAGACAGTTTATCCCAATTAACTCTCATTGCTGGCATAAGTGTCTTCATAAGTGTAATTATTATTTGGGGCAGATCCGTAATGAGCTGTTCAGGCTTAGCCCCACCAACTTGTCGTCCGTCAGCCGCCGCAAGAGCAGCCCAATCACCACCTAACTCAGCTACGTGATTCTCTTGACGGATTTTTGCCCAAATTGGTTGAGGTACTACGTTACCGAACAACATGTCGATATCAGCAAGGTTCATAATAGTAGCATCCACAAGCTGGGATAACTCCTTATAATAACCTGCCGGATTATTGCGGGGGTCAGGCAAAGTTTGCTTCACCTGCAAAACTTCTGATCGCTTCCATGGGAGGTGTATCCATACTCTCTGGAAGTGAGGTAAAATAATAGGATTAGCAGCAGCATCACCTGGCATCCAAACTGGAGGAACTTCCCGCATAGGATACTGACCAGGTTGTGCCATCCATTCCTCAGTGTCATCCTTAAAAAATGCTCGAGGTTGTACTATAGATCGAAAAGATAGGAGGAGCTCTAAAGCGCGTCGAACATTACTACCCACAATCATACCGCTCGAAAACTGATTCTGGAGTTCAGTCATTTCAGACGGTACATTGTCTACCTCATCATTATCCCACTCTTCTCTTAGGGACTTACACATTTCCTCAAACACGAATCTTTGTGTGGGTTCATTAAACTGAGAGAACATCTCAAAAACTATACGCGGGGTGTACTTAGTAAAAATGACGCGTAAATGGATTAGACATCCTGCTAACGTATCACTCTCCCTACCACCAGGAATTTGACTTCCTCTCTGAGAGACACCAGAAACATCGGACCCAAGGATCGGTCCGAATGGAGAGTAAAGATTAGCCACAGCATTAGGTATGCGACTACGGACAGAAGGGGAAGAGGAGAGAAGCACAGGGGCAACAACATGAGGACTGAAAGTAGGAGCAGTAGGAGTAGCCAAGACAGCCGAAGTAGCGGGAACAATAGACTGAGAAGGTATAGGTAGTGGAGCAGTAGGAAGAAGGGCAGGTAAGGGAGCAGGGACAACTTGAGGAACAAGAGGATTCGGAAGAACAGGACCAGCGACAGGCTGACCGGCAGCTGCCGGAACAACAGGTTGAGGGACAGGAGGAACCACAGGAGCTATAGTATCCTGTGCGTATGGAGGTGGCGATTTCAGTAGATAGGACAGCAAAGGGTCCTCTACCGCATCTTCTCCCTTTTTATCAGAACTTGACGGTAAAACCGGATAACATTTATCCACCGCCATATGTTGCAGTCTAGCAAAAACTTCTTTTTCCTTCTCTTCTTTGTCTCGCTGAAACTGTTCTGCATTTCTCATCACCGTAAGGATACCTTCTCTCTTATTTTTCTTAATCTGTTTGATTTCTTTCTGCTTGGCCTCTTTGCGCCATAACCGGAAGGAATCAAACATGGCCGGCCTAGATTTCTTTTTAAACAATTTTGCTTCGAGATTATCCAAAATTGCAGTTTCGAAACTACCATGAGGTGGCCAACTAAGGACACCGCCATTTTTAGTATAGCGGATCCAATAATCATTATATACGATAGGACCTACTCAGTGGCGACTATAGAGCTCATAAATTGGAGTTCCAACTGGAGGTATCGGACATGAGTCCTCCAATCGGGAATCCGTACCGCAACATTTAAGGAAACCAAACAAAGTACTACGGCCAGGCATCATGCACACTAACCGAGTTTACAAACTTCAAGGGTTATCGAATTACGATGTCCTCGCAAAAATGCAAGACCCTCGGTTTTTGGCAATTGCAATCGTCAAATAAAACCCAACAACTAAGAACCAACAACTAAGAACCACAAATGCAATGGAACCATGCATACAACCAAGTTTCAACAACAAAGCAAAGGTCCCAAAAAGGAACCAACAACTAAGGACTGGGAGAGACCCACAAATACTTAACTGAAAGAACAATGGCGTCACCAGGAAGGCCCGTCTATCGTCTCGCCGTACAAAGGACTACGCCAGGCGCCAAAACAGGTCGACAGTCAGGGCATCAGTCCGTCGCAGCCGTCAGCAGGCGGGAATCTTCGCGGGGAAAGTCTTCGGGCCACTTATTTCGACAACAGGATTGATGAAGCGGGGTGCACCTTCCCTCGGAGATTTCACATGAAGTTCCTCACGATCGTCGGGCTTTGGACTGGTACCGCTGATGTCGCCCCACGTTGGGCGCCAACTGAAGTACTGGGCTATTCTAAGGCCCAGCGGTGCCAGGGAACAACACCTGAAACCTTCGTGGGTTACCTGTTCCGGCGTACAAAACACAGAGACACGGGACACTTCCTTCGGCGTCAAAGATTCAGCGTTTATTTACTGCAGGGATACAGAGATCGCAAGAAGTACACTACATGTAGGTTCTGTGAGACTGCTTCGAATTGCAACAGTGGGTCGCTCCTTTTATACATATTTTAGTCATAGCACAACATGGCGAACAAAAGGTTACAACTCAGTTCCCACAGTACACTTCAAAAGGGTTGCTTTCATGTATTCAGAAACCCGGAACATAATTACGATAGCATCGCCGGTTCCCAACTGTAAAAGTACGCTATCTCATCATTAAGCATATTCCATTCTGGCTGTAAACGAGTTAAGGAAAGGGACAGAAACAGGTGCAAGGAGGACAGAAAACAGTCAACAGATTGAGAAAGAGTGTAGGGGGCAATATCGGAAGCATGATTGCAGGATCAAAGGATTCGTGCCTAATGCATGCACGACTGAAACAATAGTCCGGCACGGCAAGATGAGCCTCAAGCGGAGCCATCTGCCTTTGCTGTGTCATCCCCCTCGTCATAAAGACATCCTCAAAGGAACACGTGTCTTCCGCAAGAGTTTGGGAATCCCAGGGTCACGAAGCGAACAGTGTTCGTTCGCTGGCTACTTGAGGGCAAGAGACAAAATGGATGCCGTATCTAAAATGGAACCCGTGGGTTCAGATGAAGAAACCCACGAATAAGACGAACGGTTCAGGCCAGCGTAGCGAAAACGCGTACACCCACTAAACTCGTAATTTGCAGCTCATAGATACCAAACTCGTCCATATTCGAACAAGTCAAAAATGCCATTACGATTCTCACGGAACCTCACTTCACCTCCACCCACGGGATCAACAACGACGCAGTGCCTCCTCAACTCCTTGCATCAAGTCTTCGACAACGACGCTTGCTCTATCTAAGTTACTTTTTCAAGTCTGTAGCAGGCCTGCCTTCCATCGCAGTTAGTCAGAAAGAAATTCCCTTTGGGCAGATAAACACTAGTACATAAGTACTCACAGACATACAGAAAAACTACTAAACAACCCACATATCGCACGGAAGCAATGTAAACAGGTGAAAATTACTGTATATGTGAAAACACTCTGAAAATAATTCAAATTATTAAAACAATTTATTAAAGATACATTACATCAAGTAAAAACTAGCCGGGAAGACGAAGAGAAGCACGCAGAACGTCCGGGTCCAAGACGCTTAAGGGCTTACAAAGAGGGATTTCCTCGTATAGCGGGTATCTTTGGACTACAGCTCCCTGAACCCATGATAAGACCAACTTATAAAAATGCTTGACTAAGACGCGGAAGTCGGAATAGAACATATCATTACTGCGTGCTTACGGACTAGCTTTTTAATTGTTTCTTCCAGTCATTTTGCTGGAGATCACCATGACTTTAAAAAGACGTATTTACGCCTAATGCAACTAATTTTTAATAGTGTTTGAATATATAGAGAAAAGTATTCGCTGGACGAATATCTCTACTTGACGATAAGGAGGCTGAATACCCCTTATAATACATTTCTAGACGTATCTCTCGTTTGAGAAATTATTTGGGAAACATTATTTATATACTGTCCTGATGAAGGCGGATTAAATTGAATGCACCGCCGAAACGCATCGACGCCTAAGGAGCAAATCTGGGAATATAAATCAAGGAGAAATTCAAAACTAATGCTTTCTGTTTGATTTTTATCCTTTCTCCCTGTACACTCCTTTTTTACTTGAATGTTGTTTTTATTGATTATTGTACCGTCCTTATGTGTTTCCCAATCTTCAGTTTTTACTTGATGTAATGTATCTTTAATAAATTGTTTTAATAATTTGAATTATTTTCAGAGTGTTTTCACATATTCAGTAATTTTCACCTGTTTACATTGCTTCCGTGCGATATGTGGGTTGTTTAGTAGTTTTTCTGTATGTCTGTGAGTACTTATGTACTAGTGTTTATCTGCCCAAAGGGAATTTCTTTCTGACTAACGTCAATTGTGGAACCCTATCCCTTTGGTTTTGGGGTCCCTCTCTCTTTTATTAGAGGTTCCATCGCAGTTAGCCTGAACTTTGGATTTGCCCCAGTCCAGCATTACCTCAAGTAGCCCCTAAGTGCTATTTGACTCTAAACACTAGAGTTTGATTTATTCTATAAAAATTCATAACTCTAGTGCTACTTACTACATTTTTGTCATTTTACCCTTGTTTTGCCTGGACGATTATTCTCTATTTTGCTAAACCTGTGTCGAGTATTTTTTAGGTGTTTTTTTGAGTTCCTGTGTGTGTGCGTGTTGCACAAAAGCTTTACACTTTGTTTCTTTAGATAAGCTTGACTGCTCTGTGCCAAGCTACTAGAGGGTGAGTACAGGTTATCCTGACAAGAGTGGTGGTTCCTGCTTGGATGGGGTGCATACCTCCACCAACGAGGAAGGAACCCTATTTCTAACAGGAGCTTATTGATGCACCTTATATTTGCTATGTGCCCTGGAATTTTGAATTTCTCTAGTGGAAGAACTCTGAAGAAACATTTTCCACATCTCTTTATGATGCAGTTGGTTGACAGACCTACATGAACTAACCTTTTGAAAAAAAAATTAAGTTCCCAAGCACAGGCTTATTAGGCAAGTGATGTTATCGCTCGCCCATTGCAGTTGCAGACCAACCTTCTTAAATCTTTTTTTGTTGAACACTTATTTGATTAATTTAAAATGGTAACCAGACTCAAACAATCGGCACCCACAAACGCATGCACACACAAACATTTTTTACAAACTAGTGTCGTTTGTAGGATATATCACCATTTCATGATGACTAAGTAATTGACAGTAACAAATGAGTCAACAACATAGGAGCAAAATCCTTATGAATCCAGAAGTATCAGTGTCCAGGCTCTCATAAAAAAAATGCAGTGCAACATCAAGCATTCAATGAATGCGGAAGGAATATCTTAATTTTCCACTTCTCTGTATGATACCGTTTGTAGGCAGGCCGGCATGCACTTATCTTTTGTAATTTTTTTAAGTTGCCAAGCAGAGGCTTTTTTGGTCATAATGCTAATGCTAGCCCATCGCAGTTGCAGACCAACTTTCTTAAATCTTTTATTGTTGAGTTCTTTTTTGATTAATTTAAAATAGTAGCCAGACTGGTACAATCGAGCACACACAAACACATGCACACACAGAAACATTTTTTATAAACTATTGTAGTATTTAGAATATATCACCATTTCATGATGACTAAGGGCATGAATTAGAGTTTGGTGGATGGGTTACTCAATCACAAATGTGACTGATATCTCATCTGCCATATTAAGAGTACCACAGGATATAATGGACTCGTAATGCAAGGGACGGGATATCCAATACTTTTTTACAGGGTCACCCAGTCCTCCGAACTCTAAATCAGGCTCAAAGTAATTAACAGTCATAAATCCCTCAAAAACACGGAGGCAACATCCATATGAATACAAGAGGATCAGTTCCCAGGCTCTCACAAAAGTGTAGTGAGGCATCATGCACTCAATGTATGTGGAAGGAATAACTTGATCATTTTGAGCATTGTTGCCTCATCCGCCACTACACCCCACTTCCTGTCATTGTGGTTTGTAACTAACAAAAATATCAGTTACATTACCCTTTAAACTATAAAAAGACTAATTAGGATAGCTTACACTGATGCAACCATGATGTGTGCTAAAACTACTGTACAACTAAGCAACCTACACACTCTTCGGAGTAGACTTTATTCCATATCAACAATTCTTGCCTCCAATAGATGTATCAGGACCTCATGAATTGTTTCTATGTCTTGATAGGAAGGAATTATAGCCTAAGGAGATGTGTAGCTCATATTGGTGCAGCAGGTGCAGTGGCCCAGGACCCAGGAAGATTTTCAACAGACAAGCCAAGTGGCATTCAGATTGAAGACCAGAAACAATGGGGGCAAAAAAAGTAAATCAGGTTAGGCTGCCATGGGGAGAATGCTGATGTATCATGAGCCCAGGACATGGGGCTGTAGACTTGACAGTTGCAGGCAGATCATGGGATGACAAAGAGGCTGCGAAGTTGAGGGATATGAAATGATGGAAGGGCAGGATGCATGTTGAGCTAAAAGGAGGAGCCTTCTGTAGTCTGGTAGGCAGTTGTGTTCAAGGCGAAGGAGATGAAAGGATGACATTGTTCATGGTACTGATGCTTCTAAGGGCCCAATGTATGATCCGTTTTGCATGCAGGGTCATGTACAACCCCTATTTAGCAAGTCCTAATTTATTTGCGACTCACTAAATAGGATTTGTGACTCACAATTAGGGAGGGGCGTTCCAAGGGCGTATCTTCCTAATTGCGACTCACTACCCTATGTAAGAATGTTTTGCGACCGCAATTGCTGTTGCAAACACTTGCAATTTACCGCCCTCTTCAATAGGGTGGTAATGCACTTGCAAATGGGAAGGGGTCCCCAGGGGACCCCTTCCACTTTGCGAATCCATGGGAAAATATGTTTTAGGGGCAGGCAGTGGTCCCAGGGACCACTACCTGCCCTTAAAAAATTAAACGAAAACGTTTATTTTTTTTATTTTTTAATGTAGTTTGTTTTCCCTTAAAGAAAACGCCCTGCATTTAAAAAAAAACTGCTTTATTTAAAAATAGTCCGAGACATGAAGGTCTGCTGAGCCCAGCAGGCCACCCTACCTGGGAGGGGAGCCATTCTCAATGGGGTCGCAAATTGCGAATGCCTCATGAATATTGATGAGGCATGCAATTTGCGACCCCAATGAGAATCGTTAACAGTGTCTCTGACACTGTTGTACATGTCATTTTGCGAGTCGCAAATTGCGACTCACAAATGAGTACAATTTGCAACTCGCAAAATGACATAGTCGCACATCTGGCCCTTAGAGTGATGTGGGGAAGTATGGTTGAGAGACCTAAAGACACCATGATGCTGGAAGGGGGTCATGGTAAGAAACGTTTTTACTATACTGAGGAAATGTCCAGGGAGTGTAGAGCAGGGGGAATGGACAGACAAGTCAGGAACCCATGGGATTGGCAATGTACATGGGCATCAGGGGTGATGGTGAGTGATGTGGGAAAACATGTGAGGAAAGGGATACCGCTGAAAGAATGGCTATTAGTTATGTGCAAGAAGGAAGGGATATGGAGCAGCAGTGGTAAATTGCGATATGGAAAGACCTATAGACAAGGGGCAGGGTAGTCAAATGCAGTTAGATGAGCGAGGGCCAAGCCACCTAGAGTACTGGTCAAGATCAGTGACGAGATGTAAGTGTAGCTGTATTAGCAAGATGGACAAATATGCTTGGATTGGGTGGTAATGTTCAGTCCTAGAATGTGGAGGGGATGGTGGAGAGTGAGGTCATGAAAAAGATGGTGGGTCTAGAGGATGTGTTGCCCTTTCCGCAAACTTGATGTAATTCTGTTGGAGAGTTAGGACTAATTTACCATTGGTAGTGGCCAGAGGGGGAGTAGGTCATTTTATATGCGATGAATATACAGCAAATAAGCCATTTTGGTAGTATGTTTGGAGTGAGGAGCTCACATGGGGGTAGGCAGTAATCCTGGGTGGAGTTGGCGGAGTGCCTATACGCATAGCTCCACAGAGGTAGAAAAAACTTGCTTCACTCCCTCCTTATGCCCAAATGTCTTAAAAATATATAAAGAAGGTACTTACCTGTATTTATGCTGCGTTCCCTGCTTGGCCGCTCTCCTTCCTGCTCCTTCCTATAAAAATAAACGCTATGTTGTAAGTTTTGCATGTGCACATGCGCACTCACAAGACTTACAACGTAGGTTTTTTTTATGAAAGACTTTGTCAAGGACACAAGAGGAGCAGATCTTGTTGGGAGTCGTGGACAGTCATTGCTGCAGATTTGGGTTGGCGCTCACAGTGGGCTATCAATGTCACAGAGCAAAGTGCAGATCTTAAGTTACCGGTCATCACTGGCGATTGCTGTAGAGCAAAGGATCAGGTTTAACGGAGCTTTGCATTGGCAGAATGCACGGCGGACAGAACATATTATGAACAGGCCCGTTCATGGTCACGATGAGCCCAAAACTTCAGTATTGCACGTTTTCTTCAAGGAGGATATCAACTGATGTCACACCAAGGATCCAGGACCTGGGAGTCAACTCTTGGGGATCAGGAACTCACTCCAGCAGAGGCCAGCAGGGCTCAGACTTGTCCACTTGTAGGTACAGGCCAGTCCAGTTGCTGCAGGTCAGCTGGGCATTTGAAGAAGGGCCTTTGGAGCATTGTTGGCCCTTTAGCTCAACAAAAGATCAGTCAGCTTACCCTTGGAGTCACTTTAGCCTGGAATGAAGGGAGCAGGTCCAGTCTTCCTTCTCAGCAAGAAGGAAGGGTCTCAAGCAACAGGGCATCATCCTTCTTCTGTAGTATCACATGTCCAGGAGTGTACTAAAGAAAAGAGTGACAGATATCTGTCACTTTAGGTTAGAGAAATGATTGCATTGGCGCTGAAGCAGGCCATTGGGGGTAACAAATAAAGTAAGGTTTTATGTTCTGAGGAGATGAGGAGTTCACAGCTGACATGGCTTGGTGCGATAACAGTCAAGGTGTGCTTGTGGACGTAGCTGGGTAGAATGGGTAGGACATGGTGCAAAGAGGGATGGAGCAGGATTGGCCCCAAGGTAAACAGATATGGTGCATTCTGTAGTGTTGCTGGGAGAAGATGGGTGGCGTCTTTTATTAGTTGGATCCTGATGGCAAGGATACTGTGCTATGGTTCGTACTTTTAGGAGAACTGAAAGGCCAGGGAAAACTATTGTCTCAGTTGTTGCCATGTGAGATAGAAAGGATGCCAAAGTGAGGGTTCAGCTATAGACCTCCAAAAGACAAATGGTAGGGGTATGACTGGTGGCAGGTGAGATCTGTGGCCCATCTGCTTGAGAAGGACATCATTTTAGGCTATTATATTAGGTTTATCTGGGTCAGGAGCAGAAGAGGCATAGAGCATGAGAACTAGCATAAAAGTGAAAATGCACTCTGTGAGGCACGATGAAGCTATAGCTTTCAGTGAGTAGGAACAAGTCTAGAAGGGCCAGTTCATGTTTCAACTGGTGATGAATGTCTTTCTAGGACTTGTCTGGTTTGATTGGTAGTGACAGAAAGTGGTAGCTCCTCTGCAATGGTGGAGGGGATTCACCCCACTGCCTGGCGCAGAGCCAGCAAACGAAAAATAAATTGATGCTCTTGCATCATTTTATTTTTCATTTATTGGCTCTGCGCAAGCTTGTGCCCGCTTGCTGCCTCTGCCTGCCCCGGTGCCAGCCACTGCTGAGCCGGTCACCTTCGCCGCACTATTCCCGCCGCTTCCTTCCTGTGGCCCACCCCCCTGACAGCCCATTCGCCGCCCGCTCCCGCCACCCAGCTGCTCCTCCCTCCCATCAACGCTCCTATGCAGACTACGAAGTGGCCGTGCAGCAGACGCGCGCAGCGGGCGTGTTGCTGGCACGCCGAAGGCGCACCTAAGGCAAGCCCATCCGCGCCTGTCCTCACCTGGACCGTGCCCAGCGCCAGGGCCCCTGGCCCCCGCGACCGCCACAACACCCGTCTCCACTACGCCACCGGAACCCTCCACACACTCAACAGCGAAGGATCAAGCACCTGCTACCTGGCTGCCCCGAAACGCACCCACGGACCCTTCACCTGCCGAAACTGTAGCTATACCAGCATCCAGCCCACCAACCCATCCGCCAATCAATCCAACCTCCTTCGCTGCATCCTCCTAAACACCCACTCCGCCAGGAAACACGCTGTCGAACTCTGGGACCTACTCGACACCCACACCCCTGACGTCGCATTCCTGACCGAGACCTGGCTGAACTCCTCAGCATCCAACATCGCCACAGCCATCCCGGAAGGCTACAAGGTCATCCGCAAGAACCGCACCAACTGAGTAGGAGGAGGAATCGCCATCATCCACAAGAACACCTCTTGACTAACAACACTGACACCCTCTGCACCGCCGAACACCTACACTTCCAGATCAACACCGACCCCAACACCACCCTCAGAGGAACACTCGTCTACAGATCCCCGGGACCCCGACCACAGTTCTGCGACTCCATCGCCGACCTCGTCAGCACGCACGCCCTCGCCTCCACGGACTACATCCTCCTCGGGGACCTGAACTTCCAACTGGAGAACAACGACGACCCCAACTCCTCCACCCTGATCGATAACCTTGCCAACCTCGGACTCAGACAACTCATCATGACGCCCACCCACTCTGCCGGAAACATGCTGGACCCCATCTTCTCAGCAAGCACCCACGTCTGCTTCAACCACACCACCGAACTCCACTGGACCGACCACCGCTGCATCCACTTCACCTTTCAGAAACCCGTCACACCCCACTGTAACCAACAGATGCCACGCCGCTGCTGGAGCAAAGTCACAGATCACCAGCTAACCACCACCCTCGGGCAAAGCCCATCTGCAAACCCGACTGATCCGGACGCCGCAGCCCACAACCTCAGACAATGGATCGAAGAATGCGCCAACGCCCTTGCCCCAATCAAGAAACCCTCCACCAGCCAGACCAGGAAGAAAGCGAGCTGGTTCTCCCAAGACCTCCAGACATCCAAGAAAACCTGCAATAAGTTAGAGAAGAACTGGACCCGCGAACGAACCCCGGAAAGCTACGCAGCTCACAAGGACGCCACCCGCAACCACCACCACCTCATCAGATCCGCCAAGAAAGCCTCCTTCAAAGACCGACTAGACAACAGCGCACACAACAGACAAGAGCTTTACAACATCATGAAAGAACTCTCCAACCCCAACTCCAGCGCCAACGACATCCCACCCTAGCAAGAACTGTGCGACTCACTGGCCACCTTCTTCCACCGCAAGATCACGGACATCCACAACAGCTTTAACACCGCAACCGCCCCGGCAACCACAGAGACACCCACGACCACCACTCGCACCAACCGCCTGACCTTCTGGACCACCAGCAACAACACCATCAAGATCATGAACTCCGTACACTCTGGATCCCCGACAGATCCATGCCCTCACCACATCTTCAACATGTCCAGCACCGTCATTGCACCCCACCTCCGGAAGGCCATCAACACCTCCCTCGAGACAGCAACCTTCCCTGAGTATTGGAAGCACGCCGAGATCCACACCCTACTTTAGAAACCCACAGCTGATCCAAGGACCTCAAAAAACCTCCGACCGATCTCCCAGCTCCCGTTCCCAGCGAAGGTCATCGAGAAGGCCGTCAATATACAACTAACCAGGTTCCTCGAGGAAAACAGCATCCTGGACTCGTCCCAGTCCGGATTTCGCCGCAACCATAGCACCGAGGCAGCCCTCCTAGCCGCCACCGACGACATCAGAACCCGGCTAGACAACGATGAAACCGCGGCCCTCATCCTCCTGGACCTGTCAGCCGCCTTCGACACCGTCTGCCACCACACCCTTCGCTCATACCTCCACGACGCAGGGATTCAAGAGAAGGCCCTGAACTGGACCACCTCCTTCCTCTCCGGTAGAACACAGCACGTCCGCCTTCCTCCCTTCCGTTCCGAAGTCACCGAGATCATCTGCAACGTACCGCAGCACTCTTTCCTCAGCCCCACGCTGTTCAATGTCTACATGCAAAAACAACAGTTGATGAACGGAATGTTGCACAATGGCAAAACATTCACCCCCAGTCACAGATCTGGGTTTAATCCATCGTTATTTTGCTCACCACACCACCCCAGTTCAGACATGGCAATATGAAAATCAGTCTTGACCCTGTACATCATAGGACCGGGTCCCATGTTCAATAAGCCACTGGAGTCAAGCTATCCTGGCTAAAGACGGCTGATAGCCAGAATCCTGTACTAGGATGCTTGATTCTGGTCCAGGGAAGACATGGCTTGGCAGTTCGGGTTGGAGAAAACATCATCCAGACAGTCCCCACAACTACTGGTGTTCCTTTTTTAGAGAAAGGGCCAACCGTTGCCATAGAACCCGGAGGGGCAGAAGCTGCAACAGTAACATCGTCCATAGCACAAGCAACCAGGAGAAAGAAAACTTAGTAATCAACATTTCGAAAGCTTTCCTAACTAAAAATCAATTGAACGTTCTACAAAAGGGATATCTTTTGTCCCCACCTACCACGCCAATGAACTTGAGATCGAAATAAGCCTATTTAAATTTATGCGTAACCTACGATTACGCCACTTCTTCACCAATGTGAACCCCTGACTGGTCCTCCCATACAACACACTTGTAAAGACTTAAGAAGCAAAAGCTCTTTTATGGCTCCGGTAAGCCATTAGATTCTCCACTCGTACGAGACCATAACTCTGAATGCACTGAAGGAGAATTTCAAAAAACCCACTCCTAAGATCAGAAATTTCAATTTGAGAGCACTCGGGGAAATCACCAACAACAAGAAAATCACCTGTTGTAAGGCTGACAAAGGGGGAGCCCTGGTCATTTTGGACCAGGAGTTCTACCGCAAAAGCTTGACTGACTATGTGAATGACAAGGAATTGTACATGAGATTGATCTCGGACCCGACGGATACCTTTTTGAAGATTTTGAAGACCATTTTGGAAAACGCTATGGAAATGGGGACTATCACTCAAAAAGACTTGAAATACCTGATACACCCTCATCCTAAATGTCCCAGCATACATATGCTGCCCAAAATTCACAAAAACTTACATCAACCGCTGTTTCGGCCTATTGTGTCCACAAGGAATTCCATCCATGAACCTACTGGGAAGTTCATTGACATGTACCTTCAGCCCATTGTGAGGGGCATGTCCGCGTACATACGTGACACCACAGATTTTCTCAATCAATTACAGAAAGTGACTTTAAATTCAGACATTCCACATACTTTGGTTACCATCGACGTGTGTGCTTTGTACACTTCAATACCACACAACAGGGGCATTGAAGCTATGGAATCCTTTCTACTTTCTCATGCTATGAAAGAAGATCTGAAAGTGTTATTACTCGAGCTCATGCAATTCACCATATATCACAGTTATTTTACTTGGGATAACGAGTTCTATATGCAGCTAGTGGGTACTTCGATGGGCAACTGTGCAGCTCCTAGCTACGCAAACCTGTTTATGCACCGTCTTGAAATTGACCATATCTTGAACAACGCCTATTGGTCTAAGAAAATTGAAGCGTACTGGCGATACATTGATGATATTTTTCTAATCTGGGCCGGGCTACCTGAAGAGATATCTGAATTCATTTCCCACATCAATGGTGTGGATGATCACATACGATTAACCTATAATGCGCATACCAAAAGTTTACCTTTTCTGGATGTCTTAGTCACCCTTGACAATGTTAACATAAAAACCTCACTGTTTGTGAAAGTCACAGATCGGAATAACGCACTGATGTACACCAGCTGTCACCCCACCCCCTTGAAGAAACACCTACCCTTTTCTCAACTAATGAGGGCCAAAAGGATTTGTTCTGAACCCGAGGAATATCGCCAAACCAAAGAGAACATTCTGCAGAAAAACAGGGAGAGAAAATACCCTGAATTCACGTTGCAAGCTGCTCGAGATCGCATTATGCTAAAGAATAGAAACAACCTTTTGACCCCTCGCACTAACATTACCAACAGTGAAAGACCAGTATTTGTGTCCAGATACTCTTCTAGAAGTTTGTCAATCAAGAACATCATTTTAAGCAATTGGCAGATGATCGAATTCGAACCAGACTTTGGGGGAATATTCAATTATACCCCGTTGTTCGCATACCAAAGAGCGAACAATTTGAAAAATGTGTTGGAACGCAAACTCAAAACACCGGATACAGTTTTCTTAGGGACCAGACCATGTCACAACTGCAGCCACTGCAACAACATCATCAGAGGCAATTTCATCAACCATCCTCTGTCTGGCAAACAGATCAGACTAAGAACTAACGCCACTTGCGATTCCATGAACTTGGTTTACTTACTAAAGGGCCCTTGTGGTTTACCATACGTTGGTAAGACAGAAAGGAAAATTAGTCTGACCGAGCACAAAAGCACAATAAGAAATAAGACCTTGAAATCTCCCCTAGCTGCACACTTCACTTCATCTCAACACAACATCAGCCAGTTAAGGTTCCTTGCACTGGAGGTTGTCCCGACGAGACCTGGCATTGACAATCGAAAAAAGTTACTACAACGTGAACTCTTTTGGATAAAGAAGTTGGACTCGTGCCAACCTAAAGGACTCAATGAACTAATTGAGTATAGTTGCTTTCTTTAAACATGCTTCTACAATCCTGTCTGGTTCCTTTTGTTTTCAACTGTTATTTCATTGAATTCATTTCGTTTTCTTCTTTATTTACCCTCCTACCAAGTTTCCATCCTTATTTCTTATTTTTTCATTCCTTCTTTATTATCTTTCCTACTCCTTTCTACATTAGTATCTTCTTTTATGTCCTGTGATGAGTATTTTCATGCAACCTTGAGAGGAATAATGTTGTGTATGTTCTTTAACATTTCCTTATAGTTCCCTATCCAAGATGGCCGACACTTGAGTGTCCAGTTGACTAGCGTTCGGTATTTAATATGCATTTAATGTTTATTTTTGATTGCCATTTAATTTCTCCTGAGTGTCCAACTTTGTTTTTTCATGATTTCATTATGAATTTGACACTTTCCCTGATATTCTGGGGGGTTTCACCACAGTCACTATCACACTCGTTGTGCACCGCACACTCTGCAGTCTGTTTTCTATGTTTACTCAACATCTTCAAGACGCACTCTTTCACTTACGTTTATTGACTTTCCCGATACCCGCCATAGAACGCGGTACCTCTACAACACTGGTGAGAACCCTCATTTGACTTAAGCTTTACCTTTTTTTCCGTGTACTATCGTTTGTTAAACTCACACACATTTTGGCGATTCTTTTGGTGTTCTTAATTTGGCATTGTGACCGTCCTGCTCCCAGCAGAAGCGGTCGCTCCACACGCTGCTCCCTGCCTCACCTGGTATCATAGCGATCTCGCCTTGCACTGCTTTAGCCTGTATAATTATTTAATTTAATTCGTAGCGCTAGATTACCCTGCCTGCCTACTATTATTTATTAAATTGCTGAGGTTAATTAGATCGTAGCACTTGATTGTCAAGGTGCGCTTGTACGACTTTTGAACTTGTGCTGTGCTGCCTGCAGATTTATTTGTGCCTGATTGTGCCGGCCCCACTGCCATTTGCATTGCGCTATTTCCGATTGTGCCCCAGTCCTGTTTCGTTATTGGCTTGCTGCCATTTTGTTGTTGTTGTGCCTCCCTGCCCTGATCTCCACCCCGCTCCCGCCTCCCAGCTGACCCTCCCTCGCCCCTCCCCTTCCACTATCCACATATGACAGATGCGTTTGCGCGCAGCGTTCACGCGCAGCGGACGCGCCCCATGCGCGCCGAAGGTGCGCCAAAGGTAAGCCCGTCTATGCCCGTCCGCGCCTCGACCACGCCCAGTGCCAGACCCCCTGGTCCTCGCAAAACCCACTCCACCCGCATAACGTATGACGCCGCTACCCTCTTTGCCCTTAACCCCGGGCGCACACCACAATGCTGCGTAGCTGCCCCAGGACACACCCATGGACCATTCGCCTGCCACTCCTGCAAGTTCACCTGCATCAGGACCCACACCAAATCCACTTCCTCCAAACACAGCTCCGACTCTAACCACCTGAAGTGCATCCTGCTGAACACCCGCTCGGTCCACAGACACGCCACTGAACTCTGGGACCTACTCGACACTACATCGCCGGACGTCGCCTTCCTTACAGAAACCTGGATGAACGCCTCATCAGCGCCAGACATCGCCATAGCCATCCCGGACGCTTACAAGATCATCCGAAAAGACCGCACCAACCAAACAGGAGGAGGCATCGCCATCGTCCATAAGAACGCCATCCGAATCACGACCAGCTCCGACGATAACCTCGCGACCGCCGAACACCTTCACTTCCAGATCCACACTGACCCCAGGACCACACTTAGAGGCACCCTCATCTACAAACCACCAGGAACCCGCACACAATTCAACAAAGACATCACTCACTTCATCAGCCCACATGCCCTCACATCGAGAACTACATTCTACTGGGAGACCTCAACTTCCACCTGGAAAAGAACAACGACAGTAACACCACCACCCTTCTGGACAACCTGGCCAATCTCGGACTCAAACAACTTGTTAACACCCCCACCCACTTAGCCGGACACACGCTCGACCCTATCTTCACCTCCAGAAAACACATCTCCTTCGATCACACCACAGCTCTCCATTGGACGGACCACAGCTGCGTTCACTTCAGCTACAAAAAGACCGCGACCCACAACCCCCCACAACCTATTCCTCGAAGAAACTGGAACAAAATCACCACCGACTAACTCTTCACATCGCTTAACCAAAACCCTCCTGCCATATCATCGGACCCAAACCAAGCTGCCACCAAACTCACACAATGGATCACCCACAGCGCTGACGAATTAGCACCCTTGAAAAACCACCAGATCAAACAAGGTAGCAAAAAGGCCCCCTGGTTCAACGATAACCTTAAGAAATCCAAGAAGTTATGTCGTACCCTCGAGAAAACCTGGAGAAAAAACCCAACCACTGACAACCTGACCACCTTCAAGGGTGCCACCCGCAAACACCACCAATTGATCCGATCCACCAAGAAATCAGCATTCAAGGATCGACTCGACAACAACGGCCACAACAGCAAGGAACTATTCAACATCGGCAAAGAATTTACCAACCCCACCGCCGGCACCAACGACATCACTCTCTCCCAAGACCTCTGCGACTCTTTATCCTCTTTCTTCCAAAACAAAATCGCCGACATACATAACAGCTTTGAAAACCAGTCCGAAGATCAGACCACTCCACCCACCTCCGAACCAAAACAGCACTCTCACAACCTTTGCGCCTGGAACCCAATCACTACTGAAGACACCATCCGCCTGATGAACTCCATCCACTCAGGTTCACCAACCGACCCATGTCCCCACCACATCTTCAACAAAGCAGACTCCATCATCGCACCCCATCTCCGCGATGTCATCAACTGTTCCTTCAACTCCGCTACCTTCCCGGAAAGCTGGAAACATGCCGAACTCAGCACCCTTCTGAAGAAACCCACAGCAGACCCCTCTGAACTTAAGAACTACCGCCCCATCTCATTCCTCCCATTCCCTGCCAAAGTCATTGAGAAAGCTGTCAATAGTCTGCTCGCCGCCTTCCTTGAATCCAACAACTCCCTCGACCCCTCACAGTCCGGCTTCCGAGCCAAACACAGCACCGAAACCACCCTCATCGCTGCTACAGACGTCATCCGAACGCTACTGGACAATGGAGAAACAGTTGCCCTCATCCTACTTGACCTCTCCGCCGCCTTCGACACAGTCTGTCATAGCACCCTCATACAACACCTCAGCAACGTCGGAATACAAGGAAAAGCTTTGGACTGGATCATCTTGTTCCTCGCCGGAAGAACCCAGAGAGTCCGCCTCCCCCCATTCAAATCAGAGGCCACCGAAGTCATCTGCGGCGTACCACAAGGATCATCACTCAGTCCCACCCTCTTCAACGTTTACATGAGTTCTCTCGCATCCATCGCGTGACAACACAACCTCAACATCATCTCCTATGCAGACGACACCCAGCTAATCCTCTCCCTCACCAAAGACCCAAACACCGCCAAAACCAATCTACATGAAGGAATGAAAGAAGTAGCCGAATGGATGAAGAACAGCCATTTAAAACTAAACTCGGACAAAACGGAAGTCCTCATCTTAGGATCATCCCCCTCCGCCTGGGACGACTCATGGTGGCCACCGGCCCTGGGTACAGCACCCATACCTACATATCACGCACGTAACCTGGGCTTCATCCTAGACTCCTCCCTCTCGATGACCAGACAAGTCAACGCCGTCTCATCTTCATGCTTCAACATCCTACGCATGCTCAAAAAAATCTTCCGTTGGATCCCGACCGAAACAAGAAAGACAGTCACCCACGCACTGGTCACTAGCCGACTGGATTATGGAAATACCCTTTACGCCGGAACCACAGCCAAACTACAGAAAAAACTCCAACGCATCCAAAACACCTCAGCCAGACTCATACTGAACATCCCCCGTCAAGCTCACATTTCCGGTCACCTGATAGACCTCCACTGGCTCCCTGTCAACAAGAGAATAACATTCCGTCTCCTCACCTACGCACACAAGGCCCTCTACGACCTTGGACCCGAATGCCTCAACACACGACTGTCTTTCTACACACCCACCCGCCAACTACGATCATCCAATCAAGCCCTCACCGCAATTCCGCGCATCCATAGATCCACCATGGGAGGAAGATCCTTCTCCTACTTAGCGGCCAAAACCTGGGATTCTCTCCCCACTCACCTCCGCCTTACACAGAACCACCTCTCCTTCAGAAAGCAGCTAAAAACCTGGCTTTTCGATAAGTAATGCACCCACCATCCCTCAAGCGCCTTGAGACCCTCTGGGTGAGTAGTGCGCTATACAAATTCCTGAACTTGAACTTGAACTATCTGCATATTCTGTATCGTTTTATTTCGCATGCCACTAACTGCTAACTCCGTGGAATCTCTACCTCTGCACTATGTTTTCACTCCATTGCCACTTCGTTTCAGTCTATTTAGCACCGCGTTTTAGCTGTAAAACACATGGTTTTTCACCCATTTTTCCTTCGTCTTTTCCTATGGTCTTTTGGTCTCACATTCTATTCTTCTGTTTTCAAACTTAGGGTCACGTCCATTTCTTGAATTAGTGTTTGTTTCCTTACAGACCACCTTGAGTCCCCTGATGAAGGGACCTTTGTCCCGAAATGCATAGGGATTTCTCCATTTTGAAGTGTTTTCACTTGTTAAACTTTGGATAATACCACTGGAGTCAATATGATCGCAATATATGACTCATGAATAAATACATGATAAACTGATTTGATTCTTGAATTTGATTACTTTAAAGACAAAACCAGAGGCTATTTTTGCCCTCACAGGAGCTCCTACAGGAACTAGTGTGGGAACCTCCCGCACTCGCTCAAAATTATTGCACCACTGGTGATAGACATAGCAGATGGAATATTATGCAAGAGGGATGGACCGGAAGTGTTTTTTTTACCCTAAACTTCTAGCCAGGAAGGTTTAGCAGGGGATGAGCAAACCAGATGTTATAATATGGGCATGCAAGCTGTAATGGGGAGGATTCTTGTTTTTTTCTAAGTTGGGTGCATGAGGATTCAGGAGCATGTTGACAGGAATTATGAACAGCAGGTTTTTTCTGGGTGCAATGAAGTGCAGTTTTGCTATTTTGAAAAGACAAGTACTTAGCCAAGTTTAAAACCGTGGGGGAGGGTTTTTCTGGTGTAAGAAATAGATAACTCAAGGAGCTGCAGTGGGGGGAGCTGGGAGGGTTAGGAGGAGAGGCTCATGGGGAACAATCGAATTAAGCGGAGAATGGGATGCAGCCTGGCCCTAGTGCTGCTAGACTGGAAAGTCTCCTGATGGGGATTCAGGAGTAAGCAATCGGATTTAGGTATCTAACAGACAAACAGGTGGAAAGTGTTGTGTTTTAAAGGAGACTTTAGAGAATTAAGGGATGGGTAATGCTAGGGGTGAGGGAGGAGTTAGAATTGATTGTTAGAATATTGATTCAGGGCATTTAGGTCCAGGTGTTCCAACATTAGGAAGACCGATCTCCTAATTTTGATTCTCTCCGAATCACAACTAGGAACTCAGTATTCCTAATGTATGACGGTCTTTTGAGTGACATTAGTGATTCCTAGTGGGTCGCAAATGGACCCACTTCAATCATATAAATGAGGTATGTTTCAATTTGAGACCCATTAGGAATCACAGCCATCACAGGGATGGTGGCATGCTGAGGTCACCAGTCTGTGATTGCTTACTAGTAAAGCATTTTTCTTTAATGCAGACCATTTTCCTTAAGTGAAAACAGGATGTATTTAAAAAGAAAAAATGGAACTTTACAGTTTCATTTTTCAAGAGTGGACAGTGTTTTCCATTCTCAAATTTGCAAATAGATTACCACCTCCTTCAAAGATTAGGTAAAATAGGAATGTTTTGCGACTGTAATTCGTTTACAAGAAATCATACATCCTATTCAGATTCGGAATTTGGGAGGGCCACCCTAAACATGCCCCTTCCAAATACAGAGTCACAAACATAACCTTTCGGTAAACATGTTACCGAATAGCGGGGCATATTACCAACAACTAGCGATAATTTTCGCTACGTTGGTTTAGCGGCGATATTTTTATCGCCGAGCTGCGGCGATTTTTATCACTTAGGAACCTTGCTATTATCAAGGTTTATCTCCTAAGCGATAAAAATCGGCCAAAAGGCATGAATATCGCTGAAAAGTCAGCGATATTCATGCAATACAGAGCTAATGCTCTTAGCCATGTTATCCACCTACCATTGGATAACATGGCTAAGAACTGCTCAGGGGCAGGTGTTAGCTTTTGGAGATATTCACGCTTAGCGCAAATATCTCCAAAAGTTGGTAATAGGAGATAGGATGTTAGCGACTGTTTCCAGTCGCAAACATCTTGGCACGCCCACTTTGCATGTCATTAGTGATAAATATCACTGACATGCAAAGCGGGGCCCAAGATGGTCGCTATCTCCTACTTTAGCTAGGTAATAGGGAGATCATTTTATCTCCGCTTTCTTGGCTTTTAAAGCCAAAAAAGCGGAGATAAACCCCCTTGATAATATGCCCCAGCAGTTTGTGTTTTGTACATACTTAAAAGAAATTTTGCGTTCGGAATCGCCTGATCGGCCGTTCCCGACAGCAAAAGTGCTTCGTACATGTGGTCCGCAGTATGGGCAGCTAAGCCGAAAGAAAGTCAGTGAAAGGGAGTCTTTCTTGCTTTGTTAAAGCAGCCTTTCCACAAACATAAAGATATCAAGAGCCATTCTTCTCCCAATGCTTAGTGCTCAATGCAGTCTGTAAATTGCTGCCCGAGAAGCCAGCAAATATTCATGTTTTTGCTTTTTCATGCTCACTGAAAAAGCGAAAAAAAGTACGTATTCTCCCGCCAATCATGCAAGCACCTCGTCGGGCGGGATTTTTCTCACCTTTCCTACCAATGGCATCCACGCTCCCTAAAGCAACTGCTCCTCGGACAGTGGATCTGACTTTCCTCACGAGAAGAAAACCTTGAAAAATTCGGCGCATATCATCATTTCATCAGCGGAAAAACTTCCTTTTCTGACGCTTAAATGCATTGAACTAAAATCGTAATTCGTATTTTCTTTCAGGTCATAATTTAATTTGCCTCAGCGGATCACAGTTACTTTGATGCCATCTAGTGGCAATATGTGTTTTATATTTATACTTTACTTCAAATTTATCTCACCATGTTTATTTCTTTTTCTCCTTTACGGTCGATTGACGATAAATCAACCTCCTGACAAATATTAAATTTTGTTCTAAGTACACAGTCTGCAACCTTTACAGAACATGCCTACATTGTTTCCTTGTTTCACTCGTATTGTGTGAAGCTGTTACTTCCTGGTCCTTCAGTGACACTGATCCCTCGCCAGCATCTGGTGATATGCCTGCCGGATTTCTTTTTTGCTTTGGCTTTTTTAAATTGTAAACACGCTAGCTCTATTCTTATTCTTGGCAGAGGCTTTTTGATAGAGGGAAAAGCGATAATTATTTCAAAGGCAGAGAGCATCCGCTTTTAAAATGACTGAGAGACATTTTCAGGTGCTAGTTTCTAAAGTCGGATCTTCTTTCCTTTGAGAAAGGGACTAACATAGTGAGTACGACATCCAAATACACTACTGAAAGAAGACCAGCCAACCTCTGGAGAGGGCCTTCGACTGCGGGGCTACGCGGGTCGCTTCGATTTTACAGCCAGAGCTCAGTAGCAGCCTCATCATCCCCTTTTCCTTCTGCCTTGGGATGTCCGGCAACTCGGAAAGAAGAGGTGCATGGTATGGCCAAACCAAAGGGTCACAGTCGAATAATCTACAATTCAAAAAGTTACCAAGGCATTAAAAAAAAAATCACAACAGTAAGTTAAAAAAAATGAAGAGGGGGGTTCCCTTGCGTGTGAAGAGCTATTTAAACCACTAAAGTGTGATTGGTCAGCCGTTAGAGGCCTGACTACTTAAATGGTGGATTGAACAGAGATGGTGGCCTGCTGAGGTCATCAGATCACCATGTATGTGATTGCTTTTTAATAAAGCATTTAAAAAAAAATGCTGGCCATTTTACTTTATGGAACACAGGATATATTTAAAAAGAAAAAATTAGTCTTTGCAGTTGCAGGGACATGACAGTGGCGTTCTCCCCACCGCCCTATCACGAGATGGGTGATGGGACCGCCATAGCCCTGCCGCAGATGCCAGGGAACCACCATTCCCTGGCGGTGTTGCAGTGGTATACAGGCACCCATACACTTGGAAGGACCTCTTCAGTCCCGCAAAGCATATTAGGACTTTCTTCTCTGCCAGGGTTTTCAAGGTGGTTCCACCTTCATGAAAACCCTGGCGGAGAGGAAACAGTGTCAAAAAGTGTGCCACTCCTTATTGCTCCCTCCTATCCCTCTCTCCCTTCCCTGCACCACGGTTTCTTGTTGCACAGGACTAGTCCTAGGCCAGGCATAGATAACCCTTGCCCATCTAAACCATCCACCCATCTCACCTGCCATCTTTTTAGTGGTATAACACATTCACGTTTATAGCCTATTAGGTCACTTAGCACCTCTTGCCACAGCATATCAAAACAAAAAATTCAAGTGCAGAAAAATAAATAATGAATGTATGTTCTTGTTCCCATTGTGTTGTAAAATATTCCAATTGACCATTTTACCTGAAACTAAATAATCTATTTTAAAAACGTTTTAGCACATTCAACCAAACTTTTCACTGAATAGATAACAAGCACTTGGATTAAAGTTTGATTTTTAGTGTGTGTCTATGTAATTGGGGTAGGCATACTTTCATGTTCTAAAATGGGGCAGAGACATTAGCTCAGTTAAGAATATGCTACGCAAAATACTGCCATCTGAGTTGATTACTTCCTGATCCTCACTTCATGTGTGTCATTAGTGAGCTAAGACCTTTCATTTCCCAGTCTGAGATACAGAACCGTCCTATCGGGGCGTGGGAAGGGGGTGTTCCTATGATAGAAGATCATGTCTGCTGTGACTTATTGTTACAGGATGAGAAGTGGAAATATATTATATGGTTTACACACAATTTCCAAATGCTGTACAGCCGATCAACTTGTAGCATAGTTAAGCCAGTTCACGTGGCAAATGTAATCACATCGTACATTTTCAATATCAGGGCGAACAAGTAAAAGGGCGATCTCATTTTAAATATGCAAGTAGGAGTGTAGCTTTCTAGCTGCTTATGAGGCTCAAACAACACACTCTGACTGGGACAAGGCAGTAATTCTAGCGGCTAAGTCGGATGCTAAGCACTGGGAACACTGACGTGGTAGCAGCGTTTCACTTTGCCCAAATATCATGTCATAGCCCTTCCCAAAAAAAAAAAAGGTTCCTATTTTCTGTTATCCTACTATAGCATTGAATATTACTCACTTTGTGATCTTTCAAACATGTCAATAATGATGCACAACAGACAAACCATAATTCATACACCAAATGCAATGTTTATGACCTTACAATGTTTATATTATTAAGTAACAACACCCTAAAACAATAATGTAATTAAATACCGACACATAAATTCACTAAATAAAACTACATTCATACTACTACATTCATAGCCGTCTGTTTCATAATGTTAAAGGTAATGTGACATAATTTTATCTGGAATATTATTTATGACGTTTGTAATTGTATCTATCACATCAAGGTGTGGTTTCAGTTTCTATGTGCAATCATAACTATTTTTTGAACATTGATTTTTAAGCATATTACTCAGGTTTTTTTAAACGTGGGCCCCTAGTTGAAATAACAGGATCTCGCTGTACTTACACCAATAATTAACACCACCTAAAAGTGAAATGAAATTAAAAACAACACATAATTAAACCACTTATTGATACTGCATTCATAATTATCTCTGTTTGAGAGGTAAGAGTAGTGTGATATGTAAACTCCGCTAAAATTCATAATAACATTTGACTTCTGCTTCACTGAGGGAGAGTTCATGAGAAATATTTCTGGTGTGCGAGTTATGATTCGCATGGCTGTTGCAGGAGTTGTGTGGATTGGGTTGCTAACCATAGCTTGCTAATTTCAAGACTGTATTCCAATTAGGGTTATGCATGCAAACAGCTTTTCTGCACCTCTGTCTTTGCATGAACATTAAATCGAGACCAAATTGGCTTTGCCAATACTTGTTTCTCTTCTCTATTTACTTAATATGATTTATCTAACTACCTTCATTTTGATGAAGTTTAGTCTCTACATACCATTACAAATAACAGCGCAACGTGTGTTGCTTTACTCCAAACGAACGTTTTGCAATGCAAATACGAATAAAGCAAAACTTTTGGACAAGCATGATTCCAAATATTAGGTACAGCAAAGTGCCTGGGTGAAATGTGAATATTTGTTTTCTGAAGAAGACTCGTTATTTTTGTTGTTGTTTAAAAAGGTCATTAAACAAAAACAATTACTTCACTCGTGTTTGTTTCAATTATTATAAAATAACAAAATACATCGAGAAGCAGTATGTTGTGGATACATTTTAAGTGAAATAGTTTGAAATAACAGCACATATAAATGAGTTGTGTAAGAGTATAGAGTTATGTTTTCATCTTGCATGAAAATAAAAACGAGTGGCCTCATTTATGAGAAGTGACGCATCGCTGCGTATAATCAGCGATGCTTCACTTCTCAGTGCGCCCTCCTTGCAACATGATTGATGCGTCATATTTACTGTATGACGCATCATGTAGCAGGGAGTTATAGATGCGTCAGTATTTCTGACGTATCTGTATG
Organism: Lissotriton vulgaris; assembly: GCF_964263255.1. Taxonomy (NCBI): domain Eukaryota; kingdom Metazoa; phylum Chordata; class Amphibia; order Caudata; family Salamandridae; genus Lissotriton; species Lissotriton vulgaris. The sequence continues at coordinate 358,316,410 of NC_141697.1, read as the reverse complement.
GCGCAAAAGTGACGCATTGCTGGAGTGTGTCACAAAAGTGACGCATCTCTAGCAATGTGTCCTGCGTCAGTCTTACACCTGCTGTGAGGCAGGCGTAAGATATTGACGCATTTGCACCCTAGAAGTGGTGCAGTGAAATCTGGTAGATTTCACTGCGTCACTTCTACAAGGCTTACATACGTGGGAACGCCCACCCTGCATACATTATACCTGACGCAGGTATAATGTAGCGCAGAGGTTTACAAAGTGACGCATCTGCTTAGATGCCTCACTTTGTAGATAGAGCGCAACAGAAGGCATGTATTGCTCCGCTGATGTGTCACAAAAAGTGACGCGACGGAAGTGCAAAACTGTCGAAAGGCCTTTTAAATAAGGCCTGCAATTTCTACTGTAATGAATAAAGCACAACAATATGGTGAACAAGACAACAAAACATGAGCTCTCAATGAGAAAAAAAGTACATATTTGAGATTAAAACAAATTCTATGTGCTTTTTCAGCCCAGTGATTTATGCCCTCACTGAAATTGACTACACAAAACACTTTATGATTTTTTAAATTAAAATAAGCACAGATACATTTTTATTTCTGTACAATCACACAAATTACTCCCATGCATGATTCCCAATCTCTATAGACAAAGTACTATTATTCTTTAATAGCTTAGCACGAATGATCGATCCCAAACTTATTAAAGTAGAAAAGGACTTTCACATCTATGAAATCTCTCCAGGTGTAATTGCCTTTCCTACTCTTATCATTTTATTTTCTCACGAAACAACCTTTCACGTTTCCTCTTTTTTCAAGACGTAAATAATAAAAGACATCCCAAATTGAGGGAATACCTTTACTGTAATGTGAAAAATAAGAACTCACCATGGCTATCTGCTCAATACACACCGTCCTCTCTCTGCTTGTTGAATGCTTTAGATGTCTATCTTTGGGTAGAAATTTCACCTTTAAAGTGGCACAGTGAATTAATGGTCTCTGCTGAGTGTCTCTTGTGTCTGGGCGTAGGATATGTGTAGGTGTGCGTTTGTGTGTAAGAGAAAAGACTGCAAGACACAAGTGTGAATCCTGACAGGGCTATTTTAACCTTTCATTGTAACCTTTCATTTTTGAGCGTCATAGGATTGGTAAATTATAACAGATGCTATTTAGAGTGCTTTGGATCAGCAAACTGTGGTGTAGCACAACGCCTGTTCTCTTTCAAATTAATCGAATTCAAATGTACAAGCATTTTATAAATATACAAACAAATCATGCGATAATACAAAGATCAACTTGAAATAATCAACACTATAAATTGATAATATACGTTCCTAAAAGATACTATAAAATTAAATACTGGACATTGTAAAAAATAGTTCTAAGGCATTGAGGTGTTATGTATTCTGCAACACACATAGAAAGAGAAAAACGCACTTCCTGCACAAAAACAATCCTGTCTACAACACAGGGAAGGGCACCTGCATTGGCACTAGACTGCTCAAATGGCACCAGCGCAGGGGAAAAGGATAGGAATGCACAGTATTGTATAAATACCATGTGTTAGACCTAGCAGCTTTTTGGCGTGTGTTTCCTGTCTTTTTGCTTCTCGCCTCCTGTTTTTGACTGTGTGCTGAACTTCGTTTTTGCTGGTTTTAGGACTCTGGTCACTTTACCACTGACCACCAGTGCTCAAGTGTGTGTGCTCGGTGTCTAAAATGTAATGCATTTGGATTGTTCATGACAGGCATATTTTATTTACTAATAAGTCCCTAGTACAGGAAACTGTGTGTGCTCAGGGTCTGCAGCACTGATTGTGCCATCCACATAACTAGCCCTTCAAATATGTCCCAAGCCTGTGTGCGCAGTTTTCAACTGCCATATCGATCTGGCAAGTACACGTACTTGCCAGGCCCACACCTTTCTTTTCTTTTTTTCTATGTAAGCCACCCCTAAATTATGCCCAAAGTAGCCCACAGCAGGGTGAAGTATATTTAAAAGGTAGACATGTGGTTTTAGATTTTAACATTTCCTGGTAGTGGAAAACTGCTCAATTCACTTTTGATTACAGTAAGGCCTATCGCTCCCATAGGTTAGCCGTGGAGCTGCCTTATAACACTTTGCAAGTGTATTGTCCAAGTGGTGGCATTTTCGAGAGTTTAAGCTATTGGCATTGTAAATAACAGTGTATTTTATTTTTCTGTTTTATAATTAACACATAAATAAAAGGCATTTTCATTTACAATGGCAATAGCTCAAACTCTTGTAAATGCAAGACCTATTTCATTTCAAAGAAGCGGCCGCCATTGTCCCAGTCTGCTTGGAAAGTGAAAGTGCGCATGGCACGCTGAATGTTGCAGGAAAGCATGTTGTGCCTGCAGTAGGAGAAACTCATTAAAGAGAATTGTGCTTACAGACTTAAGAAGACATACTGTGTAACAACAGAAGTAAATGGGCCAGTCCTCATGGGAGGTTACAAACAGCCGCGGCCGGTAGTGGGAGTACCTGCCGGGTGGTGACATGGGGAGGGGGAGGGGCAGGGTGGGGGTTAGTAATGTATGGATTATGGACTTTAACAGGTAAGTAAACATATAAATAATTCAAACAAATGTTGTTGTGTGCACTGCATCACCAAATGCAATGCAGTGCACGCAACAAAATTTGTTTTATTTATTTATATGTTTACTTACCTGTTAAAGTCCGTAATCCATACATTACTACCCCCCACCCTGTACGTCCCCTCTCCACACCCCCCCTGCACCGCTCGGCTGGTACTCCCACCACCGGCCGCGGCTGGTGACAATGAGTACAAGGCGGTACTAAGGAGGGACCTACAAGCCCATTAACGAATCAGAAGCCAGCATTTACGAAGGACAATGACACACGTTAATGACAAATATGGGCAGAGAGTGGGCAGGGCCTTGAGTCCATACGTGAATACAGCATACTTCGCAGTGCAACACATGCACTGCCCAGGCTTGACCTAAAAAGTAGGGGAATGGTATTTCATAAATTAAAAAAGTTCCCCCACCTGGACCATATTAGACGGGTCATCACGTTATTTGATGTGCATGCTGCTGCGGGGGGACGGATGGCAATGATCCTTCTAGATGCTGAGAAGGCATTTGACCGTGTGACTTGGAAATTCTTTGGGGGGATATTGGAGCGGAGGGGTTTTGGCCCTAAGATAATGAAAGCCGTCAAAGCTATGTATGTGGAACCTAGGGCTAGGATTCAGCTGATGTGGGGTGGCTCGGAAGAGATTTTAATTTCTCGCAGGACCCGTCAGGGTTGCCCCTGTTCCCCCATACTTTTTGCCCTTTACATTGATTCCTTGATTCACAGGATTCTAGGCTGCAAGGCTATCAAACCAGTAGTGTGTAAGAGCCATGAGACGAAACTTCTGGCATATGCCGATGATCTGGCTATAATCACTTCAGATCCAGCTGCGGCATTGATAGCTCCTACGAGTATGGCTAGGGACTATGGCAGTTATTCTGGTCATCGCCTGAATGAAAATAAAACTCAAATAGTTTGCACCAATAATATTGATAGACAGGATAGGAGGTATGCTCATTCAGCAATTTACTTAGGGATTAGAATAACACTGGCAATTAATTTAATTATTGAAGAGAATTTTGCTCCAGTGGTTGCTTCCATTGCACAAGAGTTAAAAAGAAAAGATAATATCCATCTTTCTATAAGAGGTCAAGTTAACGTATTGAAGAAGACAATGCTTCCTAAAATTTTATATCTTTTTCGTTCGACCCCGCTTCTGGTTGTTGAGGGCTGGATTAAAAATTTAGAGTCAATATTTTCGAATTTTATTTGGTCCTATGGTAAAATCAGAAGATCTTTGAGGTATCTATCACTTCCACAAGAAAGAGGTGGGCTAGCAGCTCCCAATATTAGATTTTACCATTGGGCCTGCCTAATGAGCCAGATGGCTATATTGTTTGATTCTTCTGTCAATCCCACTGAGTCTTCACACATGATGGGAAATCCTCCATCCATTTTTAAATTACTAGTGGGTAGGGATGCTCAGGGTTTGCTGCTGCGTAGAACAGAGAGATGTTATTACAGTAGAACTAGGTATAAGGTATTGGATGGAATCTGGAGAATATGGAAAGCTGTCCAGAAAGTATTGGTAATTCCAAAAATTAAATTATTATACGCCATTGTGGAATTCTAGTGTTTTCCCACGGTTTAGTAACGATAGGACGGGGAATGTATGGGGGGGCAGTCTTGACCAGCAAACATCGCCGTGAGGGCAACGGCTCAGTATTCACCTACCTGCTGACCAGCGAGCGCCGTGAGGGAAACGGCCGGTCCACCAGCAGTCCAAGCCACCAGCAGACCACAGTTCCCAGGTGCCCCGGCGACAGAGGTGCACCCGGGACGTCAGAGGCGGCGCCAGGAGGCGCAAATAAAGACCGGAGCGTCGAGCGCTCTGTGGGGGGCAGTCTTGACCAGCAAACATCGCCGTGAGGGCAACGGCTCAGTATTCACCTACCTGCTGACCAGCGAGCGCCGTGAGGGAAACGGCCGGTCCACCAGCAGTCCACGCCACCAGCAGACCACAGTTCCCAGGTGCCCCGGCGACAGAGGTGCACCCGGGACGTCAGAGGCGGCGCCAGGAGGCGCAAATAAAGACCGGAGCGTCGAGCGCTCTGTGGGGGGCAGTCTTGACCAGCAAACATCGCCGTGAGGGCAACGGCTCAGTATTCACCTACCTGCTGACCAGCGAGCGCCGTGAGGGAAACGGCCGGTCCACCAGCAGTCCACGCCACCAGCAGACCACAGTTCCCAGGTGCCCCGGCGACAGAGGTGCACCCGGGACGTCAGAGGCGGCGCCAGGAGGCGCAAATAAAGACCGGAGCGTCGAGCGCTCTGTGGGGGGCAGTCTTGACCAGCAAACATCGCCGTGAGGGCAACGGCTCAGTATTCACCTACCTGCTGACCAGCGAGCGCCGTGAGGGAAACGGCCGGTCCACCAGAAGTCCACGCCACCAGCAGACCACAGTTCCCAGGTGCCCCGGCGACAGAGGTGCACCCGGGACGTCAGAGGCGGCGCCAGGAGGCGCAAATAAAGACCGGAGCGTCGAGCGCTCTGTGGGGGGCAGTCTTGACCAGCAAACATCGCCGTGAGGGCAACGGCTCAGTATTCACCTACCTGCTGACCAGCGAGCGCCGTGAGGGAAACGGCCGGTCCACCAGCAGTCCACGCCACCAGCAGACCACAGTTCCCAGGTGCCCCGGCGACAGAGGTGCACCCGGGACGTCAGAGGCGGCGCCAGGAGGCGCAAATAAAGACCGGAGCATCGAGCGCTCTGTGGGGGGCAGTCTTGACCAGCAAACATCGCCGTGAGGGCAACGGCTCAGTATTCACCTACCTGCTGACCAGCGAGCGCCGTGAGGGAAACGGCCGGTCCACCAGCAGTCCACGCCACCAGCAGACCACAGTTCCCAGGTGCCCCGGCGACAGAGGTGCACCCGGGACGTCAGAGGCGGCGCCAGGAGGCGCAAATAAAAACCGGAACGCCTCCCGTCCCGCGGGACGCGCGCGGGCAGCGCCGGGCTAAGCCCGGGACAAGGGCGGGGCCGTCTGTGGCCGTCAGGGGCCAGAGGAGGCCGGGCAGGGCCATCCCCCCCTTGGCTTGAACAGTGAGTACTATAGAAGGACAAACCCACTACAAGTCATTGTTACTCCACGTATTTTTTAACTTGAGTTAAACGGTTTATTGCCATTGAACCCCCTGCAATGTCAGTCCAAAGTACATTACCTGATAACTACTTATTGAAAGTGGTGTCGAAAATCAACAGTGACAGGAGGAAGTCATTGGGAAAATGTATTATCGCTGATTCACTTCCCGCTGATGTAATCCACCATGTAAACCCTGTAATTCTTAACAATACTGTTAACGAGATGGTCGCTCCTGTGGAACTTAACAATAGCATCACTAGTGTTAATGTTGAAGTAACCAATGTATTAGATCAATCAATAATGGGGGAGGAAAATCATGGTAATAATCTTGAGGGGACACCTCAGCAAGCTGGGAGGGCATCTAAATTTATGCGTGCCTGTAGAAAACAAATCCTTAAGAAAAATAGTCACACTTCCAGAAGGAAAAAAGACACGATCCAAGTGGAACATACTAATGATCCAGTATCTGTGAACCTTGATAATTATGTTTCTCTGAAGCCTGATCAAATTGACTCATTAACAAGTGTAATCCTTAGCAAACTTAGTATGGTTATAGAGCCTCTGTTAACTAAGATAGGAGATCTGCAGGAGGAAGTAACTAGGTTAAGTGGTTTGGTGGGTAATCGCGCAGACAATTTAGAAAAGTCCTTAGTTGAAATTAAACAGTTAATTGGTCCTGTCACTGCTCCCACTAGAGTTAGGGAGCAGCCACAAGCCTCCACCAGTGCTAGTTCCACTTTGGCCAGGAAACACCCTAATAAAGACCCGAAGAAATCACAGAGGCCACCACCTACTTTGTCACAGGGGGAAGGGAGTTCCTCAAATCCACCCAACCAAGGGGTTATAGGCAATTCAATGGGTGCTAAACCATTAACACCTATGCAAGCCCCTACACAAATATCAGCACCCACCGTGTCAATCCCAACTGATACGATGGGGGGATCAAATGGGGAGCCCACTAGGATCTGCAGACGTCTTGTCGATCTGCCACCCGACTGTGTACCTTACGTGGTGGTTTTAACTAATGTCCCTATTCTTGCCCAGTCCCCAAATGAATATGAGACACCTGATTCTTTGAAAAACAAAACCATTTCCTGGCTAAACCGTCATTGTGGATATCCAGTCGGCTATGCCGACCAAATAATCTCTTTCAGGAGAGTAAATTGGATAGGTAACACCAAAAAAATAGGCGGAGGGGACTGCGTGATTATAAACTTCAAGCACCCTCAACACGTGGCAACAGTCCTGCTTAGAGCAGCTTCAATCACGCAGTCTGAGACTGAAGTCACTGCTAGGCCGTTGGGGTATTTTTATAATCACCTTGGCAGGCAAACCCCATCTAACTGTAAGGAAAAGGTTCTGAGCAAACCCACCTACCCTCATTTGGTAAATGGGCCTTTGTTGCCTAACCTATTTTTTGGTCCACAACAAGGCCCATTTACTCCGTCGTTATACATGGGGAACCCTATGTTTGGGGGGAATGTCCCTTTAATGCATACCCCTAACCTTTTTGTTCCATTTGGTAACTCCCCACTGTTTGATAATGGAATGGTGTACCAGGTCCCTACCCAAAATAGGTTTCAGTCCTTGAGTCACCTAGATCAGAATGATTGACATGAGATTGATCCCCCTAGTGACTTAGAGTCTAGGAATTCTAATGTAGTGGCCGTATCGTTAAGTAATGAAATAAGCAATGTAAGTTTGAACTGTACGTTAAATGGGGGAGACACCTTAAACTCTATATCTAACATAGAGCTTTTTAATATTGATAATAACATGTCCATTCCTAGTGTGGATTTGTCAAACGCTAGCAATGAAGGAGAGAATTCAACTTGTTACATTGCTAGTTGGAATATCGCAGGTATTGGGGCCAAGGAGGACGCCCTAGGCTGGATAGATTTTGTGCATCTGTTTGATATTCTATGTTTCCAGGAAACATGGAGTAAAAAATTTAATGGCATTGATGGGTATGTGTCCTACGAGCTCCCAGCTCTGCCCTCCCCCCATGGCAGAGCTAAAGGGGGTCTGTTGGTATTAATTTCTGTTAAACTACCTATCCTTGTTAAAAGATTTGTTAACGTGGGTGCGCATTCACAAATCCTGTGGCTCACTCAAGAACCAGGCAAAAATATTCTATTGATAAATTTCTACAATAATGTATTTGACAACACTAGACATTTGGTGATTAATGAACTAGACACGGCGGTGAATAATTTCGTGAGGAATTTTAAAAATGTATTTGAATTTATTTTTGTGGGGGATTTTAATGTATCTGTATGCCCATTATCCACCCAGACAGTTTATGGAGTGTATAATCGACAGGGGGAAGCTGAAACCCATTTTCCACACCACACCTATGGGGAAAGCTTGAATAATTTTATGATTCATTATGATTTGGAAATTTTAGATAATGTTAAAAATGATTTGGGTGGTAATATTCCAACTTTTAAAGGAAGGGGCGCTAATACCGTTATTGATTTTATATGTATGTCAGCAACTATTGCCCGGTTATGTCCGATGCCTATTGTGATTGATAATATGCTGAGTGACCATAACTGTCTGACCACTGAACTAACCTTTTGGGTTAAAAACCATGTCTGTGGAAGTGGTATTATTAACAACATTGAACCCCATAGACAAAATGGTTATAGATTGAGGTGGAAAGGAGATAAAGCCGCCATTACTTCAGATCTAATTATATCTAGTTGTGTGACAGATATTGTGGCAATCCTAGAAGATGTAGACACCTCGTCCGACAGCATTGATCACTTCAATAATATTAATTCCATTATTAACAAAAAATTCACCAAAAAGGCAGGGTCCAATGCAAGATGTCCAAGAGGCTGGTTTGATCATGCATGCTCCAATGCACGTAAAGAACTCAAAGAGGCCCTTGCAGCTAAACCGAGGGATAAAGCTTTGGTGGCCCAACTAAGACAGGGTTTTAATTTCACCCTGAAACGTAGGAAAGCTGAATTGCAGCAAGAGGCTTGGGATAACCTCACCCTAGCGGCAGACACGAACAATTGTACCCTGTTTTGGTCCACGGTAAACAGCCCATTTCTAAAAGATGATAGGGTTCCTGAACTCACTTCCAACGTGAGTATGGACTCATGGATCCAACATTTTTCTAAAATTTTTGATTCGTGTAATTTAAAAGATACTAATGTGGATAGGTGGCCCATCCTTGCCTTAGATATAACTATTAGCGAAACCATGGCCAGTATTAGAGCTAGCAAAGGAGGCAAGGCCCAGGGGCCAGATGGCGTTCCCATAGACGTGTACAAGACCGCCCCAGATATTTGGGGGCCAATGCTCACCAAAATCTTCAATATAGCTGTTAGTGGTAATATACCGTCTACATGGGAAGAGTCAATAATCATCCCTATTTTTAAAAAAGGAGACCGTGGGGATGCTAAAAACTATAGACCTATATCCCTGTTGGATTCATCCGTTAAAATCATGAGTAGGGTTCTCCTTGTAAGATTAGAAGAGTGGGCTGAATCAAATGAGATTTTAAGTAATTGTCAGTTCGGTTTTAGAAAAGGCCGTGGAACCATTGAACAGTGTTTGAATTTAGAGCTACTGGTGGGTAAATACACTAAGGCAAAAAACGGTTCGCTCTATCTCTGTTTCGCCGACCTTAGTAGTGCTTTTGATCTGGTAGATCATGCAATACTATGGGCCAAACTACTGGAGATGGGAGCTCCAGAGGGTATCATTTACTTCTTAGCCCGTCTGTATGAAAAACTTCGCACCAGTGTTCGCTATGGGCCGAATGGAGAGTGTACCACCAAGTTCGGGATAGGTAGGGGTATCAGGCAGGGGTGCGTTCTTGCGCCCCTGCTTTTTACCCTTTTTATCAATGAGGTTGAATCCGCCCTACTGGCAGTCGCTGCAGACGCCCCTGGAGTTAACAATTTTAACATACCAGTTTTACTCTATGCGGACGACGCAGTGTTACTGTCAAGGACACCATTGGGCCTCCAACGCCTAATGGACTGTTTTGTATCCTTCATTAAGAATAGGAAACTGGTGATCAATAAGGCTAAGACTTATGTAATGGAATGCAGCTCTGGAAAAGTTAAAAGAAACGGGAAAACCCACTACTTTATCGATGGTGAACCAGTGAAAAAAGTCGAAAATGTTTGCTACTTGGGAATTACCTTTTCGTATAATGGGACCTGGGCCACTGAACGTAAGGTGGCCAGAACTAAGATGACTAGGAGTGCCAATGGGGTCTTTCTGTTTGCCAAGAAACTGGGGAACAGGCGCATTAAAGATATGTTAAACATCTATAAATCTAAATGCCGCTCGGCTGCCCTGTATGGGGCAGGAGTCTGGGGGGTGACATCTGCTAAGAGCTTGCAGGTAGAGGAGAACCTCTTCCTGAAAAAGCTCCTATGCCTACCCAGGTCTGTCTCCAATTCCATGGTTTACAATGAAACTGGGACCCAAGCCATAAACGATTTGATCATGTTAAAGCCCATTCTATTGTGGCGCTCGATCTGGCTCAGTGAAGGTACCACTTTGAACAGAGCAATTATTAAGGACTGCCTTTTATTGGACCAACACTTGAAGATCCCCTGGATCGGATACATTATTGACCGTGTGCAAAACCTATATGGTATTAATGTTTTAATGGACCCCTACAGGCTTTCGGAAATCTCCAAATCTGACGTGAAAACTATATTTTTAAATAATTGTAATGAAAGGCATCAGTTGGAGGACTCTAAACTATCAACTTGTGTACTATTCAATAGCTTGAATGAATTTTCCGGTTTTAGACCGTATTTATCAGAGGTGACTAGATCCTCTCACCAGTTTGTATTGACCAGAATGAGGGTGGGTATAGCACACCATCTGGTCGCGTGGCCTAACATCAAATTGCGCCCTGTTGGCCCCTGCAAATGTGACAACAAGTCTAAACAATGCACCAAGCACTTTTTATTAATCTGTGATTTGTACACTGAGCTAAGGAAATTCTATCTGAAGCCATTATTCATTAGATTTGGAGTGAGAGACACAACAGAGGCTATGAAATTGATTTTTAATCTGAATCATGCGGACATTTGTTTTTTTTACTGCATCCTTTTTATATAAAGCGATTAGCGCCAGAAAAAGTATGTGTTTTTTAAATTAAAATTTCTGCACATTTTTAAATATTTATTCCATCCCCCTCTGGATATTTTGGTATATGTTATATGTGTATCTTGTTAGTTAATTTGTATGTATCTGTATGCTTACCTCTAAGAAATGTATGAATCGTCTGTATTTGTGCTTTTATGGACATGTTTTAATTGTTCCGAATAAAGCTTTATGAAAATGAAATGTATGGGAAAAATGAGGAATTAGTATAGTGGGTGATATTTTTTAAATGGATATGGATAATTTAATGACTTTTACTGCTATCCAATGTAAATTCATTATTCCATCCAATCATGGGTTTAAGTATCTCCAGATCTATCAAACATTGTTGGGTGTTAGACCTGGTATCCATCCAGGAGGCAAAGTAAAATGATTGATTATCTGATAGAAGGTGGAGTCAGAATTAAAGGGATATATAAAGCCTTAATCGATTTGGTACAAGATGATATGGATAAATATGAAACATCTTGGATGGGGAAACTGGGGGATTCTGATTTTGATATAGATAAAACATTACAACTTGCGGGCAAAGTATTTCGTTCCACGGATTTAAGAGCACAACAATGTAAAGTTCTTTATAATTTATATTTTACCCCTGCTAAGCTATTTCAATGGGATAAAAGGGAGGATGATAAATGCTCAAGATGCCAGGAAGGGCCGGCTGACCTGATCCACATGTTTTATCACTGTGAAAAATTGTAGGGTATATGTGCTGAGATTGAGAAGTTCTGGGAGGGGCTGCTAGGTACTCATATTATCCTATCCCCTACCCTTATGATATCAGGCTCCGATAATAATCTAGCCCTTGATAGTGATAAGGAGACCTTTGTGTTTATATGTCTGGCTGTCCTTCGGATCTTGGTGGCGGCAGGATGGAAGGATAGCGTAGCACTGTTAGGGTTTGTGCACAGCAAAGAGAATGTCCCCTCTCATTGAACTAGTGGTCTCTGTAATGGCTCTCTTTAAACATACTACTGAAAGGCTTTCTTGTTATCTAAGCCCCTCCCTAAGACTTCCTTGTATGTTGCTCAATGTATTCACAAGTTTGGACATTGCTGTCTTGTTTGCACATTGGACCTTGCTTATTTAGAAAACATTGGACCTTGCTTTTACCAAGGCTTATTTAGAACACTCCTCCCTAGGCCATGTGTTACTTCAACTCATTAGCATAGTAACTAAAGCTCTGCACACCTGCTTGTGAGAACCACATCCAGTTCTTTGAACCACACCCAGCTCTTCGAACCTCACCCAGCCCTGTCTATAAAAGGCAGCCCCTGAGCCTCACCCAGTGCTTGTGCTTGTCTACCTCCCACTTACCTGAGAACAGATCCTTCGGCGCTGGCACTCCTGCTCTCTCCAGACCTTCATTGACTTCAACGGGCGCGGCTTCTGGCTCTTCCTTCTTCTGGTTTCCGGCTACTTCTTGCCTCAGCCCCTCTTCTGTCCACTGCAATCGACCTGCAAAAGAGAAAGAGGTCAAGGTTAGACTGATCAGTATCCCTTTTCAGCAGCAAGTAAGTGCAAAACCTTTTATTACCTGAAAGAACTTTATCGGCGATTTCTGGATTCATGTAAAGACAATTTGGAACAAGATATCTCCCACGAACTTTGTGGTTCAAACCCTTTGTTACAAGAATACTTTGTGGAACTTTGTGAAATAAACATTGTTTTACATGGAACTTTTTAAAGAATCGAACAGAGGAAACCATTGACAGCAAGGCAAACAGTAAATCAAGGACTTGCACAAATTACCTGCTGTATTTTGATGTAAAAGTACAGTATTTGTTTTATAAAAATTCTGGAAATGTGTGAAAAGTGAGTTTGCTATTTAAGGATTTAGGATTTAGTTATATTAAGGTGAATGTTAGACGTTGGTAATTCTGATAATGATATTCGTTTGATTTTACAGAAGTTTTACAGTAATAGAAAGCACATCCCAGAACGGTAACACTTTCCAAAGTTGGAAGCTTGATACCAGGATCCAAGAGGTACTTTTAGAGGAGAATTTCTAATAAGATTAAGGTTTAGTCAGGAACACATTTAGGGATAGGTTGCACTTATCTGTTCTTTGTTTATGTTTTATTAGGCACCAGTTTCTACAGGAGTCAGAGAGGGCCGTAGATTTTAGCAGCTCTTCTACATTGGAAACGCAAGAACGGTGTTGTCTCTCTTTTTTTATTTTATCCACTTCCCCCTTTCCCTTGAGCTTCTGGTTCTTAGTGCACTGTTTTAAAACTAGTGTGCTGGAACAAGCAGTTTCAGGTGGGGTCGGACTGTCTTCAACCTCCATCAGAACTGAACAGAAACTCAGGTGAGCTGGGCTTTGACAGAAGTACAAGCCTTTAAAATATCCAGTTCTGTTGGACGATGAATGCCGGGGAAGAAACAGAGGGCATTGATGCCACGGATATGGCGCAGGCCCTAAACGAGGACTTGGCCCATAATGAATCAGTGTCTGGCATCTTGCAACATATGCATGAGGAAATAGAGATATTAAAGTTGGAAAACACCTTTTTAAAACAGGATTTAAGCAGGTATAAACCTAGCGAATCTCAGTCGAACACAGCTTTTACGCCTTTGTTTAAAACCTTCTCAGAGACAGGGGCGCAAGCAAAACATGCAACTCCCCCTCCCCCCCTCCCAGTTGAGGTTACTGTTAATGTTCCTAATGCTGTGCCTTTAGCAGCACCTGAACGTTTTCAGGATATAGTAACAAATTCCATGTTTTTATCAATCAATGTCAATTACACTTCGTTTGTAAACCACAACAGTTCCCTACTGATGCCACAAAAGTGGCATTCGTCTTGTCTTATTTGGGCGGTACAGCAGCCAATTGGGCAATTCCTGTCATGGATAGAGATGATCCCATCCTCCATAATTGGAATCAATTTAAACGTACTATGACCAGCCTTTTAGCAAAACACACTTTTATGCAGGCAAGTGATAATGAGCTTTTAAATCTTAAACAAATTACCAAGGATTTACTGACCTATCTCACTAGTTTTAATCGTTTACTCACCGAGACACGTTGGCCAGAAGAAAAGCATGTCTCCCTTTTTTATAAAGGTTTGAGAAACCAGTTAAAAGACGTGCTGGCTCATATCGTTGATTTGCCAGAAGACTATTCTGACTTTGTAGATTTAGTCGTGAAATTGGAACACAGACTAGGAGAAAGAAAGGGAGATAAATCCAAACTGGAATCGCGGTTAACTTTTATTAGACATGAGAAGAAAGACACAGATAATAAACCCCCTGAACCTGAGCCTATGCAAATAGGGACACTCAGAGGTCCACTGACGTCAGAGGAAAAGGAAAGAAGGAGAAAACTGCAATTATGTTTATATTGTGGCAAGGCAGGACATTTTGCCAGAGAATGTCCAGTAAAACCTAAAACTTCACGAAAGGGTACTGTTTCCTCTATCTCTTCAACTGAGTCGGGAAACGATTAAGCTCGACAAGGGGGGAGGTTACTTGTTCGAGCAAACATCTTAATCAAACCTCTAATCCTGCAGCCTGCATGGTACCGCACATACCTAGACATTTCATAATTCAGATCTTTTTAATTGTTACTACCCACGTTAGACATTCTCTCCCTGTCCTACTGGACTCAGGAGCAACAGGAAATTTTGTGGATAATAAGTTAGCTAACACATTTGGTCTTCCTATTTGCCTAAAGCCTTGCCCAGAAGCAGTGTGTACAGTGGATGGGTCAGAATTTACCTCTGGATTAATCACAAAACAAACAAGTCCCCTTGTCATGGTCTGTCAAAACGGGCACACAGAGATGATTAGCTTTGATCTGATAGATACCCCTAATTTTGGCTTGATTCTCGGGGTACCCTGGTTAACAACTCATAACCCAAAAATTGATTGGGTGAATAGAACAGTTACTTTGGATTCCTCATTCTGTAGAACCAATTGCTATCAAGAAGCAGGTACAGAACAGAGCTCAATAATACACTGTGCTAGTGTTACACAAGACGAACCAAGTCTCCCTCCTGAACATTCTGACTTTAAAGACGTTTTTGATCCAGTGAAGGCTAGTGTGTTACCCCCACATCGATCATATGACTGCCATATAGATCTCATCCCAGGGGCCCCTTTACCTAATAACAGAGTATATGCTTTGACTGACGAAGAGACCAAATATTTAAGAACCTACCTAGACGACCTACTACAGTCTGGGTTCATCCGACATTCCACATCTCCGGTGTCATCTCCATTTTCTTTTTATCCCGAAGCCCGATAAATCTCTGCGCGCGTGTATCGCCTATAGAAGACTAAATAAGGCTACAATAAAAAATAAATATCCTCTTCTTCTAATACCTGTGTTGTTGGATCAATTAAATTACAAAAAACAATTTGATGGACAGAATGTAGATCAATGTCTTACATTCACCCCAGTACAAGGATCTGGGCCTAAATCCATCGTTTTTTGCACTCCACACCACCCTGGGTCAGATAATGGCTTTATGCAAATCAGCTCTGACCCTGTGCCCCATGGGAACAGTCCAGTCCGAACTACAACAGCCATATCTTTCCCAGACCGGAATCAAGCATCCGAGGACCGGACCGGTTTCGAGGTAACACCTCTCATCAGCCCGGCTAGCTTGACTCCAGTGGTGTGGAGGCTCTGGGACCCACGTCTGAGCTACCCCAGTACACTCAGGGAGAAAATTACAAAAAACAATTTGATGGACAGAATGTAGATCAATGTCTTACATTCACCCCAGTACAAGGATCTGGGCCTAAATCCATCGTTTTTTGCACTCCACACCACCCTGGGTCAGATAATGGCTTTATGCAAATCAGCTCTGACCCTGTGCCCCATGGGAACAGTCCAGTCCGAACTACAACAGCCATATCTTTCCCAGACCGGAATCAAGCATCCGAGGACCGGACCGGTTTCGAGGTAACACCTCTCATCAGCCCGGCTAGCTTGACTCCAGTGGTGTGGAGGCTCTGGGACCCACGTCTGAGCTACCCCAGTACACTCAGGGAGAAAATTACAAAAAACAATTTGATGGACAGAATGTAGATCAATGTCTTACATTCACCCCAGTACAAGGATCTGGGCCTAAATCCATCGTTTTTTGCACTCCACACCACCCTGGGTCAGATAATGGCTTTATGCAAATCAGCTCTGACCCTGTGCCCCATGGGAACAGTCCAGTCCGAACTACAACAGCCATATCTTTCCCAGACCGGAATCAAGCATCCGAGGACCGGACCGGTTTCGAGGTAACACCTCTCATCAGCCCGGCTAGCTTGACTCCAGTGGTGTGGAGGCTCTGGGACCCACGTCTGAGCTACCCCAGTATTCTCAGGGAGAAAATTACAAAAAACAATTTGATGGACAGAATGTAGATCAATGTCTTACATTCACCCCAGTACAAGGATCTGGGCCTAAATCCATCGTTTTTTGCACTCCACACCACCCTGGGTCAGATAATGGCTTTATGCAAATCAGCTCTGACCCTGTGCCCCATGGGAACAGTCCAGTCCGAACTACAACAGCCATATCTTTCCCAGACCGGAATCAAGCATCCGAGGACCGGACCGGTTTCGAGGTAACACCTCTCATCAGCCCGGCTAGCTTGACTCCAGTGGTGTGGAGGCTCTGGGACCCACGTCTGAGCTACCCCAGTACACTCAGGGAGAAAATTACAAAAAACAATTTGATGGACAGAATGTAGATCAATGTCTTACATTCACCCCAGTACAAGGATCTGGGCCTAAATCCATCGTTTTTTGCACTCCACACCACCCTGGGTCAGATAATGGCTTTATGCAAATCAGCTCTGACCCTGTGCCCCATGGGAACAGTCCAGTCCGAACTACAACAGCCATATCTTTCCCAGACCGGAATCAAGCATCCGAGGACCGGACCGGTTTCGAGGTAACACCTCTCATCAGCCCGGCTAGCTTGACTCCAGTGGTGTGGAGGCTCTGGGACCCACGTCTGAGCTACCCCAGTACACTCAGGGAGAAAATTACAAAAAACAATTTGATGGACAGAATGTAGATCAATGTCTTACATTCACCCCAGTACAAGGATCTGGGCCTAAATCCATCGTTTTTTGCACTCCACACCACCCTGGGTCAGATAATGGCTTTATGCAAATCAGCTCTGACCCTGTGCCCCATGGGAACAGTTGGATCAATTAAGCCATTCTACTGTATACACTGAACTAGATCTGCGTAGCCAATTACCCTGTTACCATCTTTTCTGACCATAAGAACCTACAGTTCTTTGGATCACTCAAAGCATTAACTCCACGTCAGATGCGCTGGTTAAATTTTTTTAGTACATTTGACTTCGTTATAACCTATAGACCAGGTGCACAACAAATTCAATCTGATGTGTTATCTAGATACGGACATACCTCAGACATGAAACAAGACAAAATAGGAGAACCCATTATTCCTCCCCAAAAACTTTTGGCACCAGTACAACAGAAGGATTTCATCACAGATCTATATAATGCACACATGCAAATGGCCCCTCAAGAATCGTTAAAGGATTCCCATAACTCAATACAACGAGGTTTATTGTATCACGACAACATGCTGTTAGTGCCCACCACAGAATTACAAACACAGGTGATAATTTGGCATCACGCCTCACCATTGGCAGGTCATCCTGTCTGAGTAAAAACCCTGGAAAATGTGCGAAAACACTTTTGGTGGGACAATATGAGTAAGGACATTAAGCAATTTTTCACTACCTGTCCAGTTTGTGCAAGACATAAATCTTCTCATAAGGCCCCTGACGGTTTGTTAATACCAACGCCATCACCCAAACAACCTTGGCACACTGTGAGTGTAGACTTTATTGTAGGTTTACCACCAGTAAAATCCTTCAAAACAGTATTAGTGATAGTGGATTTTTTGTCTAAAATGGCACATTTTGTACCATTACGGAAATTGCCAACTGCGGCAGAATTTGCCGATATTTTTATAACAGAAATTGTGCGTTTACATGGTTTGCCAAGTAAAGTGGTGTCAGACCGAGGTAGCCAGTTCAACTCTAGATTTTGAAAAAAATTGTGCGAAATACTGAAAATAGATGTGGCATTATCCACTGCTTTCCATCCAGAAACAGATGGACAAACTGAACGACTGAACCAAACCTTACTTCAAACGCTACGTTGTTTATTGGCTGATTATTCTAGTGAATGGTTGGAAGCTCTCCCTGTAGCTGAGTTGGTTTATAATAATACTGAGCATGCAGCTCTACTTTGCTCACCATTCTATTTTATGCAGGGGTATCATCCAAGAGCTGTACCCATTTTATTAGAAGGTTCCCTGTTGCCTACAGTAACAGATAGACTAACAAGATTAGGTGACATACAAGACAAGGCCAGGAAACATCTATTAAAGTAAAAAGAAAGCATGAAAAGACAAGCAGACAAACACAGATCCGAGGCCCCAATGTATAAAATTGGTGACAAAGTATGGCTCTCCACAAAGAACCTAAATATAGAGGGATCCCGAAAGCTGCAACCACGTTTCATTGGACCCTTTAGTATAACTACCATAGTAAACCCGGTAACAGTAAAATTGGACTTACCAAAAGAATACCCAGTACATGCTACATTCCATGTGTCCTTGCTTAAGCCGTACAACCCAAATACCCGACTCGAACCACCACCTCCACCCTGAAGTGAAAAGCATAAAAGACGTAAAAAGAATTCATGGACGTCTGTTTTATTTAGTAAAATGGAAAGGATATGACGAAACTGAGAATTCATGGGAAACAGCGTCCTATGTACATGCCCCACGGTTGATTAGACAGTTTTATCTAAAAATCCAGGGAAACCCCGTCCAGTAGGAGGGCCTTTGAGGGGGGCGACTGTTAGGGTTTGTGCACAGCAAAGAGCATGTCCCCTCTCATTGCACTAGTGGTCTCTAGTGGTCTCTGTAATAGCTCTCTTTAAACATACTACTGAAAGCTTTTCTTGTTATCTCAGCCCCTCCCTAAGACTTCTGTGTATGTTGCTCAATGTATTCACACGTTTGGACATTGCTGTCTTGTTTGCACATTGGACCTTGCTTTTATCAAGGCTTATTTAGAAAACATTGGATCTTGCTTTTACCAAGGCTTATTTAGAACACTCCTCCCTAGGCCATGTGTTACTTCAACTCATTAGCATAATAACTGAAGCTCTGCATACCTGCTTGTGAGAACCACACCCAGTTCTTCGAACCACACCGAGCTCTTCGAACCACACCCAGCCCTGTCTACAAAAGGCAGCCCCTGAGCCTCACCCAGTGCTTGTCTACCTACCACTTACCTGAGAACAGATCCTTCGGCGCTGGCACTCCTGCTCTCTCCAGACCTTCATTGACTTCAACTGGCGTGGCTTCTGGCTCTTCCTTCTTCTGGTTTCTGGCTACTTCTTGCCTCAGCCCCTCTTCTGTCCACTGCAATCGACCTGCAAAAGAGAAAGAGGTCAAGGTTAGACTGATCAGTAATTCTTTTCAGCAACAAGTAAGTGCAAAACCTTTTATTACCTGAAAGAACTTTATCTGCGATTTCTGGATTCATGTAAAGACAATTTGGGACAAGATATCTCCCACGAACTTTGTGGTTCAAACCCTTTGTTACAAGAATATATTGTGGAACTTTGTGAAATAAACATTGTTTTACGTGGAACTTTTTTAAGAATCAAACAAAGGAAACCATTGACAGCAAGGCAAACAGTAATTCAAGGATTTGCACAAATGACCTGCTTTATTTTGATGTAAAAGTACAGTATTTGTTTTATAAAAATTCTGGAA
Organism: Lissotriton vulgaris; assembly: GCF_964263255.1. Taxonomy (NCBI): domain Eukaryota; kingdom Metazoa; phylum Chordata; class Amphibia; order Caudata; family Salamandridae; genus Lissotriton; species Lissotriton vulgaris. The sequence continues at coordinate 358,296,787 of NC_141697.1, read as the reverse complement.
ATGTGTGAAAAGTGAGTTTGCTATTAAGAATTTAGGCTTAAGTTATTTTAAGGTGAATGTTAGACGTTGGTAATTCTGATAATGATATTCGTTTGATTTTACAGAAGTTTTACAGTAATAGAAAGCACATCCCAGAACAGTAACACATTCCAAACCTGGAAGCTTGAGACCAGGATCCAAGAGATACTTTTAGAAGACAATTTCTAATAAGATTAAGGTTTAGCCAGGAACACATTTAGGGATAGGTTGCACTTATCTGTTCTTTGTTTATGTTTCATTAGGCACCAGTTTCTACAGAAGTCAGAGAGGGCCGTAGATTTTAGCAGCTCTTCTACCGTGGAAACGCAAGAACGGCGTTGTCTCTCTTTTTTTATTTTATCCACTTCCCCCCTTCCCTTGAGCTTCTGGTTCTTAGTGCACTGTTTTAAAACTAGTGTGCTGGAACAAGCAGTTTCAGGGTGGGGTCGGACTGTCTTCAACCTCCATCAGAACTGAACAGAAACTCAGGTGAGCTGGGCTTTGACAAGCACCTACTTTCGAGATATGCTTAGCTAGGTTGCTAGCTGCTCATAACATCAAGACCTCTCTCTATAAATGAAGGGGAGGGAGGAGTAGGGAGTGGGGCCTGCGTATTTGGGCTCCCCTTGCTATATGGAGAGAGTTGTCCAGTTAGGATATCCCTGTGTATATATATGAATTTGTTCTCCCGATTTTATCCTATTTTATTACATCGATTAATTACTAATATATTATGTATTTCTGCAGATTCTTGGATGCTTAATTATGTTTTTTACTACTGTATTGATGATTTTAATCTTTTATTGAATCAACGTGTTTATTGTAATGTACCAGGTATAAGAATAACATTTTTTTAAAATTTAAAAAAACATGAATTAAAAAAGTATGGGCACGTCAAGCCCGACAATCCCACCCACTTCGTTCACTGGGTAAATACAAGCGCCTTTCATGCAATGAGCGAAGTGACATTTTGCTTTTCCCTCCATTAGCATTACTCCTATCAAGGCTTAGTTAGGACAACATTTCTCAGGGTCCTCCAGTCTAACTTACTAAAAGATGATGTTTCAGCTAGAGTGAAAACAGAGACAGACAGCTATTAGAAATGAGCAGTAACTGATCCTGTCCATCTGAAGCTGTGCCCTCCAAGGTGCAGGGCCTCCACTTCATGGGGGTAGATAAGCCTATATGCCAGCCTGTCTTCAGATTGTATATTTCTACTACATTAGAAAACAGACTGTTTTTTGAGAGTAAGATCAAAACCAGGATGTGAATATGCTCGAAAACAGCAGTGCTTGAAGACCCTACTAATGGAATATAGCGCTATACAAATCTGTTAACATAGCTTAAAAAAAACAAAAGAACCAAATGTAATTTCAGTAGTTGTACTTTGGAGAAGTGGTCTCTAAGTCATAAGATAGTAGCACGAGACTGATGGTAGTAGAGCCATGTATAAATCATATGTATTAATTGAGGTGGGCAGGAATGGATAGAGCATGTGGTGGATGAGATGAGCTGGAATGAAATGGTGCAATTAATAGAAAAGAAGACAGGAAGTATGAAGTGGAAAGGAAGATGGAGAGACAAAAAGCAGAGCAAGAGAGAGCACGTGGAATTGTTGATGAAAGAATACAGTTGAGGCTGCAATATAGATGAGAGAGTGTTTCTTGGCATAATATGGTTACATTAGCATTGCTGCATGTTTGACTTACCACACCACTAAAACTCTTTATATTGTGCTGCATTATTAAGCAATTTATTAGTAAATATCCTGAAGGGCTATGCTTGTATACATAGTAGATGCTACTTAACTGACAGGCAGGCAAACAACCTTACTCAGCGTAAGGACATTTATATGACCTCAGTAGTCTGAGTGCTGGTTGTCCACCCATCCCTACCCTAAAGGGGAGAACATCTTAGTATTTCAGGAAGTGCATGTGCTGGGGATTATGTACTATTTGGACAAGAGCAAGATGACTAGACCCTTCACAATTAGTAACTCATTTTTAGACAGCTGCTCATACCACCACGTTACTGTAAATAGAACGTGTGGGGTACTATCACATAATTTAAAGGCACCTGAGATTTCGCAATTTTAGAAACGTGAAAGGCTACGTCGACCTTGCGCAGGGAATCGAACTTTTATCTGTAGATCACACAATATTGCCGTCAGGGAGGTGATGTCCCAGGAAACAAATAACAGACAGGTTGGGAGAGGGGGCTTGTAAACATCAGAGACACTGGCGTAATGAAAAGTGAGGGGGCCTCCTTGCACGGTACATAGAGGGGCCCCCTCTGGGCTAAATCAGGAGCTCTACGGCCAGAGTGCAGTGCAGAGGGGGCCCCTTGGAGCTACAGGACCCCCCGCACCACGGGGGCTGCGGGGGCCTGTGTTACGCCCCTGATCAGAGATGCCAGTGGAAGAAAGAAATGTGGGAAAGAGTGGCAGGAGAAGCAAGGAAAAAAGATAATAGGTTTTGTCAGCGAAGGAGGTTACACGCGGTTGAGTTGAAGGTAAGCCAGGAAAAGGCAGGATGAGAGAGAGGGCAGAAGAAGAAAATTGCATAACTGTGGTGTGGGGCGGGTCTGGTTAATGAGGGCCCCCGAAGGGACTGCAGAACCCACGGGGTTACACTTTCCAGGAATTATTTGCGGTTCCCTGCTGTTTGCACCGATCCTCTCCGCAGCGATCTGTACTACTGAATTCATTGGCGAAACAAGATGAAATCTGCCATGCGTGTCACATACGCTGCCAGGGATGGAAACTCTTAGTAAACAAAAACGTAATTTGTTTTAAAACTGAAGTGTGCACTTCCTGTTGATTTCACTTCCCGAATAAATCTCCAAGGCTGTTGTGTTTAGTAAATCTCTCTCCAACTGCTCAAGTTTGTTAACCTGGTCTTCCCAATACAAACATAAAGAAAAAAAACCAAGGACAACACACATCGTACAGTCTTTTCTCAGGTTTTGCGAGTGGTGAGCAAAACACTGAATATAATAACAAGCCAAGCCAGCATTGTCCGGGACATCCAGGCTGCAATGTCTGGAAAGTGGTAGCACCCTGCCCTCTTCCCCTTCCCCGCAGCCTGCCCAATGAACACAACATCCCCCCAACATCTACATTTGTTTACTGCGATGAACTCCTTCGGCTTGCGACATAAAGCTGAAGAGCTAAGCAGAACTCGAAAAGCAGCCATCAGAAGGAAAACGCCCATGGAAAGTCAGTCAGGGGCGATCCCACCAAAAAAACTATTAGTTTACAAACTGTAGGGGAACGTTTGCTCAAAGACAATACATCTATAAGAGAACAGGAAGCCACCAAGAGAAGGGCAAAACAAGACTCACCGAGGGTGGCAGCACAAGCAAACTTAAAGTGACAAGACACAAAACAGTGTTAGGCAAGTGCAGCAGAATCCCAGATCAAGACACCCGATATACAAGGCGCACGCCCCGTTAAGCGGACATAACTAGGGAACGGCAGAGGCGAGGATAAAAGCAAGGGTCGTGGCTAAGCAAAGAACGTGCGGGAAGACAGGCTAAACCTGGGGCGTGGCTCAAATGAAAAATAACAGGACACTTACTGAGGCTAGGGGTGGCAAATGAGAGAAGACGGCAGAGCAATGATTTGAGGGGAGGAGTGGAACCCTGAAATGGATGTGGCCCACAGAAGCTCTTTATGGGTGGGAAGACAGGCTAAACCGGGGCTGCGGCTTGAATGAAAAATAATGGGACACCTACTGAGGCTGGGGGTGGTGAGTGGGAGAAGAAGGCGTAGCACTGATTTAAAGTTAAGAATAGAACCCTGAAATGGACTTAGCCCACAGAAGCTCTTTATGTGGGAGCAGAGAGTGGCGAAATGGGAGGATGGAAGAGAGGCTATCAGACGGTGTACTATGTAATGGCCAACTAACATGTCCTCAGAGTAAAATCGCTGGAAGGAGAACTAAACACACAAAGGAGGGACTTTTACAGAAATGCCCCAACAAGAAGCCGGTATTTCTGAATGCTACAGATAGTAGCAAATGGCAATCTGTGGGTTTTGCAAACCCCACAAAAGTTATATAAAGGTTGATCAAGCTCAACCTAAAAATTGGAGTTTGTTGTCTCTGAGATCACAATTTAGGAACACACCTTTTAGTGAAGGTGGTTTTTAAATTGCATGTCTGAAAATGCCACTTTTAGAAAGTTGTTTTTTTCTCACTTAACCATTCTGTGCCTTTGTATGTCCCTAGAATACACGTCTGGGTAGGATGACAGTTGAATTTTGTGAATTCACTTTGGAGAGTCAGACACAAAGGGAGCTGAGGCATGCCCTGCATATCCTGTTGGCCCATCACCAGGCTGATGGGTCTTCCTGAGCTAGAGTGGTGGAAGGAGTTGACACTTGCACCTCAGAGCAACCTACCCCCTGTAGTGTATCTGGAGCCAGAGTCAGGAATGGCAGGTTCTTGTGCACTACAGAGACATTTCTTAGAATTTTTCCAACTTTCAAGACCTAAATGGGTATACGTAACAGATCTCTGACACCATATACTGAGAACTCTTCTGGACCGAGCACAGTCTGCTTAGAAGAAGAGCTGTTGTGCTGCCAGGAGGGACTGACAATTTGCTTCTTGCTTTGCCATGTTGGCCTGCTGCCTGCTGCCTGCTGCTTCTGTCTTTGGAATGAGCGGGACTGGACTTTACTCTATTCATCCTCCTTTCTAGGGTTATCTAAGGGCTTGAGTTGAGCTTGAATCCTTTACCTAAGTCTGTGATGCCAGACTCCAATTCCTTCTCCACGCCTGTGTCCTTGTGGTTTGACTTCGATGCCACAAAGTCAAAACCTCATGGTTTGATTCTTGACGCTTCATCAACCCCACACTACCTGTGAAACTGGTGCCTCACCACTAATGCTGCATCACTTTCCCTGTGCCTTGCAACGTCCCGGGCGTCAATGGCTCACCCCCTTTGCACCACCTCCTGGAACTGATGCCTCACTTGCTTCAGCATCATTTCTCCTCCGATGTGCAATTCACCACAACGAGCACTGATGTGCCAGTGACCTGCACTGACAGTAAGGAACCGACACCGCACCGGCCTCAGCGATGCCTCACATCCCCGGCGCCTTGCAACGCTTTTGTTTTATCATCGTTTCCAAGGTATTTTAACCAGGATCTGTATGACTCCGTAGTCGACCAATGCTCCATCGCGGTCGGCCCTGAACTTTGAAATTTGACTTTGTGAAGCACGTCAATATAGCCCCATTCGGAGCTATTGTGTTTCTAAGCACTATAACTATAAAGAAAGAACACCAAAGAGAGTAAGAAATTTAGTTAAAATGTACTAACGTAATGATTACATATAGCCGGCATAGTCACACAAATTACAGTGTTGTAGTGTTACAGTTACACCTGTGCAAAAGATGCTGGTGTAAAAACGATTTTTGTTTAAAATCCAATTTCAGCGAGCAGGAATAATGATGATGGGGATGCAGAAGTATGATTCCAACCTGACCTTGGCTAAGGGGCACCTGTATGGAAGAGCTATAAAACCTCTTATATATGGCTACAATGTACAGATTGCAGCCACCACTGTTAAGTAAATAGCAGGATTGAAAGCAGCAATAATACCGTACTGTGACATACTGAAAGAACTCATATCATGACATCAGAAAGTAGAAGACAGTAGACCTTCGATATGCTTGGTGAACGGTGCATCTTATAACTGGTGCATCTTATAACTTGGTGAACAGTCTTGGTGAACGGTGCATCTTATAACAGTATGAGACAAGTGCATATTTTACATATCACTGATAAAAATGAAAGGCAAAACATGCTGCTAATAAACCTTGAAAAAGTGCAGTGACCGTTACATACTTCCACCGGCAACCCCCCTTTGGTACTGGTCCTCACCAATGTTCCTCTTTTTCGGGTAAACAAGTTCGATTCTACGACCCAGCTAATGGACAAATGCTTGCACTGGCTTTCATAAAATCTCAAGGACACTTGACTGACGAATCATCAGCTTGCAAACAAAATCATCATGGCCAGGAGAGTGGGATGGCTGGGTGGCTCAGCAAAGTCCATTGTGGTAGACTGTGTGGTGATAAATTTCAATAATCCATACTGAGTACCCTCCTCAGATCGCACGTCAGGAGTACCCAGATTATTCCCTTACCATTAGAACATTTTTATAAGCAGGGTATAGTGCCAGACATTGACACAGCATCAGGCCAAGGACAGGCCAATAACTCACAGGATATGTGGAGGCCCCCAATACTCCTTTGGGGGTAAGGTTGCAAAATAGATTTGCCCCCTCTCAGATCTGGAATCCTGCGACTGACTACTACCACCTACCCTTTTGTCCGCTGGTAGAATAGCCACACCACCCACTTCAGTACATAAATTGCAGGTAACCACTACTTTCCTTTCTCCGCGGATTATAGAAGGTAAAAAGAAGATTAGCTTAGCATCCTGGAATGTGGCAAGAATTGCCTCAAAGGTAGGAGATGATCAATCGCACAATATCTGGCAATCCCTGGAGATTATCTGTTTCCAGGAAAAATGGGCCAAGGAGACGCTCTTCTTCCCAGGGTTCCTTACTCTTCACACTCCTACAGTACCTTAAACGTCAGGCAGAGCTCACGGGGGACTACTAACCTTAATTTCTAACACCATACCCCTACAAGTGAGGCAGGGTGAGACAGTTTGGCACACCAAATACCCATTTCCAGCTTTTCCAACTCGAGCACAGAAACAAAGGCCCGTGGTTTTTAATTAATTTTTATAATAATGAATTTGGTAGGAATATGAAGGTAGCTGCAGAAGATCGAACTAGGGAGCTAGGGAAAATTAATGTTCTCAGAAAAAACGGTCTATTAAATATAATCTAGATGGGGGACTTTAATACTCACCTTTGCAAGCATAATGAGGGTAAAGTGTGTGGGCTAGATGACTGGGAGTGCAACCCCCTCACCCATTTCTCACACAATGAATATGACGCCACTCTGAATACAAGCAAGCTGGAAATAATTAATAACACAAAAGCAGGACAGGTAGGGAAAACATTCAGACGGGGTAACTACTAGTCAACAATTGGCTTTATTTTAGTCTCTTCCACAATAAGTGGAAAAGTGGCCCACCTTGACAACCAGTTCACATGCTTTAGCGATCATGCCATACTACTTATCCATCTAAGCTTTCCCGGTAAGGAAAAATAAACATCAACCGGTAGTGCATACCATATCCTTAACTAGGAATAACGGCTACCAATTAAAGTGGGCACAGGTTGAGAAGTTGACATTGGTACCAGAAATATTAGCTCAAGCAAGGGAAGACATATTACACTGCCTGGAAGAGTGGTCGGTCCCTCTGCAACTAGTCACCCAGATCAGAGTCCTCTTAATGAAGCTAAAAGTAGCACACACCCGCACTAAGCCGGAAAACTCTGTTCAAACCAGTGGATGGTTTGATCAATCTTATTCCACAGCAAAGAAAGCCCTACCAATGCTTTGAAGGCCCACTACAGAGACCCAGCACTGATAAGATTGCTATGCAGCAACTACAAGCAGGCCAGAAGAAGCAAGAAGGATATCAGGGAGAAGGCCTGGGACGATCTTGAACAAGCTGCAGTCTCAGGCAGCAGTAGGGAGTTTTGGAAGGTCATAAACGCCCCTTATTTTAAAGACGATAAGGACCCCTCTCTCGACTCACACGTAGATGAGGACGCATGGGTTAGACACTTTAAAAGTATTTTTGGCTCCAACACCTCGCCCATGCCATCATCTGCAGAGCAAACCCCCTTACCCCATGGTAGTCTGAGATTTTCTCAATCTGAAGATATAAGAGGGTTGGAGGCTTGTGCTACAGGGAAGGCCCCGGGCCCAGAAGGGGTCCCGATCTATCTCTTCCAGGAGGATTACGATAGGTGTTTTCCCCTATTAACAACCGTCTTCAATGCCATAGCAGATGAGAGTCCCCCACCATCCTGGAACTAGAGTGTAATAGTCCCTATTTACAAGAAAGGAGACAGGGCTAGCCCAAATAACTACTGCTCTATCTCCCTCCTGGATACCACTGCCAAAATCATCGGCCAGCTCCTACTAGCCAGACTGGAGGATTGGGCCCACGAACATAACATGCTGATGGAGGCGCAATATGGGTTTCAGAGGGGTAAGTGGACTGTGGATCAATGCCTTAACCTATTGCTCTGTATAGACAAGTATACCAAAGTAAAAGGCGTTAAGATCTATATGGCCTTTATGGATCTGTCAGCTGCCTTCGATTGTGTCTCCCACCAGAAGTTGTGGCCCATGCTGGAGGGGATGGGGGTTGACCCCCTGATAATCTGCTTCATTCGTCAGCTATAGACCAATGCCACCGCTTGTGTGAGGTATGGGGCAAATGGGGAATGTACACGTTCATTTAAGATCGAGAAGGGAGTCAGGCAGGGATGCATCATCGCCGCTTTTCTTTTTTCCATCTATAAAAATGGGGTGGGCGGCCCTGACTGGCTCATCATTGGATGTGCCTACATTTGATGACATCACCCTCTCAATACTGCCCTATGCGGACGATGCAGTCCTAATCGCTAGGGCAGGAATCGCCCTACACAGCCTTGTAACATCGTATGCTTCATTTATGCCTCACTAGATCTTAGAGTAAATGAATTGAAATCTTTCATTATTATTGCGGCAGCTGGTAGAGAAATCCCCCTCCATTTCCATCTGGCCTCTAAGAAAATCAAAGTGGTAGACTCCTTTTCATACCTGGGAGTCCTATTCGGTAAACATCACTCCTGCGAAAACCTGGTGGCGGCAAGAGCACTAGGCATGGAAAGGAGACTTCAAGCTATAAAGGGCATTTTTAGGAAGCTAGGAGCCAGTCCCTTGGACAAGGTAGGGGCAATGAATGGGGTGGGTATATGGGGGATGGCAAACACGAACAAACTCCAGAGTATGGAAGACTTCTTTTTTTAAAACATGGTATCAGTACCCCATTCATTTTCAAACTACATTCTACACCTTGAATTAGGGCTACCCTACCTGATAGACTCCATTTGACTGGCACCAATCTTGTTGTGGCTCTCGATTTTGCATAGGCCAACTGTAAATTTAACACAACGCATAATTGGTGACTGTCTGAAGCTGGATAACTTCAACTAGATTGGCTGGCTCAGATACGTAGAGGCTCAATTGACTGCAATCGGGCAGGGAAATTTATATAGGGACCCCTCAGCTTCCAGGAGTGCCTCAAAACAGAAAATAACGAAGTTATATATGCAGAGGGCAAACTAAGTGGAGAAGTGTGGCTCAATGGTCAGAGCGGCAGACCCTGATGCAGAGTGTAATAAAGTAGGATTTCCACAGGATGTGTTCATCAAGTAATATTTATTCAGCCCTACCAACAGTCAGCTGGCAACTGACACATATGGAATTTACAAGACAAGGAACATTGGTGTAACATGGTTCCAAGCTCTAGGTTCCAACATGGAACCAGCACACCCAGGAAGACAGGTCATTACACTTCTCCCTCTTAACCACCAAACAGGTTTACATGTCCAGCAATGAATTAGGCAACAAAAGATAAGGAAAAACAAAGAAGAAATTACCTAGACATAATCACGCAAGTGAACAGGAGGCCTGCGTACTCTCACACTCTTATGAGAATATTTAGAACCCAGGTCAGGAGCAATAACAAAGTCATCACATTTCTCTTTTCCCCCAAAGTGAGAAACACGACTATTGTTCCAGATACGACCATCCTCCTTCTTTACAGCATTTTTGAAAATTTTCACAATGGTTCTGGGAACAGAGAACTTCGACCAGTTTTGACAGCCCACAGGAGCCCTAATCTTTACTACCTCCCCCACCATGAATTTGGAATCCTTTGCAGAATTTCTCTTGTCTACATATATTTTCCTTTTCCTTTGTAGACTCAATTCCCTTTCTCTCCAAGCACCCAGATCATTCTTTTTTACACCCTTGTCTGCAGCCATCCAAGCAGGACATAAACAAGTGTTAGGAGCTCTACCCTTGAAAAGCTCAAACAGAGTTTTTCCTGTAGTAGAGTGGGGAGAGAAACGATAAGCTGAAATTCTGTTCTGTAACTCCTTTCTCCAGTCCAAATTGTTAACCCTTGCCAACTGAATGCTCTCCTTCAAAGTTTTGTTGAGTCTCTCCAAAGCACCATTTGCCTCAGGATGATACAAAGAAATCTTCTTGTGAATTATGCCCCACCTACTGAAATACTCCTCAACTTTCCCTGAACAAAATTGAGGCCCATTGTCAGAAAGAATGGAGTTCGGGAAACTCTCCCGTTGAAACACAGACTCTAAAAAGGAAATAACAGACTCACTTGTAATCTCCCTTACCAAGCTAAACTCAACCCACCTAGAATACAAATCCAATAAAACCAACATAAATGGAGTTTGATGCTCACCATGTAAAGGCCCCACAATATCAACTGCAATTTCATCCCATGGGGACCTAGGCAATCTCCTGCAAACCATTGGAGAAGATCTCGTCCTCAAAACTTTATCACTGGCCTGACAAGAAGAGCAATCCCTAACGGTACGTTCCACCAACAAATCAATACCAGGCCACCAGAAGTCCATTCGTATACGTTTTTTCGTTTTTGAGATACCCAAGTGCCCCTCATGAGACATGTCCACCAAAACACTCCTGAGATTAACAGGTGGAACTAGCCTAGTACCTCTCATGAGTAAACCATCCACCAGTGCCAACTCATCAGCAATCAAAGACCAAGGTTTCTTTAAAGAATGAGACTCTCCACCTTCCAACAACTTAATGACTTCCTTTAAATCTTCATCCTTACTCAGCTCTTCTCTCCACGCATCCTCCTTCACCGCTCCCAAAGTAACGTCACACACCTTTAACTGAGCCTCCAAATCATCATCCAAAGTTTCCTCACCACTCTCTACAACATCCACCAGCCTAGACAAACAATCAGCCGAGACATTAGTTTTTCCTGGAATATACTCAAACTTGAACACAAACTCCTGCAAAGAAATTACCCATCTTCTAATTCTCGCTGAGATTGAGTCTAGCCCCTTCTTTTCAAACACTTCCTTTAGCGGCTTGTGATCAGATCTTACGGTAAAGAAGGAACCCCAAACAAACTTCCTGAATTTATTCACAACCCAATATATACCCGGCGCCTCTTTCTCTATGACAGAGTAATTCAACTCCGCCCCCTTCAAGCACCTCGAAGCACAAGCTATTAGGACCTCTTAGTCTCTACTCACCTGTAACAACAAAGCACCCAGACCCTTACTGCTAGCATCAGTTACAATAAACGTCGGATCCCCTGGAACAAACGCCTGCAAATTTGGTGCATTCCTCAGATCCATCTTCACCTGATCAAACTCTCTGCTACACTCCTCAGACCAAATGAATACAGAACCTTTACACATGATTTTCCTAAGATTAACAGTCTTATCAGCGAAATTTCTGACAAACTTATTATAGAATTCTGCCATCCCCAAAAATGATGACACCTCTTCTTTTGAACATGGCTCCTTCAACTTTTCGATTGTTTCAACAAGATCCTTCTTTGGACAAATGCCCTTCCTTGAAATGTGGTGGCCCAAATAATCCAGCTCATTGACACCAAACTTGCACTTGCTCTGACGCAAAGTTAATCCAACATCCATCATATTCTTCAACACCAGACAAACTCTCTCATCATGTTCTTGCTCATCCTTACCAGAGATAAGAACATCGTCCTGATAACATCTTACTCCCGGTATTCCTTTGAACAGATCTTCCATAATTCTCTGGAATACCGAGGTTGCCGAGACCAGACCAAAGGGCATTCTTAAAAACTTGAATGCGCCCATTGGTGTGATAAAACTAGTAAGCTCTTGACACTCTTCTTTTAGCGGAACCTGGTGATAGGCCGAAGCCATATCCAAGGTGGTAAAATAGCATGCTCCATCTAGTGAAGAAACCAACTCCTCTATGTTTGGCAAAGGGTACTTGTCAACTATGACCTCTTTATTTAAGGCGCGGAGGTCAACACACAGCCGAATCTCATTATTAGGCTTCCTCGCGACCACAATTGGTGCGAGCCATTCAGTAGCTTCCACTGGTTGTATGACCCCAGCCGACAACAACTTTTCAATCTCTTTACCTACAGCATCCTTCACACATATTGGAATACGCCTTACTTTAGCAACAACAGGCACAGCACCCACCTTCAGTTTCATGTTGTGATTGTAGCCCTTTATACATCCTAGTTTTTCAGTGAACAACTCTTTAAAATTCTTTATGAACTTGTTCTCACCATTGTCTACAGCCTGCACTTGAATAACTGGATGTGCATTAGGATTGAGACTCACACCCAATCTTGCCTGATGAGTCCAACTCAACAAGTTGTCACCTCTGTTTACCACATACATTTTTGCTTCAGCATACCTCCCCTTATATTCAATGCAGTCAAAAAAGTAACCGATTATTTTTATGGGATGTTCCTGATAACCTGTTGGTCTAATATTAGGTTTACACAAAGATTTTTTCTTTCCAAACACATTTTCAAACACTTCGTTTGAAATGAAAGTAACATGTGAGCAAGAATCAAATTTCATCAACACACTTGCTTCCCCAATCAACACAAAATCAGAAGGATGTTCTACCACACCATCATTAATCTGAAAACTAACCAACCTAGTCTCAGTCCTCGTATCTCTCCCAACTCTTGTTCTGCAATTTCTACCAATGTGTCCCTTTCTACCACACACATTACAATTGAACTTAAGGGCAGGACACTCTCTCGCACTTGCCATATGCCCATATTTCCCACATCTATAACAAGTTCCTTGAAAAGGTGTAGTGAATTTTTTACCTGACTGTGTTTTAGGAATACTACCTTCAACCTCCCCTTTCAACTTTTCACCCTCGCACACTTCTTTTTTCTTTTTCTCTTCATCTCTCTTTACAGCCTGACACACCACCTCTTGTGTTGAAGAACTACCTTGCTTTTCTTCCTTTTTCTCCTTGCTCAGTTTTAACATGTGTTCAACCCTTTTTGCAATTCCTACCACCTCTTCTAGAGCAGGTTCATCCTTTAGCCACAACTCTTCCCTTATTTTATCACTCACACATCTCAAAACAAACTGATCCCTAATTCGTTCTTCCACCAAACCCCCAAACCTGCAACTAGATGCCAACTTTCTTAGTGCAGTAATGTACTCTTCAACACTTTCTTCCTTGCCTTGCTCTCGTAACCCAAAATAATACCTTTCCATGAAGGTACTCACTTTAGGAAGATAATGTAAATCCAACTGCCTAGCACATACCTCATACTCATTCAATCCTCTTTGTTCTGCTTGTGGAATAACTGGAAGAGTCTCTAAAATCTCCTGGCCTTCTCCGCCCAAACAATGCATCAATAAGGAATGTTTCCTCTCACCACTCAAATTCGCACCTGACCACACACCCTCGCGTAATTTTCGAATATGTTCTTCCATTTTTTCCACCTAATACGTGGTTCACCAGGTTCCATTAGAAAGAAAGGGGGTGCAGTTACATTTTGCATCTTGCTGCCCCTATACCACTTAACACACTCTAACCTTATTCACTTTTGTTCCTTTAAAAACAATGTCCCACCTCCCTTCCCTCTTTAAGGTGTGCCCATCACCGTTAACAGGCTCCAAGATGTCAATGTAGGACTAAAAGAATCGAGTCCGATCCTCCTTTCCAGTCACTGCTTCAAGTGTGTGACACCTACTCTTCTCCATCAAGCTCCTCCGACATTGCTCTTCCTCCCATGCTCACTCGTTTTTTTTTAATGTAGAACAGATCACACAGTTCTCTTTTACCAGTAGAATTGGAGCTCCTTCAATGTCAATGCCAAACCGCCGCTCCACACGTTGTAGTCTTCTCGAAATACAAAAAAACGAAAGAAAAAACGGGAGAAGAAAAAAATCCAAGATGGCCGCCACTAATCCTTCACCAACATTCAGTCTTGTTTTCAAAGAAGATTGAGCTTCTTTTTTTCCTTAAACCAAGTCAAAATGGCCGCCCCAAAACCAAAGCGCTTGTTTCTTTGACAGGTCGAGCTTGTTTCCTTTTTCCCAACTCAAAATGGCCGCCAACAAACAATCGAGTCACTTTCTGTTGCCAATATCGCTTGTTTTTTTCCTTTTTGGAAACGCTCCCATTCAAAGATGTCAGCTAAGTTTTCTCCAAACAAAAGGTCTTTTTTCTTAGGGAGATTGCCCTCGAAAATCGACGTCACTTTCACACTCCGTTTTTTTTAATTCCCTTTAAAAAAAAAACATTGAAAATGACTACCTTTGCCGATTTTCATTGCGTTTTCGACTTTCCAGAGTCTCTTCACCGCGTTTCCTTCGCTGATCCACGGTTGACCCTTGAGGATGAGGATAAATCTCCTAATTCGAAACAGCAGTCATGTGAGTTCTTTTCTTTGCATTCAGCTAATCTCCTGTTGTTGAGGCTAGTCTGCACGAGTGGATCCCGTCCTCCAACGTCGCCAGTGTAGTAAAGTAGGATTTCCACAGGATGTGTTCATCAAGTAATATTTATTCAGCCCCAACCAACAGTCAGCTGGCAACTGACACATATGGAATTTACAAGACAAGGAACATTGGTGTAACATGGTTCCAAGCTCTAGGTTCTAACATGGAACCAGCACACCCAGGAAGACAGGTCATTACACAGAGGTCTGGTCCGGGACCAGGGTTCAATTCCCCACCTCGGTGGGTCTTGGGCTCAAAATTCCACAGACCTGATAATTCTCGCCTCGGTGCCTATTCCAATCATGGAGTCCCACTCTGCAACTCTGGGCAATAGCTTGCTTAATCTCCACAACGGCCCCCACAACGCTAAGGATGCCTGGCCTCCACCTTGGGGGTGCCCAGGAGTGGACACATCACAGGGAAAGCCAGGATGGGTTCCACAGCGGTATTCGTACAAGCGCCTTGAGACCCTTGCGGGTGAGTAGTGTGCTATACAAGTATCAATTTACATAACTTCGGTATGGAGGGAAAAGAAACAACGACAAAAGGCATCCCTCGCATATGATCTTATCCCACCAATATTTGAGGAAGGATTTTCATACCTCTCCTGCATCACTATTGCTCAGCATAGATTTATTTTACTGTGCTCCTGCTTGAACCTCATGCCACTGATGTTAGGTTTCCCTGAGAAGAAGTTTAACCACATCGCTGCTGTGGTTATTTTTCCCCTGTGCTGAAAATTGCCAATTTGCTGGTGTCATGACGAGCTCAGCTCGTCATCAGCACAGCTCAACTGTGCCTCATGACAAGCTGAGCTCGTCATGAGCATGGAAGGGGTTAAACACTCAGACTTGTCCCCCTGCCCATGTGTTAACTACTTGCCTCAGACGGACCTACACTTAGTATTATTTTGCAGGTTTTACCATACTGAAAAGAAAGCTTTCATCCTCCCCCATTTAAGGCGCTATAATTTAGCAAAATGTAGGGTGGAAACTTTACTTTTAAAGGCATTATCCGATCCCTATGTCTTCTTTTCTGTAGCAAATTTCTTGTGGGCCTGTGTGAGAAAAAGGAAGCCCCGGGGTCTGCTGAAATAATTGGAAAGGGGTCATATCTAAGTGAGGTGGCCCTAAGCGCCCAAAAATCTCACTATGATCTCGACTGTTCTTCATAAGGGGTTTCAAATGAAAATATATCATCTTTACCGGTCTAGGGCTCACCTGATGATACTGCAGAGAAACCCCATAAAAATCTTTATTGTTTTATAACGTGCTTTTATATTTAGTTTTAAAAAGAGATTGAATAAAGATTTATGAGGAGGATGAATAATATGAGCAGAAATATAATCTCGCACAGGAAGGAGAGATTTGAAAGGTCGAGAATGGGAATGGGTTTGAAGTCTAAAAAGTGGGAATGAATTATAATGTATTCTCGCAATCTGTGTTCAATTTTTCACAACATGGTGATAAACCATTCATTTGGCTTTTTTATCCAGCCTACTCAATAACATTTGGTAAACAGGACACATACCAAACCTAGATTAACTGAGCTATGATACACCTTCATGAGAGTTAATGTTTGCATAGGTATTTGTTGAGCTAAAACCTACCTAGAGTGCATTGGAGTGTGGAACAAAGGTAGGAGCTCTGAGATAAGACTCAGAACCATAGCTCAAAATATTTCAAAAGATCCATGGTCCACATCAGCATATCGACCGCTTCAAATTGTTCTCCTGGTGAGACTGTAGAGTATTAGTATTTACAAGCCCCCTGCGCCACCAGTACGTCACTTTTTTGTGATGTACTGGAGGCACATTTCACATCTCCATATTTACAAGGAGAGGAAAAGTCACCCTGCTTGACTTTTTCTCTCCTTGTAAATATCTTCACACGCAGCACTTTGCATGGAAGAGGCGTTCCATGGGTGTTGCTGTGGGTGTTCCCACGCAATACCCATGGACCACGACACACTGCCAGATTTATGAGGAATCGTAAATCTGGAAATGCGTGTCAATGCTGGGGAGGAGTAGTGAGGCGCAATGAGGAGAAATGTTTTAATTTCTCCTCGTTTTTCTTCTTTCAAAGCGTTCTGCATTCTACAGCGTGCATTGAAAGATGAAAATGCATAGTAATTGTTTTTGTGCAGGAAGGTGCCGCTTCCTGCACAAAAACAATCTCCCCATGACTCAGGCATCCTTGCACCATGGTGCAAGGGTGCCTGCGCCAGCGCATGGCTGCAGTTTGTGCACCAGCACAGGGGAGAGCACAGGAATGTGACATATTATTGTAAGTATGTCGCATTCCTGTGCTTCGGAAGTGCTGCAGCGTGGCACAGCCAAAGGGCTTGTGTTGCCGCGCTACGGCACATCCTTGTAGAGCTGACCCATAGTCTTTAATGTAAGATGGTGTGGTTTGAGAAGCTGGTAGACACCCCAGCTGAACGTCCAAGAGAAAGCATCTGTATGTTCGAATTATGCAGTCTTGTGTCCTGCGTTTGAGTCGCCTAAAACAATTGGGCTGAGGATTTCTGGCATCTGCTGAGCAGTGTGCTATCTTTGGAAGAATTCAGTTCAGTTTGAGGTAGTGGTTTCCTGTGATGGTACAGATATTTCATTGTCAGCAGCGGCTCTTATGACAGTCAGCCACATGGTGGCGCTGCTTGTCTGATTTAGAGATGAGCAAAACAGTGTTTATTAATTCAGTATATTTTAAAATTGAGTAACACTTGCCGCCAAGGCCTTTCTTATAGCTTTGGTGACCTGGAATAGTCAGAAAAGTCACACTCGTAGCAGTGTGATGGTTAGTATTGGCAAAGCTGGCAGCGGCGATGGACGGTGCAAGAGGAAGTGTCCTCCTGCCGAGGGCCCTGGCACTTAATATTTTACAAAGTAAGCACTGATTTTATGTGCCATAACGCTGGCAGGGTAAGGCAAACAGAACAGAGAGCTAGAAAAACAGCCCCTTTGACTCTGTGCCCTTTACCAACGTGTAGAACAGACAGGTGAAACCCGGAACCCTACAGAGGCCAAATTAGAGGGCTTTGCCTCTTTATTAAATACCATAATTCGCGTATTTGACTTTAAGCATTCTGAATCCCTAATATCTGATGCATGTGAACTTTTCCAACGAAATGAAAAGGAAACATCTGGGATATCTTCGGGCCAAGTGGGCCATGTGCACCAAGAAGCCATAAGTCACCGGGCTGCGTCTGATGTTTTTATTGCAGATATGAATTATATGCCCCGCTTTGTCTGTGTACATATCATTATACTTTCCCCGCTGTAATTAAACCACAAATCTTAGTAAAAATGCAGATGACGGTCATATTTATGTTTCTTTGCTAATGGCTTACCATTTGAATGCCGATGTGAAATGCATTACTCTTGCACGTTTCTGGGAGCCCTGCAGTTAAATCAACGGAGATGAACGTCGCCCCCAAATGCACACCGAGGTATCTCAGGCTTGACACCCCCTGGGCCCTCATTAGTCACTACCTTAATGTAAAACTATGCTATGGTATGTTGCTGGGGATTTATAGGGTGCCAGGTGCTGTCTGATGGCTGCTTCGCGGCACCAAGCCAGCTAGAACCAAAGACATTAGCCAAGAGACACAGAGCTCGGGACATGGCAGGGGACTAAAAGGACGAAAAAAACAGAGCGGCCATAAAGACTCAAAGACTTGTTCTAATTGAATTTATTTATATAACATTTATTCGTTTTTTTTTTGATTTTCGAACTAAAGTCAAGGGGCCTCATTTATGAGGATGTGCGTCACTTTTACGCCGCTGGTGCGTCACTTTTTGTGACGCACCAGTGGCGTAAAAAATTCGCCTTGTTGTGCCATATTTACAAAGTGACACATCTAGGTAGATGCATCACTTTGTAAACCCCTGCGCCACATTATACCTGCACCAAGTATAATGTATGCAAGGGGGGCATATTGACGTAAGGAAGGGTCGTAGAAGTGACGCAGTGCAATCTATGAGATTTCACTGCGTCACTTTTAGGATGCCGTTGCGTCAAAATCTTGCGCCTGCCTCACAGCAGGCGTAAGACTGACGCAGGTCCTTTCACATGGGGCTTGCCCCATGTGAAAGGAAGTATTGCTGGAGTTGCGTCACTTTTGTGACACACTCCAGTAATGCATCACTTTTGCGCTTACAGATACATCAGAAATACTGACGTATCTGTAACTCCTTGCGACATGATGCGTCATACATTAAATATGACGCATCAGGATTGTCGCAAGGAGTGCGCACTGAGAAATGACGCATCGCTTCTTTCACGCAGCGATGCGTCATTTCTCATAAATGAGGCCCAGGGACGTTAACCCCTTCGGTGCGGCAGCAATTCCGTTGCAGCGCTAGGGGGGAGGGGGGCCACGCGGCGCTCCCATGCTCGTGACGGAACCGCTCCGTCACGAGCCTCGGGCGCGCTGTGCTTGTGACGGAGCGGTTCCGTCACGGCCCCACCCGCTCAATGGAACGTCCAGCGCAGTTGCGGAATCCGCACAGGCGCGGAATCTGCGCTGCGCAGGCGCGCCGAGCGGGCCGTGATGGAACCGCTCCATCACCAGCACAGCGCGACCGAGGCTGGTGACGTCACCAGCATGGGAGGGATTAAAAAGAAAGATCTTTGTGACTCTATGGAGTGATTTGAAGACATGCCATCCGAGGGGTGATGTCGGGATGTATGACGTTACAACGCATACATTCACAACGCATACCATAACAACGAAACTTTTACAACGCAAGATCCTTTACAACGCATGCTATTACAACGCATGCCATTACAAAGCAGATGCTATTACAACGCATGCCATTACAACATAAGTATTGGTAAGCATTTTTTAATATTACTTAATGGGAATGTAATAGTAATGTAATTGTTGGATAGTTTAGGGGTTAAAATTACTATTCTAACTCCAGGGGGTGTTGTAGTAGGGTAAGTGTTGGATAGTGTAGTGGTTAAAATTACTATTCTAACTCCAGGGGGTGTTGTAGTAGGGTAAGTGTTGGATAGTGTAGGGGTTAAACGTACTATTCTATCTCCAGGGGTTGTAATAGTAGGGTAAGTTTTGGATAGTGTAGGGGTTAAAATTACTATTCTTATTCCTGGGGGTGTAATAGTAGGGTAAGTGCTGGATAGTGTAGGGGTTAAAATTACTATTCTAATTCCAGGGGGCACAAGGCAGCACACATGGAAAAAGCAAAAGTGAGGGGAAATAAAAAAAAATCTCCTCCTTTCACCAACTTATGACCAGGTTTTTCCTGGTCTTAATTTTGGCACTGTCACCTGTTTAGGCTGCCCTTGTAAATAGGGGGAGCGTCAAAATCAATGGCTGTTGCGGTGGAACGCCCACTGCAACACCCACTGCCCACCCATTCACGCTAACCATAGCATTAAAGGGGGCCTTATTTATAAGGCAACGTTAAAGTGGCTTAACACTGCCTTGTAAATAAGGTAAAGCCCCTATCGTCAACACAACGTCACTCAAAGTGGAGTTATATTGGGATAGGGGCTTGTAAATATGCCCCTGGGTTTATTAAATCATCAAAATTTCAGTTCTCAGATTATCAACATAAGATTTAGTAGCATTCCATATGAATATGATGGTTGCATCAAGTTATCTTAGGTAAATCTTGCTGATTGCGCAGTTCCAATGCTATATAAGCCCTTCATCATGGGAAATTAAATCTGCATAGCATAGAAGTGAAAACACTCTGGCAAATAAGAGAGAATGTAACCTCTATCAGTCAGTTCCTGAGTAAAGTGCTCAAGTCAATGGAAGTGCGCGTGAAGAAGAAAAAAAAACGTGCATCAAATAATAATGACGTAAACCCAACTTGTTAAATATCAAAGATAGACCCGTTCACAAATAAATGAGTTCAAAAAACTTGAGCGAGTAAAGGTTAACATGAACAGCAAGTGTAACAACGACCACAGTTGGACGAACTAGTTATAAAGTCATGCAAATGGTACAAGTGTTCAAGACGTCTACGAACGTGTTAGCGTATCAAAAAGAAATTCATACGCAACTCAGAGGTGCCACCAATGTTCAAGACATCTTGCGACGTGTTAGAGAATCCAAAAGGAAATCATAACGCAGCTCGACAGTACCACCGATAAGTGCATAAGTGAAGAATAGCTGAGTGCCTGACATGAAACTAAAGAATCTTACAGCCCTATGCAAGCAAACGTGCATTGGCGTCCTAGTCAGTCGCCATATAGAGTGATCACCATATTCCACTTGAGTGATTTTTTAATATTTAGACTCAAAGCTAAACCCCCTGCTTGTGTTGAAAAGTCAGGTACTCTTGATATGAGTATCACTTAATCTAAAACCCCATATAGACCGCTTTGGACATAACCACAGCAGAGCAAATAAAGCAAGAGCAATGGTGACCAAAATATTCAGGGGCAGATTTGCAATGAAAGTGACTCATAGCATTCGGCAAGCCATTTGGCTGCGCTGTACTAAGTCACTTACAAAGCACAGGGATGTGACTTATTTATAACAATACGTAGCATCTCTGTGCATCCCCCAGCGCTGGTGCACAAACTGCAGCCATGCGCCGGCGCAGCACCCTTGCACCGTGGTACAAGGATACCTGTGTGGTGGGGAGATTGTGTTTGTGCAGGAAGGGGCACCTTTCTGCACTAAAACTATCACTACAGGTATTTTCATCTTTCTATGTGTGCTGTAGAATGCAGCACGCATTGAAAGAGGAAAAAACGAGGAGAAATGAAAACATTTCTCCTCATTGCGCCTCCCCTGGGGAGGCGTAGTATTCACACGCATTTCCAGATCCTTGATTCCTCGTAAATCTGGAAATTTGTCTCGTTCCATGGGTGTTGCATGGGAACACCCACAGCAACACCCAAGGAATGCCCCTTTCACGCAAAGTGCTGCGTGTAAAGGGGACATATTTACAACAGCAGGAATAGACACGCAGGGTGGCTTTTCCTGTCCTCGTAAATATGGAGCAGTAAGATGCACCACTAGAACGTCACAAAAAGTGACATACTGGTGGCGCAGGTGGCTTGTAAATCTGCCCCAAAGTGTTTCTCTTTGCATTTTAAAGATCCATGTTCACGTTTTATTTTACTGATTATTAAGTAGGTTAATTGAGTAAATGACTGTCAAGTTAATTCAGCCAAGTTATGAATGTGTGGGCTTCCTGGCATTACACATGCCCTTATGTTAGGGTCCCTGATTCAGCTGTCATCCTTCATCTAAGTATCTGTGAAATGCCTAGAATCCAGAGGCACTTTTGAATCGACTCTGTAGTTTGTCCGAACGCTGTCTTAATGTTTTTGATTTCACAACCATTGAAAACTTTGACTTGATTGAGATAATTTTCCAAGAAAAAGGTTCCCATTTTCTTTGATAAATATTGTGGTTCAATCACCCCAATACCTGTAGCGTACTTGTCTTCCAGGCACTTCTCTTTTTGTATATACATATCTCATAGGCAGAAATATGTTTGTGGAAATGCATTTTGTTGTTAATACAATATCAGTAAAGAAACTGACCTCATGGCTTTTCTGGATCACATCTCCTTCGAGCAATCATTCCATGTGTGTCGTTGATCACTTTCATCCTGAAAAAATAGTCATACTTCTTTCCATCCAACACTGCTTTGGAACCAAACTGATAAAAATCCTGCTTCATTAACACACTGCCAAACCGTGGACGTTATTATTCACTATTAGTGTAATAAAAAATGGAGCAACTGTGGAAGTAAAAATGATTTTACATGTATGTTATATACGTTTGCGGATGAGATTGTGTTTAAGTGAGAGAGAGTGCATGTGTGTGAGAACATTTCTGTATGTGTAAGCATGTATGTGTGAGTGAAAGTGAGTGACATTCATGTCGCAGGTGGTGAGTGAGATTGTGTGGGATTTAGGCCTAGATTTGATATTCTTTGATGCAAGGCAACACTGCCCCAAAGTTGCTGCGCTGACTTGCATCAAAGGGGGAGAGAAATAATGCACCACATCTAATAAGATATGGCGCATTTTTTCTTTCCCTGTGTGCTGGCACACTTTTAGCAGCCATGTGCCAATGCAGATACCCTTGTGCCAGAGTGCAAAGGGTGTGCATTTTCTTTAGCACAGGTTTTGTTCTGGAAAGGGTCTCTTTCAGTATAAAAATTATGATTTAAGACTTTTCTCACTAAATATGGGTGCTGTACAATACAGCCGCAAAGTTGGAAAAATAGGAAGAAAGGAAAATGTTTCTCTTTGTTATGCCTTTTGATTTTGGTACAAATTCCCGTCAACCAATGTTTGTATACAGAGATTTTCGTCAAACCCATGGGTGGTTGCATGGGAACGCCCAGGCGGTATCCATGGAAAGCTCCTTGATACAAAATATTGCAAAGCAGTGCATAGCACAACTTTGTGTTACTTTATGATACTATGCAACACAAATTCACAATTGTTGTAATGGTATGGTCATGTGACATGCCTACCAGGAAATTATCAAGGTCAGGGCTCACATGATGTCACTTCCTGTGATGTCATCAATGTCTGAAGCTATGTGATGTCACTTCAGCTACTCCTTTGGTGAATTGACACGCATGCACTATACGTTACAGAAACAAGACTGTAAAAGAGACAAAGCAGCCTGAAAAGCACCCACAACCAAAGAACACCTTAAGTGCTGCAGACAAATAAAAAAAGCAGACCTGCAAGCAAAAAATAATCACTTCACCAACATAGTTTGCACATTATAAACTTTCTAAGACTTTATTGTGAATGCATTTCAACCAAGGACATAATGATCTATCGACTTCCTGTAGATTTCCTAATATTAGATGGTGCGTTGGCAACATGGTCCCAGCAATAACGGCTTTCATTAACTAGTAAAAGCTTGCTTGCATTTCATGTATTAAGTTCTTGGTCTCACGCTCAATTAGAAGCTCATAAATTCTCGCCTCTTGCCCTTTTCTCACCTGACTCGTTTTCCCCTTTGTCTGTGATGTCTGTATTGCATTATACAATTTTAGTCAGCTTTTGCTAATGTAATATGCTTGTGATGGGCCTGGCCCTCTCTGTAGGGTCACCACCAAACATCCTGTTTTGCTGAACTCGTTTTTGTTGGCTTTAGTGCTCTGTACACAATTACCTCTGCTGATCTGTGCTAAAGTGCTTGTGGTCTGTCCCAAAATATGCTTAAAATGGACTACACCTAATTGGAACATTTCATGTAGCTTTAGTCCCTAGTAAATGGTACTACATGCACATAGAGCATGTAAGGTAAATGCTACTAGTGGGCTCGAAGCATTTATCATGTCACCCACTGAAGAAACCTTGGAAAACATGCCACAGACCTGCAACAGTACCCTGTATTGCAGTGTTAAACTCCCATTTTGATCTTGCAAAATAAACCTTTTGTCCTAAACTTTCCAATTTTTATTCAAATTAAGCCTCTTTTAAGATAGGCTCTAAAGTCTCATACTGCAGGAAGCACTCTAGTTCGGCTTGTGGGTTTAGGTCCTTATAGGAAAATCTAGGGGTGGGTGGAACTTGCGGAGTTTAACGTGGAGTTACGTAAAAACCCTGCTAGATTCGGCGGAGGTCCTCAAGTGCCCGAGTTCAGGTATGTCATGCTGCTTGCTCTGACTTTTTGCAGTGGGAGCTTGTCCCATGCTGTAAAATCAGCACAAATGGCACCACATTGCATGGACAGCACTGCTTCTTTCTGCCGCATGAGCGGCAGCTTTCTCAATGTGAGCGGTAGCAACACGCTGTGACCACCCATGTTGAGAAATCTGGCTATGAGGCAATTTAGGGACCGGTTTCTTCTTTTGAACTTACCAATTTAATGTAACCAAGCTGCGCGCAAGAAAAAACTGTGCCACATGGCAGAGTTTTTCCAGAACTCCGCCTGCACCTCATGGCCTCCTCTACCATGAACAGAACTCTTCACGCAGGACTTTGAGACAGTAACTTTTTCAGTGGGACTAACTGGGACACATTGATTACATCGCAGTGTTTACACCGCAATACCTTTGCAACGTGAGTATTACAACGCATGTCATAATGACATGCGCTGGATGGCCCTCTAACCTAAGGAATAGTATGATTTACTATTCCAACACCTTCCTTTCTGTACGTAGACTGGAGTTGAAATAGTAAATCCTACTATTCATATTCAACTGGCACCTCTGAAACCAACAAAACATAGAAGCATTCTCTCGAGGTCGTGGTTCTCTACTGACATTAATGAGGAAAGAAGACACCTCAGATCCCTGGAAAGAACTTGGAGGAACAACCCTTCCTCCATCCATCGGGATCAACTCAAGGCAGCACGCAAAATCTACTACATTCATATCAAGAGCAAAAAGTCATCCTTCTTCCGTTCTGCGTTAGACAATGCCAAAAAACGCCCCAACAAACTCTTCAACATCATTAAGAACCAAACCTCCATCCCAGCAGCAGCCAACCTGGCTGCGTCCAAAACCCATTGCAACAACTTTGCCAGCTTTTTCAATGAAAAAATCACCAACATTGATCGCTCATTCAGCTCGAAGCCCTCCTCATGCTCAGAAACCAGGAGTCCTACAACTAACTACAACTCACCAGTAACCTCGTCCATCCGTTGGTCATCCTTCCGGCCTGTCCAGGATGAAATGATAAGCAATCTCATCACCTCCGCTAAACCCTCATCTCACTCCCTCGATCAACTTCCCGCGAGACTGACCAAGGAGCTGAAGCTCACTCTAGCTCCAACATGGGGCAAGATCATCAACAGCTCCTTGAGAGAGGGCTACATTCCGGACTGCCTTAAACTTGGACAAGTCACACCACTTCTAAAAAAAACAGGCCTTGACCCCATGGACATGAACAACTTCAGACCGGTCTCGAACCTTCCGCTCCTATCCAAAATTCTGGAAAGATGTGTGCTCGCACAATTAGCCCAACATCTAGAGAACACTAATCTACTTGACCCACACCAATCAGGGTTCAGAAAGGGCTACAGCACTGAAACGGCAATCCTAAATGTCCTAGATGATCTGCACATGTCACTCGACTCTAACTAATGTAGCCTCCTCATCCTCCTTGACCTATCGGCTGCGTTCGACACAGTGGATCACACCCTGCTACTCGATGTCCTCCAGGAGAGAGCGGGCATTGAAAAGACGGTCTTAAAATGGTTCTCCGCTTTTCTCAGCAGCCGCACTCAAAGAAAAAAGATCAACAGCTTCAAATCAGACCCCCTCCCCATCACCAGAGGAGTTCCTCAAGGGTCAGTACTCTCCCGGCAACTCTTCAACATCTACATGGAACCCCTCACCTCACTTCTAAGGAACTCCAACATTCCATTCCACCTCTACACAATGACACACAACTTTATTTGGAAACCACATCGATCGCAGACATTCACAGGGTAAACGGCACACTCATAGAGGTCCAACACTGGCTCTCAGCCAACCACCTTAAACTCATTGAAGAGAAAACGGAAGTACTCCTCATCTCGAATAAAGAGGAAAACCACCAAATAGTGGAATGGCTCAAAGCCCTAAATGCCCTCAATGTCTCTCTAGCCCCAACGGACCCCGCAAAATCCCTAGGGATCACTCTCGATCCCAAACTTGACATAAAAAACACATTTCAAAAACCGCTAAAAGCGCGTTCCTGGACTTGAAACTTCTCCACAAAATCAAACCCTTTCTCCCCCTAAAGACTTGAAACAGGCCACCCAGGCACTGGTGCTCTCCAGAATTGACTATGGCATCGCAGTGCTAACTGGAACAGCCAAATCGCACCTGGGACCTCTCACCCCCACCCTAAATGCAGCAGCAAGAAAGGTCGCAGGAACAAAGAAATATGAGCACACCTCTCCAAACTCAAAAAGGCCGGTCAATCCAGGAACCTTAGAAGCTCCAACACACTCCTACTAATCTCTCTGAAATCACAGAAACACAAAACCGCGAAAAATCCTTTGCTGGTAATGCCCCCAGCTACTCAAAGCCCTCTTCCTTGAACGCTCCGGTCCGTAACGAGAACCCCACACCTGACTGTGAAAGACCGCCTTCTCTTTGAACCCAGAGCCGGATGATTCGCTCCAGATCTCCGTTCCATATTACGCTCAAGATGTTGTTGTATTGTCTTTATTTTCCTGCTCGTGCTCCTGGTCTTGTTCTGTTCCCTATTTTCCTTGTTGCATATTGGTATTTGTTGTGAAGCGCTCTGATACCCTCGGGTCCAGCCAGCGCTATACAAAACTTCAATAAATAAGTAAATAAGTCAGCCTCCCTCAGCACAAGTGGTTGTAATGACTTGCTTTGTAATGCCTGCGTTGTAAAGGTGTTGCAGTGTAAACACTGCGATGTAACGTCGTATATTCGGACTAACCACATACAAGTTTCTATCCCATGCTCCATCACAGTCAGCCCAAACTTCTAACTTTCCCCTGGTCTTGCACGACCAGCTGACGGCAAGTGGTGTTTCATACAATTAGGAGCTATATCTACCTAAAACATTGAAATTGCGTATCTCCGGTTCTACTGATTGGAATTTTGTCATTCTGGTATCATTTTATGTATTAAAATATACCTTACTTTCCTAAATTGGTCTGGGATTTTTTAAAATATTGTGGTGTCACTTTATTTTCGTTTCTGTGCTGCATAAATACTTTATACATTGCCTCTAAGTTAAGCCTGTTTTTTGCCAAGCTACCAGAGGGTTAAGCACAGGTTAATTTAGTGACTTTTGTGGTATACTGTTGCAAGGATTGTGGTCGTTACTCGAGTGATGTTTCCACCCACTTCAACCCAAAACCCAATTTCCTACAGCCTGGATATATTTTTAGATTTATAGATTTATTTTGAAATATTTCTGTTTATCACTATTATTATAATCATAATATTAGTTATCATTTTTAAAGGCAGGGCACGATTCACAAAAAGCCTCCACAGATACGGCTAATTTGCCACACTCATGGTGGAATCTCCGCACTGCAGTTTTTGGTTGTGGGGCATCCACCACAACTGTGGAGGCTGTTTGTGAATCAGGCCTGCAGTGTTTTTTCTAATTATAAATGAAATAATGGTAAAAAAGATAGAACCATTCAGGTCTCTGTCAAACAAGTCATCATTAGACACCTCCGTAAAAAACGTACTAACCCAAAAATTCCAAGCAAAAAAAATCATAGTAATTGAATTTGTAATCCTTCCTCTCTGGCTTTTACTATATCACAAACACACAGTGCTACTTAGGCAATACCAATAACAAGGCCATTGAGATGCTCGGAAAAACGGACTCATCACTATCAAAGAAGGGAAGGCTATATGCTTCCTTAAACTGAAAGCCCCCAAATGAAATTGCTTCCCACATTTTTAAAGGTATTGCCTTTCCAAGCTACAAATGTAAAAGCAGGATGACACACTGAACTTAACAACGATGCTGGGTTGCTAAATGAGGTTACCTTTTAGCACTTAGCACCACGTCTTCCTTCTTTCTAATGGCCAATTCATGTCTGTCCAAGAAGGAAGATCAGTACTATTAGAAAGAGCTGAACGTGGCTGCAATCTCACTGCTAATGCCCTTTAGGTCAGTCTACTTGTACTTGACTAAGAGTGCCTCCTTAAACTGCGCTCCCTAGTCAACCCCCTCTTTGAACAGAGGTCGCAATTACTAGTGAAGTAATAAAGTTTGTACCCTTTGGATTTTCATCCTTTACATTTTGGCAGTTAAAACCTGATGAAACTTGACAGGGGATAAAGACCAGATACATTTCAGTGCATGCAAAATGCACCCAAATCTGCACCTTATGTTCTATTTTAAGGGGCAAACTCATAATTGGTGTTGTATTTTGTACTTGGTGAAATCTGAGGCCAGGTTTTGAGGTGGCTGTGGCCCCATGCCCAGCACTGGCACGTAATTGTCATCACTTATCACAGCCTGCCACATGGTGGCTCTGTTTGTTTGATTTTAAATTGAGCACAACAACTGTTTATTGATTCAATAGAGTTAAAATGTCTAAAACGTGCCTGTCAGCCCCTTCTTGCAGCCTTGGGGGGGCTGGAACTGTGTGAATTGTACACATATAGGAGTGTAAGCATTGCCTGGGGCATGACATTTTCCAGATATCATTAATACCACCAAAACCTCAGGAGCACCAGTAATCGAGGCCAACATCTTCTACCGCCAAGATGGAGCTTCCACACTACTGGCTGTGAAGAATCTCGAGTCCCTTATCACTGCTTCACTACAGATGCTCATTTTCTTGCCCCCTGTGCATACTGAAGAAATCTTCTAAGGACTACAAGATGTCATGCGAAGGACTCAAACTTAATGCCACTTCTCTCCCCTTAAAAGTCGTCATACAAATCTGCATTCACATTTTCAGAGGTCATGGGAAACTGTGAGGACTGGAGGTTTAGAGGAAACAGTTATCAATAAGTCACAGAGTCGCACTTGTCACTATTTTTGATAAGTTTGTACACATACAGCATTGGGGTATCAAGATATCTCAGGGTCTTCTGGTGGAAGCTGCTTCCTGATATTCAACCCTTCCTGATCCTGGCCGCATTCTATGTCACTGAGAGAAGCTTTGTACAAAGGTAGGTTTTTCACTGTCCATTACATTGTAATACAACCGTGAAATAATAATGTTGCAAATTATACAAATTTTTGGTTATAGGAAGATACATATTTCAATGCCTTCCAAAAGCAGGCAAAGGGCGATAAAAGGATATTCTCCCTACCAGTTTACATGCAACATTTAGAGTATCGACTCCTAGCCGATGAGTCCTTATGCC
Source organism: Lissotriton vulgaris (assembly GCF_964263255.1). Taxonomy (NCBI): domain Eukaryota; kingdom Metazoa; phylum Chordata; class Amphibia; order Caudata; family Salamandridae; genus Lissotriton; species Lissotriton vulgaris. Next base: position 358,267,515 of record NC_141697.1, on the reverse strand, counting down.
GTGCGACTTGAGACATCGAAAATATGCCCTGGCCACATCATAGTTGGGTAAGAGCCATTGAGACGTATGAGCCAGTCTGTGGGGTTCGAGCAAGGCACAGTAAGTAACCTGAAGATACTTGCAGCATTTTAAATATTTGATCTGTTCAAACATCTGAACATGGACACGCATTAGATCATTCGCTGTGTTATCTAAAAGCCCATATATCACATATAAGTATCTCTGGGATCTATTATTTGAAATCGGGGGATAAAAATATTACGCCATCTTTCTGAATACACAGAAATAACCATGGGGCTCATTTACAAGCCCCTTGCGCCACTTTTGCGTAATTTTTCCCATGTTAAAAATGACGCAAAAGTGGCACAAGATGCTTGTAAATCCTATGTATTTTCCACTTGTGATAGCCGTCTTGCCATTTGTTGTGAATTTAGCAATGGTAAGATAATTGCCTGATGGAAACATCTCTCCAGTGAGTTGAATAATCAGATTGTGCCACAGACCTGATCTTTCTCTCAAGGCAAGTTATATGATGCCCTCTCCTGTGGGTTGCTCCACTATCACTCCTGCTGGACACCTCAGAGAATGCTGTGGCTGGCTGCATAAGGTTAGTTGTTCGACTGTCGCATCAGTACATATTCAGTGGCTGGTTGTGTACTGGTCGTTACCATTGTACTTTCCTTTGTCACTCTAGATTGTATCCATGAAGAATACTATGACATAAGCCTAAAGCCAATTCTTATGGTTTGCTTTCTGCCTCTACCGCAGTGACTCCTCAGAACAGTTACCAGTGCTGGTTGTATTCTGTCTTAGTCTCTGTCTAGAATGGCATCGCAGGAGCACACTGATAGTTTGGAGTTCAGTCCCGCTTATCGCCGGTGTCTGAGTTTAATTTGAGCATTCCTTCCATCACTTTGTTTTCTGTTCCACCACCAGTGGAAATTTCCTCTGCCTCTAGTCAGTGCACTCATCAGCTCATTTAGTGTGGATGTCTATGCAATGAAAATTCCTATAGTTTGCCCCTCTGCCATTCATGGTTGAGGTCCTCCGGGCTGGTTTAAGTGACCATTCCTATGGGCAGTCCGCTGTTGCTCCTGGGTGGACTCCTCAAAGCCTGCAACATGGCTGGTTGTTTAACTTTCCATTCTCATATGTTGCCTTTCTGTAGAACTACAATGGGCCTATCATAGCATTAAGATATAAACATAATCCCAGCTGTTCCTGGGGGCACTCCTCAGAGTCCGGATTGTGGCTAGTTGAATAATGCTCTATCCCTAGAGCTGTTAAATGCTATATCTGGGTGGTCTCTTCGGGTATGTACTATGACCATTTGCATAAAGGACGCACTCTACCTCTCATCATTGGACCCCTTACCTCTTATATCATGACTGGTTATATAAAATCTATTCCAATTTGTTACTGCTCTGCAACTCCTGGTTGGACTCCTCCAGGCATATACTACGGCCAGCTGTTAAAAGCCTATTCCGTTAGGTTGTTTTCTCTTCCTCATAAATGGATTCCTCAGAGAACATATCATTGGCCATTTGGATAATGATGATTCTTATGAACAGCTTCTCTGTTGGTCCACAATGGACATGTGCCAGTATATATCATTCCTGGCTGTAATGTACCTATACATTTACTGCTCCTCAGAGTATGTACCTCAAATGGATACATACTGAAATTTCCTTTGGATTGTTTCTATGTCGGTTCTCAGTAGACCTAGTACATCATTACTATGGCTGGCATTCTAATACACATTCCAATTGGCTACTCTCAGCTACTCTTGGGTGGCTGCCAGAGCACATACTGCAGTTCATGCTCAATGGCACCTCCTACATTAGTAGCCTTCTATCCGGGTCATTTTTCCTTAGCCTCTTGCTCCATGTAGCTAAACACTATGATTCTAATTCAAAAAGGTAACATACCCTTTTGAGTAAGTTTACTTTATTATGACTATTCACAAAACCAAAGTGTACATGTACTCCAAAAGTGTAAGATACATGTCTCAACAAAAACATGAAAGGCCCTGGAGCTATTCACAATTTGCTATTCACACAATCTGAGTGTAAATCTGACATACATTCAGCTTAAAACGCCTCTTAGTATATCTCTCATAACAACAAGACTGTGCAAAGGGCAAAATACGATTACATCAATTTTTATTTGCAAATCAAACAAACAAGTATCAGTTTTAACTAAATCTAGGATAATCTTTTACTCAAAAGAGAATAAAAATCCAGTGAACCAATGCCATACTGGTATTTTACAATCATATTAGATCTTAAAAAATTGGTAAATATCTATTAATCTGTAAACACTTCGAACCCATTTGAAAGAAAGGAAGTACAATTCACCACAAAAAGTGTAAAGTATAAGATACAACTTTTGTCAATTCATCATCACCTAATCTCTTGATATTTAAAAAAATAAATAAAGAAACATGGAATTCTAAGATTCTAACACTCTTACGTTGTTACAGATAGCACTAAATTTGGGATAAAAAATGCTAGCAGCTAGCCATAGAGGAAATCTAGATACAGAGCACAATAGTTATATGCGGTAACCTATGAAGACAAATTACCTAAATAGATTGTGTAGCTCAGTAGTAATCTTGATCTCTACATAGCAACTATGAAGGAAGAAGAATGGGAACATTACAATAATTCATATTTGTAAAACACTAACATATCTACCCCTTAAGGGTTTCAAGGCTCTGGGAGATTAAGTGTGCTATTGCCCAGAGTCACATGATGCTCAGCTGCCACCGGCACCGGGGATCGAACTGTGAGCCCCGAGGTCAGGCGCTCTGGCTGCTGTGCCACACCTCTCCCTCATAAACATCATTTATTTGAGCTAATAATAAATAAAAACATGACCAGATTCCTTAAATCTACTCATTGCCCCATGCATTTAGCATATGCCTCCTCAAAAGCTTATGTGCTGGACATCTTACTAAATCATTTCTTACTGATGGTTTCCTATCTGATTTCTACTTCAGTAGGATCAGAGATCTGGCTACCGGTATTGCAGTGAAATATTGATGATGTTTCCTCAGCTGGTATACCTCATGCTAGGATCCAAACATCACCAGTCTGAGTGATTGCAAAATTGAAATGGACATTAATCGATCAATCGCCTTAAAACCCTCATCCCAGAATTGTTGTAGATGATCAATAGAAAAATATATGATTCCATCCTCCTGCTCCACTAGTCTTACACCTAAAACATTGATCTGAGAGCAATGGGAACATCTTATCCAACCTATTTGGGGTATAAAAAGTCAACCATCTTGATATAAAAGCAATCCTCTTATAATTAGCTGCTCTTAGTGCTCTGTATCCAACCTCACTAAGGGGTTCATTAGGTTAGTGGGCAGATCGCCACCGCCCGTATGGTGGTGGCGATCCGCCTGCCGAAAACCACCACCCGCTCTGCAATTTCCCCGCCACATTACCATCGAAGGGGGGATCCCGGCGGGCGGAAAGACCGTTCTCTGGTTTTCCACCCAGTCTCAGAGTCGATCTGGCGGAAAAGCAGCTAACATGGTGGTGGTGTCTGGGAGACACCGCCATCTATATTAGCATAGAAAAGGGATTGTGCCATTGGGGGCCCGTAATGGGCCCCCAGGGATTCTGAGGGTGGGGGCTCAAAATGGGGGTTACCTATGGTACCCCCCTGCAGTTCCATGCCCAACATGGCAGGCACCGCGCGGTGCCTGCCACTTTGTGCATGGAAGTGCACAACATGCCTTCCTGCTTAGAGCACTGCCCGCCGCAATGTCAGGAATGCAGGATGTGCCTGCCAGTGTGGCGGGCGCATCCTGATGTCTGCGATGGGACCCACGCACCAATAGTGGGCTGTCCCTACCCCCGAAAGGTTGGCGGGTGGACAAAGTCCCCCGCCATCCTAATGACCCCCTTAATATCTGCCATCTTTTAATTTTCAATTTACAGCCTGTATCCTTTTCTACTTTTAGTATAAATTGATCTATCTCTTTCTCATCTATGGTCCGACATAAAAGGCGATACCATTATCCACTCCTAGAAATTTCTTCTGCATTTGCAAAATTATCGTCCATGCTAAATCACTCAGCAGTCCATATTTATCCCTTAGAAAGCTAGTTAGTCGGTTGATACGTAGGCATCGGGCTGCATTCTGTCTGTCAAACTGCAGTACAATTGATTCCCAAGTAATCGGACTTGTAAGATTGTAGAAATCACCCAATCGTTCAAAACCAAGATTTCTCAAAGTATGTAAAACCCCCTGGGAAAACTATAAGCCCCAAAGCTCACAATCAGGGAGTCTAATAAATGAGGGTCATGCTGGTATATTACGTACGTCAACTAATAATTGTATAAACAATACTTAGCCAATTAGTGTCTTATACCTTGATTTTTTCTGTAATTCTGGAGATTGCAACAGAACTGGTAATTTAATTGCACTTTCTCTTAGCAATTAATTAAGTATAAAATTGTCGTATTTTGGAGATGTTGCAGCTAACTAAATTGTCAAATTAACCAATGCTGCCTGATAGTATGTTGCAAAGTGTGGAGGTGCTAAGCCCCCCTGTGCTGTATCTAATTGAAATACTGGCAGTGTAACTCTTGGTAGCTTATTAGCCCAGATAAACTTTGGAATAATCCCATTCAGCTCTTAAAAATATGCATGGGGTATTTTAAGATTAGGAAACAAAAATAAGAATAATGGTAAAATGGACATTTTGATCAACGATACCCGTCCTACTAATGACAATGGGAGCAAAGTCCATTTGTCTAATACATTTTCACTTTTTTTCAGAGTATTGCCACAATTGTTCGAAAATTATTGCTCATAATCGTTTGTTTCAAATATTCTGATGGGTCGTGATGTAATCAAGTGCATAGACATTGGTAGCTGTGATATAGTTGTATTAAACAACAATATTTTAGTCTTAGCTTGATTTATTCTATATCCCCCTATTTGCTCAAAGGCCTGAATTTCCTCTAATACATTCTGAATATTTGCCCACCCAGGTTTAAGGTATAAAATGATATAATCCGCAACAAATTTTAATTTAGCTATCGCACTGATAGGGGGTAGAACTTGGGGATTACTGCAAATTTTAATTGCAAGATGTTCAATAAACAGCAGAAAAAAGAGAGGGGACAGTGGACAACCCTGCCTAGTATTGCGCTTGATCTGTACCACCCTGGTCTCTTAACTATTTATGATTATTTTAGCTTCTGATGTTTCATAAAGCTCCCGCAACATTTCAATATATTGGGGGCAAATCCACGTCTTGCCAATATAAAAAACAAAGCTTGCCAGTGAACAAGATCAAAGGCTTTTTCAGTGCTTAGCATAAGTATAGCGGCCTTGACCCTGTTGACTGTCAGACAATCAAAAGCTTCAGTTAAAAAATACAGTGTTACCATCCATTAATCTCTGTGGTAAAAAAAATAGTTTGATCCGTATGGACCACCTGTTGAGCACACAAAGCCATCCTTGATGCCCAAATTGTCATGAATAATTTCGAATCTACGTTTACTAGACTAATAAGGTGGTACACATTTGGATCCCTTGAATCTTTATCTTTTTTTAAAAAAGATTACTACTACTGCTTCCTTAAATTTTTTTGATATAGCGATCCCTCCCTTTATCTGATTGAAAAGCTTTATCAGAAATGGTAAGAGCTCTGCTTGGTAGGCGTTATAAACCGCTGTAGGAATACCCTCACTTCCTGATGCCTTTGCATTACCCATATTTTTAGAGCATCCGCCACTTCATCAAGATCTATTTGTTTAGTGAGTGAATCACTGTGGTCATCAGAAATACATGGGAATTGGAGGGGGCCATAATACTGTAACAGCTGTTGAGGATCTCTAGCCAGCACCTCCTCATAGATATTTTCGAAATGACTTAGAAATATTTTAGCAATCTTCACCTTGTTATCCTCTATGGTACCTGTATTTTGATCCCTGACCTCGATAATTAGGTGTTTACTATTTTGAACTTTATTGATGCGAGCCAACTATCTACCTATATATTAACTTTCCTGGTATAGCTTTTGTTTATATGCCTTCCTCCTTGCAATATCTTCCAATACAAATAAGTCCTTTAGTTGTTCTATACCGCTGACCAATTCCTGAGGCAAGATGGTTGTCTGAGGTCCTGTCAACCCTCCATTTAATTCAGACTTAGTCTTTTCTATAGCCACTTGCAAGAGCTCTATTTTTTGTAACCGCTGCTTTATAATCCTTGCCCAATAAGCAATAATCTGGCCTCAAAAAACAGCTTTAGAAGCTTCCCAGACCGAAAATATTGGGGCCAAATTTTCATTACTTTTGAAGAAATTCTGTATAAACAACTTAATTTCTTCAATCCATACTGGGTATTCCAGTAAGATTTTATTAAACTGCCAAAGAAGCCTATGTTTCATCTCTGCATCTTCTATCTTAACTATCACTAAAACTAAGCAGTTATCAGAAAAATAATTCAATAAATCAATTATTTGTAAAGCGCACTACATACCTGCGAGGGTCTCAAGGAGCTGGGGGTGGGGTGGGGGGGGGGGGTTGGGGCGCTACTGATCGAACAGCCAGGTCTTGAGTGTCCTCCTGAAGGTCAGCAGGTCTTGGGTCTGTTGTAGGCTTAGTGGGAGGGTGTTCCATATCTTGGCGGCGAGATGAGAGAAGGATCTCCCACCGATGTTTGTTCTTTGGATGCGCGGGACGGTGGCGAGTGAGAGGTCGGCAGAGCATAGCTGGCAGTTGGGGATGTGGAAGGAGAGCCATCTGTTGAGGTAGGCTGGGCCGGTCTTGTGGAGTGCCTTGTGTGCGTGGTTGAGGACCATGGATCCATGGGCCATGGATCTATTAAGGCCAGGTTGTGTTTCATAATATGTATCAGTCTATTATTTTAAGTTTTAACTGCCTCTTACATTTATTCGATTTATACATTCTGATATATTGAATATAGTTAAAATCACCTCCAAAAATTAAGAATCCTACAGACAACACCAATAAATTGTAAACTTGTTGCAATTCCTCATTATCATCAAAAACAGGGCCATAGTAATTCAACAAATTCAAAACCACCTCTGCCGTCTTGACCTTAAGCCATATCCATCTATCTTGTTGTTCACAGATAACTTGCTCAACTTCCCAAACCTTAGTGCTCAACAACAATACCCTAACCTCAGAAACAACTGAGCTTGCAGATGCAGAGTAAGCTTGCGTATATTTCTTAGGCAAGGACAATTTGGGAGTGTAAGTCTTAAAATGGGACTCCTGCACACATATTATCTCAGAGACAAAGATGACTACCAATTTAACAGAGGGCCTGCTTTCCGATTATTCAGCAGTCCATTTGTATTACACATAATTACCCTAATATTCTGTAAAATGAGGTAAAATGAGGAGAAACTATCCTTTACAGAAAATCTTTAGCTATTATTCTCATAGTCCGCTCTTTTTCTATTGCTTTGAGCTTTCCTAACTAAAAATAAAATATTCAGTTATTTTGCTCCCACTGCACCCCAAACCATCCATCACCGCACCACACCCTTTGCCCATGAGATGGGGGACACATCTCCTCCCTGCTTCACTCATCCCCCTCTTCAAAGGGTGCCCTGGAGTAGCACTCAGTGTCCACCCGTCCATCACTCCCGCCAATCCCACTTCATAGGAATCATGTCCTACATTAAGTCACACCTTTAGACTTTGATTGATTTTAGGAAGGCATACACTACTTGCACACTCTTCTTCCATGCACTTCTTCCAGAGAGACAAACAAATTAAATTGACCTTTCCATAAAACTTTAAACTAATCAGAGTGAGTTACGGAAGCCTGACCTCCAAGAAATCTAAACTTATGTACCAACCCTTGAAAGGCCTTCCAGAAATATGCAGTGGCTACTGACACATCTGAAATAAAATGTATATTCGCAATATCAAGGGCAGTAAACGACCTTTGCTGAAATGCTCTATTCAATATGTGCTCTTTGATACCAAAGTCAGAAAAATTTACTAAAATAGTTTGTGGATCTTTGGCATCTGCTGCTCACTGAGGGGGCACTCTGTGCGCCAGCATAATCGTTAGATCATCTGGAGCGGAAGGCAGAATATATTTTTTAATCAATAAATTAATTTGTTGTGGAATAGTAGGAAGTTTTCCTTGAGTCTCACTTCCTTCTGGAACTCCAGTGAATCTTAAATTCGACCCCCATGAGTGATTTTCCATAGTCTCCAACTTCATCTCTAACTGACGGACCTTAGCCCCAGATAAATGTCTTTCTGATATTGCAGTAGCTTATCTTCTATATCCAATATTCTTTGTGCAGCTTCTTGTAAGCGCTTTGACAAAAAAAATCAAATTTTTCTCAATTGTAGTCAATCATAGATTCACTGTTGCTGTATCGAATGCCTGTTAAATCTTTAAGCCTCTTATCTCAGTTAATATTGTTTCTAATAACATATTTAGAGGTCCTAGAAGCGGCTCCTGGCTGCTATCATTTGTAACAAAAGAGGAATTTCGATCCAGAACCTCCATCTCGGTCACCCCAATTTGCTGTAACTCCTGTACTTGTAGTATGATATTCAATTTCATTGTTTTTTCAGGGGTATGAGATATCAACCTTGGCATAGACCTGTCACTCCCAGTTCTGTTCATGAGCACATGGGTTGCCTCAACTGGCTGAGATGCTGAACCCCTAGTTGCCAAAACTGATTGAGTTGAATCTCCATTTTCTGACGAATTTTGCACTAAACATACTTTTAGAGGGCATTTTTTTAAAATAGTGGGAACATTTTTTACTTTGTAGGAGGCTTCGATGCAGGCACCTTTCTTAATTTTCCTTGTGCACTTGGAGGTGATAGCCCTAGTTGGAGCGGTGAAGCAGCCGACTTATCTGACTACTGGATACTACTAGCAATGTTTGGGCTTCTCTGTGGACAAATCCTCCCTACTTGAAGTCTGAGGTGAAAACAGTCCAATTGCTCCCACTGTCTCATCTACCAGCTCGGGCCTAGATGCCAGGGCTACTGAAAGCTGACTATTATCCATCTGTTTGTCACGTAACCCGGCTACTCAACTTTGAGAAGCCTTTTTACGCTGCTTCGTGGGTATGGGGGAAGTCGGGTCTGGGCACTGCTGTCGCATGACCGTGGGCACATGGGCCGGGTTTTCGGAAGGCTAGCCTTTCCCATGACTCCTCACGAGCAGCTTCTCACCTAGCTTTCACCTTAAGTCTGCCGCACTGTCACACCAATCGTTTGCGCATCTTGCACGCCTATCAAGCACTCTTCAAAATCCACTCCTCCGATGTGCTGAGCTGTGGCATCTGAACGTAGGTCTTCCATTATTATATTTCTGCCAATTCCAATGTGGGGTCAAAACTGTGGTCTGCAGCTGAAAATCAATGCCCTCGCAAGCATCACCATCTTGAACTCAAGTGACGTCTGAGGGCTGGGGGAGGAGAAGCTACAACCACAGCACGTCAGCAGCTGGCCATGAAGACTTCACCTCCCGTCTGAGAGTTCGACCTGACCTGGCATCCTTGGGGTGGTTTTCTCCTAAAAGTTTTTCCTTTAAGCCTCCTGTTTATGCTGACTATTTTTTTTTGCTGACTTCAGGGCTCTGCACCACTACTAACCAGTGCAAAAGAGCTTGTGGTCATTCCTTAAACAAGTTAGATTGGCTTATACCCAATTGGCATATTTAATTTACTTGTAAGACCATAGTAAAGTGGCTCTACATGTGCCCAGGGCCTGTAAATTAAATGCTACTAGTCGGCCTACAGCACTGATTGTGCCACCCACTTAAGTAGCACCTTAAACATTCCTGTAGGACTGCTATTGCAGCCTGTGTGTGTGTGTAGTTTTAAACTGCCATTTCGACCTGGCAATGTAAACCTTTTGCCATGCCCAAACCATCCTTTTTAAAACATATTAGGTACCCCTGGGTCGGACCTGGACAAGATGCAATACATTTCAAAAGTAGGACACATGCTTTTAGGTTTTACATGTGCATGAATAAAATAACATAACAGGCCATCTCTGTTCCTCATGCATCCCAATGAACTGACATGAATGAATGAATGAAAAGCTTTATTCGATTACTATAAACAAGCATCATAAAAGCACATAACAATAATATGTTAATATACACACTTTGTACAAAAGAAATCACATTATACAATGAAAAGTACTGATTACAATTTTTTTTTACATCTTTCCTTGACAAATTCATTATTTAAAAATTGTCATACTAAAAACGCTGGTTGACATTTTTTAAAATCTAATTCCTTTAAAATTGGTAACAGCCATTTTTTTCTTAGCAAGGTATAAAATGTACAGAAAAATACAGTGTGGATTATGGACTGTTCTGAAATGTCATCACAGGGGCATAGTTGCATTTCTCGCGTCCATTCCTTCACTTTTGGGAAACTTATCAGACGATGGAAGATATCTATTCTAAATCTTGCTAATAGTAATCTTTTGTATTGGCTGGGTGCTAGTATAAGGTAGGGTTGCATGCTGTATGTGATCATTGTCAGTTGGTGGTGCACTACAGCCGGCTTTACTAGTTTGATAGCCGTTGTGATTCGAGTAGTGCCATATAATTTCTTTTCAGCTCTTTCCTAGATATCGTTCTCATGGTGCAAGGGTCATTATAAAAATGAGGATAACCTAAATCATTCAGAAAATCCCGAACATATCTTAGCCACTTCAAATTCATTACATCAGACATTCCCATTACATCCTTAAAAACATTGATTTACATGGGTTTCCTCATTTATCCACAACCTGTGCCACAGCATTACTGGCTCTGTTTTACCTGTGTCTGTTAGAAATGGGACACCCAATTCTGCATGGCAGACATACGTTGATGTACTTCTGGGGAGTGCCAGTATATATCTTAAGAATTGATTTTCTATCAACTGGAGCGGATGAACATTACAGTGCCCCATAGTCCTGAGCCATACATAGCTGTAGATATACATTTGGCTCTGTAAATTTGTTACAATATTTGCGGGGGCCTTGTACCTAATTTCTTTGAAAAGTTATATAGAGCAGCAATTGTTTTTAAAAAGGTGAGTCTTCTCGTTTGGACCACTTGGACCCATGTAGAATTGTGGTCATTTAAAATACCTAGAGTAGCTAAAAGTATTAACACAAGTAATTTTGTGGTTATCAATAAAGATATCTCTGCATTTTTTACTCCCTCTACCACACCTCATAATAAAAGTTATTAAAGTATTTACCCTTAATCCCAGCCCACGCATAAAGTCCACATAACCGTCTAATAGTCTTTGTAACCCCACTAGATTTGGGCAAATTAAGACTGCATCATCCGCGTACATTAAAGATGGAAAGGCCCGATGATTAATTAATGGGAAGTCTTAACCTGATTGGAGCAAAGCTTTTTCTAAACCATTTGTGTAAAGATTAAAAATACAGGGGGCCAGGACGTAGCCTTGCCTGACCCCATTCCTTATCCAACTTTCTCTCCCACCGCTTACTAACTTTGCACTCCCTCCCCCCCTTCTCAAAGGACTATTTATGTTTTTTTTAATGTGAATTCTGTTGCCTTGTTAGGTTTCCCTTCCGATTTATTCTCTGCATAAAAGGCATATCTCCAATGTGATTAAATAACATTGGTAGAATATTATCGTGTTTTCCCTTATTTAATATTTTTGATGTGTTTAAGTTTGCCTTTTTTCCCCTCCATGTATAAGCCACCTATACACGGGAATCACTCTAATATATACCGTCTAGCACCCAGGTCCCAGTGACTCCGGGTTTACCCTTCTCCTGTAACCCCTTCCTTATTGGGAAAAATCGTGTACACTCTCCGTCTTTGCCATAACGTACTTTAGCCTTTGCATTCTAGTACATTTCTTTCAGAAAGTCTATGATGTCATCATACACTCCTATTTCATGGAGGAGCCCCCACAGCCTCTCATGTACAACGCAGTCAAAGGCTGTGCTTAGGTCTGCGAAGGCTAAAAATAGCCTTCCTTTCTTTACGTTAACATACTTCCCGATTAGAATACTCAGATTTAGGCTTTGTTCTACGGTTCCCAAACCTTTACGGAAACCAGATTGCAAATCTGACAGAATTGGACCTTCCTCACCCTTCTCTTGTAGTCTTCCCAGTATGATACGCCCTATGTTCTTCGCGGAGGAATCTAATAAAGATATTGGGCGGTAACATGCCGGGTCATGTCTATTACCCTTTTTGAATATTGGGACTAAGACTGATTAGGTCCAGGTCTCAATATGCTTTGAGGAGCAACTAGCCCTTAATATTTGCATCAGTATAGGGCCCCATAACTCTATATGGCTGAGATACCCGCCACCCCCTCTCAACACAATCCCCAAGGATGAGAAACCGGAAACAGTTCTGAAGTTTTTGGAAGACGGGAGGGAGTAACCCTCCCGGCCGTATTTATTAAAATATGAAACAAAATTAAAACATTAAATAAACAGTTTCATATTATGTACAATTTCATTACCACATTGCAATGTTTGGCTAACCTTAACAGATTCTCTAATACAAAGGTTCTCCTAGCCGAACTAACATCCTACAAAACATTTACTTGAAATTTTGAAATTGTAAATCCTAACGTTTAAGGGCCAACGGCAAGGTCGTAACCGGTGTCAAGATCCCTAACCCAGAAATATCGCCCTCACTTGTGAGGGGCGGCCCAGAGGCGTACCTCAAGTGCAATTACCAATTTCCCTTGACTTGACGGGGGCCCCAATAAAACTCGACGCCACTTAGAGGTCGTACGAGGACTCGTGTGAGGTATCTAGAAGGTAGCGTAGACCCCCCCCAAACCCCACACAACTTACCACATCTGCCGTCGCAGACGTCCTGGCCCCGGGAAATTCCCCAGGAGGGGGCTGTAACCCCTCCTACCCAGGAAGGGGCCTTGACCGCCTTTCCTTTTCTTTCAGCGACCCATCCTTAGAAGGGACCGCCTCCCCGTTGAGGGGCCAATGGCCACCTCCCCCGAGCGCTCCCATCCGTGCTGGGTGACGCCCACTCATAGGGATCTTCCAATTAGTGCTCACCGATCATGACCTTACCGCCCGACCAAAATAAATACGACAATGCTAACTAAATGACTAAACTAAAAAAGACAGTAGCAACTACAATTTTATTAAAAGCATGCTTACCAATGAACACTAAAGCAGAATTTCTTTATTTGCGAAACGTAACACAAATCGACCATTCTTTATTACATACTCAAAATCATCACGATAATACCACAACCTGTAAGCGAAAATCAGAGTTATCCATCAACTTTATTCAAAAAACCACTTGCTGTCCTCAGGGGCTGGTGGGTGGGTCAAAATTGGCTCTTCGTTCCGTCTCGAGCTCACGTGCAGCGAGGAGGTGCAGCTTCGGAGCACAGGAACAAGAGGATGCCTTCTGATCTTGCTTCTCCTTTTATCCGTCTTCAGGGCGGGCGTAAACCCGCCCCTGCCTGCCCCAAGGGCGTGGCCAGCCGCGTCAGTGTCTAGGCCAACCCACTCTAGGGCGGGAAAAGGCGCGCCCCGGCTACGCCGCTTCGGGCATACCAGCCGAGACTCGCCTCCCGCCCAAGATGGCTTCCCGGGGGGATCGTGGTACTCCGCCATACGTTCGGGGGGACCGAGTGGTCGCCCCTTTCCATATGGCTGAGATACCCGCCACCCCCTCTCAACACAATCCCCAAGGATGGGAAACCGGAAACAGTTCTGAAGTTTTTGGAAGACGGGAGGGAGTAACCCTCCCAGCCGTATTTATTAAAATATGAAACAAAATTAAAACATTAAATAAACAGTTTCATATTATGTACAATTTCATTACCACATTGCGATGTTTGGCTAACCTTAACATATTCTCTAATACAAAGGTTCTCCTAGCCGAACTAACATCCTACAAAACATTTACTTGAAATTTTTAAATTGTACATCCTAACGTTTAAGGGCCAACGGCAAGGTCGTAACCGGTGTCAAGATCCCTAACCCAGAAATATCGCCCTCACTTGTGAGGGGCGGCCCAGAGGCGTACCTCAAGTGCAATTACCAATTTCCCTTGACTTGACGGGGGCCCCAATAAAACTCGACGCCACTTAGAGGTCGTACGAGGACTCGTGTGAGGTATCTAGAAGGTAGCGTAGACCCCCCCCCAAACCCCACACAACTTACCACATCTGCCGTCGCAGACGTCCTGGCCCCGGGAAATTCCCCAGGAGGGGGCTGTAACCCCTCCTACCCAGGAAGGGGCCTTGACCGCCTTTCCTTTTCTTTCGGCGACCCATCCTTAGAAGGGACCGCCTCCCCGTTGAGGGGCCAATGGCCACCTCCCCCGAGCGCTCCCATCCGTGCTGGGTGACGCCCACTCATAGGGATCTTCCAATTAGTGCTCACCGATCATGACCTTACCGCCACAGGCCGGATAGTTGACCGGCTATCCGGACCCCCCACAACACTCCTACCTAAAGGTCATGGTATAACGTTTTTAGCCATGCTAAGAAGTCTCCTATGAGTAACTCATTCCCCACCCGAGACAAATGCACTCCATCCCCCAAATACATACTGTCATCATTAATACACCCATGCGAAATAGAATGCAGTGTCTTGGAACGGAACAACCTACTCACTTTGTTATTAAGCTTTCTAACAGAATGATTTAAAGCAGGAACCGAAATAGCCCCCCGCCACACTTTTCGTGGGATCATATGGGACCACGCAATTGTGCACCCTTGAACTCTCCTCGCTAACCAACTTACAGTGGAAAGCATCGCCTCAAGAAGAAGTCGTCTACCAGTGGTGACCAAATCATTACCCCCAAGATGTACTATGACTACAGACGGCGGTGACCTCGTCCGCCCTAGCAAACCCTCAAAAAATGATTGAAACTGGTCAATACAGAGACCGCCTCTTCCGTAGAAGGACACACTGTACCCGTATTCCCCAGCTACGTGAATCATGTCACCTGCCTTGAATACGTCTGCGGCACGTCTCACGTATGAGTGGCCCACGACCCACACCTCCTTTTTCACAGCCGGTGATGTCTGACCGCTGGCCCGGTGTTGGGTCGACTGCAAAGTCCGCCCCGCCTCGTAGGCTTGCGCAACTGAAAACCAAACAAAAACAAGAAGCGTGAGTACATCGTTACAGCTTCACAACATGTGCAACCGCACATACCTTTTATAACAATTGGAGGACCAACGCCCCACCCGTTTAACTTGTTCCACATTCAGACCCCTGGCTGTAGCTTCTGTAGCAGCCCCTATCCGAAAGGAATGGGTCCCAAACTCGCCCGGGTTCAAGCCCGCAGCGGCAATCGACATCGCAAGCACCCGCTGAAACTGAAACTTTGTCAGTGGGGTGGCGTCAGCGTGTCTCAACAAGGTCCCCCCCCATGATGCCACCCTTCGTGCTAAATAATCTTCTAAACACTTTACCGGGCACATGGAGGACCCGGGAATCCTGCGTATGATTACGCAGTCACCCATCCCACTTTGATCGGTCTTGGACCTGACAAATGAGACCGTCATTGTCTCCCCTCTGATCTGGACGTGCTCCTGGCACAATCCTCCTGTCACATCCTGCTTGTTCCTCGCCACTAGTTCGCTTACCCGCATAGCCCCATGGAATGCCAGCGTAAAAGCGGCTCGGAATAACACTGTCTCAAACTGAGATGAACACGTAGCAGGGAGTCTGGATAATAACTGGGCCAGCCTATCCAAACCTATCGGGCGCCTCTCGTCTACTCTGCGACCCTCAAGGCGTTGCCACCCCGTAGCGCTTTCTGTACAACGAAAGACGCTGTCGGGTCATGGATCCCATGAGCCCTATCAACAAAGGAAATGGCAGCCCGATGCCTCTGAGCCGTGGCCACCGATTTCCCGACCAGATGTAAGGACATCAGAAACTTTACCACCCACTCCTCCTGGCCCCAAAGCTCCTCTCTATCAGTCCCCAAAAAGGCTAAATAGGACCGGAACGCCCCTTCATATGCCTTCCTCGTCCTGGGTGCTAAACTCTCTCCCACGAGGTTACGAAGTTCGGGGCACCGAGAGACCAGAGAGCTTCGGGAAAGGGTGCCGGCTCCGGGTCCGCTGTGGGAAGAAAACCCCAGAAAGCCTGCATACGAAAACGAGACAGTGCATCAGCCGCCTGGTTCATTACCCCTGGGACATGTCTTGCTCTGAATAGCACATTCAATTGCATACACAGTAAAACAATTTCCTTGAGCAGTCTCAAAATCCATTTGCATCGTGCTGCCTGGCTATTGATACACTCGACCACGGTCATATTGTCAGACCAAAATACCACAGAGTGATCTTTGAACCCTTCGGGCCAAGTTCTCAGGGCCACTAAAATGGGGAAAAGTTCCAGGAAAGCAATGTTACTTGTCAGTCCACTGTCATGCCACCATGTCGGCCACTTTTGTGCAGACCATCTTGTGCCGAAGATGGCACCAAAACCTATGCTCCCTGCCGAATCTGTCCACAGCCCCAGCTCCTCAGAGGACACGGCCGGTTTGTTCCAGACGACTCGACCATTGAAATCCACCAGAAATGCCAACCAAATGCGCATGTCCTGGCGGACCTCTGCCGAGAGCCTTGTGCGATGATGGCCCTCCTTCAGGCCGACCATGGCTTGAGCAATCGAACGGGAAAAGGGGCGGGCCATTGGTATAACCCTCAGGGCAAAATTCAACTGGCCAACTAACTGCTGTAATTGATGCAGCTTAACCTTAGGTCCACTTATACACATTTGCAGGGATGTCCTGAACTTTGACACTTTGTCAGCTGGTAAACGAAAACAACCTTCTCCGGAGTCTAACTCGATCCCCAGAAACTCGAGGCAAGTGGAAGGCCCCACAGTCTTACCTGGTGCCAATGGCACGCCAAACTGATTCATCAAGACACAAAATTGCGCCAAAGCCTGCCCACATTCCGGATCCCCGGCTGCCCCCAGGAACAAAAAATCATCAAGGTAATGCATCACACGTTGGAAACCCGTCTTC
Source organism: Lissotriton vulgaris (assembly GCF_964263255.1). Classification (NCBI taxonomy): domain Eukaryota; kingdom Metazoa; phylum Chordata; class Amphibia; order Caudata; family Salamandridae; genus Lissotriton; species Lissotriton vulgaris. The sequence continues at coordinate 358,250,499 of NC_141697.1, read as the reverse complement.
CTTGTGAAGACCCATTGTAGAAAACTACTGAATTTTTCGAAATAGGCACAAGATATAGAGCACCCCATCGGCATACACCTATCCATGTAATAATGACCCTGAAACATGAAACCTAGGAGACGCTGATCGTCTGGATGTACCGGGAGCAACCGGAACGCTGACTCAATATCAGATTTTGCCATCAGCGCCCCGGGCCCCAGGCGATTCAAAATGGCTACGGCCTCATCGAAGGATGCGTACCGCACCGAACACACTTCCGGGTCTATCGCTTCGTTTACGGAAAGACCACGTGGGGCTGATAAATTATGTATCAGCCGAAACTCACCCGGGTCCTTCTTTGGGACCACACCTAAAGGGGAAAAAACAAAGTTAAGAACCGGTGGTACACTAAACGGACCGGCGACTCGACCTCGAGTAACCTCCTTCCTGATCTTATCCTGTACCACGGTCGTATGCTGGAAGACCGATCGCTGATTTTTACATTTCTCTACACCTTGAAAGTCCCCCACTGGGATGCGGAAACCATAAGAAAACCCGTTCCGCAACACCCCAGCAGAAGTACAATCCGGGTATTCACTGAGCCAAGGAATCATTGCCAAGGTATCAATCGGGGTAGGTAAAGGCGCCCCTCGGACTATGTTAGACCTGTTTGGCGCCTCCTCTACCCCCGTTATCACCCGTTTTGGCTCTGCACGTGGACTCAGGATGGGATGATTGCCCACACCCACTACATTCGTGTCTAAATTTGCACGATCCCTGGGGCCTAGTACATTTACCCCTGTTGAAGTTCCAACAAACCCCCCTTTTTCCTGTATTGCCGGCAGGCCTCGAGTAATTGTCGGTACCCGCACCTGATCGAAAGGGCGTCCCCGCATACTGGCGGGAGGATTCGCCAACGTTACTCCCTACTAATGGCAATTTTAACATACCAGTATCCTCCATTTTGGACCATGACACAGAATCATAACAATCCCACGTTAAGTTTTTATCATGTTCTTTAGCCTTTCTAAACAGGTTATCATAGCAGAACCAATGATTACCCTCGTGTGATACCGAGTACCCCATGATTCGTGACTGATAAATCGGCAATTCGGGTAACAGATCGGGCCTTAGTTCCCCCAAGATCGATGTAAAAACCCCCCACGCTTTGCCCCAATTGCCAATGTTTTCATTTACCTTAAAGGCGGCCATTTTTGCGCGCCAAACACTCGGATGCATGAGATCCTTCTGGCCCTTAACATGCTCCATCTCATAGTGATCAGTAAGCAGCGAGAAGATGTTTACGTACTCCCCTGCCCATATCTTCTCTTTAATAGCCAAAGGAACATGCTGACGCAACTTTTCCCTACGAGAGGGTGCTGACTCATCCCTCGCAATCGGCAATGGCCGCTTACCTGAACCGGACGCTGCCTCTGCTACTGAACCCGTCCCCTGTGGCTTCTCTACTGCGGCAGCCGGCGTGGACACCTGCGCTGCTTCCCGTGACTCACGCAGTTGCTTCATCAGCACCTGTGCGTCGACAGCCGTGGCGCCCTCGCTACCTTTTCCCAACCACGCTGCTAATTGTGCTGCCAGCTCGGGCGGCATATCTTCCCCGGACACGGGGGTGACCACAACGGGAATCGGATTCCCTTCCTCCGGCACGGGAGTGGGTGCCTCGAGCGGGGTACTGGGACCCGGGTTGTCTCCCCCAGCTGCTCCCCTCCTGGGCCTCTTGTTTTTCCCTCCCGGGGCTGCTCCCGCCAAAGGACGTTTCGGTCCCCCTTCCTCGTCTTTATCCATTCGCCTCTTTAGTTCGGTCACCTCTTTCATGAGAACGCGCAGCATCTGGTCAGTAGTCATGCGCTTTCCCGCCTTCTTCGGCATTCTCCAACAGAGTATCTGAAAAACAAACAAGAACGATTACAACGCTCAAAATTGGCTCTTCGTTCCGTCTCGAGCTCACGTGCAGCGAGGAGGTGCAGCTTCAGAGCACCAGGAACAAGAGGATGCCTTCTGATCTTGCTTCTCCTTTTATCCGTCTTCAGGGCGGGCGTAAACCCGCCCCTGCCTGCCCCAAGGGCGTGGCCAGCCGCGTCAGTGTCTAGGCCAACCCACTCTAGGGCGGGAAAAGGCGCGCCCCGGCTACGCCGCTTCGGGCATACCAGCCGAGACTCGCCTCCCGCCCAAGATGGCTTCCCGGGGGGATCGTGGTACTCCGCCATACGTTCGGGGGGACCGAGTGGTCGCCCCTTTCCACACTTGCCCTTTACAGATCTAGGGGGATCCCATCAGGGCCGGGTGCCTTGCCCTCTTGCTTGTCAGTATGGCCATGTTAACCTCTTCTAATGTAATTTGGAGGTTATTTGTAGGTGCACGCTGTAAGGGGTTGGACTTATCCCCTTCTTTATCTATGGTTTCTATCTGATTACCAGAATTGTGGTTATTAAAGATTATGGCAAAGTGATCTACTGTTATGGCTATTTCTATTTAGGGAGTGTCCACTGGGTCCAAAAAGGGTGCCCGGACAGCCCTCCAGAAGGCGCCCCTTCCTTAGATTTAGCCGCTTCCTGTAGGGTCTGCCAGTGCTCCTCCTTGAGTTCCCTTTTGCATTCTTTTATTGTGTTTGTATAGCCCTTTTTTGCCTCGCTCAATGTAATTGGGTTCCTCAGGATGTTGTGGGTCTCTTTTTTCAGTATAGAATATGCTTTAGTGCACTTTGAGTCAAACCAGCCTTTTGTTTTTTGTTTCTCAGAGTTATTAATAGTTCTCCCTAACACTTCCTTTATTACTCTGGTAACCCCTTGGAAAGATGCCAGGACTGACTCATTCGTTGCATTTTCCTTTAATATGGCTTCTATGGGTAAGATGCTTTTTACCACTACTTTTTGTATTATTTATAGTGGATCTTCCAGCTGCCATTTTAATGCATATCCATTTTTTCTGATCATTGTCAATTGTTCAGGGGGACGATGTTATTACAATCTTGGTTAGCTTTACTGGTCCGCAGGTTCAGCCCTAAGTTCAAAGGGAAATGATCACTCAAAGTAACATCATGAGTAGCAAATTGATTTGTTTTTGACGGCAGATTAGAAGAGAGTAAAATATAATCTATCACAGTAGCACACCCTCTCCAATGGAATGTACTTTTGAAAGGCGCAGAGTTTTTACTTAATTCATTTGCATAGCTTAAGTCATGCTCACATACCAATTCTTTTAAAACATTCCCGTATTGAGTGTGTGTGAAATGGGTTTCACATTTGCCATCTTTGTTCATAATCCAACAGATATTAGTAACATTTTTAGGACATAATGCAATATTAAAATCACTCCCCCAAATGATAAACATATCCCCTCTGGCTTCTTTTGCAAGTTTTACTAGGACATTTAAGAGTTTTGTAATAATTCCAACTATTGTATCAGACGGTGCATTGTTATAAAAATGTATCAACATTAGTCTTTGCTTACCCCCCATACATTTCTCCAACAATTGATAATTGACGTCTTCTAGTTTCAATGTAATTCTCCCTATACTTAGCATGTTAGACACATAAATAGCCAGCCCACTCTTTGCCCTCCCATATTTTCCTCCAACTGCAGGCATTAGATAAGAGCGATAACCACTCAGACGTGCTGGCTCTATTAACCACGTTTCCTGCAAACATATAATTTGAAACCCATCTATTAATTTTCGCCACTCTGGGATTTCTAACTTAGTTTGTAGGCCTGTCACATTCCAGAAAGTCACTTTTAGCAACTTATTATGACCAGTGCAGATTCCATCTAAAGTATTTGCCTCAACCACAGAGTTGTTAACTTTAAGTTCTGATGCAGGAGAACCATCAGTCGGTATTTCCAGTGAGGGCGTATTTAAACTTTGTGTTTGTGGCACACTAATTTCTTTGAGTGAATCTTCATCGTCTAAACTATTCAGACTTTCAAATCTATTTGTGGTAGTAATGTTATAACGAGAATTTGTCGGATCAGCCCAGTTCATAAATTCCCGCACTTGGGACGGTTTATAGAAATACCCAAGTGAGACCACATTTATGCCTCGTGGATTTATCAGAAAGCTTCCAAGGCGTTCTAATATTGTTTGTACCAAATGTGTTGAAACAACGTTAGAACTATACAATCCCCTACTATGTTTGTAGGAGTTTTCCCCACCCATGCTATTCTTCCCGCCATTTTGTACTCCAGAAACAGCGCTCTATCCAATCCTGTCCTTGTATTTAGCTAGCATGAGTATTTATTTCTCAGGGTCTCCCAAGAATCTCTTTCTTGGCTAGTTAACTGCTGGACATTTGTTAGTATTATAGAATATGGGGTTGCTTCTGGAGGGAGTTCTAAGCAGTTTATATTTTGTTCATTATTGGTCTGTATAGGGCATCATAGGGGTTAGCTAGCTTGGGGGTAATGTGTGGTAACTTCTCTCAATTTGGTACTCGGCAGATTATACCCATCATTTATTTGTCTCATAATATGCTGTGGTGGGAAACTTTGGGCTGTTGGTATTCTTTGGTCCCTAAAGCCCGGGGGGATCATACTGCCTGTCATTTCCTAGATCAGGTCTTTCGCTAGTGTCTGCGTTATTCTTATTTACTAAGGTGCTTGTTACTGTTGAGCTCTTTGTCGCCATTTCATGCAGTCTAGGTCTCCTTATAGCCTCAATTTTACTACTCTCCTGGTCATTGCATACTATATTTTTCCCCTGAATCTTCTCTAGGATTATTTCAATCTTTCTTAATCTTTCATCCATCTTACTCAGCGCTTCTTTGATTATCATTTCTAAATCCTTTATCAGCGATGGAAATTAATTTGACTCGCTATTGCTATGACTATGACATGGCTCCTTATCTGTGGGGGTTTTCCCTGTCTGTCTTGTTTGGGGCTGATTTATTGGCTTTTTTCTTTTTGATGCTTTTTTCTGTTGTCTTGAGGAGGTTATAATTAGAATCTGGAAAATCCCCTTTTTCAGACAAATCCCACACTCAGGATTTTTCATCCGTTTAGAGGGCGGTTGATACCCTTCCTCATCTTTGTCATTAACCCACACTTGGTCTGTTGTTAATTGGACACAGCCATTTCCAGGCAGTGTTTTCGTTAAAAATGTCTCTACTTCTCCCATTTCAGCCTGAGTACTTGATCGTTGTGTCTCTCCCCTGGCTTCTGCATTAAGTGTCTCTTCCACTGTGCTTACTTGCTTTTCAATTGCCCCCACAGCACCCGTCAAATAGTTCAGTGGAGAGGTAGAGTTTTTCGGGTCTTTTTTTGAGACCAGGGTTTTCACATTCATTTTACCATATTCTGTCTTTCGTTTCCCCATCTTAGTAGTGGAAAGTAGGTAATACTGTAATGCTTTTGACCAGCCACCAAGCTTTAGTTACACCAAGTTACCCAAAAAAAAACACTTCTTAAAAGTCCGCAACTGAGATATTTAGCAAGCTTCCTGAGAGTGTAAACTTCCAGGTAGTCTTGCCAAGTGGCTTTCAGGTACTCAGTCAGTCAGTCAGTCAAAAACTCTTTATTCGATTAATTAAAATCATAAAATAAGCACAATACATACATACAAAATAAAAATAAATACATTTAAAAACAAGCATACATGTACAAACATTAATTTATATACACAATATGTATTACATGGTTCATGGGGAAACAATTAATACAAAAATATCTCCAGTTGTACTAAAAACTACTATTAAAAACAGTTTAACATTTATAATAGTTTCTGTTCCAAGGTTATGGGGAAGGGGTTCAATTCAATTCATATGTAGAGTTATTTTGTTTTTCATTCTTGCTGCAGCCATCAGAAAACTAGCTATGCTAAAGATGACCCGCACACTGTTCAATAATTGCAAATACAGTAGTGCAGGCCTCACCTGTAGGAAACCCGCTTCTCGTAGTATGGGCAACAAGAATTTATTTTGTGCCTCCGCAAATTTATCACAAAACATAATTAAGTGAAGAGTGTCTTGTGTCGAGAAGTTGTCGCAAGAACATGCTGGAGAATCAGATGGCTTGCCCCAATGTTGGTAGTCACCCAAAACAAGGTGAATCAGGTTAAATCTGAACCTTGTCAGCAAGAAGCAGTGGTATGGCTTTGTTACAATCCTAAGGTAGGGTTCTATGTGGGGCGAGGACTGCAGAGCATAAATGCTTCTTACTCCTGGTTTTTTAAGTTCTACCTCCTCCCTATCTGCCTCTGCCATGATTCGGAAATTCTCTTTGATCCATCCCAGATCCTCTTTCTTGATTCCCTCTGGGGTGTTAAACAGGTCCGGGCGTCCCACCCTGACACACGCCGCTCTAACGTATGCCAGCCAAGGGATGCTATATGCCTTGTCGAGGGCCAGACAGTCTTTGAGGATGAGATGATTAAGAGTAATGTCCTCATTAAGCCATGTCTTTGCCCAACAAATCAACGGCGCTACCTTAAGATAGTCTGTAATATATCCCATACCTAGTTCATAATGTACTGCCATGGTCGACGATGACTGAGGTACCGCCAGCAGTGATCTGAAAAACTTGTTTTCTACCAGTTGAATTTTGTCCACATGAGCATATCCCCATAAGGTACTCACCAAACCAGACCGTTCACAGCCGTGGTATGATATGGCACCACTAAGGGGTGACCCAGCCCGGCCTTCTCCGGTCACAGACGGACGGACGGTACAGACCCGGGCTTTGCCTGTGCGCGACCCACACGGCATTGGTGTGCCGTTCTTTTTAGCACTGTAAATCAGGCAAGCTCCTTCCTCCTGGGGGGAGCGCTGGGCACCAGGTGGCTTCTGGGACGTGTAAGCAGTCCCTAACAGTGGCAGCAATCAGGAAAGTGACACTTCACACCTCATCTTCTCAGTTTTCTAAGGGAACATTCCAAGCTATTAAGTTTCTTGCAGTGCGTCCTTCCTATGCCACTATTTTCTTCACTTTGTCATGGCTGTTGGAGTGCCAGGCTCCACGACTCCCTCCTTCCTCGCAGCCTTGACTCCCAGGCTCTCAACCACCGAGCTGGTGTTTCAGCGATTTTCAGCCGATTTGCGGCAATTCTCTCCCGCAGCAATTTTCCCGCAGTGCAGGGCTCTTCCTGCTCTGCTCTGCCCCCGCTGCTGCTGCTTGCTGCTTGCTCGTAGACCGAAATGAGGACAAAGACCTGGACTACACTGGAAGAAAAGCGTCTTGCAAGAGTACTGAAATGAGTACTGACATACACATACTCTATAGCATTCTCAGGCAAAAGCATTGTATCTGTTCACAGATATTTTTCACCTCCTCAACAGGGATGTGATGTGCACTATAAATGCAACTACTATACATTACAGTACAGTACAAAACAGCTCACAAACCACTCCATGTACCAGTCTATGTTAGAATCCTCAAATTCAGATCCAGGAGATGCCAATTCTCAATTGTACTGTGAGGGCAAACTAATGGCAGATTGTATTATATATAAATATGCCTAGTATGACATAACAGCAAACATTTTGGAGAATATTTATTGTCTGTCCTTAACATGTCAAACGGATAGTAGGGAACAGACTCATTAGGAGAAATACCGGATTCTAGAAGTAAGATTAAACCCACTTCTCTATTTGGAGTCATGGCCCTGTCAAATTTGAAAGTCTCCATGATTACAATGACAGAAAAAGTCATAATGAATTCACCTGCCATACCCTTTGTACCAGGAGACTTATAGCCAAGAAGGTCGTAAGTTTCAGAACGATCACATCAGTAGGATCAGTAAGATCAGGCATGTCCTATGGTCCGTGGGGTCCGTGGGTCCGTGGGTCCGTGGGGCCCAGGAGCAAGTGCCTGTTACCTACTGACACACCTGAATGTATAGGAGTTTAGGAACTTTCTTGATTTTGAATTTATTTGGCAAGCGACTGACCATTATTCTAGAACTGTAGCAGTTTGCTGTTTGAATTTTCTGACTTTGCTAACTTTTTTCCTTTCTCTCTGTTGGCCCACTAACCAAAAAGAGCTCTCTAAGCGATGCCCACTCTCCAGAGGGCACTTCCTTTTGATTTTAAATGAAACTCATCAAAGTTGTCAGATTTTACCTAATAGGGCATAGTTTACAGTGATATCTTACACTTAATGGAGCGAACTAATTACTTTTTTAGATGATTGGTATGTCCTTGTGGTGTCTTAGGCACCACATATGACTTGGCCATCTAGACTGCCATTATGAACACCCTAAATATCTTCCAAAGGGAAAGCTCATGCTCCACTGATCCTCCTAAAGAAATTTTGATTGAAACGTTTACAGTACTCTTGAATAGCAGTAGCTAGATATATGAAATGGAGCATGGTCACACAGTGTCATATGGAATGCACGAAAACATTTAACATTCAAAAGAGTTATTGGTGCATGACAAATACATATGCCATAAGTCTCATCTCACTTATGCGTCATACACAAAGGAGTAGTAAGGATATTACACAAGGATAGTTACAGTTCAAGACATTTTATGAAATATGACAGCAACTTGAGGCAGATGTAGCAGCCATTTTAGGACTCAGGACTCAGGGCCAGATGTAGGTAAATCTTATTTACCGACTCTAAAATACTGAATTTTACCGATTTAGTATTTTAGATTTGGTAAATAAGATGTAGGTAATTATTCGGTAATTTTTACTGAATCGGAATGATTCGGTAATTACCGAATCGGTATTTACCGATTCGGTAATTGCCATTGATTCCTATGGGCCTTGGGAACCTATGGCAATTACCGAAGTGGAACATCACTTACAACGCATTTTTTACAACGCACTACCATTACATCGCAACCATTACAACGCATACCATTACAACGCATTGCGCTGGGGGGCGCTCTAGGATAGGGAATATATTTAATTTACTATCCAACACCTTCCCTGCTATCCACGGGGACTGGAGTTGGAATAGTAAATTAAATAATTCACTATCCAGCGCCTAAAAGCATTATGCGTTGTAATGGACTGTGTGGTAAAAACTGTGTTGTAAAGGCATGCAATGTAAAAGCATGCGTTGTAGTGACACCAATCCATTACCGAATCAGTAAATACCGATTCGGTAAAATTACCGAATTGAGAAGGGGGACAGGGTGACACTTTGACACCCTGTTGTACCCCTGATTCAGGCTTGTGTGCCATGTGACACACATACATGCCCTTAGGGCTTGTCTGTGTGCCACATGGCACAGGTGTACATGCACAGATGTGCATGTACACAGGAATTTGTTATTTACCATGCAATAGTATTACATGGTAAATAACTAATGCTTAGGGGCCTGTGGCACTGTTTGCTGTGCCACTTACATATAGATTTACTGATTCGGTAAAGTTACCGAATCTGTATTTTACAGAATCGGTAAATTTACCAATTCAGTAAATTTACTGATTCTGTAAAATTTAGGGCCCCTACATCTCAATCACCAAATACCGGTCGGTAACGGCCGAAATCGGCCATTACCAACCCATATTTGGTGACCTACATCTGGCCCTCAGTCTCTGGTCCTGCAAAAAGAATAAAAAAAATATAGAGGGGGCACACAGCTCCAATTCTCAAGCCACTTTGAGGACCCAGGTAACCCATCCCCACAAGACCGATATTCTTTTATGGAGAGAGGGATGTCAGGCTGCCCTCCCCTGGATTATGCAAGGCCATTGGGACCCCATGCAGCGGGGCCTAAATATGATGCCGTGGGTGCCCCGGTCCCTTGGGGCAGCGGGGGGAGATTCATGACTCTCACCACCCCTTCTGGCTCCCCTGCTTGCACCTATGAGGCAAGAGCCAGCTGTATTTGTTAGCTCCCACCTGGCAGGAGCAGAATTTCTTTCTGCTTCAGTTGGAGCATACCTCCCCTTGCCAATTAAAAAATGCTTGAGACCTGGGGGGTGGGATTCCCAGGGCCACAAGAAGGCTCAGGAAAGTGTGCTGCATGCCCCATCCCCATTAAAAAATGACTGGTCCTGGGGCATGGGGGCCCCAGAGGTCTTCATTAGGCTCTAAAACGGGGTGTCACATTAACCTATAAAATATTTAGGCTAGAATACAAAATAAACAATAAAAGTACATTAATTTAAATTTAATTTACTTCCAATGCTACAAACCCAACGGGCTGCTGCTACACTATAAATCACTAATACATTTTTTAAAGTTAACTTTTTAAATCACAAACCATATTCTAATTTTTTTAAAACAATTTTAAACAATTTTACTTACAATACTAACACCTACAATTAATATTTTAACTTATATTAAGTTCATCAAAAACAACATTTTTGTAACTATATTTAAGCAACCAACATTACATAAAACAATATTATTCAAATTATATTATTTAGAAAAAAATTGATATTCTTGGCAATGATGTTCTATAACACAATTCTTTTTGTACTAACTGTATTCTTCATATGATAATTAAGTATCACATTATTAAAAACGCAATGTTTTGTGCCGTCACCATTCCAAGCACTATGGCACGATTACTCTGGAAGTTAGATGGCCAATGCAAACCGTCCATAGTGTATACATTATGGGGAGAACACTTCTTCCTGACTGGAATCTGGAGTCACCGGGCACTCAAGTCCATATACATTTGGGAGGCAATGTACTATAACAAAGCCGGAACATAGGCAGACTACCTAGAATGGATTTGAAAAATTAAATTCAACACAAACAAGTGTCAACTGGACCTTTTGGAGGAATTGAAAACTTTAAGGAGAGCAGAACCTCCTGCCACTTTCTCTTATAAAGGATAGGATCTAGCATTTTTATGTGGTCAATAAACTTCATGAGGATCTCCTGAGTACTTAGCCATTGAGGAACTGACAGCAGGAAGGTAGCAAGACCTGGAGTGGATGTCTTGATAAAGGGAAGCATTTGCAATCCTTAACTGGTCCAGTTCCAAAAGTCTATTGTTAAAAAACGTTAGAAAAATGTGGGGTTTTGTCCTTAACGGGACCGAGTAGGACACTATACTAGTATTTATAATCAGAAACACCTGGTCACGGTTGAGTTCTGCTGCTCTTTATTCAAAGCAGATTCTATACCCTAAAATTGAATTCTTGGGTATTGATAAATTATTTTACTGTGCTAAGTTACATCACTTTATACACATTTAAACATTTTTGTCCAAGGTTTATACATTGCCATACATATAAAAATGGATTCTTTACAAACAATTATATACACTCTTTTTACACAACACAATTGCACATTTAACAAATGACAAGACAGTATCTACAAGTCAAAAATAGAAATTCTACTAGTACACTAGTAATTGATTCACAATAAACGATAATGATGATGATGATGATTCATAACAGTCCTACACTAGTTCATTTATCTATACTCAAGGACTGGTTTCACAAAGGCATATTTTTTATGGGCATCATTTTATTAAGTGTGTACACCGATAGAGTGTGCACCGTTATGTTTATGACCCTTTGTGGATAAATAGTTCGTAAAATAGCTGACGCGTTTCCAAACCCGTTTTCTCATTTATCGGGCTTTTCTTCAGGGCTTTTACTGGGTACCTGTAAGTGGATAATGGGGAAAACAATTCAGTTGTGGGACCTTAACTTTACTGAACTTGAACTGTATCGATCGATGGTACGAAAAGTTACCTTGTTACAGCTTGTGCACATGGGTTTGCTTTTTGCTTCGAATTCCGGATGGGCGCATATTATGCTCTGCAAAAGTGAAAGACCACACGTTGTCTCTAACTATATGGAGGGACATTCATTTCTCAAGCGCTTAACAGAATTGTGGCTTAAGGACTTACTTGTATAATTTTCTCTTGATCTTGGATATTGGCAATTATGTTTCTTTCAGTCAGTGGCACAGTTATTGAGGTGGTGGCGGGGTCTGTTAGTTGGTAAAATAAGTGTTTTACTATAACTGAAACGATCAGTTTCCGTTCTGTATATGAAATTCATTTTGCTAGAGGGCACTTACTTTAGACTTCTTTATGGGGCGTTCTGCCGATTTTTCAATTTAATGGCATCACCTCACTCGGTCAGAGTTCTGCCTGGCTGCTTGTGCTGCAGTGTGAGAAAGCTGCATTTAGTTCTCATTCTTTCAATGTATTAGTAATTGGATGCTTTCTAGGATGAAATCTTACCTTTAGGTAATATTATCCCGAATTTCCTTACTCGTTCGACCCGTCTCGCTCACTCCCGTGTTTGGTAAGTGCTGGGTGTGCCGATCACGTAACTTTTGTTGAACTACATTTGTCATGTGAATATGGGAATTGTGGGTAATGTAGTCCAAAAGCTTACTAGTTTGTATTCAGATCCCACTGGTTAAAGATGCGGTCTCGTTCAGAGGACTTTAACTGATTGCAGCTTAAATTTCAGACAATTCATTGAAACCTTCACTCACACAGTTGTATTTAAGTATTAAGTACGCTTCTCTCTTCAATAATATAGTTTCCACATTTCTTCTACGTGGGGGGATTTTAATGCCTGAAAGGACAGACCACCTAAAGTCTTTTTCTGTATGGTTATTATCCACAAAGTGTTGGACCATTGGGGCAGTCATTACTTTCTGTTTTATTCTGGAGCGATGTTGTGCCAACTTCTGGGTTATATTTGTTGGTTGGTTTTCCCGATGTAAATATAGGGGAACACGCAGATTATTACATACACAAGGTTTTTACTTTTGCAATTTGTAAATTCATTGTGAGTCCATTTAATTGTGTTGTGTTCAAAGACTGTTCCCTCAATTGTATTTGCGCAGGATACACTGGTCCCACACTTGTGGTGGCCTTGCACTGGGCTTAAGTTCCATATCGTGCGCAAGTCAGTTTTGGCTTTGGTAGTTCCTAAATCAGCCCTAATTATCTGTTTGCCGATGTTTTTATTTTTCTTAAGTGCAAACATTGGTTTTGAAAACGGTGCTTCTAGGTTTGATATCAGGTGCCAAATTTTTTAGGACAATTGATTTAAATGTGTTTGTGTGAGGGCCATAAGTTGAAACACAAACAAGTTGCTCAAGAGGTTTCTTGTCTCTTTTAGTTAGCAATTCTTCTCTAGGTGTGAACCATGCACGTTTTGTGGCATGTTTTAACATCTTTTTAGGGTAGCCTCTGGCTCCTAGCTGCTCACATAATACTTCTGCATGTGCCACATAATCTTCTTTTCTTGAGCAGTTCCGTCTTATCCTTAGTAGTTGACTGTACTGTAGGTTTGCCTTCAGGCTTTGGGGAAGAAAGCTCTCATAATGGAGAATGGTGTTTTTGTCTGTCTTTTTGTGATACAATGTAGTAGCCAATTTATGGTTTTGTGGAAAGACCTCAACGTCTAAGAATGTCAAGCGTGTTCGACTGTATGCGATGCTGAATTTAATATCTGGATGCCTTGTGTTCAGCCATTTGTGGAAACGGACCAGATGTTCTTCAGTACCGTTCCACTGGCACCAGATATCATCGATATAGCGATACTATTTTGTGATGTGCTCACAGTAAGGGTTGTTTTGATAGACAAACCGCTCCTCATACAGTGCCATGAAGAGGACCGCCATCTCCGGTGCATAAGGACACCCCATGGCGGTCCCCTTCACCTGCATGTAGAACGTGTATATGAATCGAAAATAATTTCGTTTCAATGCTATACTGGGCAACTCAATTATGAATTTTGTGGGGACTCTGTGGTTTTGGCCTTGTTTCCAGGAAAAATTCCATGGCTTCTAAGCCTTCTTCTCGGGGGATCTGGGTATAAAGGGATGTGACGTGAAATGACACCATTAGTTCACAGTTTTTATCAAATGGTAAACTTTCAATTTTTATAATGAAATCAGCGGTGTCTTTGATATATGATTTTACCTCACTCATGAAGGGTTTTAGAAACACGTCCACTTATTTGGCTATAGGTTCTAGAATTGATTCACACCCGGAGACTATAGGTCTCCCGGGAGGATCTTGTAAGTTTTTGTCGACTTTCGGTAAAAAATAGATTACCGGAGTACGTCGATTTTTCTTATTCAGGTAATCAAATTCTTTTCGGCCCAATATGCCCTCGCCCAAACCCTCTTTTAGTTTAATTTGTATCTCGTTCTGGATACTGTTAGTTGGATCATCTGTTAATTTCCTGTACCATTCCTTCAATTTGGCTGTTAGCCTCAGCTATGTATTTGTCTTTTTGCCAAACCACCAGGGCGCCCCCTTTGTCCGCCGGCTTCACTACTATGGATTCATCATTGCAAAGTTGTTTAATTGCTATCTGTTGGTCTTTCGTTCTATTACTCTTAAAAAAGGTCTTTTGCTTACCTAACTGCGTGAGCTTCGAAAGAACCGCCTGTTCAAACGCCAATATTTGTTTGGGAACCATTTGGGCTGGAGGAGTAAATGACGATTTGTTAGATAGATTTGATGGCTCTAAAGGTCTGATGTTCTCTCTATTGTAGAAAAAAGTTTTTAACCGTATTTTTCGAAAAAGTTCTTGCGCTTCTATTTTTAGATTTACTATGTCTGTTTTGGACGTTGGGACAAATTTTATCTCGAGTTCAAGGACAGATTGCTCATGGACAGTCAATTGTTTGGTGGAAGGATTAATGATAGATGAATTTTCTATGTTTTGTAATAGTTTTTGCGAGTTCTCATCTCCCATGCTTGTAGTTGGGGTTTGAACCTTACTTGGCCTCTGCCTTCGCCTTTCTCTAAAAAAGAATTTGTGTGTTCTGAAGTACCTTCCAGGGGGTCTTGTTCACCAGCAGAGTCGGAGGATGAACTGTCTGAAAAAGTCAGGAAGCGATTTTTAGATCGTCCTTGGTATTGGGAAAGGACACAGCGAGATTATTGTTGTGAATAATAATCTTCCCTTAGGTATGGGTATACAGTCTCTATATTGAATGTTTTGACGTCCTTTTCAAACTTATTTGTTCTGAAATTCATCGTATTGTCCTTGAACGGTTGAATCTCCTTTTCTATTTTATCAAGAAGAGCCTTTGCTTCAAGCACACTATGATTGTCATTGATTGCTTGCACTAAGGCGTCTATCTCCTCCTGTTCTTTTAAACAAAGTCTTTTTGCAGTCTCTACTGTATGGACCATCAGGTCCCGACTGCACTTAGTGGCGATATAACTAAAGCCTTTTTTATAAACTGGGTCCTCTGTAAAGATCACTGTATTGTTCCAGATTTCAGATGTTCAAATGAAAAGTGCCCATGTAACTCAGTTCGGATATCTTTTTTTATTCAGACGCACTCATTTGTCTGTCTCATTCTGCTGTTGGGCATTAGTGCTGAGTTTAATTGACGCAAAAGGGGAAGGTCCTGAAACTAAATTTTTAATGTGTGCTTCTGAGAAAGACAATGTTTCTTCCTCGGACATAGTTCAATAGGCTGGGATGCAGCCTATTGCATGGAAGGTTCTCAAAATTTGTTTTTCTGAAAAGCAACTATTTGCATGGTAGACCCTCGCGGAAGATTTACCGCTCTAAACAATGTTAGAAAAATGTGGGGTTTTGTCCTTAACGGGACCGACTAGGACAATATACTAGTATTTATAATCAGAAACACCAGGTCACGGTTGAGTTCTGCTGCTCTTTATTCAAAGCAGATTCTATATCCTAAAACTGAATTCTTGGGTATTGATAAATTATTTTACTGTGCTAAGTTACATCACTTTATACACATTTAAACATTTTTGTCCAAGGTTTATACATTGCCATACATATAAAAATTGATTCTTTACATACAATTATATACACTCTTTTTACACAACACAATTGCACATTTAACAAATTACAAGATAGTATCTACAAGTCAAAAATAGAAATTGTACTACTACCCTAGTAATTGATTCATAACAGTCCAACACAAGTTCATTTATCTATACTCAAGGACCAACCAACAGATAACCCAGAGGTTGGCAAAACATCACTCCAGAATAAAACAGAATGTAATGACTGCCCCAATGGTCCAACACTTTGTGGATAATAACCATACAGAAAAAGACTTAGGTGGTCTGTCCTTTCAGGCATTAAAATCCCCCCACATGGAGGAAATGTGGAAACTATAATATTGAAGAGAGAAGCGTACTTAATACTTAAATACAACTGCGTGAGTAAAGATTTGAATGAATTGTCTGAAATTTAAGCTACAATCAGTTAAAGTCCTCTGAACGAGACCGCATCTTTAACCAATGGGATCGGAACACAAACTAGTAAGCTTTTGGACTAAATTGCCCACAATTCCCATAATCACATGACAAATGCAGTTCAACAAAAGTTACATGATCGGCACACCCAGCACTTGCCAAACACGGGAGTGGGCGAGATGGGTCGAACGAGTAAGGACATTCAGGATAATATAACCTAAAGGTAAGAATCCATCCGAGAAAGCATCCAATTACTAACGCCCCGTAAAGAAGTCTAAAGTAAGTGCCCTCCAGCAAAATGAATTTCATATACAGAACAGAAACGGATCGTTTCAGTTTTAGTAAAACACTTTCTTTTACCAACTAACAGACCCCGCCACCACCTCAATAACTGTGCCACTGACTGAAAGAAACATAAATGCCAAGATCAAGTGAAAATTATACAAGTAAGTCCTTAAGTCACACTTCTGTTAAGCGCTTGAGAAATGAATGTCCCCCCCATATAGTTAGAGACAACGTGTGGTCTTTCACTTTTGCAGAGCATAATATGCGCCCATCCGGAATTCGAAGCAAAAAGGAAACCCACGTGCACAAGCTGTAACAAGGTAACTTTTCGTACCATCAATAGATACAGTTCAAGTTCAGTAAAGTGAAGGTCCCACACTGAATTGTTTTCCCCATTATCCGCTTACAGGTATCCAGTAAAAGCCCTGAAGAAAAGCCATATAAATGAGAAAACAGGTTTGGGAACGCGTCAGCTGTTTTATGAACTCTTTATCCACAAAGGATCATAAACAAAACGGTGCACACTCTATCGGTGTACACACTTAATAAAGGTATGCCCATAAAAAATATGCCCTTGTAAGACCAGTCCTTGAGTATAGATAAATGAACTAGTGTAGGACTGTTATGAAGCAATTACTAGGGTACTAGTACAATTTCTATTTTTGACTTGTAGATACTCTCTTGTAATTTGTTAAATGTGCAATTGTGTTGTGTAAAAAGAGTGTATATAATTGTATGTAAAGAATCAATTTTTATATGTATGGCAAAGTATAAACCTTGGACAAAAATGTTTAAATGTGTAAAAGTGACTTAGCGCGATAAAATAATTTATCAATACTCAAGAATTCAATTTTAGGGTATAGAATCTGCTTTGAATAAAGAGCAGCAGAACTCAACCGTGACCGGGTGTTTCTGATTATAAATACTATTGTTAAAAAACAGCATTTAAGTCAACACAAGGATATATATCCTGGAAACAGAGAGAAATTTGCCCAACACACCCTGTTGAGAGATGGATTTTATTTTACCCACATTCCAGGTTTTCCACATACCGAAGTAATGGTGACTGTTTCCCAAAATCGTAATGTCCCCGCACAGTTGAATATGTGGTAGGCAAGAGCCCTCAAAAAGCTTCCAGCTTTTTAGGAGAAACAGGCCAAAGGTGCAAAAAGCTTCTTGCTAGAGGAAGACTTCAAAGGAATGAAGAAAATTAGGAATCAAATGTTGAAAAGGAATGCCAAATGGACAGTACTTAATTTGAGCTGGTAGTTGCTGGTGTTGTAGCGCCACTGGGCCCATTTTTCTATTTTATCCCTTTATCTCCTAGCACTACACTTCAAGTATATCTACTTACACTTCTGATGGGTCTTGAATCATGCCGAGAGGGGCTGGACATTGAGGATCCAATCCAGTTGTCCGATGAGGTCCAGGAATTGGGTAACTGACCTACAAAATAATATTTAGATTAATATACATACATCTCAGAACTAAGATATACACGTAAAGTATTATCACAGCTAGACCCAATCTCCTGAAGAAATTCAGTCAAACTAAAATCATGCAAACTAATAATTCAGTTAGAGAGATGCAGAATAGTAACATTTGTATCTGCTGTCCAGAGATCTCTCTGTTAGAATTCCCATCCCTCCTTAATACCCCAGTTGGAATGCACAATCAATTATTAGAGATGAATCATTGAGAGACAGATACAGGATTTACTTAAGGTTAGATTTTTAGCTGCAAATTTAGAGGAGTAAATACATCAATATCAGGCATTGAAAATTAAGAGTGCAGAATAATCAAATTAATCTCTTTGAATGTCATTAATTACCAAAACTCTGGAAGAGTTCAGGAATGAACATGAACCATATCAGCTAAAGGTACTTACCCATGAGAGAAAGAACTCCAGAAACAGTGCACATAGTGTATGCTTCATCCAAAGGAAAACCAATATAGTCTGCAAAGAAGAAGCAAATGATATGTCTCTTAGTCCGTGGAAAAGAGCAAAGATGTCCTATCCGTCACATCAAAGTATAATATAATACTCAAGTTCGGGGGTGCCACCCCAGGGGTCACCTCATCTAGTCAGACCACTCAGTCCATTGGTCAGTCGTGTAGGGTGATTATCATGCAGCATGAAGAAGACATATATTATAGCAAAAAGGTGGTGATCATCGCATAAGCTGTCAAACCATCCAGTGTGCACAATTGTCAAACAATACTCCTTTAGTAAAAGCACAAGTGAGTTCAAGCTGACAGTTTTCCCATGGCAGATGTTTCCAAACTAATGAAATTGTTGCAAACAGTCCTAGTATGCAAATGGAAACTCTCCCAATGAGACATATTTTCACTTCACAGTGTAAGTTTATGTAGCCTTTCCATGATAACAGAATCAAGCAAAGTAAGGAAAATGCAGACGTAATTGAATATGGTTAATAAAATACAGAATATAAAATAATGGAAATATACATTTCATTTAGAGTCTTTTGAGGCCATATAGATATTCTTTCAACTTATTTGCACTTATAAAGCATTTTAGTTTCATTTTAAATAACACATGTAACTATAACATATTACCACATTTTCAAAATACCAATGTGTAAAAAAATTTCAAAACATAAATTATTGATATCGTTTCTAGTAATTTACATTAGTACATGATACAAAATATGGATTATCAGAATGAAACCTTTGAATATCACACGTAAATATCTCTAAACCATATTAGATTTCATTAATTCTTCACACACATAATTATTTTGATAAGAATGGTTAGAAATCTTGTGACACCTAAATACATCACATTTACCTTTTGATTGATACACACTGGATTAGCAACTGACACAGGTTAAGCTAAGAACCTATGGGCCAGATGCATCAAAGGGTTTTGCCCATGTTGTGTCTATGGGAAAATGTGTTCATGCATATGGCCCTATATTACTAAATGCATATGCTTCACTCTACTCTAGAATTTATCTGCATGCTTTTACGATGCAGTAAATAAGTCTTCTCATGATTTGTTTCTCCTGATTCTTCAATGTATAGTTAGCACAGTTGGGAGCCGATTCTGATCCTGGATTTTTATTTTCCATACAAATCAGATCCGTATTTTTTTCCATACAAATTGTACAAGTCCCTTCCAACCCGTGTAGTACGATTCGTACGGGAAAAATACATACAGATCGGCCCGATCCTTACAAATCGGATCGGGAAAAGCTGTACGACGCGGACTTGTAAAAAAGACCATACAATTTGTAAAAAGGCTGTCCAACCCGTCAAGTACGATTCGTACCGGGTTGTCAGCATACGATTTGTATGGAAAATGGCCTGAATACGGGTAATGACTCATATCGGGCAATGAAGCGAACCCCTATACGCCTCGTACCCTGGTATGGCTCGTTCTGGGGGTACAACTCATACCGGGGTATGGGTCGTATAGAGGTATGAGGCGTACAGGGATCTCCCCACATGTGAGGCGTGTGTATGGTGCATACCTCAACATCGCGCATGTATGCACCGTACATAAGCTATTTTGGGGTACGGTGCGTACACAGGCGATTTCGGGGTACGGTGCGTACATACGCGATTTTGGGGTACGGTGCTTGTACGGTGCGTACACGACCAGTACCCCTTCATCGCGTATATACCCCACTTTCCGTGTCATCTGTACGCACCTGTATTCATGGGGTGTATGACACGTACTTGGGGGCGTCTGTCTCGTACTGTTTTCGGCGCGTACAAGGTTTTACCGGCACTTTTTGGCTCCTGTAAAAAGAGAGCCGTACGGAGTGCCGTTTGTACGAATCGTACTTGACGGATTGTACGCTGCTGCCGGGAATACATGGGGACGTCGCTTACAGAGCAATCCGAATCGGAATCGCTTGTATATACGAGTTGTATGGTCTTATTTACAATTTGTATGGAGTGCGTCTATATGTACGGATCGTACTTACTAGGTTGTAGGGGAATCCTTACAGTAAGGATTCCCCTAAAACCTAGTAAGTTGTATGGGGAAAACGCTCCATACCACGATTTGTACAGCGTTCTTCAAGGATCGGAATCGGCCCCTTGGTGTACGTTTTGTCATTTTTCTCTTAGATGTGTCATAATCGGTTTTGTGTGTCAGGTAAAGGGATTTAGCAGTTTATCTGCTTCATCGATCCCCCATTGAATGTGAATTAAGTATTCACAAAATTTTCCCATCTGATGTCACACATTACAATTCTGTAGTCTTCATTATTTTAATCTAGAATTTTCTAAAGCCTTCATTTCCTCATAGTACCCACTTTGTCTTTCTTCCATTCTATTCCAGCTCTTTTCCTTTCTCTAGTTTCTATGTTAGTTTTAAAATATTTATATACCTTAACGTCTTCGCTGCTAGGCCTTTTCCCCCACGTGCAAAGCCTTTTTTGGCTTTTTGGTGTAGTTTGGGCTTAGGCCCCTGTAACTTTTTGTCCACATAAGGTATCCACACCAAATTTCCATCCTTTCCTTCCAACTTCCAGGGGATACGAAAGGTACCCAAGGTTTGTGGATTCCTCTGGAGGAGACTGAGAAATTAGCCAGAATACAGCTAATGTTTGGGTTTTTTGAGAAAAAAGGGAAAATATTTGAATGCAAATGGCATCAACAAAGGGTTTGTGGTGCTACAATCACCATCTTCTAGATTTCAGGCAGACTTTTGTCAGAAAACCAACATTTTCCACCCACACAGTTCTGGCATTTTAGTGTAGCCTATTTTTCCTATTATTTGTGCTTTCAAGCTCCTTCCAGTTAGTGCTAGAAATGGGTGTGAAGCCAAGAGTTGAAAAAAGTGAAAAGTAAACAAAATGATATATATATAGGCATAGACGGCGGGACAGCTGTTAAAGGGACTGCTTTGCTGGTGTGTCCATACCTAATAAAAGGCTTCAGCGCAGCACTGCTGTTTGAGTGCTTCTTGCCTGTGTGCACCTTTGGAGCGTGAGATATATATATATATATATATCTCCACACGACAAAGGTTTGCCCAAAGCGGAGAGACCACAGGAGGTTTTAAGTAGAGCTCTTGTTCTTGTTCTTTAATGGCAGCTTGCAAGCAGACACGGCAACAGTATAATCACACCAAAGTTAAATAGCCAGACGCGTTTCAGGACAGTTGTAGTCCTTTCTTCAGTGGCTTGTGATTCATGGGAGACAGGAAGCACATTTATTCACGCACAAGTCAATGAAAAACACCTGCCTGTGAGGGCCCGGCCGTATGCACAGTCCTCTGGATGTTGAAGTGTGTGATAGTTTTCACCAAGTGGGCGTGCTGCATAAATCCTCCGTATTGCACATTGATAATTCCCAAGTGGGTAGGTGTAAATGCTGTGCATTATCTGCCCTGCTTTGTCACCGCCATTATCGAGCGATCTGGCCCCCTCCGGTGTCAGCTGCAAGGAAGGAGGAGATCGGGCACCTTGATGTTTTCCGGCCGGTCCCGGTCGGGGAGATGGCCCACCGCTGAAGTGCGGGTCCAGAGCTGATACCACCGGTGTCAGCTGCAAGGAAGAAGGAGATCGGGCGCCTTGCAGGAGGGGGCCAGATCGCTCGATAATGGCGGTGACAAAGCGGGCAGATAATGCACAGCATTTACACCTACCCACTTGGGAATTATCAATGTGCAATACGGAGGACTTATGCAGCACGCCCACTTGGTGAAAACTATCACGCACTTCAACATCCAGTCCGTCAACTATGTTTGTGAATGTCTGCATTAATACCCAAGCTAACTCGCACAATGTAACTGACACTGATGAAGGCTTGATGCTGAAACGCGTCTGGTAAACTTTGTGATTAAAATCCTTATGGTGTGAGCACCGACAACTTTGGTTCCACGAGTGAGGTTCTTTGGAAAATAAGTTCTAAAGCTGAGCGTTGTGTTATTGCGGGCGCCCATTACCGCATACCGCACCCACCCGCGAGTGCCTCGATTCCCAGTGGGACAGGGAGCGTATATATATATATATTTATTTGTATATATATATATATATATATATATATATATATATATATATATATATATATATATATATGTGTATATATATATCTATATATAGGTATGTTGAGTTCCCAAAATCGGCAAGCGCAGCGAATGTAGCCACACAAACAAACAGGAACCAGCGAGACCCAGGAAGGTGCAAATTTTTCTTTTATTTAAATTTTAGCCCAGCACCAGTCCACCATGACGCGTTTCGGCTACAGATAGCCTTGATCACATGACAACGTCATGGGGGCTGACCACCCATTTAAAGTGCAAGAGTGCCATCACATGTCATGGAAAACGAAGAAATACTTTTGTTTCCAAAGTGTCACAATCATTACATTGCAGCATAAATGCCGGTATTGCACATAAGTATACAAGTTGATATCCAATGTTTCTAAATTGCGGTAAAATACATGTAACAAAAACACAACTTGTAAAACCTCAGAGATCAAGTGTAATTTATATGAACTCATGGCAACGGCTAAAAGAACTTCTAAAATAAGTATAAAAGTTAAAAGCCTAATAAATAATTATAAATAATTATGTTGCCATTTAAATTGCATCAAAACACTATTGCAAATGCAAGTTAAAGCAAGCAAATGTATGAAAAGTACAAGGAGATAATTGTAAATCCCTGTTATCATGGATTCAAACTGAATTAAAAAAGTATAATGCCCAAGTGGGCTGTACACTAGCACTGAGGTAAAAATTTATATGTGCAAATACGCATAATTAGTTCAAAACATGTCAAATGGCAATAAAGTGCTACCAGAAAGAAATGAAATTTGTTAAATCAATAATCTAAAAAAGATCATATACAAAAAAGGTCAAGAGAGGTCCAGGATGCATGTTAAGATATCTTGTCTCTAGTTCAAAGTTCATATTTACAATGCCGTCACAGTACTGAGAAGAAAGTGCAATGTGCATATAGCAAGAGTTGGCTGAGTACTATACATAGGTGTGGCAATCCTCCCCAGTGTGGAGCCCTTGCGGTGCCTTGGTGTCGAGTGATATAATGTATCGAGTCTCTAGTTTGCGAAGCAGGGACTCTCTATCACCTCCCCTCCTCTGGGGAGGAACACAATCTATCACATAGTATTTCAACAAGGAGGCATCTTTCCCATGGGTTTTCTCAAAATGCCTGGCTACAGGATATGTCGTATCTGCATTGGTAATAGCACGCAGATGCTGTAGAATTCGCTTGTGGACTTGTGGCCTAGTACTGCCCACATATCTAAGCCCACACGGGCATTCTAAAACATAAACTGCAAATTCAGATTTGCAGTTTAGTTTTTGCTTGATTTTGATTGGAAAAGGGGAAAGTGGTGTATTGACCTCAGACTTGCTGATACCGTATTTGCAGGCTTTACAGGTAAAACACTTCAGGAATCCCTTGCTATCATTTAGCCATGATCCTGTGATCACCTCTGGGCTGCTTGAAACCAAACTGTCTTGCATCGACCGGGCTTTGCGATAGGTAATGCTAGGATATTTGGGCATTGTGGGGCCTATGACAGGGTCACTAGATATTAAGGACCAATTGTCCTTGATGATTTCATGGATACTTTTTGTTGGTTACTGTATCCAATAATCAACCTTGTCTCTTCACATGATCTATTGATGGGAGGCTGTTGTCGTTCAACTCCTGAGCCCAGAAGTGCTGACCTGTCCATTTTATTGGCCCTCTTTGTAGCATTATCTATGATTTTTGATTTATAGCCCCTTTGAAGGAAACGAGCCCTACAGTGGGATTGTGCCAGCCGGCATTCTTCTTCACTGCTGCAAATTCTCCTGATGCGGAGCATCTCCCCATAGGGGATACTCCGTATCAGGTGTGCTGGATGATGACTACCAGCGTGCAGCAGTGTGTTGCCCGCTGTGGGCTTACGATACAGTTTGGTGTGAAGGCTACCATCTTGGACAAAGATTTCCACATCCAGGAACACAATGGACTGCGTACTGAGGCTACTAGTGAACTGAATATTAAGGTTATTGACATTCAGATCTCTTATAAACTCGCTCACCTCAATTTCAGTACCATCCCAAACAAAGAACTGATCATCAATGTACCTATACCAGAGTTTTACTTTAGTGTTCATGGTGGCAATATGTTCCGTCATAAGGACCTGCTCCTCCCAGTACCCCATGTGCAAACAGGCGTAACTGGGAGAGAAGCAGGCCCCCATTGCCACGCCCCTGGTCTGTAAGAAAAGCTGTTTAGCAAATAGGAAGACATTATTTTCTAGACAAATGGAGATCATATCTAACAACATTTTAGAATGTTCCTGGAAGCAGGCTTCTCTCTTCCCAAGAAAATGTTGAGTAGCTTTCAGACCATCTTGATGGAATATGCTGGTGTATAATGAAGTAACGACCATGGACACCAGAATATAATTAGAATTCCATCTGAAATCAATGAGTCTCCTGAGTAGATCACTTGTGTCTAGGATAAAGGAAGGCAAGCCTTTTACAAAGTCTTGTAAGAAAAAATCGATGTACTTGCTCATATTCTCCAACAGGCTGTTACATGCAGAGATAATGGGCCTTCCTGGCGGCTGCTGATAGTTCTTGTGAACTTTAGGGATGAAATAAATTACAGGAGTAACTGGGTGGTCCTTTTTAAGAAATTTATACTCATCCATGGTCAGCAAGCCCTTACTCCTCCAGGCAGAAAATTTGGAATAGATTTCATTCCTAGCCTTAAGAGCATCCTGCATAGTGATACGCCTGTAACAGTCCCTGTCGTTGAGCTGTTTAAGAGCTTCTTCCAAATACATCTTACGTGGCAATAAGACCACGTTGCCACCTTTATCAGATTGTCTTACCACCAAATGTTTATTTGCCTTGAGCTTCTTTACGAGTTTGTGGTACTCACTGTCCCTGTAATTGTAGCATTTAATTGCATGAGCTTTCTTAATCTGCAATTCCTTCAGTTGTGTGGTGACACGGTCATGAAATATATCCACATTGTCTTTAATCATCAGAGGATAAAATTTAGATTTAAGTTTGAAAGGTGTCGGACATAAGGCAGGAAAAGGTTCACCTCCAAGTGCTGTCTGACTCTCTGTGTGAGAAGGGAACTCCTCTTCCTGGAGTTCCAATAGTTCTTGCGTTAAAGCTGCTCCTAAAGTGGCTGCTTCACTAGAACCACTAGATACAATGTTGACAGAAGCAGCGTCAAGAACCCCAATCGTTATGTTAGAGTCTACTACTGTGCGTGCAGCATGGTGTTTGCGCAGTTTCAATTTACGCACATATTTGAACATGTCTATCTTAGTTGTGGCGTAATCAAAGTCTCCTCGTGGACTGTATGTTAGTCCTAAAGCTAAGATAGATGTCTCTTTAGGGGTCAGAACAGTATCAGTTAGATTAATCACTGCATGAGCATTGATATTGGAGTCCTTAGTAAGGTTTACTGCTGTGGTTGCGCTGGCTGCGCCTTGTTCCACTGCCATCTGGAGCGCGGTTTCCTTTGTCTTCCTCCTGCATTTGCGGCGTTTGTTGCTTTTCCGCCTCTCTGCGCGTTTCCTGTTGTCCCGCTGGCGGCGGCTGCCTGGGTTCCTGAACGCAGGGTTAGTTTTCGATCCTGCTGGACCATTTCCATTTCCTGCGCTGGGGTGAATTTGCGAAACCCCGACCGTAATTGGAGCCTAGCTTCCGTGTCAGACTCACTTTCAGGTTGTGAGCTATCCCCTGAGATCGAGGACACCTCAGTCTGTCCTGTGGTTGTTGTAGTGCCAGTACCGATGTTGGTGGCAATAGTATCATTATTTTGGCGCTGTTTGATGTTGTCATATCGTTTCGCGAACGTAAAGATCTGGCCGTTTTCATAGTCCAGTCTGTCGCATTGAAACTTATACGCTTTCCTCTTTTTAATGACATTTTCCTCTCGCTTAAGTCTTATATTCATTTCCTCTCTATATTTAGTGAGTTCAGGAGAGGGAGGAAGTTTGTCAATTGCGGCATTGATTAGGGCAATTTCATCCAATAGTTTAATTCTGTCACTTTCAGCATACTGGATGAGTATGACCATTAGGCGTTTCGAATTTTCGAGGTTACATTGCGCCCAATCAGCTAACATTTGTGGGTCGGGTTTCTCATAGGAGGGGGCTAGTAAAATGCGCAGTCCACGCAGCACTCGCCCCACCTCTAGATAACCCGTAAGAGAAGTATGCTCCCACCACTTGGATTGTTCACTTTTGCTGCATTTTTCGAGCCGCTTAAACAATTCCTTTACACCAGTACTTTGTTCAGGCACAGAATTTGAACTTGAATTTGGAACGGACTCCCCAGCCGGGGGGTCCGTAAACATGCCCCTGGACGCCTCCACACGCCCCCTCAACGTGTCCGCGGACATGGTGTGTGACAATGGGCAAGTAACTATGGGCACAAAGCAGTCGCACTCCTACCGGCAATGCTCCTCGGAGTCGACTCTGTAACTCCACACAGGGAATCCTGCAGTTAGTCCGTCGCGGCGTTGCTGGTACTCGCACGGTGAGCTCAGGATTCCCGACCAGCCGACGCTGACCTGATGCCCCGAACTGCTTCCGGTCTCTCCTCAGCACGCCTGCAAACAATTCCGCTTTTCCCTGGGGCGTGGCGGCGCCTCCTCACGGAGATTTTGAAAATGTTCCGAAGAAACAATGCTTCTTGCCGCAGCTTGCCCTAAACGTGGAGGGGTCTCGCAAAGTCCGGGGAAGCAGTCCCGGATGTAGATACGAGGTATGTTGAGTTCCCAAAATCGGCAAGCGCAGCGAATGTACCCACACAAACAAACAGGAACCAGCGAGACCCAGGAAGGTGCAAATTTTTCTTTTATTTAAATTTTAGCCCAGCACCAGTCCGCCATGACGCGTTTCGGCTAGAGATAGCCTTGATCACATGACAACGTCATGGGGGCTGACCACCCATTTAAAGTGCAAGAGTGCCATCACATGTCATGGAAAACGAAGAAATACTTTTGTTTCCAAAGTGTCACAATCATTACATTGCATATATATATTTGTACGTACCGGGTCTGGCACATCTTTGTGTGTCAGCCTCTGAAGAGGTATGGCAGTCGAAGAAAATTGGGACTCCATTGTCAACAGTAGCCAACCGTTCTCAAGAACATGAAGACTTCCTTTTGAGTACTTGGCAGACTCACAGGGATCCTGTCTTTAGACACTTTCCTTGCTCCTTTCTCAATATGGTGTCTTAGATGCAGAACATCCCTTTTGGAAAACTGCAATTTGGACAGTGACAATTTATGTCTATTTATAGCCAAATGATTCAGTAAATCAATAACATTGTGTGTGCAAGTCTCCTGAGCACATGACACTACCAACAAGTTGTCAATGTACTGGACAAGAACAGAATGATTTGGCATTTCCAAGGACTCTAATTTTTTTCTTCAAGATATGATTAAATATTGAGGGACTTTCCATATATCCTTGTGGAACTCGGTACCAGGCCAAAACATAACTGCCGAACCAGAAAGCGACAATGTACTTGAAGGCTTGGCACAAATCAATGACAGAAAAACACTCAGCTTCACACAGAATCTGGAACAAGATTACTTCTAGATTCGGTACCATAGGACAACATGGGATGACAATCTGATTAATTTTGCTCAAATCCGGAACAATGCGGTATTTACCATTGGGTTTCTGCAAAGCCATAACATGGACTTCCCATTTTTTCTTTTAGGATTCCTTCCTCAATCATTAAATCAATCAGAGAAGAAATCCCTGCAATGATTTCTGGACTCAAATTGTTTTGCAGGATTTGTGGAAATTCAGCATTAAGCTTCACAGTAATTTACAGGAGCCACACTTTTGATCAGACCAATATATTTTCCTGTAAAACCCCAAACCTCTGGAAATACAGTGCCTCTCAATTCCAGAGGCAGGTCATCTTTGGCCAATTTAAAGACAACATCCTCATAATTTGTGTGAAACTAGATTCCGTTTGTAGTACAGCAAAATGAGCAATTGAGTTTACACAACAGGTCCCATCCCAATAAGTTCACTGGACTTGAATCACCTACAACAAATTTGTGTGAATCCTAAAAAAAACTATTTTCACAGGTACAGGTTTTGTTACTGGGTTTGACATCTGTTAGTTTACGACTCCCACAACTTGGATTCTCTCTACTGAGAGGGGTAGGTTTGGAAGTTCTGATGTTCTTACAGTGGAACTGGTACCACCAGTATTGACTAGAAATTAGACAGGAGTTCCATTTACCTTGCCGTCCAGCTAGGAACCACTCTGGTCTACCTTTAAGGATGCGCCAATCATGCATTCCTCCTCCCATCCCAGCACTGTCATTGTGATAGGTCTGAGTTTGCATCATCTATCTGGATCAAAGAATATTGTTGAGACATAGCATGATTTGCATGGGATTCTGCATCTTTATGAAATACTTTATTAGAATTGTATTTCTGGACCTGTCTATTCATTTGAGGCATCGGGGCTCAGGGCACATTGTGAGTTTGACTTCTTTGTCTGCTAGCCTGTTGAGTCTGTACCATGCCATGTCTTTGTGATTGTGCATTACCAACATTCTGAATCTGTTCCCATTTCCTTGATAATTTAGATTAAATCAACATTTGCGCTTCCAATGCCCCAACTTGCCGCAAATGTGACATGGATTTGTCCTCTTAAACCCATCAATTGGAACACCTCTAACTCTACCTTGGGGCTGCATACCCTGCTGTTGTCCTCCCATTACGCCTTGCATCATTGAAGGTTGCTGATAACCTCCCTGCACAACAAACATGGAATCAACACCTGTTCCACCTTGATTCTTCTGAGCTGCTTTCATCTGAGCAATCATCCGCTTTTCCTTGAGCTTCCTGTGTTTCAAATCAATTTCATCTTCACAATATTTTGCATAATGGAAATTTCATTTATAGGCTTACCCCGCCAACAAATTAAATACTGCTGAATCATGCTGCTAGTCTTGGGTCTCAGTCTGTGTACAAAATGATAAACAAAATGTCTCATATACTTTTGGACACATTCTCTATCCCACTGTACTGCTTGAATTCCTTCAATACCCTCTCATAGTACGCATGAATGTTTACTTAAATTCTTGAGTCATTCAGTCAATATTTACTCAATAAATTTCTTTAGGAGAAATCTTCCCTTTAAAATAGGCAATGGCTTGGTTATATTTCTTTATCACCTCAGGAGATGGTGCACCTGTGCGAGCATTGTAAGTTGGTTCTGTTTCAGGCCAACTTACAGCAATTTTACATTCTGCTCACAAATGACTTGGAACTACAATATCAAATAAGGTACCTACGTCTTATGGCACACCTTTGAAACATTCACAAACCTTTCAACTTGTTTGTACCATTCAACAGGATTCTCTCTCAATTTCGAAAAACCATTTGTAAAGGACAATATATTTGGTCTAGTCCAAAGGACATGTATATATGTTTTGTTCTATATTCCCAGGCTGATATAAGGATCTACAGGACCTATAGTCACTGGGACAGTCAAATCATCTGGTGCATTCAAAACAGTCTGAATATTCACATCAGGTATCCCTATGTTCCCACCCACTGGTGTGAAGGGGGTGTGCAGAACTGGATCTATGGGCACATCAGGTGCATCTGGAATTTCAAACAAATAAGAGTTTGCTATACTCTGGGGTTGGTCTTCATTATAAGGTGGTGGATAGTTCAGTAATAATTCATTTAAGAATTCACCATCAAATTAATTATAACTACCTCCAGCCGGATCAAGTGTTTTTGACTCTTCAAGATACTTTTTCTTTTCCTTATGCTTCCCTCCATCCTCTTTCTCTGCCACCGATATGGGATACATGTCAATGTCAATGTCAAAGGTTTTTATAAAGCGCCATTCTCACCGTAAGGTCTCAAGGCGCTAGCAGCATAAAAACCCAGAAGGGAGACGAACACTCAGAGGGCGTCAGGCTAGAGGGAAGCAGGTCACAAACTAGGGAAAGAGCCAAGTTTTCAAGGCTTTGCAGAATTGCTGATACTCCTCAGTGGAAAGAAGGTGGGGAGGCAGCTTATTCCATAGGGCAGATACATTCTACTTCCCTATGCTATATCTGTTCCCATCTAGCCTCAACATATTAGTTTAAAGTACTCTTGTACCTTCCCAGACATTTCTGTTTCTCTTTTTGATGAGCTGTATGTTCCCATTCACAAATTACCTCTAACTGAATAAGTCTAGGCGGTAGTTTAATCTAATATAATTGTCTCCTTAAATTTTAAAGAATTCTGACATTAAATGTTCCATAGTGTGGGAAAGTTAATGGTCCATCATTCTCAATTCATTTCATCCAATTTTCATGCCATGAACAGGTGTGATATCCTCTCTTGGGACGTATACAATGCTGGTATACCCTCAGGTGGTATAGATACCCCTCCTCGAGTAGGTATAGGTGTTTCTCTTTGCATCAAACTCTTCACATTTTTCAAATTTTCATCCTTTTCATAAATTATAATTTTTGTCCTTCACAAATAACTCCTCAATCGATTTCTCCTACACTTCCTTATTTAGTTCCTTCACAGACAATACCAGTGCAGTGCATGGTGACATAGTAACGCTATCACAGTGCGGAGTTACACCAACCGACCAATACCAGCATGGCACACTGTAACGTCAATCTCAATCCTTGCAGCAGCTATCCCTTCTTTACAATCCTTCATGCACGTTTTCTCTAAGTAAAAATATTCCACCATGCAAACTGTTTCAAAAACTGTCTGCCCCACTAAAAAAATTATAGATCCTTTCACACAGGAAGTCTGGCCAACTACAATGATCCACCTTTACATATACTTCAGCGCAATCTCCTTCAGGCCATTGCAATATGTTCCCAGTGCACTGAAAACAATTATGACAATTGTAACCCTCGCTCTCACAAAGAAATACATTTTCACTTCTCTTAGTGGTACTGTCGATGACATCTCATTATCAGCCCCTTCAAAACACAGCAGACAACTTACTCCGCATATGCCATACTGAGACCACCCATAGGTGTATATCCCGGGGTCTTAGGCCATGATGGACCCAAAAACAAATGTCAACTTCTCTGTAAATGTAAATGTAAATTGATACTTGTATAGCGCACTACTCACCCGCAAGGGTCTCAAGGCGCTTGTACGAATACCGCTGTGGAACCCATCCTGGCTTTCCCTGTGAGGCGTCCACTCCTGGGAACCCCCAAGGTGGAGGCCAGGCATCCTTAGCGTTGTGGGGGCTGTTGTGGAGATTAAGCAAGCTATTGCCCAGAGTTGAAGAGTGGGACTCCATGATTGGAATAGGCACCGAGGCGAGAATGATCAGGTCTGTGGAATTTTGAGCCCAAGACCCGCCGAGGCAGGGAATTGAACCCTGGTCCTGGGCTAGACCTCTGCATCAGGGTCTGCCACTCTAATCATTGAGCCACACTTCTCTGCATAAACCACATCACTCAAACCTAGAATATAACCACTTCGTATAGCCTCATACAGCCATTTTCACAGTAACGCAATCTAAGCTTAAGGATTTGCAAAATGCAACTCTATAAATTCTCACACCAATGCTTTGGCCCATCTTTGTTGTACTCCTCCGTCAGTACCAGCACTTTGTCTCCTTCACTGGACATGAGCTTGGTGTTTGGGATGGGGTGGGCAATTTTTGGACTGGGGGTTTAAATAGTGAGCTCAGTAGTGTCCTCTTTATATCCTAAATTCATCGAACAAATAAGCCATCCTCTCATACCAGAATAACTGTTTTTGCACCCCTGGGCCCATTTACTATTGTATCCCCTTAACTCCAAGACTACACTTTGAGTTCATCTACTTGGACCTCTGATGGATCTTGCATCATGCCAAGAGGGTTTGGACATACGGAATCGAATTCAGATATCCAATGAGGACCAGGAATCGGATAACTGACCTGCAAACTTGTAATTGGATGCAAATTCTACGAACTAAGACATACATATAAAATATTATCACAGCTACACCAAATCTCCAGAAGAAATTCAGTTGAACTAAGATCATGCAAACCAATAATTCAGTTAGAGCTGTGCAAAATAATAACCATAGTATCTGTTGTCCAGAGGTCCTCTATTAGAATTCACATCCCTCATTAATACCCTAATTGGAATGCACAATCAATTATTGGTGACAAATCATGGATAGACGGAAACGGGATTTAGTTAATGTTAGATTTTTATCAGCAAATTAAGAGGTGTAAATACATCGATATCAGGCAGTTAAAATTAAGACTGCAGAATAATCAAATTAATCACTTTTATTGCCATGAATTATAAAAGATCTTGATGAGTTCAGGAAAGGACATGAACCATATCAGTTCAAAGGTTCTCTCCCATGAAGGAAAGAGGTCTAGGAATAGTGCACATAGTGTATGTGTCAGCCAAAGGAAAACCAATACAGTCTAAAAAGAAGAAGCGAATGATGTGTCTCTCAGTCCACGAAAAAATGCAGAGATGTCCTTTCTGTCACATCAATGTATAATATAATCCTCAAGTTTGGGGGTGACACCTTATCTGGTCAGACCACTCAATTCATTGGTCAATTCATATAGGGTGATTGTCATGCAGCATGAAGAAAACAGATATTATAGCAAAAAGGTGGTGATCATCAAGTAAGCTGTTGAACCATCCAGTGTGTGTAATTTTCAAAAAATACTCCTTTAGTAAAAGCACTTGAGTGAGTTCAAGAGAACAGTTTCTCACGTCAGATGTTCTCAAAGTAAGAAAGTAACATAAATGTTGCAAACAGTCCCATTATGTGAATGGGAACTCTCCCAACGAAACGTAGGCCAGAATTACGATGTTGATTGGACCAGCGCCTGACCGGCATCGTTGTGGTAAAGGGACTGGCCGACAGGTAGTCAACAGTCCTGACAGCTAAATTAGCCTCTTTGCATTGAGGCTTGTGCTGTTACCCTGGGCGGCCAACTATGCTACGCTTGTGATGTTTGCGTAGTTTGTGCTACTTTGTGCGACGGGAATTGCACGTAGCACAGTGCAAAATCGCGTAGCATAGCGTAGTTGGCATTTTATGCTCGCTCGCGGTCCCCAACTTCAAGTTGGCCACCGCGAGCGAGCAAAATGACATCCCGACGAGACCTTTTCCTCGTTCACGATCAGCAACATAGAGTTGGCGATTGCGAGCGTGGAAAATAAACCTCCCGGCGAGATTCTCAACACGGGGAGGTCAGGTTTCTTATTGCGAGTGGTCGTGTATGCTTGCAACCGCTCGCGAAGAGAAACTACCAGTCCGCGTTGCGAAAGCTGCCGCTCGAGTAAAAATCTACTAGAGCGGCAGAAAACGACAGCTCGCACTGTGCAAGATGCCGTTTTCAATGATTGCACAGTGGGGACAAGTATCCAGCACTGTGCAATCATCGCGAACAGTGCACTACGCAGTTCGCGTAGAGCTACGTGTATCTCGCGTAATGCGAAGTGCACTACACATAGCTACGCGTAGCGCAACTATGCAAACTATGCCCAGGGTTATTGTGCTCTGACCTGGAAAAGGCTCGCAGCACAAGCCCCAACGCCAAAAGCATGTTTTTAAACATCTGATGCGCCCTGTGGCAGACACCTTGGAGCATGGATGTTTGTGGCAGCACCTGTAGTGCACGCCTGGCCGCAGAGGTACAGGACCCTACTAAGTGCCCAAAAAGTCAATATCTGACAATGTGTGATTGAAAGGCCGTCGGTAAGGGCTATTGTGATCCATACAATGGTGCCTGAGCAGGCACTGCCCTTATTGAAGGGATTACATTCCGACCGCTGAGCTGAAGGCCTCCTTTAGCCCATTTGAACTGCAGCGGTTGGTCCCTCACCCAATCGGTCAGACCTACTGCATCATAATGTGGCCATCTGACCGCTGATTCCTATGTTGGTAGGACTGACACTGACGTGCCGTTGGTTTCAGTCCCAGCAACATCGTAATGAACCCCATAGTTTCAGGGCCGGACTGGCTAACGGGAGTTTTGGCATGCTGCTGAGCTGGGGGCTGATGTCACTGTGGTGGGTCCTAATTTTGTTGATGGTGACGTGCGTGTGCTTCGAACTAAACAAAGCAAAATGAATTTCGTTCTGCACATGCATCAACAAAATCAGCCCCAAGCTTGGCAGCATGCCAAATCGCCCGGTAGCCAGTCCGACCCTGCATCGTTTCATTTCACATTAAGTTTATGGAGCATTTCCATGAGCACAGAATCAAGCAAAGTCAGGAAAATGCAGGTCTAATTGAATTAGTTTAATAAAATACAGAATATAAAAAAATTGAAATATATATTTCATTTAGAATCTTTTGGGGCCATATATATATATTCTTTCAACGTATTTGCACTCATATAGAATGTTTGTTTAACTGTAAATAACACATGTGAATATGACATATTATTTTATTTTCAAAGTACCAAGGTGTAAAATCATTTA
The DNA here is from genome assembly GCF_964263255.1 of Lissotriton vulgaris. Lineage (NCBI taxonomy): Eukaryota > Metazoa > Chordata > Amphibia > Caudata > Salamandridae > Lissotriton > Lissotriton vulgaris. The sequence goes on along the minus strand of NC_141697.1, from coordinate 358,215,713 downwards.
GAAATATTATTTATCAATATTGTTTCTAGTAATTAACATTAGTACATATATAGAGCTATTACCCTAAAATTTTCAAAGCATTTAGTTTTAGTTTAAACTTGCAGCACCCTTTTCTCACTTGGTGCACAATCTCACATATACAAATTTGGAGTTCCAGAATGAAACCTTTCAATGTCACATGTATATATCTCTAAACCGTTTTAGATTACATTAATTCTTCACACATCATTATTATGAAACGAATGATAAGAAATCTTTCGACACCTAAATACATCACAGTTACCTTTTTTTACAACATTTTTTATTATGTCAATTGTCAAATACAATGCAGAGCTCTGTAACACAGAGACAGACTGCCACATGTTACACATAACATATTGCGTTGACTTTTAATATATACATTATGCAAAAAGGGAAATAATAAAGAAACAAACCCCTCCACCCCTGCACTGTCTATGCATCACACTGAAAATACCACAGATTTGCCTACACATGAAGAAGCAATATCCGAAGGACCTTAGAGGTCCAGAACTACAACTCCTGCTCCACTTAACCCTCAATTGCCACGTCCCTCATGGCAGGGGGCTCTATGTCCAAACCTTGATGCTTTGCCCACCTCTTCCAGATCATAAAATGCTTCACCGGCACCCTCGTGCCGGAAAGATAGGAACCTCCAGACCGATATTGAAATCTAAACCATTCTTCCAAGCCGAGAGATGAGTTGGGGCCCCAGCCTACCAATTATGAGCCCTGTCCCGTTTAGCCAGCGTAAAGCCCAGTAGCATCAGATGAAGCTCATAAATATTCCCCCCCCCTCTATTATATGTAACAGCACCAATTTAGGGGAGTACAGGAGGTCCCACCCCAAGACCTCAGCAAGGCAGGTCAAAACTCTTTGCTAGAACCTTTCAAGCACCACGCACTGCCAAATTGTGTGAAATAGGGTACAATCCACAAAGCCACAGCGTAGGCACACTGAGGTCTCTATCAAGCCCGCCCACCACAACCTGATGCGAGTATAATACACACAGTCAAGATAATTAAATTAGATCAACCGAAGGCACATGGCTATCGCCGCTCCCTGAGGGGACGCAAGCCCTTCCGTCCAGTCCTCCTCATCCAGGGGACCAAGGTCATCCTCCCACCTTGCCCTAAGTTTATTCAAAGTAGTGGGACAATTTGTCACTAGCGTTTGACGTATCTTGGAAATGTTATGGTCTCATAGGTCCCCCATGAATACTTTAGCTTCAACAGGACTGAACTCGCGAAGGGACTCCAACTTTGCAATGCTGGGAAGGATGGCATGTCTAAATTGCAAGTATTTTAAGAATTGTGTTTTCGGCATCTGATATTCATGCTAGAGATCCTGGAAATATTTTAAGACCGTGTCACGCTTAACGTCACCTAGGGTAGAGATCCCAATGTTATCCCAGTCTCGGAAACCCCCCAAGCCTGCAAGTTGTGGCAAACTACCATTGGATCAAAGAGGAGGCTCCTTTGTCAGCCTGCCCCACCACCCCATCCTGCGCAGGGCCTGCCTCCACACCTGGAAGACTACCCTCATGGCGGACGACAGTGTGTTACAGATAGAAGCCGAATATAACACCGTATGTAAAGAATACGATCCCATCTGGCACCACTCCACTGCATATGCAGGATCAGAGCGATCCACATACCACCATTCGTTCAATATCAGGAGTTGCAAGGCCACATAGTAGGACTGGAAATTTGAGGTGGCCAGCCCACCACAATACGTGGACTGATAACACATCCGTAGCGCTACCCTGGGTGTCCTTCCTGCCCAAAGAAACTGTCCTAGGACTAAATAAACCTGGCGGAACCATGAGGCCTAACAGTGAATGATGATTCTGTAACTGGTATAGCAAAAGTGGCAACAATATCATCTTAAAGATGGCCGACCGACCTGGAAGAGAAAGAGGCATATGAGACCATGTTCTGAATTTGTTGTGCACCCTTGCCCAAACCGATGCAACATTACGATCCCAGGACTCCCCCGATGAATCAGACAGAAAACATCCCAGATATTTCATACCGACCACGGGGACCTGCACCACAGAGGCCCAGGTACCCAATTATACCAGACATCCCAATGTCCACAGCACAGACTTACTCACATTCATAAATAGACCGGAGGTCTCCCAGAATATTTCCAAAATATGCAGCAATCTAGGGACGGTCTATTGACGTCAGTCAAAAAAAAAGAACATCGCCTGCATAAAGTGCGAGTCGGTCCAATAGTCCCTGTGCGCATTCAAAACCCGCCACTTGTGCATCAATCCACACCGCAGCCGCCAAGGGCTCCATAGCGAGGGCAAAAATAAATGGCGACAGCGGGTACCCCTGACGGGTATCCAGCCCAATAGGAAAAGTGAAGGAGGCAGCTCCGGCAACCCGGTCCAATGCCGTGATATGTGTTTAAAGAAACTTTAAATAGGCCAAGAAACATGGTCTCAAATTAAAATTATCCAAGAGCGCAAAGAGATAAGGGAATCAAAAGCCCTATCCATATCCACAAAGAGAAGAGCCGCTGGCATCTCCAGCCTCCGAAACAAGTCTACCGCGAAGTGCGCCTGCCAAATATTGTGCCATGTCACCCGTTGAGGCATGAAGCCTGCCTGGTCCAGATGGACCAACGAGGTGATATGGGAGCGAAGGCCTTAGCAGCTAAATGGGGCTGTATGAAGAGTGTTGGTCCGGAGGACGGCCCGGCTTTTGGAACACAACCAACTCAGCGTGTCTCCAGTGTCTTGGAAGACATCCACGCTCTTACGCCTCCTCCACAACCCAAAGGAGATTGGGTCCCAGTTTCAAAAAATATCTCTTAAAGAACTCGCAGGGGAATACGTTGGGCCCTGGGGCCTTTCCAGAATTAAGTTCCCCTAATGCCGCACCTAGTTCCTCCACCGTGAGTGGGAGATCAATTCCGCCCTAGTCTCTTCAGAGAGAGTCCGGGGTAGAAGATCCAAAATAAATCGACGGACCATGTCCTCTGATAAGGTCTCCTATGGCATCACAGTTACCTTTTGATTGATAGTTACACATTGGATTAGCAACTGAAACAGGTTAAACTATGAACCTATATTACTTGATGTACATGCTCCCATCCACTCTACAATTTATCTTTAAGCTTTTACGATGCAATACCAAAGTCTTCTCATTATCTGTGTTTCATGATTCTTTAGCGTTTAGTTAGCATAGTTGGTGCATATTTGTCATTTTTCTCTCAGATGAGTCATAATCGGTTTTATGAGTCAGCTAAAGGGATTCAGCAGTTTATCTAATTAATCACCGGTGGGGGGCACTGGTACTTATTTTTGGGGACCAGCACTCATTTCACCACATCAGACATTTCTCGAGGCCAAAGGAGGGAAAAACAAACAAAACCAAAAGTCAGAGGAAAAGAAACAACGAAAATCCGTCACCAAGAGAGAAAGCAGACACCTTTGCGTGAGATAATAAGGCAGGGTGTGACCTGCAGTGAATTAAAGAGGCCTGAGGTTGATTCGGGACTGTGCACCCTTGCTATTCATGCTCTGTCATTTTATAGCCTCAGCCGTGGGTGTCTGAGCAGCGCTTTGAGTGCTGGCACCTATTATTTTTCAAATAAAGCACTGCAAGTAGGGTGAGGGAGGAAACAACTGAAGGAACTGGCTATGTTTCAACACACCCTCCATCTAGGCTGAATCCGTTAAATAGCAAAAGAAAAGGAAAAGGAATGACTTCAAACATTACATGGCAGGTACCATAACGGATTTGGAAAAGCAGGATGAAACCTCAGAAGAAACAGCCATGATGGAAAGGGAAAGGAAAAGAGAACAACATCCTAAACTGGACTACCTGCAGTGTAGTCTTAAAAGGCCGTTACTGACTCACAGACAGCTGGCTGCCATTTTGCTGTTGGAGAAGTAGGAAGCAGCAACCAGGAGACCAGGAGCCTGAAGAATGGCAGCTTCAAGTGAGTGAGGCTCAGAGCCCACACTTGTTGTTTTTTTGTGGAATTTTCTAGGCTGACACATGGCGCTGCGGGAACCGGGTGCCCAGATTAATGTGATGCCGGGGTCGCAACATATCCACATTTACCCCACAACCTCCACCGGGAGCTCAATAGACCTTTTACACCTGGCCACCATTCATTTATTATTTATTTTATTTTATTTATTTATTTAGAAGTTTTCTATAACTCTAACAAGACCCGAAGGTAGCAGAGCGCTTTACAGTAAAGGGAAGGAAAAGGTGAACAACAAGACAAGTAACAAGTAAAAGCGATCAACGAAGACAATTTGGAAGGAGGAAAAAGTTCGGACAGCAGGACTTCTTGGTAATAGGATACAGAGATACCACATAGTTCTGAGGATGCTTGCTGATCCTAGTTACCCACGACCTAGGGAACGGATTAGGAACAAGGATTTGAGTTGGCTCTTGAATTCGGCATAGGACGGTATGGTTCTGATGTGCGGGGGGATGGAGTTCCATATTTTGGGACAATTCCTGTGAAGCAGCAGTCTGCAGTTCTTTTCTTTCTGGTTTTTGGTAGGATGAGCAGCAGAGAGTTAGAGCTTCTCAAATTTCTAGCTTGGCCTGCTTTTTTGAGCTTGTTTGCCAGGTATTCTGGTTTACCGGTATGGAGTGCCTTGTGGGTTAGGCAGGCCGTTCTGAAGGTACTACGCATTTCCACATGGAGCCATTCGAGTTCTTTGAGTGCTGGGGAGATGTGGTCAGACTTTTTGCATCCTGTGATCATTCTCGCTGCCGCATGCAGAGTTGTTTTTAGTTGGGCCAGGTGCGATTTGGGGATGCCTGTTAGGATTGAGTTCCCATAGTCCAGTCTTGATAGAACTAGAGATTGCGTGGCTAGTTTGAGGTCCTTGTTGGGAATGAAGGGTTTGATTTTGTTCAGAAGTCTGAGGTTAAAGAATGCACTTTTTGCCAAGTTCTTAATGTGGTTTGTCAAGGTTAGTTTGGGGTCTAGGGTGAAACCCAGAGATTTTACGGAGTCAGCTAGCGTGAGATTACCTTTAAGAGCATCGATTGACTTCAGCCACTCGATGATTTGAGGGTTGTCTTCTTTGTTTGAGATGAGAAGAGTTTCAGTCTTGTCGGGGTTGAGTTTCAGGTGATTCTTTGTCAGCCAATCTTGAACATCATTTAGGACATCATTTAGTCTGTGGATGTCATTAAGAGAAGAGGTTTCCAGGTAGATCTGCGTGTCATCCGCGTAGAGGTGGAAGTGGATGTTGGCGTTCCTGAGTAGTTTGGCGAGCGGTTCCATATAGATGTTGAAGAGCTGAGGAGAAAGTACTGATCCTTGGGGGACACCCTTGTTGACTTGCTGGGTTTCTGAGGTGAAGTTCTTCATTTTTATTATTTGCGAGCGGTTATGAAGAAAGGAGGAAAACCACTTGATAACTACCTCGGCGAGGCCAGCTCTCACTTGCAGAGTCTTGATGAGGAGCTTATGGTCCACCGTGTCGAAAGCTGCGGATAGATCAAGGAGTATGAGGAGGCAGCACTTGTCTGCGTCAAGAGAACCATGAATGTCGTCTATGATGTTCAGCATCGCGGTTTCTGTGCTGCGGCCTTGTCTGAAGCCGGATTGGAGGGGGTCCAGGAGATTGATGTTGTCCAGATGATGCGTCAATTGCAGGAGTACCAGTGTTTTAGCGAGCAGAGGGAGGTTAGATATCGGTCTAAAATTGTTCAAGTCAGTTGAGTCAAGACCTGGTTTTTTCAGCAGAGGGGTGACTTGTCCCATTTTTAGACAATCGGGGACCACTCCGCTTTGTAAGGAGCTGTTTATTATTTTGCCCCAGATAGGTGCTAAGGTGAGCTTCATTTTTTTGATTAGTGAGGGAGGAATGGGGTATGAGATGTGTGCTGATGGTTTGGAGGTCGAGATCAACGAGATTATCTCTGTTTCCTGCCCGGGGCGAAAGCTTCGCCAAAGGAGGGGAGAGGAACCGGATGGGAGGGCCTGTGGGATAGCCGAGTTGCTCTTCTGTAGGTGTAAGTTGTTGATGTCTAGAGACAATTACATTTTTAAGAACTTATCGTTGAAGAAGTTGGCGAGGTTATCACATAGTTCTTTGGTCGCCTGCAAGGGTGGGGGCAGAGGCTTGGATGTTTGATGTCTGATTATGTTGTAGAGCTCCCTCAGTCTGTTTTTGGATTTGGCTAGTGCCTCTCAGAAGAAGCTGGTTTTCTTGTTTTTGATATGGTTGTTATATTTCCTGCGGGCTGTTTTTAGTTGTAAGCGAAGGATGGCGGTTGGGTTGTTTCTCCACTTTCTTTCTTTGGCTCTCAGGATTCTTCTTTCTGCATTGAGATCCGCGTTGAACCAGGTTCTAGATGGGGTGGCACGGCTTCTTTTGAGCTTTGGAGGAGCTAGATTGTCGAGAATGGAGACTAGCTCGGAGTTATAGTGGTCGATGAGATCATTGGTCGAGAGGTGCAGAGAGTTGTCTGGAAGAAGTGAACTTAGCTGACCTTCTAGGATATCTTGGGGTACTTGGGAGAGGTTTCCCGACATTTAGGGGGGTCTTGAGGAGGTTTAAGTGGGATGGTGGGGTGATCATATGATGATCTGACCAGTCAACGGGAAGTATGTGGTTGACCGTGATTGAATTCTTTTGTGCAATGATGGCGTCCAGTGTGGCTCCTTTGTAATGTGTCTCCTCAGTACAGTGTTGAGGAAGGTTGTTATCAGCGAGGAGGCTGGATAGCGATCTGATTAGAGGGTTGTGAGTTTCGTTCCATTGGAGATTCAGGTCACCAAGAATTAAGTTTTTGGAATCGCCGAGTGCGTCTTGTGCAATCAGGTTGGATAGTTATTAATGGAGACTAGACGGACCTTTTTTGTCTCAGCAATGCTTCAGCGCTTTACAAAACAACACAAAACAAATGGTTGTAAAGCAGACCATACTGGTTTCAAAACCATTTGTTATTGCATGTATTTGGTTCCTATCTTTAACAGGGTCATAACCAGCAGTGCTGACAAACATTGTTTCAAGGGGAAGGAAAGTGAGGGGTCTGCTGTTGTTTGGCTCTGTGAATCCAGTACATATATGATTAAGACATTTCAAAATTAAAATGCACATTTCTTTACAAGGTGGCCTTTGCAAACATATTTCAGTTCAGAGTACTAAATTATACTATTGCAAAGAGTGACGTTTATTAGAACTGACTGTTCCCACATAGATACTATAAGGTTTTTAGTTTATATTTCTCACACATAAGCTTGACCTACCTATTGTGGCCAACAAAATGGGCATGGTCATCATACAAATGCTAGTAATCTAATAGGCATGCAGTTCCTGTAGGGAAGAGAAGCATCGTGTAGAGAAGTCCTAACAAATTGAGTGGTATACGAAACCAAAGGGGGTGGTTCCCTTTTTGGAATTAGAGGCCTTACACACCCTTACATGGTGTAATGCTCATCATAGAGCCTTTGCTCCTCGTCGAGATGGCACTGCAATCCTCAATGGGCACCCTCAAGGGGGCTCTTTTGCGTAAATCTTTTAACCAAAACCCCTTTGTGAAGTGCCTGTGTAGGGCCCTAGTTTTAGATGTGTACTGGTGTTTATGAAAAGTGGCAAGCGACTAAAAAATATCAGGTCAGGTGCAAAACTAAAGAATTTTTATTCTGTGTGTCCACCTGTCTGGTTAAAAATATGGGTGCCCCCGGGGGAGGCAATGATCTTTGGTAGCTAATTTAGTGTAAGGACGACATTTTTCTGGCCTTATATTTGTCAAATAAATTATCTGCGTGTAATAAGTCCAATGGGCTACAGGTGTACATTAAAGATGTATGCTTTATTGATACGTTTCTTTGATGGAGGTAAGTATCAAGCATAAGTAATACAGGAAAGTAAGCCCAAAGGGAGAGCCCCCCCAGGAGCAGCCTCCTTGCCGCTCAGCCCATCCTCTCAACTGCCACTCCACACACAGGCATACCAACATTCCATTCACTCATCACACATACCAACATTCCAAGCTCACTAACACTGGCTGAGCAGCAAGGCAGATAACTAGGAAAGGTACAATACCAGTAAATACTAGCATACTACATACCTTCCCCCTTATAAACAACAACAAAAGAAGTATATAAGTCGAAAGCATAACACATCAGTAAACATAGGAAAAACATTGCATTAAATAAATGAACTTCCCCTTTTTTTTACGGAAAAAAGAGTGACGTTTATTAGAACTGACTGTTCCCACATAGATACTATAAGGTTTTTAGTTTATATTTCTCACACATAAGCTTGACCTACCTATTGTGGCCAACAAAATGGGCATGGTCATGGTTTGTCAAGGTTAGTTTGGTGTCTAGGGTGAAACCCAGAGATTTTACGGAGTCAGCTAGCGTGAGATTACCTTTAAGAGCATCGATTGACTTCAGCCACTCGATGATTTGAGGGTTGTCTTCTTTGTTTGAGATGAGAAGAGTTTCAGTCTTGTCGGGGTTGAGTTTCAGGTGATTCTTTGTCAGCCAATCTTGAACATCATTTAGGACATCATTTAGTCTGTGGATGTCATTAAGAGAAGAGGTTTCCAGGTAGATCTGCGTGTCATCCACGTAGAGGTGGAAGTGGATGTTGGCGTTCCTGAGTAGTTTGGCGAGCGGTTCCATATAGATGTTGAAGAGCTGAGGAGAAAGTACTGATCCTTGGGGGACACCCTTGTTGACTTGCTGGGTTTCTGAGGTGAAGTTCTTCATTTTTATTATTTGCGAGCGGTTATGAAGAAAGGAGGAAAACCACTTGATAACTACCTCGGCGAGGCCAGCTCTCACTTGCAGAGTCTTGATGAGGAGCTTATGGTCCACCGTGTCGAAAGCTGCGGATAGATCAAGGAGTATGAGGAGGCAGCACTTGTCTGCGTCAAGAGAACCATGAATGTCGTCTATGATGTTCAGCATCGCGGTTTCTGTGCTGCGGCCTTGTCTGAAGCCGGATTGGAGGGGGTCCAGGAGATTGATGTTGTCCAGATGATGCGTCAATTGCAGGAGTACCAGTGTTTTAGCGAGCAGAGGGAGGTTAGATATCGGTCTAAAATTGTTCAAGTCAGTTGAGTCAAGACCTGTTTTTTTCAGCAGAGGGGTGACTTGTCCCATTTTTAGACAATCGGGGACCACTCCGCTTTGTAAGGAGCTGTTTATTATTTTGCCCCAGATAGGTGCTAAGGTGAGCTTCATTTTTTTGATTAGTGAGGGAGGAATGGGGTCTGAGATGTGTGCTGATGGTTTTGAGGTCGAGATCAACGAGATTATCTCTGTTTCCTGCCCGGGGCGAAAGCTTCGCCAAAGGAGGGGAGAGGAACCGGATGGGAGGGCCTGTGGGATAGCCGAGTTGCTCTTCTGTAGGTGTAAGTTGTTGATGTCTAGAGACAATTACATTTTTAAGAACTTATCGTTGAAGAAGTTGGCGAGGTTATCACATAGTTCTTTGGTCGCCTGCAAGGGTGGGGGCAGAGGCTTGGATGTTTGATGTCTGATTATGTTGTAGAGCTCCCTCAGTCTGTTTTTGGATTTGGCTAGTGCCTCTCAGAAGAAGCTGGTTTTCTTGTTTTTGATATGGTTGTTATACTTCCTGCGGGCTGTTTTTAGTTGTAAGCGAAGGATGGCGGTTGGGTTGTTTCTCCACTTTCTTTCTTTGGCTCTCAGGATTCTTCTTTCTGCATTGAGGTCCGCGTTGAACCAGGTTCTAGATGGGGTGGCACGGCTTCTTTTGAGCTTTGGAGGAGCTAGATTGTCGAGAATGGAGACTAGCTCGGAGTTATAGTGGTCGATGAGATCATTGGTCGAGAGGTGCAGAGAGTTGTCTGGAAGAAGTGAACTTAGCTGACCTTCTGGAAAGGGGCGACCATTCGGTCCCCCCGAACGTATGGCGGAGTACCACGATCTCCCCGGGAAGCCATCTTGGGCGGGAGGCGAGTCTCGGCTGGTATGCCCGAAGCGGCGTAGCCGGGGCGCGCCTTTTTCCCGCCCTGGAGTGGGCTGGCCTAGACACTGACGCGGCCGGCCACGCCCTTGGGGCAGGCAGGGGCGGGTTTACGCCCGCCCTGAAGACGGATAAAAGGAGCAACAAGCCAAGGAAGCATCCTCTTGTTCCTGTGCTCTGAAGCTGCACCTCCTCGCTGCACGTGAGCTCGAGACGGAACGAAGAGCCAATTTTGAGCGTTGTAATCTTTCTTGTTTGTTTTACAGATACTCTGTTGGAGAATGCCCAAGAAAGCGGGAAAGCGAATGACTACCGACCAGATGCTGCGTGTTCTTATGAAAGAGGTGACCGACCTAAAGAGGCGAATGGCGGATAAAGACGAGGAAGGGGGACCGAAACGTCCTTTGGCAGGAGCAGCTCCGGGAGGAAAAGGCAAGAGGCCCAGAAGGGGAGCAGCTGGGGGAGACATCCCGGTTCCCTGTACCCCACTCGAAGAGCCAACTCCGATGCCGGAAGAGGGGAATCCGATTCCCGTGGTGGTCACCCCCGTGTCCGGGGAGGATATGCCGCCCGAGCTGGCAGCACAATTAGCAGCGTGGTTGGGTAAAGGTAGCGAGGGTACCACGGCTGATGACGCGCGGGTGTTGATGAAGCAACTGCGTGAAACAAGGGAAGCGGCGAAGGCACCATCGCCGGCTGCGGCAGTAGAGAAACCACCTGGGACAGGTCCAGTCGCAGATGCAGCTTCCTGTTCAGGTAAGCGGCCATTGCCGATTGCGAGGGATGAGTCTGCACCCTCACGAAGGGAAAAGTTGGGTCAACATGTCCCTCTGGCTATTAAAGAGAAGATATGGGCAGATGAGTATATAAACATCTTCTCGTTGCTGACCGATCATTATGAGATGGAACATGTTAAGAGCCAGAAGGAGCTCATGCATCCGAGTGTTTGGCGCGCAAAGATGGCCGCCTTTAAGGTAAATGAAAACATTGGCACTTGGGGCAGAGCGTGGGGGATTTTTACATCCATCATGGGTGAACGTAGGCCCGAGTTGCTGTCCGAATTGCCGATTTATCAGTCACGGATCATGGGGTATTCTGTATCACACGAGGGCAATCAATGGTTCTGTTACGATAATATTTTCAGAAAAGCGAAAGAACATGATAAAAACTTAACTTGGGATTGTTATGATTCTGTGTCTTGGTCCAAAATGGAAGATACTGGTATGTTGAAGTTGCCATTGGTAGGGAGTAGCGTGGGTGAATCCTCCCGCCAATATGCTGGGACGCCCTTTCGATCAGGTACGAGTAACGACTACCACTCGAGGCCGATCGGCAACGCAGGTAAAAGGGGGATTTGTTGGAACTTTAACAGGGGTAAATGTACGAGGCCCCAGGGGTCATGCAAATTTAGGCACGAATGTGGTGGGTGTGGGCAATCATCCCATCCTGAGTCCATGTGCAGGGGGGGGTCCGGATAGCCGGTCAACTATCCGGCCTGTGGCGGTAAGGTCATGATCGGTGAGCACTAATTGGAAGATCCCTATGAGTGGGCGTCACCCATTATGGATGGGAGCGCTCGAGGGAGGTGGCCATTGGCCCCTCAACGGGGAGGCGGTCCCTTCTAAGGATGGGCCGCCGAAAGGAAAGGAAAGGCGGTCAAGGCCCCTTCCTGGGTAGGAGGGGCTACAGCCCCCTCCTGGAGAATTTTCCCGGGGCCAGGACATCTGCGACGGCAGATGTGGTAAGTTGTGTGGGGTTTGGGGGGGGGTCTACGCTACCTTCTAGATACCTCACACGAGTCCTCGGACGACCTTTAAGTGGCGTCGAGTTTATTGGGGCCCCCGTCAAGTCAAGGGAAATTGGTAGTTGCACTTGAGGTACACCTCTGTGCGGTTGCCCCTCACAAGTGAGGGGGATATTTCTGGTTTAGGGATCTTGACACCGGTTACGATCTTGCCGTTGGCCCTTAAACGTTAGGATGTACAATTTCAAAATTTCAAGTTAAATGTTTTGTAGGATGTTAGTTCGGCTAGGAGAACCTTTGTATTAGAGAATATGTTAAGGTTAGCCAAACATCGCAATGTGGTAATGAAATTGTACATAATATGAAACTGTTATTTTAATGTTTTAATTTTGTTTCATATTTTAATAAATACGGCCGGGAGGGTCACTCCCTCCCGTCTTCCAAAAGTTCAGAACTGTTTCCGGTTTCCCATCCTTGGGGATTGTGTTGAGAGGGGGTGGCGGGTATCTCAGCCATATGGAAAGGGGCGACCATTCGGTCCCCCCGAACGTATGGCGGAGTACCACGATCCCCCCGGGAAGCCATCTTGGGCGGGAGGCGAGTCTCGGCTGGTATGCCCGAAGCGGCGTAGCCGGGGCGTGCCTTTTTCCCGCCCTGCAGTGGGCTGGCCTAGACACTGACGCGGCCGGCCACGCCCTTGGGGCAGGCAGGGGCGGGTTTACGCCCGCCCTGAAGACGGATAAAAGGAGCAACAAGCCAAGGAAGCATCCTCTTGTTCCTGTGCTCTGAAGCTGCACCTCCTCGCTGCACGTGAGCTCGAGACGGAACGAAGAGCCAATTTTGACCCACCCACCAGCCCCTGAGGACAGCAAGTGGTTTTGAATAAAGTTTGATGTGGTAACTCTAATTTTGTTTGCAGGTTGGGATTATTATCGTGATAACTTTGAATATGCAATAAAGAATGGTCAATTTGTGGTATGTTTTGCAAATAAAGTAATCCTGCACAAGTGTTGATCAGTAAGCATGCTTTTAATAAAGTTGTTGTTGTTACTGTCTTTTAAGTAAATTAGTCATTTAGTTTAGAATTGTCGTATTTATTTTGGTCGGGCGGTAAGGTCATGATCGGTGAGCACTAATTGGAAGATCCCTATGAGTGGGCGTCACCCATTACGGATGGGAGCGCTCGAGGGAGGTGGCCATTGGCCCCTCAACGGGGAGGCGGTCCCTTCTAAGGATGGGCCGCCGAAAGGAAAGGAAAGGCGGTCAAGGCCCCTTCCTGGGTAGGAGGGGCTACAGCCCCCTCCTGGAGAATTTCCCGGGGCCAGGACATCTGCGACGGCAGATGTGGTAAGTTGTGTGGGGTTTGGGGGGGGTCTACGCTACCTTCTAGATACCTCACACGAGTCCTCGGACGACCTTTAAGTGGCGTCGAGTTTATTGGGGCCCCCGTCAAGTCAAGGGAAATTGGTAGTTGCACTTGAGGTACACCTCTGTGCGGTCGCCCCTCACAAGTGAGGGGGATATTTCTGGTTTAGGGATCTTGACACCGGTTACGACCTTGCCGTTGGCCCTTAAACGTTAGGATGTACAATTTCAAAATTTCAAGTTAAATGTTTTGTAGGATGTTAGTTCGGCTAGGAGAACCTTTGTATTAGAGAATATGTTAAGGTTAGCCAAACATCGCAATGTGGTAATGAAATTGTACATAATATGAAACTGTTATTTTAATGTTTTAATTTTGTTTCATATTTTAATAAATACGGCCGGGAGGGTCACTCCCTCCCGTCTTCCAAAAGTTCAGAACTGTTTCCGGTTTCCCATCCTTGGGGATTGTGTTGAGAGGGGGTGGCGGGTATCTCAGCCATATAGGATATCTTGGGGTACTTGGGAGAGGTTTCCCGACATTTAGGGGGGTCTTGAGGAGGTTTAAGTGGGATGGTGGGGTGATCATATGATGATCTGACCAGTCAACGGGAAGTATGTGGTTGACCGTGATTGAATTCTTTTGTGCAATGATGGCGTCCAGTGTGGCTCCTTTGTAATGTGTCTCCTCAGTACAGTGTTGAGGAAGGTTGTTATCAGCGAGGAGGCTGGATAGCGATCTGATTAGAGGGTTGTGAGTTTCGTTCCATTGGAGATTCAGGTCACCAAGAATTAAGTTTTTGGAATCGCCGAGTGCGTCTTGTGCAATCAGGTTGGATAGTTGTTAATGGAGACTAGACGGACCTTTTTTGTCTCAGCAATGCTTCAGCGCTTTACAAAACAACACAAAACAAATGGTTGTAAAGCAGACCATACTGGTTTCAAAACCATTTGTTATTGCATGTATTTGGTTCCTATCTTTAACAGGGTCATAACCAGCAGTGCTGACAAACATTGTTTCAAGGGGAAGGAAAGTGAGGGGTCTGCTGTTGTTTGGCTCTGTGAATCCAGTACATATATGATTAAGACATTTCAAAATTAAAATGCACATTTCTTTACAAGGTGGCCTTTGCAAACATATTTCAGTTCAGAGTACTAAATTATACTATTGCAAAGAGTGACGTTTATTAGAACTGACTGTTCCCACATAGATACTATAAGGTTTTTAGTTTATATTTCTCACACATAAGCTTGACCTACCTATTGTGGCCAACAAAATGGGCATGGTCATCATACAAATGCTAGTAATCTAATAGGCATGCAGTTCCTGTAGGGAAGAGAAGCATCGTGTAGAGAAGTCCTAACAAATTGAGTGGTATACGAAACCAAAGGGGGTGGTTCCCTTTTTGGAATTAGAGGCCTTACACACCCTTACATGGTGTAATGCTCATCATAGAGCCTTTGCTCCTCGTCGAGATGGCACTGCAATCCTCAATGGGCACCCTCAAGGGGGCTCTTTTGCGTAAATCTTTTAACCAAAACCCCTTTGTGAAGTGCCTGTGTAGGGCCCTAGTTTTAGATGTGTACTGGTGTTTATGAAAAGTGGCAAGCGACTAAAAAATATCAGGTCAGGTGCAAAACTAAAGAATTTTTATTCTGTGTGTCCACCTGTCTGGTTAAAAATATGGGTGCCCCCGGGGGAGGCAATGATCTTTGGTAGCTAATTTAGTGTAAGGACGACATTTTTCTGGCCTTATATTTGTCAAATAAATTATCTGCGTGTAATAAGTCCAATGGGCTACAGGTGTACATTAAAGATGTATGCTTTATTGATACGTTTCTTTGATGGAGGTAAGTATCAAGCATAAGTAATACAGGAAAGTAAGCCCAAAGGGAGAGCCCCCCCAGGAGCAGCCTCCTTGCCGCTCAGCCCATCCTCTCAACTGCCACTCCACACACAGGCATACCAACATTCCATTCACTCATCACACATACCAACATTCCAAGCTCACTAACACTGGCTGAGCAGCAAGGCAGATAACTAGGAAAGGTACAATACCAGTAAATACTAGCATACTACATACCTTCCCCCTTATAAACAACAACAAAAGAAGTATATAAGTCGAAAGCATAACACATCAGTAAACATAGGAAAAACATTGCATTAAATAAATGAACTTCCCCTTTTTTTTACGGAAAAAAAAATAGTAAATGCAAGACGTTAGATAAATACAATCAAAGACACAACTCGCAAGAAAGGTTTGAGGAAGAAACAGAATAAATCAAGAAAATGCAAAAATAAGAAGGAGAATGTGGAAAATAAGTAGCAAGACTAAAATAAATCAAGAACTTGAGATCAGAGTTACCATCAAGACAAACCAGTTGGCCAGACTAGGAAGCAGATGACAAACAGTGAACATCAACTAATGAAGAAAATAGTAAAATAATGAAAAGAACAAAAAAAAAGTACTCCCACATACAAAGAAAAAGGTTGGTCGCGATCCAACACAAAATCCAAGTAAGAGAGACTAGAGATAATGAGAAGAAAAGAAGATTACACCCAGTTGGATTTTAAAATAAATCCAACAAGACAGAAGATAAGTGTGAAATCACGCACACAACTAAGTGAGAAAGTGAAAAACACACACCCTGTCAGAAACTTATAAAAGTAGATTCTACACACAGTGAATTAAACAATCCAGCACCAAACTAAAAAAACTAGTAGAACCACTCTAGGTGATATTTCAATATCACATAGCATATAAGCTATAAAAATGTATACATAAAGTAAGATATCCCCGTGGAATATCGCATAGCTTGTAGGCCATCTAAACTTATGTATGCATACCTTCCAGTGACATATCCACGCAACAGTGGAATAACACATATAGCCAGTAGGCTATTAAAAAACATATACTTTAAACCATGGCACTGCCCTAACCAAACTTGCCAATATATGGTGGAAGGAAATCATTTAAAATAAAATAGGTGACCAGTCCACTTAACGGTGTAAGGCCACATAGCCAAGAAGCTATTACAATGCATATTTAGTATCCTTACTAAAACCTGCGAGGAAAACATTGTAAGGAAATCATTTAAAAAAAATAAATAAATAGGTGACATATCCACTTGACGGTGGCGTGTCACATAGCCAGGAGGCTATTACAATGCATAACTAAAGGAAATCCTTTAAAATAGAATAGGTAACAAATCCACTTGACGGTGGAATGTTACATAGCCATGAAGCTATTACCAAACCAAACATTTAACCAATCTACGCACATTAAATATGCATTAAATATGCATAACTGCACAGGTGGAAACAAAAATAATTAATGTTACCCCCGTAACTCTAAATATAAACAGTAATAAAATTCCACTTACAAATATTCAGATGAAGGAATGAATGTAAACCATTACATTAAAAAAGATGTGCATTATGACTGTAGATTACATAAAATACATTCAAAAAGAAGATCTGTAAAGAAAATTACAATCCTGTGAAAATAAATGCTTGTTAGAAATACAACCAGGCAAATAATTAACATGCCCAGAAGACGGCGTTCTATCCATATTATAAAGCACAAGTGATAGTCACTATATAGATTGCAAAGTCACTTAGTAGAACGTTTTTAAATAAACATATTCTTGACTGCACTGCATAGAAGATGGAATAACCTGATGATTTATTACCAGTCCGAAAGTACTTTCTTCAGTTTTGCCGCTTTTTCCTTTAAAAGTTCCACACTTGCTTACTTCATTCACTGGCTACCTTGTGAAGGAAACTTGTAACGCAGCCGTGTCTAACGATCGAATGACACATCATGCCAGATAAATTCAAGGTAAACTCACCGAAAGTTCTGTAAACGGTGACCTCGACATCAATGCTTTTGTATAAGAAAACAAACACTTACTCTTAATCCAAACATCAGAGAAGTGTTGACAAATATGCCGGCAAATGACGTAAAGAAGGAACAGGGTGACTCCAGAGAAGACATCATGCCTGAAACCGCAAGATGGCGGTACGTAACGTTGCGTCCTCTCGGATGGCTCAAGGCACGTAGAAGCTTGCAGGCATCCAGAGAAGGCAATATAGAAAGATAGACGTCACAAAGACATGAAGGCAGCATGATGACAAGGAGCACATGCAGGATCTGAATGCACGTGAGTAAACATTTAAAAATTTGGTAATGACGGTTCAACTGCCTTTAGTGTTAACGGTGGTAATGGCGAATAAAAGGCCTTGACAAGTTCAATGTAGAAAGAAACCAAAACAGTAATTTAAAAAAAAATGACTCACGGCATTAATATAGAACCACTCAGACAGATCCTACCGTCTGCGCACCATCTGTGCTATACAGCAAATGAGGTATGAAGACCCTTTCTGCCCCATAAACATGAAGTCTAACAGTGGTGCCATGCAGGTAAAAGAACTGACGCTCGTATCTGCCGGAGACTTAAAAAACTCTGAAGTGCCAATAAATAGTCTCAAGTAGGTGGCAGCATTCAATGGAATATGCCCTTCAGCTTGGATCATGGGGCTCTCGATCAGCCCCCCTGTCATATTAAAGCTGGAAACAGATTAAGTTCACTTTCAAGGGTTTTAACTCACAAACGCTGACCATGGGCTTCGGTTCTGGTTTCCTCCATTCTTTTATTTTCAGGTCTGGTTACCAATTTTTCTTCCCCTATTCACGATTCAGTTGTGATCTTTTAGGGACTGGGACATCTCAGATGCCAGGCAACAGGCAGCCAGGTATTTTTGAAAATATTTTTACAGGCAGCCAGGTAATACCGTTATTGATAAGCAGTGGCACACTTCAATTGTTTGCAGCAAGAAGCAAGGCCGCAGGCTGTAGCCACTACAATATCAGAAACAGCTGCAAATAGGACAGAAAATAGAAACTGGCACCTTACCGTTGTGGGCGACCGATGGAGGTCACTGGTGGGGCTCTTATCGGGGTGCCAGTAATCTTGAGTTGCTATTTTAAAATGTCTTTTACCTTGCTTGATGATCTTCATCTTCAAATTACATGGGGTTACTTGAGGTGCAGGTTCTTTCCCAGCGTCGCCAAATGTAATAAGTACAATGGGCTACAGGTGTACTTTAAAGATGTATGCTTCATTGATACGTTTCTTTGATGGAGGTAAGTATCAAGCATAAGTAATACAGGAAAGTAAGCCCAATGGGAGAGCCCCACCAGGAGCAGCCTCTTTGCCGCTCATCCCATCCTCTCAACTGCCACTCCACACACAGGCATACCAACATTCCATTCACTCATCACACACACCAACATTCCAAGCTCACTCACATTGGCTGAGCAGCAAGGCAGATAACTAGGAAAGGTACAATACCAGTAAATACTAGCATACTACACTGCGGCAATTCATCAGGACCAATATGGAACGTTACTTATTCAAACCATCTAGACAGTGCTAGGACTCAGAAGTGTCATTACTGTGGTCCAAGCAACAAATCCAAGCTAGAAATATGCTCTGTTACCGTAAAACCATGGTCAGGTTTATCTAATTTGACACCTTAGAAGGAAGACCTGTTAGGACAGGGGAGAACAAATAGCAAATGCATATGAACAATGACCAATAGATAGCTTTAGGAAAAAAGGTTAGAATCAGGAAAGAATGCAAATTATATTAAAATCGTTAGTGATTGAACTAACTAACTGGAAAAATGGTGTGTGAGTTTAACATTGTTAAAATTTGCAAATTTTCAAGCGATACCATTGGTAGCACCAATTACCCCGTTCAGGTTGTGTGTGCTTTTCCTTGATGGTGTCTGGAGCAGCACGCTGAACTGCAGCGCGCTGGGGTAGAGAAACACTCAATTAAAATGGCAAAACTCTGCATTAAATTACTGTGATGGAGGGCATCCTCGTTTTACATGGGTAAGGGTAATAATCAGTCCTTACTTACATTATTTAGGCAGAACTACTGCAGCCACCTACCCCATCTCTGGCACCTCGATAATGAGGGCCTTGGCGGTCTATCGCTTTTGTTCACTAGTGAGCGCAGGTCGCATTCCGGTGCATCATTGGCGCTCGTGGTTGCCTGGATACAGGTGTCACAGTGGGGCTCATGATGGAGCACCATGTCAGTTAGAGGCAACTCAATCAGGTGCTAGATTGTATGTCATCCGGCAGTGTGGTCGTATTCCTCACAATATCCAGATTACGGTAAACTCCTGTTAAAGGGATGATCATTATATTGATCTCAAGAGTGGAACTATGCCGGGGTTAATCGTATTACAAGCGAAGGCATACAAATAAGTAGTTATCTCAACAAAGGCATCACAATCATGTGTAGACTAGTGTGCCTCAAAGGGACCGCACGCTGGGGTCTGAAGTGGAATATGTATAGACAAGACAAGGAACAATCTTGTCCGATGGTGTGTAGACAATATCTTGTGTAGAGGGGAGGGCCCATATAATTATAATGGTAATGGTCCATAAACTCAGACAAGACCAATACGGAGGGCTCCTCCTTCAAATGAATATTATGTGGGGCCCAAACGTATTATTCCCATGGTAAAGTGCTAAGATTCACTAACTGTATGGGAGGTACTGGACTCGGGTATGGATCCCAAGTCCTTATCTAGGGTTGGATAAAAGTGTAGGGCTAGTGGTAGGTCAGTATAATATAACCATATATCAAATGGCAGGCAGCTCCTTAGGGGGTTCGTGTGGAAGCAAACTTACTGATGTGATCATGTGTTGAGCTCTCCCCATGGAATGTCATGGTTCAACCCATGTATGTGAATTGGTAGGAGGGAAATCCTGTTCTGTTCCCTTCTAAAGAGAGCGCCCTTGGTCAGGTTCAGAAGTGATTCAATAATGGGCCATGGTAAGTCATCTGCAGAGTTTCTAAGATTTACAAAGTGGGAACTTATCTTTGTGCTGATTCTCTTGCACCTCACATTGCTGCCATGTTCTGTGATGCGGGGTTTTACTGAGAGTGTAGTTATACCTATATACTGCTTTTCACAGGGACATGTCACTGTGTGATGCAATTCTTTGTGTTATAATTGGTATGGGACTGCTGTCTCCTGGTGAAGGGTCCTGAAAGTTTAATTTCGTTAGCGGCAGTTGTAAGATTGCATACTGCACATGAGCCACAGGCAAACTGACCTTACACAGGAGGCAAAGCCCATAGGGTGCTTTGGTTATTGTCGACGGCTCTCTGTGGTCTAGTGTGGACCAACATGTCTTTGATGTTGAGGTTCATTTGAAAGCACACCTGGGAGGAGGTAGACAGAAGTTCCCAGTACACAGAATGTTCCAATGTTTGCGTATGATTTTATATATTCTGTTAGTCTCGGGGCTATGTGGTGAAGCATGTCAGTATGTCGGTGGGGCCCTTCTTGGTATGTTCTAGGAGGGCCTCCCTATTGTTGTTCCTGGTGTGTTTTCTTGTGATCTTAACAGTATATGAAGGGTAAGCCCTGGTTTCTAGGTTTGTTGCCAGTTCTTGTGCTTGGGTGCCGCAGGCAGTATGGGACATTTCATTACAAGATCAGAGGGTACCATTATGCATATACTTTTATTTGCTGCCCAAACATGCAGCCCTTTAAAGAATGTTAATATATCATAAACAAGTAGAATGTTCATGAACAAAGATAACTATCCAAAGCACAGGATTGTCTTCCTCTTTTGTTAGCTGCTCACAACAAGATAAGTATACCTCTCTGTTACTGTACCTTTTTTCTGACTATAGTATTGATTTACATGTTTATCGCATTTTAGAGATTTTGAGTTGTTTTAACATTGACTTGTCTTAACACTTGATGGTGTTTTAACTTGATGCCTGGATTAACATGTGTTTTGCTTATTTTATATTTTTCTCAGCCTTCCAATATATGGTAGGCTTATTTACCTTCCTTTTATACTTGTGAAACTAACGCAAAGGTTTTATTGCCTTCACAAGGTTATTTAATTATGACCGGTTAGCCTACTGGTTGGTTATATTCATTTAGTAATAATTATTATCTATAAATATTGCCCCCGAGGCGAGATACGCTATTCAAACGCATTACCTCGCTCCCCTTTTTAATTAAAACAACTCACTGTGCAATCGGCATGACAACGCCATGGAGACCGGATTCGCACGCAGAGCCCTTGACTGTGACTTCCTTCCATGAAGTCCATCCTTTCTGGCCATGCCCTTGTCCTGCTGCATAGCTGTAGTATGCTTGTATTTAGTATATTGTACCTTTCATAGTTATCTCCCTTGCTGCTCAGCCAGTGTGAGTGAGCTTGGAATGTTGGTATGTGTGATGTGTGAATGGAATGCTGGTATGCCTGTGTGTGGAGTGGCAGTTGGAGTGGATGGGCTGAGCGGCAAGGAAGCTGTTCCTGGTGGGGCTCTCCCTTTGGGCTTACTTACCTATGATGCTAATGCTTGATACTTATATCCATCTAAGATAGTATCAATAAAGCACTCATCTTGAAGAATACCTGTGGCCCATTGAACTTATTACATTTGGCGACGCTGGGAAACAACCTACACCTCAAGCAACCCCATGTAACTTGGAATGGGAGATCATCAAGCAAGATAAAGGACATTTAAAAAAAATAAGAAGAAAAAGGCAACTTAAGATTACTGGCACCACGACAAGAGCCCCACCAGTGACCTCCATCGGTCGCCCACAACGGTATAGTGCCAGTTTCTATCTATTGTCTTTCTATCTATCTGCACACAGCTGAAGTGTGCCACTGCTTGATGGTTTTGATATCGTAGCAATTTATGTTTGCTGTTTGGCTGCCTGCTGTCATTTGCGATGTCCCAGTCCGTGATTTGAGGAAGTAAATTCTTATCCGGGTTTAAAAGGAAAAAAATTGTACCTGAACCGGAGTCAAAAGTCAGCTGTGGTGATCTTAAATCTAATCCAGCCTTCAACTTGGTTCCCTGGCTGTGCTCTCAATAAGGGGCAACAAGATAGTCAACAATGTTCAAGTAAAAAAACGCTACCATTTTAAATCTTCATTAATCTACCTGACACTAAGAACCAGATCGAGCACATTGCGATATTTCACTGTGACAGTACTGAGGGATAACGGAGCTTTTCCCCTAAAGTGCCGTTTGTCAGCATCTGGTTTTGTCACGCATGAGGATAATGGGCTGCTTGGAGCAACAACCGGACTGTCATGAGGTAGAACAGCGCGTTTTAATGTCAGTGTTAAATAGTGCTATCTTTAGGACACTCTTCACCACTGTTTTCAAAAATGTAATGGGTCTATTTGAAGCACGTTATTCAAGTTATTCTTACACGAACTGGTGCAGTAACGTTGGGATTTTTGACAGTTGCCTCAACATTGGAAACTTTCAAATTTAATCGGGTATTTCACATGTCGCGCGCACCCTCACCTGTGCGTGCTGTTATCCTGATTATTCATGCAGCTTCTATGACGTCGGGATCCCTCCGAGGCTTTGGGCTGCTGTGTCTCCATTTTCTGCACAAGCGTACTGAGAGCCACCCGGTACGCCGTGTGATACGTGCCGCCGTATTACGCTGCACTACCTCAATAAGTCCTAGTATGCAGTATTCGACCAAGTATACCTTTGTTTTACGTATTTCTAGACATATTACGAACCTGTGCAGCAGTATGTTGGGAAGTGTGGAACTACTGTTTGTTTTACAGGACATCCGACTTGAAGGTACTGTGCTTCTGCAATTTCTCATGCTGACAGTGTGTTCTTCGTTATAATGGGGATATATTGCTCGGGGGCAAAGATCGAGCTCCGGTGGTTAAAATAAATGTGAATGCGCATATGTGAACTTGTGCTCCAGTGCTGTACTGCTTCATTTTCTACAAACCATAAGTGCAATCCACGATCGTCAATTTGAGTTGCAGTTTTCTTCCTTCTAAGGGACTTTACAGTCTTTATAGTGTGTTTCACTAGTGCTTTTATTATAGTTAGAGCACCATCTCCTGGGCATTTTGTTTATTTGCCTGGTTGTATTGCTAGCAAGCATTTTTTTTTACTGTTTTAAGTCTCATCTTTTTAATGATAATGTAATGGTTTACATGCATTTATTAGTTTAAATATTTTCAAGTGGAATTTTGTTACTGTTATATTCAGTGTGACGTAGGTTACTTTTATTAATTTTATTTCCACCTCTGTAATAAGCACTGCGATGTTTATTTAATGCATGTATTTTGGGGAAATGTTTTGTTTGGTTATAGATTCATGGCTATGTGGCATTACACCGTCAAGTGGATTTTCTCACCTATTTTAAAAAAAAAATGATTTCTCCGCAAGTTTTAGTAAGGATTCTAAATTTGCACTGTAATAGCTTATTGGCTATGTGACCTTACACCGTTAAGTGGACTGGTCACCTATTTTATTTTAAATGTATTACTCACACCTTATAATGGCAGTTTGGTTAAGGCAGTGCCATGGTTTAGAGTATTTGTTTTTTTAATAGCCTTCTGGCTATATGTGTTATTCCACTGTTGTGTGGATATGGTATGCATACATAAGATGGCCGGCAAGCTATATGATATTCTACGGGGATATCTTACTTGATGTATACATTTTTATAGCTTATATGCTATGTGGTATTGAAATATCACCTACAGGGATTCTACGTCTTTTCTTTAGTTTTCAGTTGGATTGCTTATTTCACTGCGTGTAGAATCTACTGTTGTTTGTTCCTGACAGTGTGTGATTTTCACTCTTTTTCTGATTTTCTCGTATGTGATTTCACACTCATTTACTGTCCTGTTGGATTATGTTTAAAATCTAACTGAGTATTGTCATAATCTTCTTTTCTTTTCATTATCTGTAGTCTCTCTTACTTGGATTTTGTGTTGGATCGCGACCAGCCTTTTTCTTTGTATGTGGGAGTACTTTTTCCTGTTCTTTTCATTGTTTTTCTATTTTCTGCAATTAGTTGATGTTCACTGCTTGTCATCTGCTTCCTAGTCTGGCCTACTAGTTTGTCTTGATGGTAACTCTGATCTCAAGTTCTTGTTCTTTCTTTAGTCTTGCTATTTATTTTTCACATTCTTCTTCTTATTTTTGCATTCTCTTGATTTATTCTGTTTTTTCCTCACACCTTTCTTGCGAGTTGTCTTTGATTGTATTTTTCTTCGTCTTGCATTTATTATTTTTATTTTCCCCATAAAAAGGGAAGGTTCATTTATTTAATGCAATGTTTTTCCTATGTTTACTGATGCTTTATGCTTTGGACTTTCACAATTCTTTTTGTTGTTTATAAGGGGGAAGGTATGTAGTATGCTTGTATTTAGTATATTGTACCTTTCATAGTTATCTCCCTTGCTGCTCAGCCAGTGTGAGTGAGCTTGGAATGTTGGTATGTGTGATGTGTGAATGGAATGCTGGTATGCCTGTGTGTGGAGTGGCAGTTGGAGTGGATGGGCTGAGCGGCAAGGAAGCTGTTCCTGGTGGGGCTCTCCCTTTGGGCTTACTTACCTATGATGCTAATGCTTGATACTTATATCCATCTAAGATAGTATCAATAAAGCACTCATCTTGAAGAATACCTGTGGCCCATTGGACTTATTACAATAGCCATTGTTACAGATCCAAGCAATCTGTAATGGCTCCGCAGGAGAAGAGACTTTCACAGAGACTAACGGTCCAGTTTCTGAGCAATTTAAAGCTGTTTCTGGCTCTTTGACACCACCTAGTGCCCACTCACAGTATGGTGTTTCACCATTTATTAGGAAAAATTAAACAGCTTTAGGGAAAGCTCATTCTGATGGTTTGTCCACCCCTGAAGACATATTTTAAGGGACTAACAATCCCATTAACCCCTATTTCATTTTATTAAACCTTTCACTGGCCTTATGGAGGTGAATAACTACCAGAACCAGGGAGAATCAGGCACTTTGGAGGACAATATCCAAAAATATTTACAGGTGAAACCTAAAGCCTCCCTTAAAGAGGCTGTAGATCCTGCGGCCCTCATCCTCCTAGACCTCTCCGCGGCATTCGACACGGTCTGCCACCGCACCCTAATACGGCGCCTCAGCAACATCGGAATCCAGGACAAGGCGCTGGAATGGATCATCACCTTCCTCAACGGAAGAACACAGCGAGTCCGCCTACCACCGTACAAGTCAGAGGCCTCCGAAGTCATCTGCGGCGTCCCCCAAGGATCATCCCTGAGCCCCACCCTCTTCAACGTCTACATGAGCCCCCTCGCGGCCATCGTACGCAAACACCACCTCAGCATCATCTCCTACGCCGACGACACCCAGCTGATCCTCTCCCTGACCAACGACCCCGCCGCCGCCAGAGCCAACCTGCACGAAGGGATGAAAGAGGTAGCCGAGTGGATGACGACCAGCCGCCTGAAACTGAACTCGGACAAGACGGAGGTCCTCATCCTGGGCTCCTCACCCTCCGCCTGGGACGACTCCTGGTGGCCTCCCGCCCTGGGCACTGCACCCAAACCGACAGACCATGCACGAAACCTGGGCTTCATCCTGGACTCCTCCCTCTCCATGACCAGGCAAGTCAACAGCGTCTCCTCGGCGTGCTTCAACATCCTACACATGCTACGGAAGATCTTCTGGTGGATCCCCACAGAGACCAGGAAGACCGTCACCCAGGCCCTCGTCACCAGCCGACTGGACTACGGCAACGCCCTCTACGCCGGGACCACCGCCAAGCTCCAGAAGAGACTCCAGCGGATCCAAAACGCCTCAGCCAGACTCATCCTCGACATCCCACGATCCAGCCACATCTCCGGACATCTGAGAGACCTTCACTGGCTCCCCATCAACAAGAGAATCACCTTCCGCCTCCTCACCCACGCACACAAAGCCCTACACGACCACGGCCCGAGCTACCTCAACAGCCGAGTCAACTTCTACGCTCCCAAACGCCACCTCCGATCAGCCAACCACGCCCTCGCCGCCCTCCCCCGCATCCGAAGAGCGACTACAGGAGGAAGGTCCTTCTCCTACCTGGCCGCCAAGACCTGGAACTCCCTCCCGTCCGACCTGCGCCTGACCCAAGACCACCTCTCCTTCAGGAAGAAGCTGAAGACCTGGCTGTTCGAGCAGTAGCGGCACCCCCCCCAGCGCCTTGAGACCCTACGGGTATGTAGCGCGCTTTATAAGTGTCACTGATTGATTGATTGATTGATTGATTGCTTTGTCCAAAAGGAAAAGAGGATCCTCCTCTGAGGATAATTCTTTTTCTCTAACTGATGAGGATTTACCCTCTACCTCATTGCCTAAAAAAAGGGGAAAAGTTGCTCAGAAAAGCAAACACCTATCTAAAGCTCTTGAACCAGCTTATATTACTGGAAGCCCTAGTGCTACAATAGATTCAGGTGCTCGCTGCAGCACAAGTGAGAATGGCCACCTTAACAAGGCACTAAGAAAGGCAGCCCATGGGGGCACAATAAGAATGAGTGGCCTTAATGGCACAATAGATGTTGAAATCACTACGCCATCAGCTGAATTTGATGCAGACAAGTTTATCTTTGACCCACAAGATAAATTGGATCTCCTAGATGACCTGGATGATGATTATATTGATCAACCCCGTACTTCCCAGATAATTAAGGACACCTTTGGGGAAGTGATGTTTAATCCCACAACTATAAAGCAGCCACGCTGTGCAGATTGGTGGCCACTAGAACATGTCTCCCACTTTTTAAGTCTATGGGTCAAAAAAAACCTTGACAAGGAGACACGTAACCTCATTAGGAGTGAGTGCCCTAGACCTTCTACAGAGGACAAGGTCTGTGTTACACCTAATTTTCCTTTCTAAATATGATAAAGATCCAAGAAAAGGCATAGAGAAGTGCCTGAAACAGTCTCAGAATACGCTCCTAGATATAATAGGGCCCCTAACACACAGCCTCGACATGACTGAAGATGCGAGGGTAAAATATATCCCTGTGAACACTGATTTACTAAGAGGTTGGATGCAAAGGGCCTTATGCATGTTAGGCAACGCCAATGTAAACTTCTTAACGGAGAGACAGAAGGCCTTCTTGATAAGAATTAATCCAAATGAGCAGATTTTGCTTCCAAGCAAGACATCAATAATACCAATGGTCTCCTTTTTGGTGAGAGATTTATTAAAACCTTGGGCAGATATGTTTCAACCTTTACTGCCTTCAGCAAAGCGCAATATAAAATTCCGCGAGCGGACCGGAATTTACCGCCCAGGCCTAGTTTTAACACAATTATTGTTATGTGATTATCACCTTATTAAATATCGTTAACTAATAAATCGACCACAAACATATCGAATACAAAAATATAAAAAAATTTAAATTAAAAAGAAACTCTACAAAAATATCAATGACACTAATATCGATTTACAAATCTACTTATAACTTATAAAAAAAATCGACAATACTATTCAACATTAAATAAACACTCCTTTCAACTATCTAATAATTTAATACATTAAAACAATATAAAATGTTTTATACCAACATATATAAGTTTAGTATATATTTAAATAAAATATAAATCAATTTTAAAAATGCAAATACATACATACATTCACAATAATTAATATTTACTCACTAAAACATATTTATTAATATATACATTTCACATACAACAATTTTCTAAATTATAAAATGAAATTATTAACTCAAACTTTTAAATATGTACAACAAAAAATATATTATAAACAACTAACAAACAAATATAATTACCTAATGAAAAAGTAACTGCTACTAAATTAAAAAAAACAAACAAACTAAAATTTAGAACTACTCAACTAACCACTATAAAAACAAAAACCTAACTTAAAGACAATTGCAGTTTTTCGGCCAAACACGGAGGAAGACTCTTACTTTGCTGGAGAGAGAGAAAGAAGATCTACAAAAACTACTATAACAGATTCTACAACAACACAGGTAAGAAAAAGCCTTTTTTTTATATAAGTATAACGTCCTCAATATCCTTGACTTAACTCCCTAATTTATTTAAATGTTCTCTTCTTTTTAAATTAAAAATAAACTTCCTATCAACAACAGCAAAAACTATAAAATACAAATGTGATTGACTACCTTATCTAATTCTACATGAAAAAAATCAAGAACTAATAAAAAAGCAAAGTTTATCTAGAAATAAAGTAACATTGTCTAATACGCCATGAAAACCTCTGGGTGCCCGTGCGCTTAACAAATTCTGAATCCCATAACATAACAATACTTTTACAAGCTTAAAAATATAAAAACGAAAATAAGGTATACATTTTTATTCACAGTTTCAACAAACTGCATCCTCCAAAGAACATCCACCAAATTAGATTATTCTACTACAAAAAGTAAGTGTACTTTCACTTTTAATAAATTATTAAAACAAAGAAACTAAAAATAATATTCAATATAATTAAGACAAACAATTTTCTACCCCATCTACAGACATTACAACAGTGAAACTGCAATAACAACAAATAAAGCCATCAACAAAAGAGAAGGAACAATAATGTAAGTATTTTTCAAAATTACTAATCAAACCAACAAATTTATATATAACCATAGCATATTTACTCAACACATATATATATATATATGTCTTCACAAATATACCCTAGAAATGGCAGAAAGAGCAACCTTTATTACTTCACAAAAAAGGAAAATTAATGCTCAGCTACATGGGCTATACCTACACCAAATAAAAGGTAAAAGATAACAAAACACATTGTAAATGTAGCAAATACTATTCAACTGCATGTTATGGTCGAGCAACAACTACAGATAACAATGTTGTGAATGTGGAAGAGCACAACCATCAAAACATGGTGACAGAAGTATAAGTAAGGGAAGCCTTGGAAACAATTCGAGAAGCAAGCACTGAAATGTAGAAAAATGTGTTGACAAAAGTACATGTCACAGGACCATTGCCCTGCATCCCCAAACTGAAACGATTAATAGCTAAAACTAAATGAGCATCCAATCCAGCTCCACCCACCCCCCAAATGTTTCAAAAAAATGAAATATTACCAGAATATACTATTACCCTCAAAGAAGACACGTTCTTGATGTATGACAACCAAAGGAATGATAAAAGAATTCTTATTTTTGCAATTATTAACAACTTGGAATAACTAAAACATTTTGAAAAATGGATAATGGGCGGCACTTTTAAAGTGTGCCCAAAACCATTTTATCACTTTTACACCATTCATGGTGAATTTAAAGAAAACAATATTCCCTTCATTTAAGCATTGCAGCAAATAAAAAGAATCCCATCTATATAGAACTATTAACAACAATAAAATAATTAACTGATAATTCTTATGCCCCAAAGGATCTAGTTATGATGCAACCTATTCTAAAACAAAACCCACATACTGCAGTACAAGGGTGTTACTACCACTTTATTCAAAGTATGTGGAGACACCTCCAAAAATCTACCTTTATTATTGACTACTCTACTAACAGTAACTTTGCATAGCAAATTAAAAAATGAATTGCACTAGCATACGTACCTACAACAGAAGTGACAAATTATTATAATGTATTAACCCCTTCTGTGCGGGGCACATTCCCCCGCTGTGCTGGGGGCGGGGGGGGGGGGGCGCGTACAGTGCCCTGGTACTCATGACGAGGTCAGCTCGTCATGAGCCACGGTGCTCGGGTGCTCATGACGAGCTGAGCTCGTCATGGCCACACCCGTTCCCATGGAACGTTCAGCAGAGCAGGGGAATCTGCCCAGCGTGTGAGCGTTCCACGGAACGGGAGCGGTCATGACGAGCTCAGCTCGTCATGCGCACCGGAGCGCCGTGGCTCATGACGAGCTGATCTCGTCATGAGCGCTCAAGGGGTGAATTGACAGTCCTCTCTAACACATTAATGAAAAAAAATTAACTTCCTTGTTGGATTACTTTGAGGACACCTAAGGGGGCCGATTCCGATTCGGTAAAATGCCCTCCGAATAGCCATACAGAGCTTTTTTTCCTATAAGATTCGTATGCAGAACCGTACCCGTACGTATGATGTAGTACGATGTGTACCCAAAGCAGTTCTCTGTACGAATTGTACCGAAGACCGTACAACTCACTAATCCATACAAATCGCATTCGGAATGCGCAGTACGCGATGTCCGTACGGATCGAAGCTGCATTTTCCGACCCAGCAAGTACGAATCGTATCGACAACACTCCGTATGACTCTTTTTCTACGGGAGCTTAAAACGCCTGTAAAAGCAGATTTCGCTTCGAAATGCGTACGAAACGGAACCCCCTGGGTACGGTGGGTACACCCCATGATTGCAGTGGTACGGTGCATCGGGGTATGGTGCGTACACCCCTGGATTTCAGGGGTATGGTGCGTATGTCCCCATGCGTACACCCATGATCATAGGTGTACGGACCGTAGGGGTACGGTTCGGTGTACGGTGCATACACCCCGTGCGTGCACCCCTTGATTTTAGGGGTACGGTGCGTATGTGATACTGTTGCCCTTCGTACGAATTGCTCATATGCGACGTTTGCCGTACGAATCACATACTCATTCCCCGGTCCGGATCGTACTTGGTGGGTCGTACGGCATTTTTACGAATTGTACGGTTCACTGTGCGGGTCGATGTCGTATGGATTTACCCTTCATTTTCGTACGGTTCTCAATGATTTGGACGTATTTTCTCGCAACGGATCGTACTACGTGATTCGTACGGATTTGTACGATTCGTACGGAAACGACTACGAATACGAATCGTCGTATGGATTCGTTTCCCGAATCGGAATCGACCCCCTTGGTGGGAAGGTTGCATCGTTCAGATCACCGTAGACAACCAAAATTTCAAATTCCTAATGGAATGTCTATGCTAGCACTATTTCACAAAAATCAAATACTAATAACGCGGTAGAAGGATGGTATAATGCCTTCCAGGCCACAATAGGGAGAGGACAACCAACACTACACACACTTATACAATCCATAAAAAAAGAACAAAGTTACCAAGAACTCAGAACAGCACAATCTATAACGAAATAGCACCAAAACTGAGTAAACAAACAATTATTATGTACAAATACCTCCAACAAAAAACAAGAATATATCCAAGTATCCAAGGTCTGGACCTAATAGCAAAATCTATTCTTTAATCTAATCTACATAGCAAACAGTAAAAACATATAAAACACCCAAAATATTTAAATTTTTATATTAGTTAAATTATGTCTTGAAATTTCCTATATAACTTATATATAACTTATATTGTATGACATAATATAACTAACAAAAAAATTAAAAGTAGCAATCCTCTCGATAACAAAGCCATAAAAACCCGAAAATATTTACCTATAAAAACGCTCCAAAATCCCGATAAAAAAGGAAATGTATAGCAACTTGTTTTAAAACAAGCAACAATCATTTTTTTTATTTAAAAAAAAACAAAAACGCATGGACAATTCCATCTGTTCACCAAAGCTCGAACCTGTAAATAAAATCAAACACCCACCCACAACAAATAATAAACCCACAAATCTAAATAACAACATATAATAATTATGAACACACATAGTAAAATAGTAAATATAAAAACATTGCATTACAATAACACTTAGGGGCCCCTTAGGATGTCGGGCGGATTGCCCCTGCCAGGGTGGCGGCGGCTACCGCCAGCCTGGCGGGGGCAATCCGCCCGACATCCGCATTCGAATTCCCCTCCGCCATATTAGTATGGTGGGGGGACCTCTGCGGATGGAAAGACCGTCCGCCGCTTTTCCGCCCCGGTCGCCTTGTGGCCGGGGCGGAAAAGGATTAATATGGTGGCGGTGTCTATTAGACACCGCCAGCCATAGTACAATGGGCTTAGGGAGATGCCTTTCCGTGGCAAGGCATGCGGTCTTCACTCTGGGGGCCCCCTGCGGGCCCCCAGAGTGAAGGAGAGGTGGGGGGTGCACACGGGGGTTCCTGTGGTACCCCCCCTGCATTTGCATAAACAAAGTGGCAGGCACCGTGCGGTGCCTGGCGCTTTGTTTATGCAAATGTAAAAGTGCATTTTTAGCATTCTGGCGGGCGGTGCTGAGAGCACCGCCCGCCACAATGCCAAAAATACAGGATGCGCCCACCACAGTGGCGGACGCATCCTAATACCACCCGCGGGAACCCCGCCCTTATGGCGGGCGGTCCCGATTGCCGATGGGATGGCAGGCGGACTAATGGACCCCTTAGAGAGTAAATAAATGACTAAATCACTAACCTACGTAAATAACACCTAACTTTTGCAAAAACAGTTAAATACCACTTTTACTAACACATTAACACTACCACTAACTAAACACTACCTTAAAACTAAGTTAAAAATAAATGAAAGTAAACTTATAGAAACGTAGACCAAGCAGCTCCCAAACACGAGTTTCCGTCTTCACAAATGACCCAAACAACGAAGTAGATAGACTAAAAAGTGAACAAAGGAAATCAAAATGGCGGAATAATTAAAACAAAAGTAGGACTAACTCCCTATAGAAATGAATGGAAAATAGTATACAATGCTTTAGAAATGTATTAAAAAAGTTATCATTTTTTTTAAATGTTTAAAATAAACATATTAATATTGTAAAATATGCATTAGTTCTTTTATGTTACAAATGTATATTATAATAATTAATGTATTCTAAAAAATATTTTTACTACTTTAACTCTTTATTTCCTAATATTTTGCAAATGTTAAACAAGTGTGTATATATATATATATATATACTTTTCCAAATATACTAAATTGTATTTAAATAAAATAAAATTTAATATGCTATATAATAAAACATAATGTGAAAAATGTACAATGTATATCTATATTACAACTACTGCACTTTTATACATCATGATATAAATATGTAATAAAAGTCCATGAAAAAATGAAGAAATGTTTTCATTTAAAAATATTAAACAATACAAAAAATACTGTATATTCATGTGCAAATTATACCATGTTACTTTACTATTATACATGTA
The DNA here is from genome assembly GCF_964263255.1 of Lissotriton vulgaris. Classification (NCBI taxonomy): domain Eukaryota; kingdom Metazoa; phylum Chordata; class Amphibia; order Caudata; family Salamandridae; genus Lissotriton; species Lissotriton vulgaris. The sequence continues at coordinate 358,182,724 of NC_141697.1, read as the reverse complement.
GAACAAATAAATAGAAAAATGATGAAAACTGTCAAATGCATTTGTACATCAATGTTATAAAATTTAATTTCTTGAACATGTCTAAATATATTTTACAATATCCTAATAAAATATTAAAAAACATAGTGTTTTTTTTCATTATTGTAATAAACTGAAAAATATTATAAATGTCATTATTCACTGTTCTAACTCCAAATACTACTAAAGTCAAAGAAAATGCTTAATAGTAAACCATAATATATTACTGTTCTAACTCCAAATCCAATATAACTCAGAGAAAGTGCTGGATAATAAACCATAATAATTTACTATTCTATCTCCAAGTCTAATAAAACTCATGGAAAATGCTGGATAGTAAACCATAATAATTTACTATTCTAATTCTAAGTCCAATAAAACTCAGGGAAATCACTGGATAGTAAACCATCATAATTTACTATTCTAACTCCAAGTCCAATAAAACTCAGGGAAAATGCTGGATAGTAAACCATAATAAATTACTATTCTAACTCCAAATCCAATATAACTCAGGGAAAGTGCTGGATATTAAACCATAATAATTTACTATTCTAACTCCAAGTCCAAATAAACTCAGGGAAAGTACTGAATATTAAACCATACCAATTTACTATTCTAACTACAAATCCAATAAAACTCAGGGAAGGTGCTAAATAATAAACCATAATAATATACTATTCTAACTCCTAATCTAATATAACTCAGGGAAAGTGCTGGATATTAAACCATAATAATTTACTATTTTAACTCCAAATCCAATATAACTCAGGGAAAGTAATGGATAGTAAACCATAATAAATTATTATTCTAACTCCCAGTCCAATAAAACTCAGGGAAAGTTTTGGATATTAAACCATAATAATTTACTATTCTAACTCTAAATCCAATATAACTCAGGGAAAGTGCTGGATATTAAACCATAATAAATTACTATTCTAACTCCAAAGTCCAATATATATCAGGAAAAGTGCTGGATATTAAACCATAATAATTTAGTATTCTAACTCCAAGTCTAATAAAACTTAGGGAAAGTGCTGGATAGTAAACCATAATTAATTTACTGTTCTAACTCCAAATCCAATTTAACTCAGGGAAAGTACTGGATATTAAACCAGAATAATTTACTATTCTAAATCCATATCCATATAAAATCTAACCAAAAATATTTAATTTACACTGTTTCATTTACAGTATTTAAAAATATATATCATTCAAAATACATATAATAAATGAATACAAATTGTGTTTATACATTTAAAAACTAAACAGATAAAATGAAACAACAAAAATAAAACTATCTATCATTATATTGTTTGAATCCAATTTGACAAATATTTGAATTATTGACATTAAACTAAGTTATTAATCATTGACAAATTATGTAAAAAAATAATATTTTCAAATGTTAACATAAATATTATAAACAATAAAATAATTATATACATTTACACAAACTTTTTTAATGAAAATATGTAGAAACTTCAGATTAATATATTTTCTTTTATAGGAAAATGTATTTTTATATATTACATAATTATACTTGTACATTTCAAATAATTTAGTAATTATTTACCAAAATGTTGTTAAATTGTTTTGTTTAATAACTAAATTTAAAATATTTTAAATTATTAAACACATTTTACAAATTTGATTTAAATTTTTTAATTTCACATTATCATTTTAAATTAAAATACATAATTTCATAAAATTAGAAATTAAAATTTTTTAATTTTTACATTTCTACATTCAAATTTGTATTTTTCTATTTTTAATGTATTCTGATAATTTTCACACAACATTTTTAAATTACTACCCACCCTTATACCCTATAAACCCAACAACCCACTCCTAAAATATTTACTAATTTTAAAATTTAACAAAAAAATAAATTTACATTTTAAGATACTACCGACCATTATCCCGTATAAAATAAACATCCAGCTCCTAAAAATTTATATAGAAATTATTTTAAAAAAACACATTTATTCTTTCCATTAAAACATTAAAAAATTAGTAAATATATAAAATAAAATAACTATTAAACAACTAAATAAAAGTCCCATAATAAACCTAATATCAATATAATTTACATCAATATTTTTTGCAACTATATTTATTACATCGATATTTCACACTTTCGATATTTTGACACAACTAACAAATCGATATTTCTAACATCGATATTAATTACATCAATATTTAAAACAGAAGACATTCTTACCTCGATATTTATGCTTGTCGACATTTCACCATCAATATTCTTGCTCTGCACCCAAGGTGAGCACCTCTCCTTCTTTTTCTTCACCAACACTAAAAGTGGGAGGCAGACTTAAACTCTTTACAGGCTTCAAAAAAATTTTTGGAACACACCGCATCAAGTCAGGGAACCGATGGAATTACATTTAGAGGAAGAGAAGATGTCTCTTATAGACAAATAGGTAACCCAAATGTTAAGCAAGGGTGCTCTAGTAATAGTAGACAAACATGACACCTCACAAAGTTTCATAAGCACAATGTTTCTGGTAGAGAAAAAAGACAAGGGTTGATGTCCAGTCGTAAACCTCAGATACCTGAACAGATATTTAACCTACAGGCATTTCAAGATGGAAAGTATTCACCTGTTGAGGGACATCCTACAAGCAGTAGACTGGCTAGTAAAACTAGAACTAAAAGACGCCTACTTTACGATTCCCATGAACAAGGACAACCAAAGATATCTCCGTTTCAGATGGAGGGGCATACTCTACCAATTCATCTGCCTCCCTTTCTCGCTGTCCTCGGCCCCTTGGTGTTTCACAAAAGTACTTCGTCCAGTGGTCACTCATCTCAGAGAGAGGGGAGTAATGTTGATAATTAACCTAGAAGACATTCTGATCATGTCTCAAGACATGCTAGTAGTTCAGAATCATTTTCTCATGACAATAAGCCTCCTGTAAAGCCTGGATTTCCTCATAAACACAGAGAAGTCAGTTCTGACTCCCACTCTGAAGACAGAATTTTTAGGTTTTCCGGTAGACTCGATCCTATCCCACTTGATTTTACTCCACAAGCAAGTGGTAAAGATAAGAAAAGACACAAAGTCAGTCCTATCAAAAGACATGGTACTAATCAGAGACCTTGTTGGGGTTTTGGGACTCCTTTCATACTCCTACCAGGCCATATCTCCCAGTCCCTTACACTACAGAGGTTTACAGAGACTATAGACCTTAGGTCTAAAGAAAAGTCTTTGGTACGTAGACTTGATTCCCTTTTCTCCAGATGCACGAGAGGATCTATCATGGTGGCTAAACAACCTCGGTGCATGGAACAGCAGGGACATTTTTGGGAATGCACCAGACTATTTAATAGAGTCAGATGCATGCAACACAGGATGGGGAGACGGTCTAGGAGAATCAGAGACAGGGGTAAAATGGTTGCTAGAGGAACAGTCTCTTCATATAAATTGTTTAGAAATGATGGCAGCCCTAAACTCCCTTATGAGCTTCAGGGATCTCCTAAAGAACTCAAACACTATTATCCACTCTTCTTAGGCAACTTCACAGCAGTATCATATATAAACAGACTAGGAGGTTCGAGATCCAAGGCACTCTCAAAGTTAGCACAACAAATTTGGTATTTTTGTTGGGAACACAAAATTATCCTAAGAGCAGAGTTTATTCCAGTGACTCAAATTGTAAGAGCAGACTGGAACTCGAGATTTTTTGAAGGATTACAGCAATTGGAAGCTACACCCAGAAGTCTTCGCTCTGATTCAGGACCTATGGGACCTAATTCAGAAAGATCTATTTGCAAGCAGATTGAAATTTCAGGTTCCAACCTATTTCAGCTGGAAGGCAGACCCACAGGCTACAGCAATAGATCCTTTTCTTCAACCTTGGGGCAAGAACTTAGCCTATGATTTCCCCCTTTCTCCTTAATCGAGAGAGTTCTCTAGAAGGTGAGAGTAGAGTTGAGCAATATCATTCTAGTGACTTCCCTCTTCTAGTTCCAGAATCCCTGGGCCTGCTTCAAGACCTAGAGGGAGAAGAACATTCTTTTTGTTTTAGAAGGGAAGATGAACCGTCTTGTCTGGAGGATTTCAGGGGACCTAATAGATATTCGGACCTTTCATCAGAAGCTAAGAGCTTAGTGGATGAAACCTGGGCTCCAGGAATCAGGAAAAGATATAGAGGTGTATGGAAAAAGTGGTGCAGTTGGTGTTTGGAGAGCAGTTTAGATCCCGTAGAGGTCCCTGTTCAACAGATAGCAAACTACTTAGCATCCCTTTTCAACTCTGGTCTCTCTTATAGGACCATTATTTGTTACAGATCCGCTCTTTCATCTGGGCATGCTTTAGTAAACAATTTAGCAATAGGTAGTAATTCTTTTATTAAAGGAGTAATGAAAGGGGTTATACTCAGAGACCCCCAAAAGCACATTATGATTCCTTGTGGGATGTTAATCTTCTTTTCAAACGTTTTGTTTCTTGGCAAGTAACTCATTCTTATCTCTTAAACAGATTTTGTTTAAATTGGCAACTTTACTTTGCCTAGTTTCTTTCAAACAAGTTTCAGATATTAAGGTTATTGAGCAAACTAACGGATTTTTTTCTAATGAAGGCGTACATTTTGACATTTGGAAGAGAACCAAGAATATGTCTGACTCTGTCTTCTACCCCTTTTCAATGAATGTAAAACATTTGTGTGTGGTAAGATGCATGAAAGTTTATGATGACAACATTGCACAGTTTAGGGATAATTGAGTTGATCAACTGCTTTTATCTTATGGTAAACCCCATAAACCAGTCTCTTCAACAACTTTAGCTAGATGGAAACAAGTGAATCTGGTATAGACCTATCTTGATTTGCGGCCCACTCTTCTAGAGGGGCGATGTCTAGTAAGGTTTTCTGGTCAGGTGAATCTCTTTCAGAGATTCTTAGAACAGCTGATTGGATAATGCAAACACCTTTGCCAAATTTTACTTAAGACCAATTGAGCATGTTAGCAATATAGCTCTTATTATCTTTAAACAGGCATAATGGTAGCCTACGGCCTTGTAATGAAATGACAATTCTTCTATTATTATGCAGAGAGAATCTTGATTTCATTAAAGACATACGGAGGCTAACATTATCCCACCCTCCTCACCCAAATACGAGGAGAGAAGGGATAAAACGGTTTCTTTAAGTTTTGTTAAGCTTGCTTAATGTGTAAGTTTATAACATGCTTATCACACACAATTTTTTCGTCCTATTATTTATTCTTTCTATTATTTCAGATGATTCCACCTAGGATTGTGTTATATCTTGTCTCTGTGTGTGTTTGTCGCTTTCCACTGCTTGCTCCTAAGATGTGGGAAGTGACATTACATCACAGAGTTCTTGGGTTGCTGGGTGATGGGGCTGCTGTAAGTATTCTAAGAATGTTTTAGATTGAAACTTTATTACAGTTGATTGTGAATTTGTTAACGGTGGAGGTCATTTAACTGACTCCACAACCGTGTAGTTATATAATAAATATTGCCACTTACCTTGGTTTGCTGCCTAATTACTACAGATTGTGATATACAACAACTTGGTTTTTTAAAACTTCTTCATTTCTTTGGCACCAGAGATGAATTCCTTTCATCCTTGTTTGTTAGCAGTTTAAAGGGGAAGACTTGTTCAAGAACTTTCTACTTGTTTATGATGTATTAAAGTTCTTTAAAGGGCTGCATGTTTGGGCAGCAAATACAAGTGTATACATAATGTTAGCTTCCATATGCTTTAATGAAATCAAGATTCTCTCTGCATAATAATTTGAGAATCGTCATTTTCTCACAAAGCTCTCGGGTGGTGGCTCCCAAAAAGTAAGATGTTATTGTTTTTTTTAAAGTGGTTGTAGTGATTTTTCCATCTGCCCCAAAGTGTATCATCAAGTCTAGAAAGGGAATGTTCCTATCTGACACGTTACTTGTGAAGCAAAGAAATGGATTGAGTGTATTGACCCATTCAAAGAAAGCGGAAAGAGTAGTTCTATTCCCTTTCCACACGATGAGAATATCATTGATGTACCTGCCCCAGAGTGAGATATTTTCTAGATGTGGGTTAGTGTTGGAGTATATATTTTCCTCCTCAAAGGCTGCCATGTACAAGCAAGCCAGGCACTGTGCAAATGTGCTGCCCATTGAAGTACCCTGGGTCTGGTGGTATGTCTGTTCTCCATATTGTAAGAAATTTTCAGTGAATGCAGTGTGGCACATTCCATAAGGAAACTTCCTGGGGTTTTAGCCATCCATTTGTCTGCATGTAGGGCTTTTTCCGCCACTTCTAAAGTGGTGGACTGAGGGATGTTAGTAAAGGAGGCTTCCACATCCAGTGAGACCAGAAAGTCTATCTGGCTAATGTTAGTGGAGGCTTCTATAAGTCTTAATACATCTCAGTTGTCTTGCAAGAAGGAGGGGATTTGTTTCACCAGGGGTTGAAGGTAGATAACCCAAAACTTGGAAAGAGGTTCCAGTAGGGAGTTTATCCCTGCAACAATAGGTCTGCCCTGTGATGATTAATCTCTTTATGGATTTTTGGGAAGATGTAGAAATATGGAGTCCTTGGTTGTGTGTTGTCTAAAAATTCTCCCTCATGTTTACTGATCCAATTTTTGTTTCTGCTGTTAGGATAAGAGAAACTATCTGGGTACTGCGTCTCCTTGTGTAGAATACAGCCACCATTGTATAGTATTGACTATTGGCTACCTATCGGGCACATTCAGTTTCATAATCACTGGTCAACAAAATGATGATTGCACCACCTTTGTTTGCTTGTTTTATGGTAATCTGTCTGTTATCAGCGAAGGATTTGATTGCAATCAGTTCAACTTTAGATAGGTTCTGAAAAAGTCGACCTTGCATTCTTGGTGAGTTCTTTAAGGACCATTTGCTCAAAGTTCAAGACCTTGATTGGTGTCATGTTGCTTGTCGTGGTGAACCTGGAAGGCTTCAATAAGCAAGAATCAGATTGTGGAGGGTTGAGTTTGTATTGAAAAAATACTTTTAGTCTTATTTATTTATTTATTTTTTAACTTTATTTCACAGTGAATTACAACAAGATTGGCATATTGATTACTCATTTCAACAGTAGAGAATACACTATCTTGCTCTCATTTTGCAGAATAAATTGTGGAGTTCACAATTCTACCGAAAAATGTTGTTTCTTGGCATTGGAACAAATCCTAAACATTTCTGCAGGACCTTACGTTCTGTAGTAGTTAGCAGTCTTTCAAAGAGCTTGACAATTAGTTTGTCCTCCCTGTCCAGCTTCTTGTTTGTACCTGTTGTTGTGGAGGTTCCTGCCACTGAACCTGTTTCTGTCATCTCCACCCTCTTCCTCTGCCCTGTCCTCTGACTAAATAAACTGGTTAAAAGGTTGAGGGAAGAGTAGTTGTCCTTGCAGGAACATGGGGTACTGCCAAAATGGAGGTGCTTGGAAAGTGGGTGCCCCAAAGTTGTGGAAGAAGCCTGGGTTGCCACTTCTAGCTTCTCTAGTATTATTTCCCCAACTTCCACTGCTAGAGTTGCTACTGTAAGAGGACCAATTTCTTCTGCTCGAGGTCTCGCTCTTATCAGATAAGAACTCTCCAGCTGCTGACATATAGTCTTCTTTTAGGTAAGGGTAGACCTTCTCTCTGTGGGAAGGTTAGATACAGGTAAACCATTGGGTGAGATATTGGAGCTCAGGTAAACAGTCATAATGGCCCTGTGGAGTGTTATTTTGACCCATTGTTATTTCAGGGAAAGTAATGAAGTCCAATACTCAGATTGGCTTGTTGACAGAGTAATGTCAGTTCCCAGTAGTGACGAAGTTCACAGGATTTCTGGGAGGGGGGGGTACATGTGTAATCCCCTTATCTTGACAAGAGTGGAGGATTATGCCTGGCTTAGGTTCATACCTTAGCAAACCAGAAAACCCATTACTAACAATGCCTTGGGTCAGTGCATCAGCCATTTTGAGGGGTCTAAACTGATTGCATCAGATAGTAATTTGTTTTGTTGCAAAACAGTTTAACAGCTAATATAAGATGCATAGGGGGTCATGGGTACCCAGTGAAGGGAATTATGCCATATAGGAAAGTAAAGAAAGCAGCCACCGGAATTGGTGCAACTGTCCTTTCGGTGAGTGGTATTGCATTTGCATTATGACTCCCGAGCAAATTACCATGAGCCATAACTAGAGCCCTAATAGTCCGGAAATTGAGGCAACCTCTCTTAGCCACATTTCAAAACAATGCTTAGAGGAGGCCAGCCAGGAACATAGGGTTATTCCACCGAAACCTAGAGAAATAATGGAGTAGGCCCTCCTTATGAATGCCAAATTGGGCTCGGGCCCAGTCGCATCCTCCGAAGCCGCCCAGTTGGAGAAGCCACAATCTACGCAATCATTCTTCAAGTCCCCACCAGTGGACAATCCGGAGGTGCCTCAATTATTGTTGCCACTAACCCAATCAGTAACACCACTGGGTTGAGTTGATATTGAGCAGGAAGACTCAGGAAGCAGAAAAGAGCAAAAGGATCCAGGTTTAACAAATGATGACTTTTATTAAAACGCACGTTCTCCCTGAGTACAGAGGCGACCTTACACTAACAAGACCTCATCGCGTACCAGCACTTCAGCCCCTAAATCGGAAATTCCCTCATACAATTCTCGTGAATTTCAGAGATTACCGTGTGAAAGAGCAAGTTCCTTTGAATGCAATCAAGCAGAGACAGTTTACTACTTCAGAGATCCTGGTTTGTGGCATCATTTCAGACATTTCAGCTGCTGCAGCTAAAAAGAGGAAAGAACTTGCAAAGATGCAAGAAAAACAAATTTTATAGGGATTAAGGCAAAGCGTTTGCACCACTATTTAAGTACCGTGTCTAAGTCCAAATAGAAGGTGCTAGAACCAGGAACGTAATCCCTATACGAACCTAACAAAGAAAGTAAGGAAACCCTACTTCCTTGGCATACTAGACTTTAAAATTGGACAGCACCCTTCAGGATTAAATACACAATTTAAGATATATAACAAAAATAATATCTCAGCATTTATTAAATCATGTGTGACAGTATCACAATTGTTTTCCAAACAAATACACAGGCAAGAGACTCTGTATCTTCAGTTTTCTGTCCTTTATTCAGTTTTTCATTTTCATTAAAAATCGCTGATAGCCAAATAGCCAACGCGTTTCGTCCGTTACCGGACTTCTTCAGGGAAAATTTATACAGAATATATAAAATATATATAGAAGAGCGTAACAAGATGCGACGCTCTTCTATGCTGTGTTTTGGGCTTACCTTGGCCTGAACAAAACCCATGTCAAATTGATCTATGACTCTTTTTCGAACTACCAATACTTCCAAATGAGAAAAGACAACTTTATAAATTTTACCTGAAGAAGTCCGGTAACGGACGAAACGCGTTGGCTATTTGGCTATCAGAGATTTTTAATGAAAATGAAAAACTGAATAAAGAACTTGCAAAGATGCATTACCTTTTTAAGACACAGGAAGACAAGGCAATGATTGCCCAACAATCTAAACTGAAAGTGCTGGTAAAGAGGCGATTCCATGGGTTCTGTGACGTCTCTGAGCGGAGGATTTACTGCAGCAAATCTCAAAGAAGCCTTGTTGAACCCTGAGTGACCAGATTCTGGCTGGCTGTGTTTTGATTATCATAGGGTCTGTGACTAAAGAATCTCTTCCTGTTGCATAAGATATCAAGTGCGGGGATTGGTTTCCTGGGCTGGGGTCGCTGGTTAGGAGTTCTTGCTATGCGTTATTGGCTGAATGAGCCTTAGCTTTCCATTGTGGATCCAGAAACTAGATTCCAAGTAGCTTGGGCTAATTGGGGCCAGAAATTGTGATCTTAAAAATGTTTCTCTTTTATATCTGGCATTAAGCCCTAGCGAGCGCTGGCATGAGCTCCTCGTGATCGCTGGGTTGGTGATCTGATTTAGCACTTCTTGTTATGTTCTGATAATGTTTTATTTCCCTCTTTTTACCATCCTGATGGGGTAAATGGCAGGGTTAGCCGCTTGATCTGGGCACCAGGTCAAGATGCAAGATTCTTAGGGGTGGGGAAGCATGTCAGGTGTGAGTGTGATGATGCACCACTCACTCTGGCTTAGGGGAGTGGGGTGAAGGAGTTAAGACTGAGTGGGCTCGAGATGGGTGGAGGGTTGGGGTGAAAAGCTTAATAACAATGGATACAAGCATGTAGTTGTCTAGTTCAAGTATTAAGAGTGGCAGAATAGATTGTTTACCATGTTCAAAGGGTGGGCCAACCACCAAATGCACCTGCTCACTAATTTATTGCAAGACAAAGATGGAGCTAAAAGGTGGGATTGAGTTTTCACTTATGTGAAAGGCTAATATAGGGATGGAGCAACTCCGGTGTGCAGGTGTTGGAGGGGGGATAGTAAAATAAAAATGTTCCTTAAATGCTTTTAAGAATAGACTATCAGTATGAGTAACTCCCTGAAGGTAGTCTCCTTTAATGCAAATGGCCTCAATAATACTAAGAAATTACAGGCAGCAAAAAGTTGGATTCTAGCCAAAAATCCAGCAGTGATTTTGATCCAGGAGACTCATACTCTGGCTGGGAAGCTGTAAGCATTCTCAATATTTAAAAACTCGGCAAACTATAGAGGGTTTTTGTATTCCCAAGCAGCCCACAGGGGAACGCCTATTTTTCTGGCAAAAGTACTCGGGCTGAAGTGGTTAACAGTGCCAGTAATAAAGAGGGTGTCTGGTGCTGGGTGAGTTGCTCGGTATGATCAAGGCTTATAACATTTGTCAGTTTTTATGCCCCAGTTGAAGATAATGTTACACCATATGAGGGCCTGTTTAAATCACTATTGCAAAATCCTGGTGAATTGATAATCACGGGGAGTTCAATTTGCTGCAGGACACAAAACAGGACTCCTCGGTTCAGTCTAATAAACAGACAGAACCAAAATCCTTGAAATACATCAGGAACTTCCAGGAAATACTTGCATTAGTTGATCCCTGGAGGGCAGCTTGTCCTACAAAAATCACATATACATGCTTTTCAGGGAGATCATGCAGCTCTTCACGTATAGATTTTCTTTTAATCGCCAGAGCCCTGATTTATAAATCCTAAAGTACTATACCGAATGGGTTTTAGGATCACGCAAGGATTATTCTTGAGATTGCAGTGGGTAAGCCCATGGTGTGCCCCAGATGATGGTTGCTTCATAAACAATATCTGGAGGAGGAAGGAGGGGTCCAAATTCTCAAAGTAGAGATAAGGGAATTTTTTATGATTAATGATAGGACCGCACCACCGGGCATTCTATGAGATGCCATGAAGGCATTAATTAGTGGAAGAGTAATAAGCAAGGATGCAGAAATGAGCTTAAAAACTAAAAAACACATTTTAGAACAAAGGGTACAGCAGAGTAATGATAGGTTTTTGAAGAATTCATCCAGGGCTAAAAAAAAGCATATGATATTCCTAGACAGGCAATGTGCGAAGCATATTATGCAAATTGTGCTGCGCTGAGTCGGGCCCATTCTCAAAAGGGTTATGAGGAAAGCAACTTTACAAGGGAATTCCTAGCCTGGCAGGCACATGATCAAGCTGCCAAGAACAGGATAAGTGCTTTGACTTATCCAACCTCGGGAATTACGAGTAGGGGACCAGAGAAGGTAGGAGAAATTATGTTAGAGCATTATGGACAGATATATGCACAAACACAGATGATTGACTTGTTCTGCCTGGGCAGATTCTTAGTAGACTGCAATATTCCAGCATTAACCGCAGAAGAGGGGGTTTACATGTCTCGACCCTTCTCTAAAGAGGAGTTGATAGAAGTTATTAAGAATCTTCTGAACGGCAAAGCCTGCGGCCCAGATGGATTTCTGGGGCAATATCTTATCAGATGTTCTGGCTGATTATCTTTTATCGCTTGCAAAGATAATCCAACAAGAGGGTGCTATACCCCCTTCTTTTTTTAAAGGGACTGTTGTAAGCTTCCTGAAGAAATGCAAGGATGCTGAGGATTCTAGCGTCTATCGCCCTATCGCATTACTAAATAGAGATTATAAGATCATTACAAAGCTGCTTGGCAAAAGATTTAACTCAATAGCTCCAGGATTGATCCATACAGATCAGAACGGTTTATAGCAGGCCGGCAGTTGGGGACAAATACTCGCTATCCAGTTGAAGCTCTGGACTATTTTGCAGTTCATGACATACAAACTTTTGTGATTCTGTAGAGTTCATGTGTTCATCATTTATTTGGAAAAAAAACCTGCCAGAATTCCACTACGCACTTTATACAAACTGCGGGAGGATGGAGGGTTGGCGCTTACTGATCTTAAAGATTACTACTTTGCCTATTTTGCACCATACATGTCTAGGTTTAATTCAAAGCAGCACACTGGTTTAAAAAAAAATAATGTCATGCAGTTGATTTTTAAAGAGTTTCATACTCTGGATGTGCTAAAGTCTGTTAAGCTACCCGAAAGAAATTGCTATAAGAGGTTGAAGTAGTTCTTTCTGAAGCGTGGGGATCTTTATAGGAGATATTGCATTCCCCTGATTAATGCGGTGACACCCCCAGATGCAGTAGATATTGATTCAATAACAAGAGGAGCTTAGAGGGAAAATTATGGGTACTAATAGGAACAATCCCTCCACTCAGTGAAAATAATCCAAAAAGAGTTCCCAGTACCCAGGACTATAGCGAGTAAATATCTCACGGACAAGAGACACTCTTCCGCTAAAATTCTCAGATCGTAGAGTTGCGGACACCACCCGATACTATCTATAAATCTAGATGGTCATTGTCTCTAATGTCCTGCTGTCCATACACAGACTCTCTAATCTGTCAATATTGCTGATTATGGGGGGTTCAAAGTGTTTTTCAACTCGGCGCAACCAAACAAAAAAATGTGGCAGCCCTATCTAGGACCATACACACACCCACACATACATAAAGATAATCTAGAAAAAATGTGTGGCGGAGAGGAAGGCACCTCACGGGCGAACACCCTTGGGGCACTCTGGTCAGATGTTTACCAGAAACTTGGCCCCTTTCTCATCATAGGTGACCATTACTATTCCAAAATTAGTGAATACGTGAAGAAAAGCAAAAAAATCAAAAAAATAAAGAAAAGGTGCAATGCAAGAAGCTTAGAGCATAACTTCTTAGACATACAGAAAAACAGAGTGAAAAGTAAAATCAACAGTCACACCTCTTGGAAATCTTTTATTAATGACTCAGGTGTGCACGGTTGAAATAAAAAGGCTGGTAGCTTAAAGTCGCATACCACTACCTGTTACCAACATGTTTCACTGCCCAGTGACCTTTATGGTAGATTCATCAGGGTTAGTACTCTGTTGCTGCACCCACTTCTGAAATTTTTTAACAGGAAGCTGCCGAGTTGAAAAGAAAATTTAAAATCACGACCAGTTCTCAATCAAGAAAATCCAGATAATACTGCTTTCATTTTAAAGAAATTTCTATGTACACGACATTTCCTAATTCTAAAACAGCAGTTTACCATGTGTCTTGCACCCAGATTACCCCACAACATTGGGAGGTGGGGAAAAGAGACCGGGGGGTAGAAAGAGACAGAAAACAAGGGTATTGAAAAAATGTTTTCTTTGCAATATTACCCTTATTCAGCTACGCTCACTCGTACCAGCTGAAAAGGCAGATCTCCGCCAGGTTGTTGGTTGTCACATCAACCTGTGGAATGTTCACATATAATCAATACAGTATATGTACACTATGCGAGAAATGCATTCAAAAACTGGGCTGCCTCCATAATGGCGGGCTAGCACTAGCCAAATGCATGTTTGTTCAGGGAGAGCATCCACAGAGAATTAATAGCCAAAACATACCGTAATTATTGCGATAGCAGTGTATGTAGTTACTGCAATTGCAGCGTGTGTAGGTTTTAATTTCTAATTTCCACATAGTCTATGTCAGTAAAGTCTACCAACATGTGGAAAGGAAATAGTGGAGAGCCAGTAAAAACCACTGCCAATATGAATTGAGCCGTGCGTGAGCATCAAAGGGATGGTACACGCTGGTAGCTGAAATATGCGCTGGCATGGAAACGGAAGAAACCGCCCGGTGAGTGCACTTAGGCAGCCAAAGTAACCCAAAATATAGAGCCCTCGCCGTACCATACAATCCGCGTTCGCGGGTGTTCAATCATCCCAGGAACGCCGGGCAGATACACGCGTGTGTTTTTTATGCCTCCCGGCTGCAACGAGTAACCTGGCGTGCCTCGCTCACGTGACCGGAACAGACCCCTGTCACGTGAGTGGGGATAAGAACGCCTCAACCCAACTAAAGGGCTGTCTTTCCCAAAACGGCCGCCATTTTAAAGTAGCGTAATCGCCTATTAGTCATGGGTAATTGAAAACATTGGTATTAAAATAAAATTAGTAGGAAAGATTATAGTTCTTTGGAATGTTTCACATATGACCGACCTACGGACTGTGGCCTTAAAGATGTTATTTGGGATTTTCAATCACACCGCGCGTCTTTTTAAAAAACGGAGGTGGAGAGGTGGCAAATATTCAGGACATGAGGTGTCAATAACAACTACAGGACTGCACTTCACAAGCCGGACGCCATTTTGTAGTAGCAGAATCACATACATAATAGTGTGTGGATCACAATAGTGGAATGAAGATAAAAACGGTAAAGTGGATTAGGGTTCTGTAGATCTTTTCACTTCTAACTGCGAATGCGAGGCCTGGACTTAAAAAATGTTATTTAAAGATTTAAGACCAAGCTCACGTTTATTTGAAAGAGAGGGGCATCCCTGGCCAATGAGGGCGCTAATTAAAATTGGCAAATTGGTGTGGTGGTACAATCACACTAATGCTAGTAAGCTCAGTGAGTGTAGTCAAAAACTACCAAGATGTTTCTATCACATGTTGTACATATCATATAAGGCTGTACCTAAACCCCCAGACTTTGGAAAACTAGTTCAAATGGTTGGATTGGCAGGTTCATAAAGCCTAATGGCCTGCAGAGACTGGATGCTTAACACTGTTTAGTGTTGACCCACTCATACTCACAATCAACACGTACCCAGGCGGGAAGCAAACAAACGGTAGCCCAATTATTTTACCTTATTCCACTCTATAATTTCATTAAGGCCATGCTTATCACTACCCTCTCTGAAAATCCATTTTGCTTCCTTTGTAATCAAGATGGACTCCACATTAGTGGGGTTGCCCTTTATTGTCTCCAGCACTGTCCATGTGAAGCTATGTTTTTCTTGACAACAATGTTGAACCAATTTCGTCGTGAGTTTCCCAGCCCTGATGTTGCTTAGGTGTTTCTGTATACCTATTTTTATTCTTCTGGTGGTGAGCCCGATGTATTGGAGGCCACAACTGCACATCAACCTATACACCACATTGGTGGTGTTGTAGTTACTGAACTGGTTCAGGAACCATTCTTTGCCGCTGGATAGCATAACACTGCTGCATTTGCTGGTCAATGGACACACCGAGCATGTACCACAAGGATAATGACCCTTTGGTATCGTCGTGGCATCACTTCTCAGAGGTACTCGATCCCGAGTATGGACAAGCCTGTCCTTAAGGTTGCCCGACCTTTTGAAAGCGAACCTAGGGGGGGGCATTGAGAAATCTTTATTACTTAGCAGGCCCCAGTGTTTCCGAATAGACTGCCTAATCTTCGTAGCCAAAGGCTCGAAGGTCATGACCACTGGTAGGCAGTCCTTTTTGTCTCTGATACTGTGTTCAAGTAAAGCATCACAGGGAGTATTGAGCGCCCTCTTTCTTGCATTCTTCACAACCTTGTGTGGGTAATTCCTCTGTTCTAATTTCTTGGTAAGATCAATAGACTGTTGAACAAAAGTTTCAGTCTCAGAACAGTTTCTACGATATCTAAGAAATTGTCCCACCGGGAGATTATCTCGCAAGGCCCTCGGATGGTGTGAGTTGTACAATAAAAGAGAATTTCTGTCCGTGAGTTTTTGATGGACCCGAGTACTCAGGGTACCAACTTCATTGGCTTCAATCTCTAAATCCAAATATGTGGCCTTGGTGTGACTATATGACCAGGTGAACTTAAGACTCTAATCCTGGGAGTTTAACCAGATACAAAACTCAAGTAACGACTCTTCTGAACCAGACCAAATGCAGAGCACATCGTCTATATATCTCTTCCAGAGGAAGATCTGCCTCTGGAAGGGGTTGGTATCCGGATAGACGATGTGCTCCTCAAACTGACCAACATATATACATGCCAAGCTGGGGGCCATTGTGGCCCCCATGGAGGTCCCAGAGGTTTGTAAATACAGTTGGTTCTTGTACATAAAGTAGTTACGGGTCAGAGCCACTTCAACACATTCCATGACAAAGGATTGTGGAATATCATGGAACCATTCGAGGTCCCTCAGGGCGCGTGCTGCTGCCACCAGCGTAGCGTCCTGAGGGATACTAGTATACAGAGATTCAACATCAATGGATGCATTCAAAAACTTGAGTTTTGTACCTGGTTAAACTCCCAGGATCGGAGTCTTAAGTTCACCTGGTCATATAGTCACACCAAGGCCACATATTTGGATTTAGAGATTGAAGCCAATGAAGTTGGTACCCTGAGTACTCGGGTCCATCAAAAACTCACGGACAGAAATTCCCTTTTATTGTACAACTCACACCATCCGAGGGCCTTGCGAGATAATCTCCCGGTGGGTCAATTTCTTAGATATCGTAGAAACTGTTCTGAGACTGAAACTTTTGTTCAACAGTCTATTGATCTTACCAAGAAATTAGAGCAGAGGAATTACCCACACAAGGTTGTGAAGAATGCAAGAAAGAGGGCGCTCAATACTCCCCGCGATGTTTTACTTGAACACAGTACCAGAGACAAAAAGGACTGCCTACCAGTGGTCATGACCTTCGAGCCTTTGGCTACGAAGATTAGGCAGTCTATTCGGAAACACTGGGGCCTGCTAAGTAATAAAGATTTCTCAATGCCCCCCCCTAGGTTCGCTTTCAAAAGGTCGGGCAACCTTAAGGACAGGCTTGTCCATACTCAGGATCGAGTACCTCTGAGAAGTGATGCCACGACGATACCAAAGGGTCATTATCCTTGTGGTACATGCTCGGTGTGTCCATTGACCAGCAAATGCAGCAGTGTTATGCTATCCAGCGGCAAAGAATGGTTCCTGAACCAGTTCAGTAACTGCAACACCACCAATGTGGTGTATAGGTTGCTGTGCAGTTGTGGCCTCCAATACATCGGGCTCACCACCAGAAGAATAAAAATTCGTATACAGGAACACCTAAGCACCATCAGGGCTGGGAAACTCACGACGAAATTGGTTCAACATTGTTGTCAAGAAAAACATAGCTTCACATGGACAGTGCTGGAGACAGTAAAGGGCAACCCCACTAATGTGGAGTCCATCTTGATTACAAAGGAAGCAAAATGGATTTTCAGAGAGGGTAGTGATAAGCGTGGCCTTAATGAAATTATAGAGTGGAATAAGGTAAAATAATTGGGCTACCATTTGTTTGCTTCCCGCCTGGGTACGTGTTGATTGTGAGTATGAGTGGGTCAACACTAAACAGTGTTAAGCATCCAGTCTCTGCAGGCCATTAGGCTTTATGAACCTGCCAATCCAACCATTTGAACTAGTTTGCCAAAGTCTGGGGGTTTAGGTACAGCCTTATATGATATGTACAACATGTGATAGAAACATCTTGGTAGTCTTTGACTACACTCACTGAGCTTACTAGCATTAGTGTGATTGTACCACCACACCAATTTGCCAATTTTAATTAGCGCCCTCATTGGCCAGGGATGCCCCTCTCTTTCAAATAAACGTGAGCTTGGTCTTAAATCTTTAAATAACATTTTTTAAGTCAAGGCCTTGCATTCGCAGTTAGAAGTGAAAAGATCTACAGAACCCGAATCCACTTTACCGTTTTTATCTTCATTCCACTGTTGTGATCCACACACTATTATGTATGTGATTCTGCTACTACAAAATGGCGTCCGGCTTGTGAAGTGCAGTCCTGTAGTTGTTATTGACACTTCATGTCCCGAATATTTGCCACCTCTCCACCTCCGTTTTTTAAAAAGACGCGCGGTGTGATTGAAAATCCCAAATAACATCTTTAAGGCCACAGTCCGTAGGTCGGTCATATGTGAAACATTCCAAAGAACTATAATCTTTCCTACTAATTTTATTTTAATACCAATGTTTTCAATTACCCATGACTAATAGGCGATTACGCTACTTTAAAATGGTGGCCGTTTTGGGAAAGACAGCCCTTTAGTTGGGTTGAGGCGTTCTTATCCCCACTCACGTGACCGGGGTCTGTTCCGGTCACGTGAGCGAGGCACGCCAGGTTACTCGTTGCAGCCGGGAGGCATAAAAAACACACGTGTGTATCTGCCCGGCGTTCCTGGGATGATTGAACACCCGCGAACGCGGATTGTATGGTACGGCGAGGGCTCTATATTTTGGGTTACTTTGGCTGCCTAAGTGCACTCACCGGGCGGTTTCTTCCGTTTCCATGCCAGCGCATATTTCAGCTACCAGCGTGTACCATCCCTTTGATGCTCACGCACGGCTCAATTCATATTGGCAGTGGTTTTTACTGGCTCTCCACTATTTCCTTTCCACATGTTGGTAGACTTTACTGACATAGACTATGTGGAAATTAGAAATTAAAACCTACACACGCTGCAATTGCAGTAACTACATACACTGCTATCGCAATAATTACGGTATGTTTTGGCTATTAATTCTCTGTGGATGCTCTCCCTGTACAAACATGCATTTGGCTAGTGCTAGCCCGCCATTATGGAGGCAGCCCAGTTTTTGAATGCATTTCTCGCATAGTGTACATATACTGTATTGATTATATGTGAACATTCCACAGGTTGATGTGACAACCAACAACCTGGCGGAGATCTGCCTTTTCAGCTGGTACGAGTGAGCGTAGCTGAATAAGGGTAATATTGCAAAGAAAACATTTTTTCAATACCCTTGTTTTCTGTCTCTTTCTACCCCCCGGTCTCTTTTCCCCACATCCCAATGCTGTGGGGTAATCTGGGTGCAAGACACATGGTAAACTGCTGTTTTAGAATTAGGAAATGTCGTGTACATAGAAATTTCTTTAAAATGAAAGCAGTATTATCTGGATTTTCTTGATTGAGAACTGGTCGTGATTTTAAATTTTCTTTTCAACTCGGCAGCTTCCTGTTAAAAAATGTCGGAAGTGGGTGCAGCAACAGAGTACTAACCCTGATGAATCTGCCATAAAGGTCACTGGGCAGTGAAACATGTTGGTAACAGGTAGTGGTATGCGACTTTAAGCTACCAGCCTTTTTATTTCAACCGTGCACACCTGAATCATTAATAAAAGAAGTCCAAGAGGTGTGACTGTTGATTTTACTCTTCACTCTGTTTTTCTGTATGTCTAAGAAGTTATGCTCTAAGCTTCTTGCATTGCACCTTTTCTTTATTTTTTTGCTTTTCTTCACGTATTCACTAATTTTGGAATAGGAATGGTCACCTATGATGAGAAAGGGGCCAAGTTTCTGGTAAACATCTGACCAGAGTGCCCCGAGGGTGTTCGCCCGTGAGGTGCCTTCCTCTCCGCCACACATTTTTTCTAGATTATCTTTATGTATGTGTGGGTGTGTGCATGGTCCTAGATAGGGCTGACACATTTTTTGTTTGGTTGCGCCGAGTTGAAAAACACTTTGAACCCCCCATAATCAGCAATATTGACAGATTAGAGAGTCTGTGTATGGACAGTAGGACATTAGAGACAATGACCATCTAGATTTATAGATAGTATCGGGTGGTGTCCGCAACTCTACGATCTGAGAATTTTAGTGGAAGAGTGTCTCTTGTCAGTGAGATATTTACTCGCTATAGTCCTGGTTACTGGGAACTCTTTTTGCAGTAGATATTGAACCTGGGGTGAAGATTGCACCCGTAATTGTCCAAAAGTGGGCAAATGTGGGATATAGGAAAATCTTGGGTTTCCTGTTGGCGGATGGATGGCAAAACTTAGCGGAAGTCCGAAAGCATATACAGGATGGCTTTTTGCTCCATGGCTCATTTAGAGGACTTAATAAAACATTGTCTAATGTAGATTTAGGCCAGATCTTCAGTATCAGAAAGGCTGCGCTAATTGATGATGGGGCACTGGAAAAGCCAGGAGAATGGAACATAATGCTCTCCATTATTAAAGGCCAAGACCTTGCCCAAAAAGCTATAAATAAATGGGACAAATATGAAGGCCTGGAAATCACAAATAAGATGTGGAAGGAAGTTAATACACTCAATTTTAGTGTATTGAGGGGTGCAAACAGGTGTCAATATTTTTTTTAATGGCTTTGTTATAGGACCCCGTCTTTTTTAGCACACATTACTTCCAGTCTTCCGGGTAACTGTTTTCGATTTTGTAGGGCAATCTCTTCCCAATTGGACCCACTGAATCAGTCATTGTTTATCCATTCAGTGATTCTGGGCTGAAATATTGCAGTACCTAGCAAGGGAATGGAAGGTCAATATTTCTTCAACCTCTTGTCTGAGAGTTGGAGGGTACGATCTGGTGCAGGGTCTGTCAGATAAATGGGTAAAATTAGTATATGTAGCAACAGCCACAGCTCGGTCACTCTTACTTCAAAAATGGCAAACTCAGTTGATCCCCACGATAAAGTACTGGCTTCAGATAATGAGTGGAGTTAGAATTGGCAAACAGCTACATGCAATACGAACTGGGGGAGTGAAGAAATTTGAAAAACTCTTGGGACAATATTTCCTGCTGGAAGAGGCAGGGTTAGTTTGCAGGGTTTGATTAAATAATTTGGGCTATCCTCCTTCATTTCATTTCTGTGCACGTTGTGAGCTATTATTCGGTTTGTTTTTAAGACAATTGCATTTATGATATGTATTCTTTTTGTGCCTGTTTACTGTGATTTTCTATATTCTGCACGTTCATTAAGTTATATAATATGAAATATCTATTATATTTATTACCTGTATGCTGAGTCTATGATGAATATTACCTGGAATATATATTTTTGCTAATGCAATGCTTGGATTCTAATTTTAAAAAAAATCTTCTTGACATATATAAAGCACCCAACATACAAATTCACCCAACTGCCAGTTTTGGTTGTGAAATTTGGGGATATACCATAACTGATCCACTCCAGGTTGTGGAAAACACCTTTATGAAAGGTCTCTTAGGAGTTGCACTAGGTACTCCCTCAGTGATTGCTCATGAGAAGCTAGGCATGGGCTATCTTTCGGATTCCTTATGGCTACATCCACTTTTTTATGGCTCTCAGTATGTGTGAAGGAGGAATTATTGTTCAACAGGCATAATATGAGGGACTGCATGGGTTTGGCTAGGATGTTGCACACTCCATGGTTGCTCTCCATACAGACCTATGTTTAGGATCCTGGTAGGTCAGAACTCTTTCTGGAACCTGGCCGTATTGTTGAAAAATACCACTGCCCTCATTTATGGGATTTACGCCAAAGCGAAAGAGCAGGAATGCACTGTACTTATACAATACAGTAAATTCCTCTCCTTTCTCCTGTGCTGGTGCCAGGGTACAAGGTGCCTCTGTTGCATGCAGGAATGTTTTTGTGCTTGAATGGACATCTTTCTGCACAAAAGCATAAACAGATTTCTCCTCATTATGCCTCACCTCAGGAGGCATACGGGTTTGGCACTTACCCAGGTTTACATGATTTTGTAAATCTTAGGCAGCATCAAAATCCATAGGTGTTGCATGGGAAAACACTCTGC
This sequence comes from Lissotriton vulgaris, assembly GCF_964263255.1. Lineage (NCBI taxonomy): Eukaryota > Metazoa > Chordata > Amphibia > Caudata > Salamandridae > Lissotriton > Lissotriton vulgaris. Next base: position 358,160,899 of record NC_141697.1, on the reverse strand, counting down.
AATGCCCATGCAATGACTCGCAGATGCAGAGTAAGGTGACATAGCGATTTACTCAAGATTAATGAGGTCACACAAAAGCCACGCTGGGTGGCTTTGCTTGGCTTCATAAATTGGATTGAGAGCCCTGTATCGCACATACACAACTTTATGTGGCGCAAAAGTGACACAGAGCTCTCATAAATAACCCTCCTTGTAGGGCTGAAGGAGGCTTTCTCTCTCAGAGAGGAAGCGGAGCATGAGGACTCTGCCTTAACCAAGCAATCTGTCCAAGACTGTGTTATACTCAAGTCTTTACCAGGCATTTGTACTGTATCTGCAATTGAAGATATCCAATCACCGTTCACTGACCCATTTCAGGCTGAGTACCTTTTATCAGCTATTGCTTCCGAATGGCATCTGGTATAAAATCTTGGATCTCGCAGTATGTTTGCATGCTAACCTTTTTATATGCAACACTATCCACACCATACTCATTTGCCCGACATTTAAATCTCTTTGGTTTAGATTAATTGGGCCTGTTCTACGCCCTATGCACTTTAAACAGGCTAGACCTGCATTTTTATATTTCCAGCTTTCATCATCAAGTAATATCTGTTTTTTTGTGTCACGGTTTTTATTGGGGTTTTGTTTTCCCATCATTAAGATGCTGACATTTGGACGATCTTTCTCCCGTGTATGTATTGGTCTCACTTGGGAAAGTCTTTATAAGGTGTTTTATGTATTATTGTCATATTTTTTATCTTTTGATCTGATTAGTTGTAAACACCTTATTGATGGCTTAATTGTACCAGGTCTTGGTTAATACACTTTTATGATTTTTACAGAAAACCGAATAAAGCTTGATGGACTATATAAATGACAGCATAAAAGCCTTTAATCAGCCAATATATTGTGCACGTCACAAAAAACTATTCGCTTGTGCACATCCAACTGCTGAGTTACCCTGTTTTCTCACTCATGCTGTGCCGCACCAGTGTGCCGCTCACTAGCATATATCTCATGTGGGGGAACGTCGTTTACGACGCAACTTTTAGCACGCAGTGCTATTACAACGCGGTTTTTAAATCGCATTCTATTACAACGCATGACTCTGGGGGGCGCTCAAGGATAGGGAATACTTTTAATTTACTATCCAACACCTTCCCTAGTGTCAACGGTGACTGGTGTTGGAATAGTAAATTAAAATATTCACTATCCAACACCCCTTTGTATTATGCGTTGTAAAAGAATGCGTTATAAAAACCGCGTTGTTACAGCATGCGTGCTAAAAGCATGCGTTGTAACAACGTACATCCCTCATGTGTCCTCATTGAATATGCCTTTTGCTTTACATTCAATAAATGTCTCTTATATAATAATGTAATTACATACATGCATCGCAGCCTTGAAAATGCACAAGACCTGCCAGCCACATGGGGCAAACACACTTTTGTTTCTTACGTTTTAATTAGGAAAAAGTACCAAATATATCTCAAGAAGAAAATAAATCATGATAAGATAATACTACCACAGAGTCAATTGATTAATGAAACTTTATTTGTATTTATGTACATAATGCTAAAACGAGATTACACTGTTATTGCTATGGTGTCAGCACAGGGACATTTTAAGGATTTTTAGGACCCCGGCCCAAACATATTTTGGGGACCCCTGTTCTGAACAGCTTTGAATATATCATCCAATTTCAGCTTTTTCATGACTTCTTTGGCCAGGTCACTGACAGTGCACAGGCATACACGTCAACATTCTAAATGTGTTTACATCTAATATTCAGGGATGGTGATGTGTTTTCAATATTGTAACACAGCAGCAGCTCACTAATTAATATTACTGCAAATAATCTCTGTGACACCCTCCCATTTCTCATATGTGAGGTCTTGTTTTGATCTAAAAAAAAAACATTATTTATGGATGTTGCATGAAACAAAAACACAACATTTCTCTGCAAAATGTGTGTAATTGTCTCTCACACATCACCCACAACCAAAATAAACTAAAGGAACACGGTATTTACAACAATCTGTGTAAGAGTTATTCAAGGTCATAGGGCAAGACTCTTGGCAGAACAGACCTGGCTCTATCAAGGCCCCCCCTGATAGGTTGAGGCCCTGGGTCAGAGTCCGATTGCCCAAGCCTCAAAACGTCTCTGTGTCAGCGTTCATCATACCAATGAATGTTTGAACTTGGGTCGGGGGCCCTGCCTTTGGACTATGGAATGCACACATACAACAGGTAAACAACATAACCAAGTAGACTTTGGAAATAAAGCGGGCTGTTAAGGCTTAGGAGCCCCACTGGCGGGGGTAGTAGTTTTCACGGCCATCGTCTATTTGCTTTGCGAATGCGTGTTCTTTTTCCCATTCACACCGCCAGTAACTGCCTCCTGACCCTACTGTTTAAAATGCATTTAAAGTGTAGCTTTTGTAGGCAAATGTCTCTGCAAATGCAATACAATAAAATATGTTGAAAATTAAATAGGGGCTGGTGCCTTGTCGTCTGTTCCAATGATTATTTTCTCTCTATTGCACAAAGTATACAGACCTAGCTTGCATTTTCCCAGAGTATTACCGCAGGCAATGCGACTCACAACAGGAAATGTGGTTCTACGCTGCCGATAATGAGCTCTTTATTCAACAGTGCCTGCTATTTTTACTAAACACATTTTGGTCGGTTTTGGGCAAAAAGTGAACAAACGACAAGTTCAAGCTCGCCTGATTCCTTTTGATTTATGCTGACCTAAGTGAAAGGGGTCATGCTGTTGGCAGGTAATAAGAGCTAATCTCTTGCTAAGTGAGTAATTAAAATTGAGGTTTTATATATTTTTGTTAGGAGCTGACAGTCTTATCCACCCCACGCCATTTTGGCGGCCCAATCAACATCGGCACTGTGTTTAATTCTAAGTGACAAGTTTATGAAAAAGATGACAAAGTCCAAAGTCCTGGAGTTTTTTTTCTCCAGATGTTGTGAAGGGAAAGCGACTGTTTATAGCAATGAAAACGTAATCCAAGGCAGCATGCATGTCACAATAATGTAGGGAATTAGAACATATATTCAAACATTTGAAGGCTGCAACCCATCTCAGATGAAAAGGGGCTTAGCTCTGTAGACGTCTGCCTTTGAGGTGTGTGTGTATGCAACATTTGGTAATGATTTTGAGTAACGCAGCAGGCGGGCGGATTAAGGAAATTAATCTTTTTTTTAGTACTGGCGTGTTAAGGGTAGTATGCGTAGAATTGTATTCTATTACGATATTCTCACATGTGATCAGATCAATATACATGAGCTGAATTTTCGTTTTAAAGCATGCGTTGTTTAAAATATATCTAAAAAAAATTCGTTGAATCAGGAGATTAACACACCCTTAACCAAAATTTGAGACGCCCATTTTCTCCAAAATGGCCGCTGCTCATAGAACTTCTATAAAGGCCTTTGTTTAGTTGGGAGAAGCAAAAAAAATCATATAAATTATAAAGAAATTGTTTTTCTATGAATCCAATACTATTTTTATATTATAGAAAATAGTATTGCAGTATTACGATATATGGTAATGCGACTTCTCTGCACAAAAATGTTTATTTTGAATATTAAAGTTAGGAAAACCTGTTCAGGAAAACGTAGAAGTCACTGGGTTACAAAGAGCCATCAAATAGAAATTAAAACATACAGATAATTGCAACGAAATAAAAACAGTTAAAGAGAATAAAACACGACTAGCTAACATTGTGTGTCATGGATAAAAGCATAAGTCGTAATGAGTGCAGCCTCACCTATCAACTGCGTGTAGACTTGTCATAATCACTTAGGGCAAAGCATAAACAATATAGATACTGTTGTGCAGTGAACTCCTTGGGTGGTCCCCTCTAGTTTTTCATGTTTTTTGGGACTCACGTGGCAGTAATCCTGAACACTAACACTGGGAGACTGCTATCCAGAGAACAAGTTATGTGCTCTGACTCCTAACATATCGAAATTAGTTGAACACCTGATTGGCACATTTAACTTTTCTGCAAAGCCTTATTATATGGTGCAGAAGTACACCTGTAGCATGGAAAGTCAAATGCTACTTGTGGACTGCAGCACCTGTTGTGCCATCCACTACAGTGGCACTTAAAAATATTACTCCAGTCTTAACCTGTGTAGCCCAACTGTTACAGTGGAAAAAGGGCAGCGTGATTTGTCAAAATAACCCTTTTGGCAGGTAAAGATCTCTCTTTTAAATATTAGTAACTGACACCTATTTAGGCCAGGGTATTTTAAAGTGGGACATGTAGCAAATGAATGTTGAGGAGAGTGGCTTACTGCCAAACATGCTGCTAGCTTCAACCCAGATGATCACACTGCATCTTCAGAGAGAAGCTCACATTGAGCCTACAAATACACCATGATCTGCCTAATTAATGCAACAGATCCTGATGGTAATGCTTAATTTGAGCCAGTGATTTCCGGTGTTTGGCACCAGCACTTAATTATCAGCATCAGCTCTTAATTGTCAACACTGGCACTTATGATAACTGTCACATGGTGGTGCTATTTATGTAACTTAGAGTAGAGCAGACCAGCAATTCTTCATTAACTCTGTATACATTAAAACAACTAATACCTGCTGCCCAAGACATTTTTATAGCTTTGGGGGCCTGGAATAGTCTAAATTGTCACAATAACAGCAGTGTGCTAATTAGTAGTTGTGTTGATACGGTCATTGGCAACGCAGGTAGTGGCAATGGGACGAGGGACCTGACACTCATTTTTTTTACAAATTAAGCACTGTGGTGCCCCGAAATAGCAGCCTAAAAAGAAAATTCCTGAGAGAATTCATTGTCAGATTTCCCCATGGATTATCAAGATAAAGGCAACTTAGAGGAGCAGCAATACGGCTGTGTCTTCAAATCCAGCAGTATCCAGCTGTGCACAAGCCCATGCGGCAAGGACAGTGCTGCCTCCCTTTGTATGCATTTGTTCCCCCTCTTTAAGCACAGACCTGGGACCCCGGGGACATGACCATGGAACGGCAGCACTGCATTGGGGTTATAGAAGCACCTGGGTGCAGATGATCACATCTTTCTTGTATGCTCATAGGGGAGAGGAAGGGTGCCACAAAGTGCCACAAATCAACACAAACCTGAGCAAGATAGCGCAGGTTTGCCGGAGCTGCTTGATGTCCCCCTCCTCACCCATTTGAAGTGCTAAATGCTCCAGAATGTTCAGATGGCCTAGGTACCTGCTCAGTATCTTTCCGTCCCTACAGTGGTGACTTCTTGGCAGCGACCTCACTCGGAAGGGCTTGCCTGAATAGACTTTAAAAGGGGCACTTCCGTATGCACATGGGCATCATTTTGGCACATATGTTTCTTCTGTCACCCATCCCTGATCTTGGACTGATAATAATGACTTCATCACACTTTGGGGCCAGTTGCCTGGTGGTGTGCCCCTGTCCGGAATCTGACTGCCGCCACCACAGAGAGACCTTGTGCAATACAATTTACAATGATGGTGACCAACCTGGAATGCTAACTTAATCAGACACTCCCAGCACAGATTCCACCAAATTATGATGCGTTGAGCTCTGCTTATTGTCGTGTCCCCACGCCTGACCAAGTACCGAACTTTCGGGTCAGGCATAGCCGGATGCAGAGAAAAGGGGCGGCGCGAGTGCGCGCGGCAGTGAGAAGCCGATCGAGAGAAATAAAGGCGGTGTCTGCAACCCTGCTTGTGTCAGCGCCTCATTTAAAGCTTGCAACGTTAAATCTGGTGATGAGGATGAGATGAGAGGACACCCCCTCCAAACAGCATCTAGAGAGCGTCCATATACAACAGGAGAAGCGCCACTAATTATGCAGATGAGCTCCGCTGACCGGCTCAACATTACAGGCCTGACAAGGACATAAGGACCTTTTGCGAGGTGTGTTCCTGAGGTCTAAAATGAAGAAAATCGGCACAGCTTGGGGTTAAGAACACTAGTCCTGAAACTCGCATACAGGCGTCACGTCCGGCGGCCATCTTAAAGTCAGGCGCCCCCCATAGAAAGATATTGGCTCTAATCCGGTGGCCATTTTGAGGTCAGCCAAAGGTCAAAAGAAGCACCCTGAGCCCTCAAAAAATAGATTTTGAAGCTTTGCAAAGATGTAGGAAGCATCAGGAGGGACAGTGTAGACCACAGGGCATCACCATGTCCACTCGACCTGTCTTCATGCAGAATGCAACACCAGTCCAGCCTTAGCCGCACCACAAGGGCCCATACTAATGGTGGTATTGTTCCTGCGTACCCCCAAACCTCTAATACTGACTTCAGGAAACAGCATGGGCCCCAGGTGGAAAATCTGGATAGAAGATTTTGAAGATTTCATGAAAGGCTCAAGAGTAGATGACCCTGACCATCAACTAATAGCTCTAAAAAACGTAGTGGGCAAAGACATTGGACAAATGATCAAAGAATTGCCCTCGGCAGACACTGCGTTGAATACAGACGTAAAGGATGCTCTAAACAGAACATTTCTCCACAAAAGCAAACTAGATTACAAACGCTACACCTTCAATCTCGTGTCCCAAGAACAGGATGAATCCATGGGTGATTTCATCTCGCGACTAAAGCGTCCGACACGATACTGCGAGTTCGACAACTTTAACACTGAGGATGCGCTTCGTTATTGAAGGATGCCAGTCCGAGTCACTGCGACGTTGACTACTCAAAAAACACTATTCGCTTGACAACATTGAAGAACTCACACGCATAAATAATCAGGTCGAAGAACACGCCAAGAATATGGAAGCTGGAAAAAAAGAAAAGCGGGAACAAGCTCTCCCAGTTCAATCCCAGACAGAAACAAGACGTCGACCGGATCATCGGAGGCCCAACAAACCCACGAGCTCGTCCCACAGTGGGACCAGAAGCAGTTAAACTCAGAAGCAACCACCGAACTGCTACCGCTGTGGCCTGGAATATCCACACACTGGCAAATGCCCAACCCTGGGTAAACAATGCCACCGATGCGGGAGAGACAAAAATTTCGAAGCCATGTGCCATACCAGGCGTAAAGAAACTAGGCAGACGAAGTGCCGGACACGCCATCACGCAAGGGCAGTACATGGAAGAAGAGACCTCTCAACCAGCTCGTCCACGTCTGGCTCCCAGTCTCTAGCATCATATCGATCTCACCGGTCGACATCAAGAAAATCGTCCGCACTCACCCCCATATCACAGGACAATGATGAATATGTATGCATGGTGGCTGACCCAGAACGGCTAAATAAATACCCACAACTGGATATCCGAATGGGAAACTACTCCGCCAAGTTTGTTCTGGATGCGAGAGCGTCACTGAACTATATCTGCACAACAGAATATGAAAAGATGTGCCTGAAACCAAAGCTAGAACCGGCTGCAGTGCACGTCTACACATGGATGTCCAAGGAGCCACTGCCATGTCTAGGAAGTTTTTCCACAACGCTAACCTACAAGAACAGATCAATTCAGGCTCAAATACATGTCATAGAAGACCCGGAAGCTGCTGACTGCCTACTCAGCTTATCCATAGCAGAACGGTTGAGGCTGGTAGAAATCCTATTCAAAGTGGATGACTTGCCTGACATGATCAACAAATTCCCGTAGCTGTTCTCAGGCCTAGGAAAATTAGCCTACATTAAAGGTAAATTACACATCAACGAGCAAGTCATGCCAGTGGTCCAACACCACAGGAAAGTACCATTTCACCTCCAGCAAGCAGTTGATGATGAGCTTCAAGACCTGCTGAGAGTGGACATCATAGAACGATCATCTAGGCCCACTCCCTGAATGTCACCGATGGTAGTTGTGCCCAAACGAGGGCATGAAAACAAAGGGAGCCTGTGCGTGGACATGCGTGCCCAGAATACAGCCATAGAATAGGAAAGACATGATTACCTGCCTGAATGGAGCAATGGTCTTTTCAAAATTAGATCTCAACTAAGGATACCACCAGCTCGAACTCCACAAGAAATTGATATATATCACTACATTTACCACTCATCAAGGACTTTTCAGATATAAACGCTTCAATTTTGGCCTCTCGTCAGCAGCAGAAATGTTTCAAGAAGCCGTTCAGCAGGTGATCCACCTCATTTACTTACAGTGACAACATACTTGTATTTGGCACGACAAGTGAAGAACATGACAAAGCCCTAGATAGTGTGTGCCATGCCCTTCTAAACGCCAACCTCACACTCAACAGAGATAAGTGTGAATTCCACAATTCAACCGTCAAGTTCGACAGCCACATCTTCTCTAAAGATGGCATTAGACCAGATCCCGACGAAGTCTCAGCGCTCGCTGACACCCCACAACCTAGCGATGTCAGTAAAATTCGGTCATTCCTGGGCATGGCCAGCTATTGCGCCAGACTATGCCACTATCAGCTACCCACTGTGAGAGCTAACGAGACAAGGCCAGCCATTTCACTGGTCGAAGACATGTGAACATGCTTTCAACAAAATCAAAAGCGATGTAAGCTCTGCCGCCCATTTGGCCTACTTCAACCCCAAACATAAAACAGAAGTCACCGTTGACGCCAGCCCCGAGGGCCTTGGTGCCATTCTTGCCCAGTATGATGATGAAAGAGACCAGCGTCACATATTAGCCTATGCCCTCCGCTGCCTCACTGATACGGACAAAGCATATTCGTAACCGGATAAGAAGAGCCTGGCCGTTGTGTGGGCATGCAAGCATTTGCACCTATTTATCTATGGGAAGCACTTTACACTTATTACTGACTATCAGGCTTTAATCACTATCTTCGGCAACCCATGAGCAAAGATGCCTCCAAGGATCGAGAGGTGGGGGATCTGCCTGCAGGACTAAGCCTACATGATTATTCACAAACCGGGAAAGGCAGAAAACCCAGCAGACTACATCTCATATCATCCTCAAACATTGACACAGACACGCACTTCGCTAGCCAAAGAATACCTTCACTTCCTGATTGATCCAGCGTGCCCACCTGCCATCCCACCAGACGCCATTACAGAAGCCACTGCCAAGGATGCCACACTCCAAGACGTAATGCGGAGCATCCGAGCGGACTAATGGAGACACCTAGAGACCTCCCAAACCATCACTGGCATCAACATGCAAGAACTCTCATCTTTCAGACACGTCAAGGATGACCTCACAATCAGTGCATATGGGTTGCTACTAAGAGAGGGTCTGGTTCCCGTCTCTCGACCAGATGGTAAAAGCCATGCTTCAAGACTGCCCTCAATGCCAACTAGTGGGGTGAGAAGATCCACTTGCCCCACTGCAGATGTCTGATCTCCCGGACGGTGTATGGCAACAAGTAGCTGTTGACTTCTTTAGCCCACTAAAATCTGGGAAATATGTCATCGTCATCATGGACAAATATTCTCGTTTTCCTTTCGCACACCAACTATCGTCCACAAGAGCGTCTGCAGTCATATCCATCCTTGACTAAATATTTGCAGCATGGGGTATTCCACAGCCAGTAGAAATGGACAATGGACCTCCTTTCAATGGACATGAGTTCATAGAATTTGCAGACCATCAGAACAGAAAATCACCCCCCATATGGCCCAAGCCAATGGGATGGTTGAGCACATCATTGCCACCTTGAAGAAAACAATACAACAAGCTGAACTGTCCCAGTGTGAAATACAACCAGCGCTCAATGAAGTACTGAGAGCCTACAGAACAACACCACACAGCACCACCAACAGGTGCCCTGCTACTCTGATGCTCGGGAGAAACCAGCGCACCAGGATTCCAATGTCAGATGCAGTAATTTAGTCCAGAGTTCCGACCTCAGATCATGAGACACTAACTAACATTGATAGAGATGAAGAACTACGCTGACAATCAGCGCCATGCAAAGACATCGAGCACCCAAGAAGGAGATTGGGTACTAGTGAAACAGGAACAGAGATGATGAGTTTGGGCCTCAGCCAGGCCTGCAGATGCGAAAGGTTCGCTCTTCTGTACACAAATAGTCCTCAGACTATATAAAAACTTGGCACGGAAATAGGAATACAAAAACAAAGTTTAATAAACCTTTAAAGGTGGTACTACAGCCCACACAACACCCTTCAGTATTGTACAAGGTAGCACAAAGAACACAGACACGCGGTCCCCTTTTATACACAAAGAAGGGGGTTCATAAATGGGCGGTTACAACAGAAGAACATGATTTACAACCATATAAGGACATTTCTTGAACATAATCAATACATGGGTGGAGCAAATGGTCTTGCGAAGCCCCCTGAATGCATATTCCAATCCCCTCTAATCAGAAACAGATGTTGCACGTACTGAGCATGCGCTAGATAGGCTGGAACTATTTATAGCTTGTTGCTGGGCAAACTCCAGTGGTGATGGTCAGTGACAAAGGACTTGCCTCGTGGCGAGCACAAGGCACGATGTAGCCTACAAGATGGAGGCCAGAAAACAAAATGGAGTCTGGCCGTAAAGTAGTGGAACATAAGAAAACTACCTTGAAGACGCTATACTGTGTCTTCAGCGGATGCTTAACATTTATCGCTGTTTTATTTACAACAGACGACCCTTTCAGCATTTGCTGAAGACATTCGGTTTCTTTGGATAGTCTAGATACTCATCGTTTATATCGATGCTCATCATGTCCGCTATCTCTCTAGTTATAGTTTTCTTATGGGTAGCATCCGCAACAGTCTGTTTATTAGGCACACAAAACGAAATGCATAACGAACATATCATGGGACTACATTGGATGCACACACAACAGGTGAACAATATACCAGCAATTATACACAGTCCAGTGAGGACCTTCCAACCCCATGTGGAGATCAGGGTCCAAAACCACCCAGAGAACGTCCAAGACCCATTTTCTTGATGTATATCTGCTGCAATTTTGTGCAACTTATTGATAGCTTTGTATACAGAAGGAGTATGATCAGGTATAAAAACACAACAACTACTTCCGATAATTCTACAAGCTCCACCTCGGTCCGCTAACATAACATCAAGGACCATCCTATTCTGTAACGCAACAACCCTAGTAATCTGTAGCTCTTCAGTAAGGTTCCCTAGAGCTGCCGCAGTCTGATTTGTAACAGCCTCCACTACTCGCGTTAATCGTCGTATCTTTCTGCTATTCAACGCTGGTCCCACAAAAAAGAACAATCCTAAGTTAAAATCTATATACTGTTGTAGACTAGTGTCTGTTTGATCTACGTCATCCACAGATAGAGTGCGTTTGAACCTATTTACAGTTACATTGTTCAACAATTTCAAATCCTTGTGATAAGATGCTGGTGCTAAGAATACAAGTGGCAATAGGAATGATACATAACATACTCCAGACCATCCAGCAGGTAATCGATAATAACCCTTATTCCCACATACAAAATAAGTGTTATGTGAAGCAAGAAAAGTACTGTTATTCAAACCATCGATGTTTAACACAACAATACAATCACTAACACCCACAGGAATATGGCCTACACTTTGTACACACAAATCAGCCTGTGCTTGGGCCACAGAAATTACAAATTTCTCCTGTCCAGCAGTGTCTCTGGTGTTCGTGATGATATATGGAGTTGATGTATTGTCCGGCTTGTATTCTTGCCATTCCCATATAGTTCCATTGGCTTGAGGATAACCATCTTTATCTTGGTGGCATTCTTTGTTCAGTTTAAAGATCAATCGTCCCACAGTAGGTTTTCTTGTAGCAAAAAGCAAAGTATACCATGCTCTACAAGAGCCATTGTGCGAAAAGGGGCGCGGTATGAACGGTGTCCCCCCCCTTCTTTTGGTGCACTGGCATCATCCCACATATCCAGCAGTCTGTGGCATTTGTAGCAACGTGAGTATGATGCAGCATCTGTATAAAAGTGTTATTCAGATAAGACTGTTGATGCTTCAATTCTTGATAAGGGAGTGTATAAAAGAAATGCTCATCAGGGACTGGAGTAGAAACAACATACAGTTCACGGGCAGGAGCATTCTCCTCAACAAACCACATGGCTGTAGCAATGACTGCTATGACAAAAATGAACCCTACAGAACCAAAAATCTTCCTCTTATCCATTTCAACCAAATAGTCACAGTATCTTCCTGTTTCTAAAGTGTTGTCGGAACTCTTACCCCTAGGTAGCCGTTGTTTTCTTCACCATCGGGCCAAGACGGGTGTCACTACTCTAATGCATGGCTGATCCCCCCCTTGCCTCATCGGCTCTCCATTTCACAAAACCTAGGGACCGTTCCGACAACTTCTCATACAATCGCAGATTCTTTTCTTGGTTGCAAGTCGTATCTCCTCGATGCAGGCGTTGTTTGGTCCGGGAAGAACTCCTCAGAATCATCAGGTCCCACAGCACGGCCTTTGTCTGTAGTCAGGATGTCTCGATGGTCTGTCAGCACAGCAGGTTCCACCAGGTCAGGTTGTACCTTCCGACAATGAACTGAATGAATCCAATTTTTCCGATTCGTCACTTGCACTGCTGTTCTTGTGGCCAGAAGAACTTGTTCAGGACCACACCATCTTGGCTCCAGACTATTCGACCTCTCAAAGGATTTTACAAGGACGAAGTTGCCAGGCTGGAGGTTGTGACCTTCTCCTGTGGACCGATCAGGGAGTGCTTCTCGAACCTGTTGGTGAATAGAAACCAAACAATCAGTTAATTGTGCCAAATAGTCATTCATTAAAACACAAGGTACATCATACACTGAACTCGGTTTGGGCACCCCCATATATTCATGGGGCGCCTGAAAACAATTTCATAAGGTGTCAAGCCTGTCCGAGAGTGTGGTACCGATCTGATAGACAACAACGCCAAAGACAGAGCATCTGGCCAAGTCAGAGAAGTAGATGCCTGTATTTTTGCAATTTTCAACTTCAGAGTTCCATTGTACTTCTCCACCAGTCCTGCTGATTGCGGGTGGAATACTGCATGGAACTTTTGCACAATGCCTAATCCTTTCAGGACATACTTAATAACGTCCGCCACGAAATGGGGCCCGTTATCAATCCACAATAATCTGCAAACACCAAATCGAGGAAAGAATTCCTTCAAAAGCACCTTAGCAGTAGTCATTGCAGTATTGTCCTTAGTAGGGTATGCTTCAATCCATTTACTGAATGCACAAACCACGACCAGGACGTACTTCAGATTATTACAGCGTTCCAGCTGAATGTAATCCATTTGCAATACTTCGAAAGGTGCAGTGGGTGTTGCAAATCCTCCTGCTGGAGTTCGCGTCCCTTTTCCTGGATTGTACTTTAGGCAAATCATGCAAGTCTGTACTACTCTCCTAGCCGTGTTAGCAATCTCTGGGTGCTCCCAGACCTGTGCAAGCAATTTCACAATCGCTGCAGCTCCAACATGTGCTAGTCCATGTGCCATCTGAACCATAGGTTGCACGAAGGCTGTAGGCAACTTCCACCTATCCATCTGCTTATTCCTCCAGCAGCCTTCATCGTCCAATTCTCCATCTTTGGACCATTGCTCTCGTTCCTTATCAGTAGCAGTCTTTTGCATCTCTAACACCTTCTCCCTTGCATCATGCCACCGTTCAGCTTGTGACTTAACGACATACATAGAAGTGGAACCAGGCTGCATCGCAGTTTCTCGTGCCACTCGATCTACGAAGGCATTTCCTTGTCCCACCTTGTCTGTCACTTTCTTGTGTGTACTGCATTTTACTATGGCTAGTCTTCTAGGAAGTGTCAGTGCAGTCAGGAGCTGGTGTACTAGCTCTCCATGCATAATCTGAGTTCCGTGTGATGTCAAAAAGCCCCTTTCCTTCCAGAGCAGGCCGAAATCGTGCGCCACTCCGAAAGCATAGCGGCTATCAGTGTAAACATTCACCCATAATCCTGTGCTAAGCTCACAAGCACGTATCAGTGCTATTAGGTCAGCTGCCAGTGCTGATTTCTGTGGTATGCGGGCTGTCTCCACTATCGTGTGTAATCTGGTAATTGCATAGGCCACAGAAGTGGTTCCATCTGGTAACTTTAAACGAGACCCATCCACCCACAGTTCTCCATCCACATCTGCGAAGGCTGTGTCTTGTAAATCAATGCGACCCTTTGTCTGTTCCTCAGTCACAAAGACACAGTCATGTGTCTCTTGTGCTTCAGGCCAGGTCGTTGGAAAGGGCAACAATGTGGCTGGGTTTAATGTTGCACATCGTTTCAAGGTTATGTGGGGGGCCAATAATGTCAACTCATATCCTGTGAGACGAGCACTAGTCAGATGCTGCGTCTTTGTCTGATTCAAAAGGGCATCCACAGCATGGGGAACCAACACTAACAGCTTGTGTGATAAGACAATCCCTTCACTCTGGCGTATTGACACAGCTGTCGCCGCAACTGAACGAAAACATCCAGGTAATGCTCAGGCAACAGGATCAAGTACTGCCGAGAAGTATGCACAAGGGCGCTGCTTATTGCAGTGCATCTGCACTAACACTGACAACGCACATCCATCTCTCTCATGCACATACAATGTAAAGGGCTTCGTGTAGTCAGGGGTGCCTAATACTGGTGCCGAACAAAGGGCTTGACGTAATTGGTGAAAAGCATTCTCACATTCATCTGTCCATGGAAGGGGAACAGGGGTATCTTTTGTCAAGAGGGCTAACAGTGGTTTGACTATGTGTGAAAATCCTAATATCCATTGCCTACAAAAGGAGGTAAGACCCAAAAAGGCTCGAACTTCTTTCTGCGTGGAGGGGACAGGTGTATCTAAAATGGCTTGAATGTGATCTGGTGTAAGTGCACCCCCCTTCTTAGACAAAAGGTGACCTAAGTAGGTTACCTTTGGTCTACAGAATTGTAATTTTTTCTTCGATACTTTGTGATTGTGAGAGGCCAAAAATGTAAGTTAGGACAAAGTGCATGTTTCACATTGCTCTGGGGTGTCGGCGGCCAGCAAAATGTCATCGACATATTGTATGAGTGCCACGCCATCAGATAAAACAAAGGAATCTAGTTGCCGCTTCAATGCCTGACTATAGATACTTGGACTTTCAATATAGCCCTGGGGAACTCTACAAAATCTATACGATCTATTATTCAAAGTGAAGCCGAAAAGATATCGGCTGTCAGGATGAATAGGGATCGAAAAGAAAGCGTTCTTTAAGTCTATAACAGAGAACGTCGTAGCAGTTGGCGGAACCAAAGTGAGAAGTGTCGTAATATCTGAGACCACAGGGTATTGAGGTATTACAATTTTATTAACCTCCCTTAAATCGATAATAAATCGATAAACTCTAGTATCAGTGTTTTTTTTTTCAAAATCGGTAGGATAGGGCTGTTACACACATTGTAAGGGACTTCTTCAACCACTCCAACTTTAATCAAATCCTGAACTATTTGAATGAGCGCCTTTTCCCCCTCCTGTGAAATCCGATACTGAGGCAGGCGCGGCAATACAGCTCCCTCCTTCACACTGATGTGTACCGGAGGGATGATCATTTGTCCTACATCAGTATCAGACGTGGCCCACAAGGATTCAGGCAGAGAGACCAATGCAGCTTCTACCGAAATCAAATACACCCTCTCCGTGGATGGATAATTGTCATTCAAAATAACACTCACTCCTTCAGGGGAGCACCGTATCGTGGCTCTAAAATATTTGAGCATATCCAAGCCAACAATATTGTCAGGGGTATTCGGAGAAAGCAGGAATGGACATGGTGCAGCAAACTGATCAACATAAAGTGCAAGAGGTTGTGAAAGTGGGCTAACAGAGGGAGTTCCATCGAACCCTATTGACGTAATCGATGAGCCAGACAGGGGAGCCCTCGGAACCAATTTTCTAGACAAAGCACTACGAGTAGCTCCGGTATCAACCAAGAACTTATCAGTAGAGCCCAAAACATGTGCTGTAACATAAGGACCCCTCTGATCTACTGGCACTTCAATTGGTTCCTTACCCCATCCTACACAATCCTATGCAAACTGGGAATCATGTTGTTCAGGAGGTATATAGTCAGACATTTGATACTGATTTCGTCGATCAAAAACATTGGATCCCTCATGGGATCTCACATTCGAATCAAATCTAGCCCTGTCATTTGTGTTGGATCGAGGACCTGGAAAGTTTCCTCTACCCCTTGCAAACCCTTGCCCCCGATGAGTGCGTAGCACCGGCCAATCACATGCCCAATGTCCCTTCATTTTACAATACGCACATTGATCCCGGGCTACATCAGTACGACCCTGTGAAGGAGTCGAAAAATTCCTACCACCCCGGTCACTTCCTCTACGCTGCTGCCCATAGACTTGTGCTAACATAACTTTCGTTTTTAAATCTTTATTTTTCTTATCCTCACTCCCTTTCGCTTCTAATTCCTGACGCTCATTATACTGAGCCATCGTCAGGAGGGATGCTGGCGTCGAGGTGGTCCAAGAACTTTCACTCGATTTTAGTCGAGCTGGAATACTTGGTAATAAGTTTGAAACATATTTATCGACAAAGAGATGGCGGCCCGTATCATCTGTAAGAGACTGACCGCTAAAGTCATGAAACGTTTCTTCGAACCATGTAAAAAAATCCGACACGGACTCATCTGTTTTCTGTTTGCAGGACGCTAACATAGTCCAATCAATCTTTTTAGGGGGGATAAGCATTTTCAATTTAGTTACTATAGCAGCGGGAAGATCTAAAATCGCTTGGGGCGGTTTCTGCGCAGGTTTTCTCTCCCTATCTTCATCCTCAAGATCCGCCCATCTAGCTTTAAAAATCGTAAGATCATCCACTTTTCGAATCGACCTCCACATATCTGGTGGCAAAATAAGCCCAAAGAACAAATCAATATCAGCTAAAGTCATAGTACAAGAATTCAGAGCCCCTTCAACTTCCTCATAAAACGCTGCAGGATTCTTTCGGGGATCGGGTAACGCTGCTTTTAATGCCATGACATCTGCTCTATTCCAAGGAGTATATACCCAATTGTAAATAAAATACCCTTGCGCATCAGGCGACCCCGTATTTGAGCTAGTTCCCGCTCCCTTAGGGGGAACGTACAACGGCACTGCCTCCCGCATCGGTTTAGCATGCACGGTATCGATCTTATCTGAATAAAAGATGGGTGACTGCTTCCCGGCGCCAGACAGGCCCGAAGACTCGTCGCCGGCCTTCCGTTTCTGTGCCTCTTCCCGGAGTCGTAACGTTTCATTCCGTAACGCAAAAAGTCGCCGAACAGCGTCGGGCACCTGGGAGGAAGGAAAGAGACCTTTACGTAATTCTTTAGCATCAGCTACCACATCCTCTGGTTCAAAAACATCAGTGCATTTCCGAAATGCGGACACCACTTCATCAGAAAGAAAACTAACAAAATACAATCTTTCTCTATCCTCCCATTTTTCAAGATCAGTTAACACATCAGTCAGAGACACAGTATCCTTGATGACCCAATAAGCAATCTTACGAAGTTCGGTCATACGATCGGTCGATAACATAGACCGCGTATCCCTCTTCTGATCGGACTGTCTGGAATCCGAGTCTCCTCCATGCGGGGCGGACGGGCCAGCGTAGGGCGGGGGTGAACAATCTAATAACGAAAAATCATCAACCGATTTATTAAGGACAGGATAAAGTGGCTGGCGAACAGGGTATTGGCCAGATATTTGCAATCGCCGTTACTTCTCCTGTTTCTCCTCTAACTCCTTAGCTTTACGCTGTTTCATCTCACGCGCCTTCTCACGCTCACTCTTTCGCTGCTCCTTCTCAATCAGTGCTTGCTCACGTTTCTCACGCTCTCGCACCTCCTTCACCCACATACGTATACACTCGAACATATCTGGTCGCACTCTCCGCTTACACGTACACTGCTCCACATACTCAATCTTCCTCAAATCAAACGATCCATACATAGGCCATCGCAACTCAGGATCCTTCTTGGTGTATTTCCTCCACAGCGTGCTGTACATTATGGGGAAAAGACCAAACTTCACATACATATCCCTATTCGGCGTTCCCTCTGGGGGAGCCGGCTGTGATTCTTCAAGTACCAACCGGTCATTTCCAAAACAGCAGCACCACTTACGAAGTGGGCTAAAAACAGGCATGTCTCAAAATAATGCAGAATATGCAATATTACAATAAAATGGCACTTAAAACGTTGCGCCGTTCAAATTCAAAAATCAGGAGAAATGTCCCCACATTGCCCGCCTATATGGGTTGCAACTCATATATCACAATCAAAGACACATTCACAAATGACTAGTCCATTTCAAATTCAAACAAATTAGTCGGGGCAAGCGTACCCTAAAACTGCCTTGCCAATCAAGACTCAAAAGCTCAGGGCAAGTATTGTACCACGATTCTTACCAATCAAGAGCGTCCAGACTCCAACTGCCAAGTTCTGAATTCGCCCAAACGGCCACTATACGGCAAACCGACAGAAGAGGTCTCAGTCGAGGACCGGCGCCACCCAGACGGTCAGATCGGAAGGGAAGGAAGAATACCTCGGGATGCCAGGACTAAAGGCGCCGCTGGCAGTGATCACGTCCCCGGCAAGGTTCCAATCCTTCATCACGACCAGTCCTTCGAGCATCCGAGTCGCCGATGAGCCCCACGTGACGGGCGCCAATTGATGAGTTTAGGCCTCAGCCAGGCCTGCAGATGCGAAAAGTTCGCTCTTCTGTACACAAATAGTCCTCAGACTATATAAAAACTTGGCACGGAAACTAGGAATACAAAAACAAAGTTTAATAAACCTTTAAAGGTGGTACTACAGCCCACACAACACCCTTCAGTATTGTACAAGGTAGCACAAAGAACACGGACACGCGGTCCCCTTTTATACACAAAGAAGGGGGTTCATAAATGGGCGGTTACAACAGAAGAACATGATTTACAACCATATAAGGACATTTCTTGAACATAATCAATACATGGGTGGAGCAAATGGTCTTGCGAAGCCCCCTGAATGCATATTCCAATCCCCTCTAATCAGAAACAGATGTTGCACGTACTGAGCATGCGCTAGATAGGCTGGAACTATTTATAGCTTGTTGCTGGGCAAACTCCAGTGGTGATGGTCAGTGGCAAAGGACTTGCCTCGTGGCGAGCACAAGGCACGATGTAGCCTACAAGATGGAGGCCAGAAAACAAAATGGAGTCTGGCCGTAAAGTAGTGGAACATAAGAAAACTACCTTGAAGATGCTATACTATGTCTTCAGCGGATGCTTAACATTTATCGCTGTTTTATTTACAACAGAGAGCTAGAGTCGACAGTCGATATCATGCTCACCCGCTACAAGTACTGAAGAAGAAAGGAACCATGATCACATCAGCTTCCACCACAAAGAGGACCACGAGAAAAGTATTGCACTTCTAGAAGTGCATTCTAGCAATCTACAGCCGAGAAGATGAAATGGACAGAGACACAGACACCTCAGATCCAGGAGCAGACAGCCTTGAAGAACGCCTTTGCATAATCAAAATGGATGAAAAAAGAGAACAACATCCTCTGCGCCGGCCGCAAAGGACTACTCGAAGGCCAGTCCAACTCATTGAAGAACTTTAAAGAACAAAGATCCAAGGTAAATAACAATTTACCAAAGGGGAGATGTCGTGTCGCCACGCATGACCAAGTCCCGAACTTCCGGGTCAGGCATGGAAGGATGCATGGAAAAGGGGAGGTGCGAGTCCGCGCGCCAGTGAGAAGCATAGAAGCAGAGAGAAACAAAGACGGTTTCTGAAACACCGCTTGTCTCAGCGCCTCATTTAATATGCGCAATGTTAAACTTACCACTGATGATCCAAAACAACTCCCACATCTGACATAGGTAATCTGGAACCATACTCCAACAAAGCAGCTGCTGGTGCCCACCTGGGGAGATGCATATATTCCACCCATCAGTGCCAAGCAGGCTGTTCATGCTCTAAAACCACTGAATGTTAATAAAATACCTGGACTATGCCAATGGAGCCTTCCTCCTTTGCTCTGATGGCATGACCAAGTATTACACCAAGGAAGGGAGAGGCTAAGGTCAATGAACATTGATGATTGTACTCCACCACTCCTCTCCAACAGAATGCAGCCCTCTGTGCAAGAAACTGCACCTGGTAAGCTAGATGAGATTCTAGTGACCACCAGCGAAACGAAACATGGAATGCTGTAGAAATAAAAAGGGATACCATGGAGATTGAATTAAATATTCTGAGAGAAGACCAAGGAAAACATAGGTACAGATTTAATTGATAAATGATAAATAAGATTATTGTTTAGTTAATTAAAACCATAACAATTTTAGCAAAAACAAATTACAACTACATTTCTCAAATAAAAGAAATTTACTTAACATTGCATTAAGCATTGATTTCTTAATAGCGCGAGAAGAATTAATTATTTAAAAGTGTAAAATACATGAAGCCAGCCGAGCTAAAATCACAGACCTCTTTCTTGAGATGATCCTAATACACCCTTCATCTGAGATTAATGGGTGAAAAATTAGAAATTAATTCGGAGTGCAAATGAGCAAAAATAACTTGGTTTACAGGAAGTGCACAGTGCATTAAGCTATCTAAAACTGCCACAAGTTGGAGTTCAATATGCAGATGGAAAGATGTATGCAGTATTCAGCTGGCAATTGTGTATACTAGCCTGATTTCCGAGGAGCATAAAGTGCATTGCTCTGTATAGGGCCGCGCCAAATATCATCTTCTAGTCTACCAACCCAGTACTTCTCTCATCTCGGGATAGATTCTTTGTACAAGGATGAGCAGGGAAAACATTAATAACTTAAAACATTCTTAAATTGCATGCTTTTACTGATCTCCTAAAGTGCTTTGCGCTTTATATGAGCTAATAATACTGGTAGTAATTGTCTTCTTTGTTTAGCTACTAATCCCTTGCAAATAGCATACCACAATTAAAGGGAATAAAAAACATGCCAACATTCAGACTGGATGATGTAAGAACTATAAAATCATAAAATAAACAATTAAAACTGTTAGTGACACTATGGCTGATCAGAGGACAAGAACATTTGCAGTAATGGACCTGGTAGTACCCTAGCTATTGCATGGGAGCAGGGCAAAGGATGTGATTAAAGTCTGCCTTTGTTCCCGCTGTAACCTTTGCTTGAGAAAGCTGTTGTTTTAATATTATATATTCACATATTTGGCACATCTCCCCAACACCCCAGGTGACCTGTTAATAAAGCAAATAAAGGATGCCTGTGCGCAAGCACGTACTCCCTCAGCCAGAAAAGCTGGTTTCACCAGAAGTCTGTCTCCTCTGCTGTTCTAAAATAAGACAGCAGAACAACAGATAAGCCCATGTTTCTTGATTTTTGTGGCATAACCTAGAGGCGCTATTGACACCAGGGCCACCCCAGCTTGGATAAAAATCCCTTATTGATAGAGCAAGCAATCTCATGTAGAGCATTTGAGCCCGTGTTGCTGCATTAATGTGGTCCGTAAAATAGGATTGTCGTTTCCCCGCATGATAGGAGTCCTGCAAAGGCTGCGCCATGGCAGAACTTTCGACCGCATGTAGGTCTTGTTCCCACGAGGCCACTTTCAATTGTGTGTTCACTGCTGTCTTCCAAACAGAGTATATAATATCACCGTTCCAAAAACAGATACTTCAATCTTCAGTGCCAGGATCAGTTTGTTTATTGCCGAGACCAAGAGTTACCAGTTTTTTTATAGATATTTTTAAGAAGGCTTTTTATAGAGTTCTTAGGAGCCATCCTGCACTTGTTGTAATATTTTAACAAGGATGCCTTACATTTCAGAAATATTTACAACAAGGGGTGGTGAGGGACAGAGTCTCTGAATTAAACAGAATACTCTCACCCAGTCAAGAGATCAGGGCTAGATCCAACACCGTTTTTTAGCTCACTGCACCATCCCAGTTTCAGAACCTGGCTGTATGCAAATTAGTCTGTTCCTGTCCCAGTGCATGATGGGAACAGGGCAAACCAAACTACAAAAGCCAATTCTTACACTGGGAAGGAAACAAGCTACCGGGGACCGGTTTCTGGCATTTCAGCCTCTTCGGCCCGGCTTGCTTGAATCCTGATGGTGCAATGAGCAAGGGACTCACATCTGAGCATACCCTTCCACGCTTAGGGTGGACAAAAATATTTACAACAAGGGGTGGAGACCAAGAGTTACCAGTTTTTTTATAGATATTTTTAAGAAGGCTTTTTATAGAGTTCTTAGGAGCCATCCTGCACTTGTTGTAATATTTTAACAAGGATGCCTTACATTTCAGAAAGACGGGGCTGGCATCAGTCACCCCGCATGTATGGCGGTCATGCCGGCCCCCGAGGACTACACAGGGGCGGGCCTGTTGCACGCCATGGTGACGCGAGAGGCGCGCCTCGCCAATGATTGGTCGTCTCTAGGTTCGGTGTATGCCTCTGAAGTGATTTTAATCACTTCTGGGGCATGTGTCGCGCTACCGCTAGGCTGGTTAGAGCTCGGCTGGCCTAGATCATGTAGGATCAGAATAAAAGGCTGGGGAGCGGCGGAGTCTACCTCTTTGCTAGTAGCTCCCACATCCTGCCATTAGGGACACCAGCCTCGCTAGTAGGCTGTATTATAATTGTGCACATTTGGTGCATTTGGATGGCTATGTAAATGTAAATGTAAATTGATACTTGTATAGCGCACTACTCACCCGCAAGGGTCTCAAGGCGCTTGTACGAATACCGCTGTGGAACCCATCCTGGCTTTCCCTGTGAAGCATCCACTCCTGGGCACCCCCAAGGTGGAGGCCAGGCATCCTTAGCGTTGTGGGGGCCGTTGTGGAGATTAAGCAAGCTATTGCCCAGAGTTGGACTCCATGATTGGAATAGGCACCGAGGTGAGAATTATCAGGTCTGTGGAATTTTTGAGCCCAAGACCCGCCGAGGCGGGGAATTGAGCCCTGGGCCTCTGCATCAGGGTCTGCCACTCTAACCATTGAGCCACACTTCTGCACTATGTTGTCAGACGGTACCTGTGAACCATAGGGCACCTACATTTTTGCACTGGGTACAGGTGTAGTATCACGCATTATCGGTGCATCTGGTTGCTGGCACATTAGATGTCTGTGTTGTGTCATACAGTACCTATGCACTCTAGGCTGGGGGCGTGGGTGGAAAGAGGGGGGGGTACAGTCTCATGAAGTAGGGCTGGCATGTAAACTGTATCTTTTGTCCAAAGGAAAAAAGCACTAATCATTTGTTTGATTTTCATTTATGTATGGCGGAATCCATGACTGTGATACCTGGGAAGTGCTCCACACTGCAAAGTGGACAGCCAAGGGGTCTGGAAGATCCGGAACGTGAGTGGCAAGTGACGGCATCAAGTGTGATGGGCTATCAATACAAGGGCTCAAGAGGTGCCCACATGCTTGGGTGAGATTGTGCGGCCCATGCACTGTATTGGTTGAGTATAGGTATGACAATCATATGTTGCATCAGCTGGGGTATTTTAGCGATATGCTGCTTTGTAAGTTATTGACGGATGCAACACCTCAACACCCCTGTCTTGAAAATGTATTCTGCTACTACGGTGCTTGTGCACGCAGGTGCCATCTTAGCGGACACTGCGTAGTGTTGAGATGCTCCGCAGTAGGGGGCGAAGCCTATCCCAGAACATAGTGGCCAAGGGTAGGTTGTTCGCGCATTCCATGACTATGTTTATGGGAGATCTGGGGGCCTGTGGGGCACTCCCTGTGTAGTCTTCCAAATGTTACAATTTTAGGAGTCAGTCGATCATTCCAATATGGCACCAACCCTCTTGAGATGGGTAGAGTTGCACCAGTAATGAGTATCATTGTCTGGGGCAAAGTGCCTCGCAGGCGCATGGTGCTGTTATCAATGGTGGCCACTTGGGGGCTCTGAGATGGTATGTCAATCTCCTCTTAGACAGCCAGCCTTAGCATTAGTATCCTGCACTGGGGGGGGGGAATGTCTTGGTACGCCTGCGTAGAAGGGGGCGGGTTGAAACGAATCACTGAAGTGGGTTGCTTGGCATGTCTATGCCCGGGGTAGAACCTGGTCTGGTCACAGATGGTGCAGAGATTCCACTGGCTGGGATGGGAGTCTGTGAGGGCATTGACCGCACTCGCTAAAAGACTTATTGTCACATTTTGTGACTATCTAGGGCTCTACACTTGCAGACTATAGCCCATGGGTGCATCTGGGGGGAGTCGTGCTTCTTAAAAAGACGGCACCTACTTGTCCAAATTAGGGAATGAAATCTTCATAGAGGATTTCTGGCCTGGTTAGTAGTACATAGGGATAGGGCATGACCTTCAGTGACCTTTTGGGGGGGCCTGATAGTCGGGCAACTATGCAGGCCTGTGGCGGTAAGGTCATGACTGTTGAGCAGCAAATGTAAGGTCCTCAGAGGGCGGTGCCATTCTTAAATGGGGTCGCCCAAGGGGGAGGGACAAGTGGTCTCGCATAGAACTCCAAGGGCAGTTACAGCCGGTTGGCTGGATGGGTGTGGGGGAGTGGGAGTTAAGCTTTCCAGTAAGCTGCATGCCCACACATGCACAATGGAGCAAGTAAACAGGCCATAACTGCAAGGGCCCCTTATGGGGATAATCTACAGGGCGTAAGGGGTTGACCTGGAGGGGAAGTACCCTCCCGGTGAATGAGCCCTCTGCGCATGGGCACTCAATTTGGAGGGCGGACATGCAGGCGAACGGGGATGACCTGGAGGGATATACCCTCACTGTGAACGGGCCCTCTGCGCATGTACACTCTGGTCGGAGGGCGGGCATAATTTGATAAGGATCTGGCACCAGTTACTGACCTTGCTGTAGGTTCAAATAGGGATACGTGGAAAATGAAATATTATTATTATGAATATTGATTATTGCATGTTTAGATTCGGATAGGAATATCTTTGTATTAGAGATATGTCAAGGTTAGCAAAACGACATCTGTACCTATCCAGGTAATCAATGTAATGCAATGGTTTTCTGTGTATTTTGTAAATAATGTATATAAAAATTGTTGATTTAATTTTATGTTAATAAATACGGCCGGGGGTTAACGACTCCCTAATCCAAAAATCTTCCTTGCGGTGATCGTGTTACTATCTTAGTGTTGATAACGGAGGAGGGGGTCTAGGCAGTACCAGGCCATACAGAGATTCAGTTGCTAGCCCCAACTCCAGGCTCAATCTGGAATGATGAACCTATCGCGATAGCTGGAATATTTTCTTGAATGCTCTCTTGTGGCATCATTCCAGGGTGGCGTCCAGTGCCCCAGAATAAGCATGATGGCCATACTGTAAGGCTGGAGTTAGAGTTGCCTTCAATACTCCTAAAATTGGGGCCACAGAGGCACTGCATAGTGAATGGTTTATTTGACCAATCCTATCTGTGATAGTGACCTCCTTTTCTTTAAGATCATTTAGTTGGCCTACTGCTGAACCGCTTTCACTATACCATAGCCCCAAATATTTGTAATGTTTCGCTGTAGTGGTGATCTTTCCCCCCCAGACACCACTTCCCTGTTTTCTTACGCTAATAGCTGCCAAATATCAAGATTTTAGTTTTGGCCTTATTCACCAGTAAGTAAGTACGTTTATTATGCGTGATAAATTAAAACCATTGCATACATCAATACATCTAGAATAAAATATCTAGCTCTTATACAGTAAAAGCCACTATTAAAAGACCCAATGTTTTTACGACTATAAATGAATGCAAATTATTCACCAGTAGGTGGTTATCGGTATTAAATATGCTCAAGGCATCCAGAGCCCTTTGTAAGCCTAATTTACATGACTACATGACTACTATGTCATTGGCGTATTGGATTGTTTGCAGAGTGAATTGAATACATTTTGGAGGAACCAAACTACTAGCGTCTAGTGCCTTCCCTAGATCAGCCGTGTACAGATTGAACAGCATGGCCGACTTTCATCCCCACTATCAAGGCAAAAAATCTGGGCATATATCTGGACCTTTCTTTATCCATGAAAGACCAAGTGGCTGCTGTCTCTGGCACATGCTTTTCTATGTTGAAGCTCCTCCGGGGTATGTTCTATCTTCTCTTTAGTAGTCAGTCATCTTGACTACTGTACTGCACTTCTTGGAGCAGAAAATGAGGTGGTGCTAAAAAGGTTGCAAGTAGTTCAGAACATGACAGCACAGTTGGCTCCTAACTTGCCTCCCAGGACAGCCTCCGGTCATTACTGAAATGTCTTTACTGGCTCCCTATCCATGACAGAATCAAGTTTAAAATCTCTGCCTGGTCTATAAAACAATCAATGATAGAGGGCCCAGGTATCTTGCAGAAAAACTTGTCCATTATCATCCTAGCTGATCTTTGCGTTCCGGTGGTAAGGCGCTGCTAGTAGTCCCTCGGGTTAAAACTTCGAACTGGGGGCAAATCTTTTGCCTCGGCTGCCCTGCATTTTTGAAACTCGCTCCCCATCGCCTTATGCAAGTATCCTAATCTTATTAAATTCAGGAAACTATTGAAAACAGAATTCTTCAATAACTGAGTGTCCCACTACCCCCTATTTTGCTTTCCGAGGTCAGGGTGGGGATACCCCTGCAGGGCTGATTCCAGCACTTTACAAATGTTTAATTAATTCATTAATTCATGGGGGCCAAAACACAACCCTGTTTTAACCCACAGTTGGTTTCAACATTTATGTGACTGTGGATTGGCCAGTTTACAGCCGTACCCACGTCTCTGTGTGTAAAGAGATTATTGCACTTAAATGATTTGATGGTATGCCTCATTGTTATGGCTGGATTTTCTGAGTAGGTGGGATCAGCCCCCAGGGGCCCCTCCAACCCAGCCAGAACGTACTCACCTTCCCTCCTCAGGACTCCTCTATATCCAGGCACCTGGTACCTACCTGAGGATGGGGAACTCGCAATATACAAGCTCATATTATTAAGAACACCACTAAATCTATAGGGATACTAAGAATACTCACTGATTACTAGGGATATCCATACCCTACACCACACTTATTCACATCAGTTGGTCTCGCGGCCACCCTGACCCAGACCGTTCTACCCTAGGGCAGATCTGACACACAATCCGGTGTGTCTACACACGGGCCTGCAGAACCCAATGCTCCCTTTTCCAAACTGTTCGCAATCTGGCGAAACTAAGCGCCAGTATCCTCCCTGGCGTTCTCACTTATTCAAGCCACAATCCTGTGGGTATCGGCACTGGTCTCCCACCCAGTGTTCTCATTAACGGCGCATATCAACGACGACCACATTCCTATGAATACCTATACATATATATATATATATATTGGGAAGTCTCTTCACTAAGGGTCTGCTACTACAATAATATTATGGGATGGTGTACTAACTTAGTCCCTTGGTTGCAAGTCTCCTCTCTCCCTCACTATTACTTACCTGATCAGGGGTAGCATCTGTTCAAACAGTAATACTTACCAGGAGTGATTAATCTCACTGTATGGGGATAAAGATATACACACTATGTGACTGAGTTCATTTCTTGATTTAAGCGCTCCTACCCCCCTCTTATCCATCAGTGGCTCAACAGCAACTGGCTTGAAGCCAGGATAACTTTATCATAAAAGAACTCATGCACACTAATTCACTAATTAATGGGGTCATTTATTATTAGTACAACACAGATCTGACAAAGACTATAGGTAGAACACACCGCTTGAAAGAGAAGGATTACACATAACAGGAACACTCCGCTGAAAGGGAAAAGATTAGACATAAAGTGTAAATGTAACTAATTCAGACTACCTCACCTATTAGAAGGAAGATTTCTCTCTCTGCCTCTGGTGGGATTAGGGCTCTCTCTCTGCCTCTGGTGGGATTAGGGCTCTCTCTGTCTCTCCCTCCTTCACCACATCACCACGCCTCTGGTTCAGTTGCTCCAGCTGACAGCCTTCTTTGATGCTCTCTGCACTGCTTTCTCTCTCCTCATCTTCAGCAATCGTCTGCCTTCTTTCTCCATTCAAGAACTGCACTCTATTCTGCAGCTCCCAGCAGACATCCTCTCTCTCTCTGCAAGCTATTCGGAGCTCCAAGCTGTTCTGGGCTCCCAGCAGTCCTGTGCTCCAAGCTGTTCTGAGCACCACGCTGAACTGCACACCACGCTGCACTGACTTCCAAAACTGAACTGACCACTCCTCCTCTCCTGTAGCTCGCTATTATGGATTCCTCTCCCTTCATGGAAATTTCCACCGGAGGGCTGTCTCCTACCGAATTCCTGTGCCAGCTCCCAGGCTTCCACGCAACCGCAGTGGCCATCTGCTTGTTACGTCTGGGCCCAAGAGAAAAACACATTTCTCGGATAAGAAGCAGTCCTAACTGGATTTTCCCTCTAGCACAACAGCCTTAACTGAAAACATTGCCTTTGCCCTAAAAAGCCTCCCAGTTTCATCAAGATGGAGTCTCTCTAGCTTTAGGCCTGTAGGCCTGAAAGGGGTGAAATGCTCCTTAGCTCTGTCAGAATACCTACATAAACCATACCAATATGTCTAATATGTCAAAGCCAATAGGCAATAGACAGGTTAAAGTCAAGAATAAAGGCATGTTAAGCAGCTATCCTCTTCTAGGTCTGGAAAAAGGGCTTAAAAGGGCCAACACAGGCTAAGAATACCTATACTAGATGCGAGCAAGACTAATGATCTATATCACTGCTAAATAAAGCCAAAAACTCTGCCATAACACTCATGTATAAAGCTTCCTCCACCACATGACCCTATCCACCCTATTGAATGTTACACTGTAATCTGTAAAAAAAAGACAGAAGAGGTAGGCTGTTCATTTGGAGGGCAAGATGCCTAAGTATCGATAGTGCTTGGATATTATCTATAGTAGATGTTCCGGCCCTGAAGCCTGATTGGGAAAAAGGCAGAATGTCCTCCTTAGCTACCCATACTTCAGGATGGTCTAGTAGAGTTTGGGCATAAACTTTTCCTTCGATATCTAATAAGGCAACAAGTCTTACAGAAAGGATCACATTCCTCGAGGACCATGCCGAAGATGCTGAATGATGAGACAGTAAGAAAAATCCTACATATAGTGGGTCTGCCAGAAAATACGGAGGGCCTGAATGCTACGGTACATATCAAGAACTGGCTTCAGAATGATGTCTCCCCTCAAAGTCTGCCACCAATGTTCGTAGTTAAACAAGCACACTGTATCCCCACCAGAAGACTCATGCCAGGGGCTCCGCCAAACCAAAAGTTGCTAAGCTCCTGAATTACCATGACCGTTACGTGATCCTTCAAGAAGTATGCTCTGGAACTCCATTAACAATAGGTCACACTAAAATAATGATTTTCCCTAACTTAGCAGTGCAAAACTGTCTCCTTTTTGGGTGTAAAAAAGTGACCAAACGACTTAAATCTCACCTAGGCACTTCTTTTCCCAGCAAAGCCGAAAATAATTGTGGATTAACGAACTTGCAAGCCCATAGAAGGTTTGAGCCTGGATGGAGGAATACCAGGGTGTTATTAAAAATGTGGTGAGCGATAGAGACACAAAACACAAATCCAGAGGACTTAATCCAGGATGAAGCATCAGGAGACCTCAATGAAAGGCTGTCTGTGCTTAAATCGCCAATAAGCAGATCCAGGAGGGATGTAGTTCAGCAATTGTAACAGCAGCCATCATTCGTGATCCAGTTCCATTCTCCCTCACAGATGACACTGAAAAAGATCCAGCGAAAGCAGGCTCCAGTTATGAATACACTGTGCACCCCTTTTGGTGATGTTGCACCCTGCAGACGAACTTATCCAAAAATGCTAATTTTGTCTGTTATCTTGTGCTATCAGAGTTTGCTACCACAGTACTCAGAGATTATACACAAGGTCTTAACCACAAACACACCCACATTGAGAAAACAACATCAAATTGAGTTCATATAATGGTTACTAGCTACTGCTACACATGTTTTGGGCAGAATTAAGCTGATGAGAATCCCACCACGCTAATAGTTGCGACACTGGACAAAATCAATTTTAATAAAGTAACCACACTTATTTAGCACATTAAATGCATAACTTCTTGTCACGGTGTGCTCCTCTCCTCGCAATCATGGCCTGATAGCTAGGCAGCTATCTAGGCCGAACAATAGGCAAGTACAGCATATAGCCTGGGTGCAATAAGTGTGCTAACCCCCAAGCTATAGTCTAAGCAATGTTTTCATGATGCATTTTAGCAGTTAGTTTTAGTTTAGGTTTTTTTTTGGATGCCCTTTTGCAACTAACCAGGTATTAAAATGATCTGCTAGAGATAGTAAATAGTAAACTAAAGCATAAGTGGAGGGGACAATTGTTCAGCGCCATTTATTCAGCATAAGCTAGAGGTGCAGCAATCTGGTTCAACCAAGAATACTTTCTGCACATGAAGAAGCACTTGGACCCTAATAGGTCCTATGTATTACTTAAAGGACAACTAGATGTCTCTCCAGTGGCCCAGGTAGCATATACTCATCCAATATTGATCAACGTCTCTTCATAGAGGACTTGTCAAGCAAATTTGCGGACTGGGGGAGTATTCCCTGAGTTCTTGTCAGAAACTTTAATACCACAACAAACTTACATAATGCCCACACTCATTCCCCACTACCAAGTGATCCTGAAGTATGCCACACCAAGGTGCTTGAGGTTTGTCTGTGGGAATGGGTGCTGGTTGATTCCTGAAGAAACAAAATCTTGGTATTCTATTCCAAACCCCTTCAGTAATCAATACATCACGAGATATACATTGGCATGACATTATCAGATCATAACCCCCTGTAGGTAGGTTTAGAGTGGGGACGAGTTCCTAGACCAACACCAATCTGCTAGCTCCAAAATACATGGTTGGAAGATACAGACTCTCGAGGAACTGAGAGACAATACTGAATTGTTTTTGTGGTAATGAAAATACAACTTCCTCAGCCATCGCTGAGAGGGAAGCTTTCAAAGAGGGGATTAGAGGCTTCTGTATGAATGCTACAATAGCAGCTTGGGGGAAGATAAAAACTGATTTGAGAAAATTTGAGAATTTCCTACTGTTACTATAGCGCACTGCTGCTCATGACTCTACCTGTCTAGACTACCTATTAGACTACCTATTTGGAGGCAGGGAGAATCAAGTCATTTTATGGAGCATCTACAATGTCACAATCACACAGTCTAAGCAGGAAAAGCCAACACAAACGGTGCTAGGGAGTGGCCGCTACTTGTGTGGCTCACTTGAATGCCACACCCACAAAGCCCCATCATGCCTATTATAACTCAGGAGGGAGTTGAGATTCATACAGAAGAGGAAATTAATGACTCATTTAGGGATTACAGTACTGTTCCCATTTATAGTTCAATCCAACTGACCACATTACTACAACCATTGCTGACTTCTTGGACGATGCGCCCATTTCCCAGGCAGCCACAGCCCTTGGAGGGAGTTGCAGTGGGGCAGGGAGGCGGGGTGGGGCAGGGTGGGGGATGATAAAAACCGGCATATTGATATTTGGAGGTAAGTAAACAATTTAATTAACAAAACAAAACGAATTTCATAGCATGGCTCAATGGTTAGAGTGGCAGACCCTGATGCACTAGTCTGGCCAGGACCAGGGTTCAATTCCTGCCTCAGCGGGTCTCGGGCTCAATTTTCTCAGACCTGATAATTCTTGCCTTGGTGCCTATTCTGATCATTAGCCCCACTCTGCACCTCTGGGCAATAGCTTGCTTAATCTCTACAACGGCCCCAACAACGCTGAGGATCCTTGACTTCACATTGGGGTGCCCAGGAGTGGGCTCCTCACATGGAAAGGCCAGGAAGGGTTCCTCACGGTATTCGTACAAGCGCCGAGATGCCTCCGGGTGGTCGTGCGCTATATAAGTTTATAATTAACATTATTATCATTATATCTCTAAAACCTATGCTATAGCCATGGGTACAAAAGGGTACAAGAAAAGGTGTCCACTGACTTCACTACTAGTTGCACTGGTTATGAAACCACAGGCTATAAATATGTGTGAACAGGGACAGGCTTTGGGCATCACAAGGGCAGAGGGTATTCATGCTTTTTCTCTATATACGGATGACAGGCTACTTTATTTTCAAGATGTGACGACAGACCTTAGCACAACTGCTAATACATTAGGCAATTTATATATAATATCAGGACTGTGTATCAACCCCACAAAATCTCATGTATTTCTGCTTTGGCACACATCACCTAACCGAGCAGTCACCCTAGGAGACCAGACGCTACAATGGACAGCCCATACTTTCCAATACCTAAGGATCAATATATACCATAGCAAAACCGATCTTGATTGGAATCAGGGCAGGGTGCTCCGGTCATTGAAATACCAAATTACGTTCTGGACATCGCTGCCATTATCAACATGTGGTTTGAGTATCTATAGCAAAAATAATAATGCACCCCATCTTCTCTACTATTTTGTGAATCTACGGCAATGCCAGCTATGTACTCCCTAATAATTGATCTCATATGGGGCAGTGGAAGATGTATGGTGAACCTAACTAAACTAAAATTGCTTTCCTTTTGGGGGGTTGGGTGCTCCTGACTTTCGTGGATACTACTTTGTTGCCCAACTTTAATAGGCAGCCTTCTGACTAGCAGGTCATCACTTAGGAGAGACTGGAATGACGAGAGAACAAATCTGAGAGGAAGATCTACATAGAGTTTTATTTCCAGGCTCTAAACCCCTGAAAGAACTCCCAACTTTGGTTCAGATTGCAACAATTATCCTGAAGCACTGTCATCCCTATAAGCGCACACATTACCATAGGAACCAGCAATTTCAATACAGGGTTTTCCTACAAGAATGGGACTGCTTACGCACAGAGGCTTGACTTGCTTATTGGAATAGAGTATCTATCGGGGAGCTCTATTATGGTGGGTCAATACAAGAGTTCCAGGCATTGATGGACACATACGGGCTGTGAAAAGGCTAATTCTTAGAGTATGGTACAAACACAAATGCAATCAAGACACAGTGGAACACAAATTGTACAGACCCCCCTTCGCATGGCGTCATACAATCACTATATACTATTAGAAATGGATGCCAGCTGATCACTTAGTTCTACAAACAATTCTATAACATACTGGAGTATCTCTCAAACCTCCTAAGACCATTGGGAGGAGTACGTGGGGTGAATATACAATGATAAAGAATTAGAAAGGGCTCTGGAATATCCCTGAAAAATATCCCAGAATGCCCACTTCCATTTTATTCAATTTAGCATTCTCCACAGGTATTACCTTACAACACACAAGCTGCATCAGTTTTATCCCTGGAGACGGGAGCCTGCTCCAGATGCCACCGGTCACCAACTGACTTTTGGCATATGTTATAGGCTAATGAAAAAGTACACCCTTTCTGGGATGATGTATTACAGTGTATTGCCTCCCTAACCAATGAACCAAGACTAGAAAACGTTGAAGCCTGTTTGCTGGGCATATACCCCAGTATTTAAATATTACAAGGGAACCCAGGGCGCAATGAACTAGGGACCTTGGGTAGGTACTTCTTAACAGAGACAATGGTTCCTAGACAAGAAACGATGAACACAGAAATAAATATAGACTAAATAGTGCTATATTCCATATGTCCAGCCGGACAGTTTAATTTCTCAGGATCAGAAATGGGAAAGAGATACACAGTGTGATACAAGAGGGACACCAGCCGATGTCCTAACTAACACACTAGGGGGACAGAAAAACAGGGGAATTGTAGGCAAAGCTGGGTCATCTGAATATCATAAATCATAAACAGAAGATCCACAACAAACACATATGCATGCACAAATTCATTATTCAATTATGCATTTAGTGCGTTAAGTCGACGGCTTTTCGAACCATATGTAATCTTAGGTTCATCCTCAGGACAATAATATATGCCTAAAGAACAATGAAATAGCAAAAGCCCACGGGGGGCCAGGCAGGCGCGGTGTAACTCACAAGGATGTGACTGCCGGAAATGTCAATTATCAAGGGAGAAGTGTCCCGTCCCGCAGAATCGCAGAAATATGAAAGCACTGGTCCTCAATGGGGGTCCTTGTGCGTCGTGTGTCGTATCCGATGCTACACGATACCATCGTCCCCCTAGTGTGTTAGTTAGGACATCGGCTAGTGTCCCACTTGTATCACACTGTGTATCTCTTTCCCATTTCTGATCCTGAGAAATTAAACTGTCCGGCTGGACATATGGAATATAGCACTATTTAGTCTATATTTATTTCTGTGTTCATCTTTTCTTGTCTAGGGACCATTGTCTCCGTTACCAAGGGCATATACCACAGGGCAAGAAGAAACAAATTCACTACTAAATTCACTGACATTGCCTTTATACTAGCTAAATGAGCAATATCCAGGAGGTGAAAATCCCCAATGCCCACCACAATTAGCACATGGCATAGAGACCTTGAATATTGACCTGAGACTGAAATTTGAGGATTCTGCATGGAAAAAATGTGGGGAATGGGGAAATACCTAATTGCCTTGCATTGGGGGGAAATCTTGCAGACTTTTAAAGATGACGTGAAAGATGACAAAAGGCCACCATGATTCATTATCACCACTCCTAAATCCACTTAGAAAAGAACTAGGAACAGATCACACAAGCTATGCAATATCATACAAGTCTACTATGCCTTTTTACTTCTTGCCCACCCTCCTATGGGCAACTATTGACCTTTGGCTGACAGCTAATATGAACACTCATTATACTTGTAATTGTCCCCATTATTGTGGTTCTGTACAAGTACTTACCTGCATTTAGAGCTGATAAAAAATTACTTTGTACTAACTTTGGAACACTCCAAGGAAATGTGAGTGGGAGGAGTGGGAAGTTCTTTAGTTTCATCACATTTAGAGGTTTCATAATTGATCTACGGTTCCATAAACAAGTACTGTGATGATTAACCACTATCCTGTGTACTGCAAAACTGAATAATGCATTAGTACAATCATACCGTAAATATCACTGTAAAGATGCTTTCTGTACCTTAATGTTTATCTTTACTCATTAAAAGCAATACAAATATTTTCAGTGTAGCAAATAATTGTTACCATGTCCCTGCAGTCACAAGGCCTCAAAAGCTATTTTCACTCTGTCCTAGGTAGAAAATAGAATTCAGATTAAAATAGTAAAACTGAGATCTCTGGAATAGGACCAGAAAGAAAAATAGTTAAACTAATGTTTTTGATAGCTTTAAAAATGTAATTTAATGGTGAAGCCATTTATAAATATTAAAGGAAGGTAACTTTTAGAAAGTTGCTTTTTCCCTACCTGCACCTACAGAAGACTAATTAGCATTAGACTCTGACATTGTTGTGTAGTTTCTACTAATCTCTAGGTTCTGCACATTTGTTTGGACAACATAAACGATAGGCTTGGTGCCAAAAATGATGACGGACATCCCGCAGAATATGTTGGCCTATAGACCAGCTAGCTCACAGTGCTATTTGAAGCCTCCCTACACTAACAAAGAGCAAATGGTTTCTGGCAACCACTGAGCATGACAACCCAGAAGCGATAAGTGTGATTACAAGCACCAAAAGTGTAAATAGTAGATATATGTCTACCATGGTGCTAAAGCAATGTATATATGCAGGCATATGAAACAGAGCAGTAATTGAGCCTCCTCCTACTATGCAAACCTTACTCTAAGTGTAATTAGAGAGTGTGTAGGTTTAGAGCTAAGAATCCTCAAGGGACGATCCAACCCCATTACCTGGTGGGAGAGAATGAAGTACCCCGTCTTCGTCATAAACTGCACACCCCTCATGAGATGTCAGACCATTGCGTGGTGAAATCTCAGCACGCATTTACCTTTGGTATCTAGTTGAAGTGCCTCCTCTACTAATCTCTCAGGATGCTCATCTTTCATAATAAAAAGCTCCTTGCGATGTGTGTATAGGTTAGTGATGTTGTGGATTTGCAGATAGGCCCATCGCCCCCTGGATGAAGCTAGAGATGATATTAGTACATAGTGCGAAAATAGTCCTTGTACGTGTGTTAGAATTCAAATGTTCATGCTTTTGCATTGTTTAATGTAAGTTAGCCTTAGCTGCACCATTTTATGTTTCAGGCACCATTTTGAATCATGATCGAAACCAAATCTAACTCTATTACTGAGAAAAGGCCTCTGTTAGGTTTCGTTTCTCCAAGGTTGGGTTTTGCTTCACTAACGAATATGACCAACTGACAATGAAGCAACAAGTGGTCAAAGTAGCCTCCACTTGCTTTGCCATTCTTAAATGGCTTAGGAAAATCCTCTAGATGCTCCCTTTGTCCATCCAAAAAACTGTAGTCCAAGCCCTGATAACATCCAGATTGGACTACGGTAATGTTCTGTACTTGGGCGCAAGCAAGGAAGTGCTACGCAAGCTACAGGATGTACAGAACTTGGGTGCAAGATTACTCTGCAAACTTTCCAATAAGACTGCTATCTCAGCCTCACTAGGTGACCTTCACTGGCTCCGAATTGACAATCGTGCCAAATTTAAAGCCCAATGCTACATGCATAAAATCAACTCCGGTGTAGCACCCCATTATCTAAAGGCCGTAGTGCACCATTATCTCCCCCCCGCCTTCTTCGATCCTCCAATCAACACAAATTCCAAGTCCCTAGGATCAGACGAGCCAGAATGGGTGGACGCTCCTTTTCCTATCTGGCTCCATCACTCTGGAACTGTCTCCCCAATCACTTACGCTCTGAACAACACTATCTCAAATTCCGTAAAGACTTCAAAACCTGGCTTTTCAATCAGTAGTCCCCCTACCACTTTGGTTGCCTAGCCTTTCATCCTTCTGTGTTCTCTAGCGCCGGGAAACCTCTGGGTAGCTGCACGCTGTACAAATGTAATAATAATAATAATATTAACGAATAGACTGTTCTTATTAGTGCATACCTTTCTTACTAGACAGAGGCCCTCTCCCACTTGTCTGCTGACAGGGCCGACCGGAACAACCTTGGACTTTGCAACTTTGTGTAAGATATGAGTGCTGAGATCATTTTTGTGTACTTCTTTGCTCAGCGGAACCTGCCTGGAAAATGTATGGGAGTGTTTTATCCCAGTTACGAAATGCAAATAATGTATCTTTGTGCTTGTTGATTTCAGCCCCTCTGCAGCACTCCTAGTTACTGGGCAGAATGGGCTCCGCTCTGAGTGTACTTTGAATAAACAGTTATTGGTTTGTGTTTTCTACTGTCTGACGACTCCTAATTTTGTATGCAAGGCTGAGAGTTGGTCATTAGCGACCCTAAACGGGTTACTTCCTTCACATGATGTTCAGAGCATTGTGATAATGTTGTGCGAAGCTAGATGTGTAAACAAGTTTAGTTTCTGGAAACTAATCCAACATTGTCACACATGCAAATATGTGAAAAAGGTCACAGTTGAAATGTTATTGTGAGGACAATGTAAGAAATAAGCTGCTTTGCTGCATGGGCCTAATCTGGGAATATAACACCCACTCCTCATACAAAGTGTCAAATATCTGAAAGCTATCTAAAAACCCAGCAGACCATTTTTAAAACGTTAAAGACTACTCCTAAAAAGCATCTAGAAGCAGGCCTCTCTTTAAAATATTTATTTAAAAGCCTTTAAGACATTATACCATTTGAGATACCAAGCACTCAGAAAGCCATGATGCTTAGAAAAAGAAAGCAAAAGCTGTTTTGGTTCATTGTGTTTAAAAAATAGGTCAAATTTTTCCCCCATGGAAAAAGACAATTATTTATTTGTGGTAGATGCAACATAATTGTTGCCCACAACCACAGATGGCGATCCAAGAGGCACACCTCGTAGCATGTTTATGGAGGAAAGGTGATTCCATCCATTTCCGCATAAGGCTCTGAGGAAGGCGTTGTAGCCCATAAGTTTTGCGCAGAGCCGTTGTTCCCATCACCAGGAGCTGAAGCATCCCAAGGTGGCTCTAAGAATGCATACATCATCAATGGAATACGCTGGGGACAACAATACACATGGGCCTTTAAGGTGTCCATTAGTACTTCAATGTCCGGTGGTGCAACCAATTCTGATCCAAGACATATATATCCAGGATGCATTTGTGGCTGCAAAGCAGACAGCAAAAGACAGGTTATGTGCATTCAAGCCAGACAGGCCTGAAGGATAAGATCCACTGCTCATTCGGTTCTCGAAGCAGAGGTGTGCCGGAGCGCTCATGGCAACGGAGCACTAGCAGTGCTGTTTCCATTCCAAGTTGAAGTGGGACGGCCATTGTGGAGAAGATAAAATAAAATCAGTATTCCTGTCACAAGTAGTAGGCCAAGCGGGAGCCCTCCAAAAACGCTTCCCAATTGGAAATGTGTAAAAGATGGTATGACTCCGAAAATCATTTGAAAGATGCTAACCAGAGCTGATGCATTTCTTTCGTATCTGAAAATGTTAAAGATACGATGGACCAGCTCCCCAAAGTGCAGCGGGAAGTTGGTGTGGACTAGTGTCTGTATTTCAGAGGAGGATCTTGCAACCTGGAGATCAAACATCTCTCTGGCTGAAGTTAAGGTCACATCCTTTTTAAAAAGCATGGCTTTCAGTTTGCTCAGAGAATCAAACTGTATGTTGGAAACATTTATGGAAGGCCATAGAGCTGCCTCCCTAACTGTGTGGGTGCGGTAAACAACCTTGTCCCCGCATCCATCACCTGCATGTTGTTTACAATGCGGTCTTTACAACAACCGAGTTGTAACCACGCATACCATTACCCCGCAAGTCGTAACAACGACTTGCATAGGGGGGAGAAGGTGTTGGATTTAAAATCCAACACCTTCTCTACTGTCCGTACAGACTCGAGTTGGAATAGTAAATTATACTATTCCAACATATAGCGCCCCCCTCCGCAACTCATTGTTACGACTTGTGGGGGTAATGGTATGCGTTGTTACACCATGCGTGGTAAGGGGATGCGGGGTCAAAAGGCATATTCATGCAGGTAGGTGGAAACAGAACATTTGTACAAGTCACTATGGAATTAACCATCACCAGATAAGCAATGCCCAGTTCCATTCCACAACAATTTTGATCGTTCAACACCAAGTGGCTCCCATTCAAGAGCAGCCTGAATACAGGATGAATCACGGCTGCTGGAGAGTCCTTCAGATAACAAGTTCTCTACTGAAGCATTGCATGCCCTGTGGAGAAAAATGTCCTTGCAAACTGAGGATCCGCTTAAAGCATCTTCCCAGTCGGGGCCACTAAGAAAGACTTCTGTGGCCCCATTACTGCATCTAAACCTGAACTATAGTTCCCAATATTTGTGCACATACTCTTCCCCTATCGCTTTATATCTACCTATCTGTTGGTATTGGAGACAATATTGGAATTGGAAAGTCATGACCAGTAGGGTGATGTAACCATGGATTATCCAGTCAGTAGTTAGTGTCCCAGCCACAGTGAAAGGTAATTGGTCTTATTTTTCAATGTGCAACATGGTATATAACGCATCTCTGCGTGCTATTACTATCTGTCTTTCTATTAGATGATATGCCGAAAACAGACTTGTACTGTTGATGTTACGCCATGGCATATGGCCAGAACATAAGAAACGTGGGCAATTGAAAATTGCTTTTGTCTAGAGGGTTTCACCTTCTACTGTGTACCAGCAGCTCCGTCTAGGGCCTGCAGGTCTAACAGTGGCTTAATTATGTTTGTTAAAGCTGAAATGAGTGGGCTTATTATGCCCCTTAAGTAGCAAGCTCACACTTTCCAGTGTGTACGACTTATATTGTCTGGTCACTCTCCAATGGTTTTTATCAATTTTTACAATAGTAAGGTAGGATGTTCTGAGCCCCTTGGAATACGCCATTTGGATAGTCTTTTGAGCTCAATTTTGGGAAAGGTTGAGGACCCACCGATGTAGAAAGCTGGCTCTGTATATACTATACCAAATGAGATATAGTGTGCACAGAGTCCAGTGGAACCCCATAAGTAGGCAGAGGTAAACGTAGATAGCACCTTGCTCTCTATTTGTGGTAGTGTGGGCGAGCAGTAAGGCTTTATCAGAGGGTAGTGTTAAGTGTTTGTTGTGCACACTCAATCAGCAAATGCTGTCACACACTTAAAGACTGAACTCAGACCAATTTTGTTTGTAGAAAAATATTATTATGTTATTTTATTTCTAGAACCAAGCCAAGCCTGGCACTGGTAAGTGAAATAAATGCTTTGTAAAGTATTATGCAGTGTTTACAAGTGAATGCAAGTTCAAAGGCAGTTGTTTGAAATACAGGTAAGTCAGTGTATTGAAATTACTGTACATATTACATTTTAGTTACTTTTTAAGTTACTTTTTCTACTCAGTGTGATATGCCTATATATCACACTGGAACATTTTTTAGGAAAAGGAAAGTAAAATCAGTTTTGCACAATTGTTATTTTTCAAGGTTTTCATACAAATCAACTCCACAATTACAACATTTTGCAGAGAAAAACAATGGATTCCTATGGAGAGAAATGAAGTTATCAGCTACCTGGTAAGTACTTGGTCTTTGGGGTTGAGTTTCTGGGGTTAGAACAAGGATTCCACCAGGGTCGACGATGCACTTGTGTTACACCCTCAGCTGCACTAGGGCAGCCGTGTGCAGAGTGCTGAGGCCCAATGTTATTCAAAGGGGGGTAGGGGGCCTCCGGTTGGTTGCTACTTATGAGCAGGCCACTGGGTTGTGGGAGCAAAGCTCCTGGTGTTAGTCTCAGGGCAAAGGGGGATTCGAGTTAGCACCCAAAGTACACCCGCAGCAGCACAGGGGCGGCTGGGTGCAGGGTACTGTTTTGGCGTTGGGTGCCCTGTTGATTTAAATGGGGATTCTGCGGTTTCAACAAAGACTGCAGACTTGGGGATGAAGATCTTCTGCAGGTGACCACTGGTTGGGGAGGTAAGTTGGGATGCCTGGGGGTGCTGGGACACCATCCAAGGCTGTGGGGCATCAGGTGCAGGGATGATATTAGGCATCAGGTTTCTCTTACCTGCTCCGGTCATGGTCGGGGGGAGTCTCCACAAAAGGTCTGCAGGCTTCCCTTGGAGATTCGAGGCAGGTCAGAGATCACCAGATCTTGGGTCAGGATCACTGGGAAGACCTTCTCATGGTGTTGGGCCACTCAAACTCGGGCCATGGGTGACGGATGCAGAGTGGTGCAGACTTGTGGATCTGACCGGAGCCAGAGTCTGTGGGTGAACAAATCTAGCGTTCACGGGAGACAAAGTCTTTTCCTTGGAAGGCAGGGAAGGTCCATGGGGTTCTTGAGGTTGCTGGCTGCAGGACACCCCAGAGTTTCGTTTCTGCAGATTTGAGGTGGGGACAGGCCAGTAGAGCTGGGGCCAAGTTAGTGGGCATCCTCTTCTTAGCTTCAGCATGGCTGTTTGGTCCTTCTTCTTCTTTCATTCTTGGTTGTTTCCTGTCTGAGCAGGCAAGGTTCAGGGTTGCCCCTAAATACTATATTTAGGGGCATTACGGGTAAGTAAAGCTTAGGACCAATGGGTCCCTTTCTTGGGGTGGGTACATCCTCTATTATGCCATCCTCCAGTGGGAGGGGGGCATATGCCTCATTCTGGTTGGCTGGGTACCCCCTTCTGCAAGATGGCAGGGACTGAAAGTTGTGCCTCACCTCGCCTCCCCCAACTGAGGGGTGGGGTTGGCAAAGGGGGGCCCATATCCCTTCCTCACTTGGTTTTCCCACTGGTTCTCCTGCCCAAAGTGGGGGTCAGAACCTGTGGGGCTCATTTGCTGAAAGCAGCAAAAGGTTAGGGAAGCTCACAAAGGTGGCAAGCCTTTGAACTTTCCCCTTTGTGGACCCTGCCCTTCTTGAGGGAGAAGGTTTGGCACCACATCCCATGATTTGCATTTTGTCAGACCCTGAGAGCAACAGACTCTTGACCCAGGGGTCCAGAAACATGTCTGGTAGTGGCAGCGGGTGAGCAGCCACTCAAGCTGGACACTAGTGTTAGGTCATTTTTCAGGGGGCATCTCTAAGATGCCCTGTGTGAGCATTTTTCATTGAATCCCACACTGGCATCAGTGTGGGTTTAATGTGCTGAGAAGTTCCCAGTTTTCAGTAAAACAGTTTTCAGTAAACTTCCCAGTTTTCAGTTAAGCCATATGGTACTGTGGAGTTCGTAATGACAAACTCCCAGCACTATATACTCTTAATGGCATTACTTCACATACAATGTCTGAGAATTGGCTTAGACACTGTAGGGGCACATGGCTCCTCCACCTGTGCCCTCACCAAAAGTACAGTGCACTCAGCTATTGGAGTGGCTGATCTATGCATGGGCACTGGGTTGTAGGCATGGCACACAGGGATGTGTGCCATGTCGACTCTTCACTTTGTTCTGCACCAAGACACGCAGCCTGCAAAGGCAGCGTGTGTGTGCGCAAAGGTACAACCCCTCTTCTAAAGGAGGCACAATAAGTGTTGCAGCCCTTAGAGGCCTTCCCTGGTCACAGTGCCCTGGGTACCTGTGGTACCATTTACCAGGGGCTGACCTGTAGCCATATAGTGCCAATTGGGTTTGGTTTTTAATGCAGTTTTAGGGAACGAACATAGGCTCTGGGTACCTGTTTGGCAGGAGCCCAGGGCACACTAAGTCAAAGTACATCAGCAGTTCAGAAAAAAGTGGGGGTAACCATGCAAAAAGAGGGCCCCTTCTTACAACGGCTAATTGTTTTGGCTGGTGACTTCAACTGTCACTTGTGTAACCGTTCCTTAGAGGGTGGTGCCACTTCTGGCAGTTGTTGGCTAAATAAAGGTGTACATTTTGTTCACTCATAGGAGGGTAGGGAGCTAAACGAGCTTCTAGACCGTCCGTCATGCCTTGATCCTTGCCTGATTGGAGGAGGGGGTGTGATCAGGAGCTAAGTAGCACGCTCTGGCCATTTACACTAGGTAAAGGGCTCATGGAGGAAGAAAGAAGTAACACAGCCTCCTCAGCACTACTTCTTACACGATGTACATCAGGACCTAGGTCGGATATTATGGCATGTGTAATTAACTGCAGATCCCTCCCCAAGCATGCGGATGACATCTGGCTCAGCCTAGAGTCATATTCCTGGAATCTTCTGTTCTTAATCGAAACTTGGTTAAGAGAAAGTTCAAACCCTTATGTACTTCTGGCTATTCCAGAAGGCTATAGGATGGCAGTGGTTAACCGGGTTGGAAATAGATGGTGGCGGGCTTGCTGTGATCTTTTGAGAGGACTGGGAGATCTTGTTTAAGAGAATTGAGAGTACAGGGCTGATTGAGGCGATGTCCTTTTGTATTAAAATTTCTCCTACTATTCCCTTTGTGGGTTTGTTGGTTTATAGACCTCCTGACTCTCTGTACGCTCAGTGGTCGGAGCTATATGACATCATTGCTGATCTATCACTAAAACATGCCAATTTCACAGTCCTTGGCAATTTCAATGTCCATATGGACAATGTCAACTGCCCCCTGGCCTCTCCACTGGCTGACACTCTTAAGGGGTTAAACTTCATTCAAAATGTATCTTCACCCACTCATGTGGCTGGCCATATGCTGGATCTCATCTTTACTAATGATCATACCTTGAGAGTGAAGATCCTTTACCTCTGACATGATCAGATCATCGACTAGTTCATTTTAACTTGACTAGCACCCCTTGCAATAATCAGGCTAGGTCATAGTATGAGGACAGGAGAAACTGGAGAAACTGGAGGTCCTACCCGAGTATGTGGGCCCTGAGCTAACGAATGTCTTTCATCTACTAACAGGAGAGCCTAGTAAAGATGCTTGGGCCGTTAACAACTGGATTACATCGGCTCTGGACAAAGTAGCTCCAATTAAGACTATGAAACTGGCTAGGAAGAAACCCTCTGACCCTTGGTTCACGACTGAGCTTCGACTGGAGAAAAGCTCATGTAAGCAGCTCGACTGTGCCTGACGGAAAAATTATATCTTAGACGCCAAATGCATTTCCAGCTCCAAAAAATATTTCATAGGCTAAAACGCAACA
The DNA here is from genome assembly GCF_964263255.1 of Lissotriton vulgaris. Classification (NCBI taxonomy): domain Eukaryota; kingdom Metazoa; phylum Chordata; class Amphibia; order Caudata; family Salamandridae; genus Lissotriton; species Lissotriton vulgaris. The sequence continues at coordinate 358,116,987 of NC_141697.1, read as the reverse complement.
CTATTAGGGGACACGTTGCCAATCAAATTAAAACCTCTGATAGTTCTATGAAATAAGTTTTTAAAATTGTCCAGGGCTTTTAGAAGCCACAAGCCATGAAGAGTGCTGTTGCTCCTTCATTTACCTTATGTGACGATTTATCTAGCTTCTTTCACGAAAAAATCCAGATGATTTACTCCTCTTTTCCGTTGACAGTTATGCCAGCAATGCCATCCCATAATTCCCATCGCTCTGGCATGTGGTTGAATTTCATCCTTTTTCCATAGAGGCATCTCTAGCGGAATTGAGCAAAATCAAATCTGGCTCCCTGGCCGATCCCGGTCCAGCCAGGGTTTTCAAACTGCTAGCCCCTTGGCTCAATCCCCTATTAAATTCAATTTGAATTCCTCCCTTAAATCGGGTATCAATCTAGCTTTGTGGAGTACTATTTGTCAAGCCAATTCTTAAGAAAGAAGATGCAGAGCCACTGAACTTAAGAATTTTAGGCCCATTTCTCTTCTTCCTGCACCGGCCAAGGTGCTTGAGAAAGAAGTCCAGAAACAATTGGCGAAGTTTTTGGAGTCCAACCACCATCTTCACGACTCCCAGTTGGGCTTTAGGCCAGGGTATAGAACAGTAATAGCTCTGCTTGAGGTGGCAGAAACCATACGTGAAACGGTGGACCAGGGAAGCTGTGCAATGCTAGTACTGTTGGACCTGTCCACAGCTTTTGATACAGTGTCATACCGGACTCTCTTAGAAAGACTTGAGCTCCTGGGAGTAACGGGAACTACTCTAAATTGGTTCCTTTCCTTTCTTGAGGGCCGGTCTTAAAAAGTGTTCCTTCGTCCTTATGTCTCCTCCTCCAGCCCTCTTGGGTGTGGAGTCCTGCACGGTTGGGCTCTGAGCCCCTCTCTTTTCAATGTTTACCTTACCCCCCCTTGCTCCGCTAATTGAGCAATGTGGAGTGAGGGTCATCTTGTATGCTGATGACACTCAGCTGGTGTTCTCTTTTATGGAACACACAGAGGCACTATTCACTAACTTCAAGCAGTGTCTGCTTAAAATTTCGACGTTATGACAGACAGCTGTATGAAGTTAAATGCTGATAAAACTGAGGTTTTGTTTTTTTAACAACTAAACTCTGGTGGCCTGTAGAGTTAAATCCTCCTCCTCTTCCAATGGTGTCAGCTAGGACCCTAGGGTTTAAGTTTGACTCTAACTTTTCAGGTGCACCCAGATTTGTCAAGTTTCATAAGCATGTTTTTTGGAAACTGAAATCCCAGAGGAGATTCCTACATTTTTTGCCTATGGACTGCAGAAAAACTGTGGTTCATGCATTAGTCACATCCCAGCTTGACTATGCGAACAGTCTCTCTTTGGGTCTCCCGGGCTATCTGATTAGGAAGTTACATATTATTCAAAAGCGGCAGCCAGGCTTATCAGAAACCTGCCACTCCACCACCACATTTCTCCCCACTTACGGAGCGTACATTGGCTGCCTGTGTGGAGTAGGATAGAGTTCAAGGTGTTGACCGTTGCCTACAGAGCAACCAGAGGCATTGGTCCACAATATCTGAAGCAAAGACTTCCGAAATACTGTCAGACCAGGTCTCTGAGGTCAAATCACCAGGAGATACTGATGATACCTCATTTTGCAAAAGTCATGATTGGTGGTCGAGCTTTCACTGTAAAGACAGCCTCCCTATGGAACTCCATGCCTAAACATATACGGAAGGCTAAGTCAGAACCTGTGTTTAGAAAGGCTTTAAAAACCTGGCTGTTTGGCCTAGTCTAAAGCTACTACAGTCTCTTAGCCAATGCTTGCTGCACTCACTGTTTGCGCCGGGACACTTCCGTTGGAGGTACCCGTGTGCTCTAAAAGTTGCAATAATAATAATAAAATAACAAGAAGGGGGAGGAGAGAATCTGCAATGCTATCACCCAATCTCCCTCCTGGATGCCTCAGTTAAGATCCTAGGGAGGGCGGTTCTAAACAGGCTGTCTAAATGAGAAGTAGACAATAACATCTGAAGCGATGTCCAATACGGATTTAGGGCAGGAAGGTCAACTGCCGTTCAATTTCTCAACCTACATTTGTCAATAAATACACGGTGGCTCGGGCAGAATCATTACACCTTGCATGGACATGGCGTCTGCCTTTGATAAGGTGAATCGAAGTAAACTATGGGCCCTGCTCAGCAATATGGGAGTTAAGTAAGTAAATAGTTTATTGTGCAGTTATTTAAAACCATTATAATATTCCAACACATAAAATATATTACCTTCACATGCTATAAAAAAGATCAAATGTAAACAATTAATATCAAGTTTAAAAAATGTTTTGCAATTTTACAAGATCCGCAAATATTGCGACGTTATTCTTTCTGCAATTTCTCAAGATGGGTTAAAAATTTAAATATTTGACAAATTAATTGTGAGTACTTTGAGTCCATACTCGTTAGTATTGCCGATCTGCAGGTACGAATGCCTTTTTTATTAAACTTCCTGCTAAGCAAATCCCGGCGGCTGCTCCCTAACTCCGGGCAGATACATATAAAATGCATAAAGTCGTGTACTGCTGCTCCACATAGATTGCAATCTTTACGGCCAGGGGTCCTCCAAATCAGTTGATCAGCATTGGACAGCAGTTTTCCCATGCGCAGCTCCATATGCTTAGTTTTTAGATGCGGTGGGAAGGTGAGGGCCAGATATGCTGCTGGCTCAGACCTTGTATATGCTTGTAAGACCATCCAAGCATGCTCATGTCGGCTTAAAATTGCTTTATCTTCAATAAATGAGTGCGCTTTTGCAGCTTTTTTCATAATCATCTGAAAAGATGTCCAGGGTAGTTTCCATTGCCAGAGATCCTCCATCTTAGTTATTTTCAATGAAGAATTAAAATACTTTGAGTTGTGTGACTTTAGATCATTTTGCAGAGCTTCCCAGAGTGCAGAGTTGATATCTTTTTCCCGATTCAGCCATGTTTTGTACCAGAATTTGATTGTCTCATATCTTTTGTGTACTTGTTGTTATTGTAATCCAAACTTGAGGCGTACTTGGGCTGGCGAGGCTTCACATGGCAAATGGAATACTCTTTTGTAGATTTGTGTTTGCATTTTGTCTAGTAATGGCGCACTTTTCCCGTGATGAATCACACTTCCATATGCAATCTGGGAGTCGATCCTGGCATTGTGGCATTACTTGCTGTTTTGCACTCAACAACTTCAGCCTTTGTGCACTTCTCTCCCAGGGGTGCATGCACACAACCATTTGCAACAAGCTATGGAATCCGCCAGGGATGCATATTGGCCCCCTTTTCATGCCTTATATGAATGGGCTACAATCTGCACTTCTTTTGGTGTTGGCCAAGTGTCCCAAAATCAAGGACGGATTTATCCCTGTCCTGCTATAAGCAGATGATGCATTCCTTATTGCCCAGAAGCTCAGGGTCTGGACCTTTTACTAGCCAAGTATGTGTCTTTCATGAGATTCCTGGACCTTTCGGTCAACTTCTCAAAATCTTATCTAAATGTAGCGGGCCCCAAATCCACTAGTAGTAAGACATTCAGGGTATTTAACTTTACTCTGTCCAAGGTTAATGCCTACCCCTACCTGAGTGTTATTTTTGATGCCCAAAAATGCTGGAAATGCCTGGTAGAGGCTAAACAGTCAGAATCTATCAAAACTATGGGGCTGTTTTTAGTTTTGCTCAGAGGCTTGGTTCCAGGGTGCCTAGAGATCTTTTAAAAATCTACCAATCTAAGTGCATTGCACAGTTGCGATATGGCAGCAAGGTCTGGGGATACATCAAGGTGGATCTACTCCAGACAATGGAAAGTATTTTTTTGCATAAGTTGGTCCAGGTCCCCCAGGCTACCCCAGCGGTCTGCGTGCATGTGGAACTGGGCCTCGATTACATCATGGACCTAATTGCCCTTTGACGGCTTTTGTGCTGGATAAAGGTTTGGACTAGGTAGGACTTGAAACTCAACCAGATGATACTTGAGGACAATCTGTCCCTGGACCAGGCAATGAGTATCCCATGGCTAGCCCATGTTAAAGCTTCTTTTTCTTCTTTGGGCAGGCCTGACATTTTTTTGAATCCCACCAATTGCACCTCTCTGGAGTTAGGGGGTGTTAAAAGATTGTTCCTGGACCGTTCCTGTCTGGGGAGAGAATGTTTAGAACTCCAGAAACCAGCAGTCAGCGCCCATATGCTCCTAAAGACTGTACGTGGGTTGGAACCATACTTGGGCCTGGTTAGCTCACAGCACAATAGGTTCTTATTGTGCAGGTTCAGGTTCATTCAACTGCATAATTTTTTGGCTTTATTCGAGCGGCTGGGCTCAGCGGGAGTAAAGGGAATCCTGTGTCTGCGACAATGTGTCACCGCAGGATTTGCTTCATTTTAAAATATTTTGTTATTATTATAGCTGGTCGAGGAAGCGTTTTTTTAATCCCTTTGCTCAAACTGTTGCATGCTCAACAAGTAAGACCTGCCTTGTTGTATTTACAGATGCTTCTCATGAACCAGATCACTTTTACTGTCTTAACGTATTTACTAGCTGTCTGGGCATCAAGACAATCAAGACCTTATTAACTGTCTCACACTTACCCTTTTCTTATATGTAACTGCATTTCACTGATTTTTTTAATAGTCTTTTTATGAACTTGTTTTTATCAAAAGAATTTGTACTCTTTTATTGGGATTTTATTTACCGAATAAAGAAAATATTGATTGAACAGATCATGTCTCCATAATTACTTGTAGCATCATACAATTAATTGTTAGAAAATGCAGCTGATTGCTCTAACAAATTATGTACTATTTCAATGTCCAAATCATTAAAGAAAGTACTAGAGTTGATGATATCATTTAAGGAAATTTTTAACAAATATGGAATATGTAATAGTTCAGTAGGTTCATACACATTATACAATATCCTGTTCCACACAATTCCTTCAGGAACTGGAACTACTGTAATGTTCAGCAGGAACAGATCCCGTATTTCATCGTGTGATGATGCATGTAGTTTAAGAACCAAGTTCACAAGATGTACTGTGGAGCATTCTGGGGGATGATGTTCATTCAGAAGTAGGAAAAAGACGGTCACTAAACCAATCCAGAGAACCACGAAAAGCAACCCAATTGTAATCCAGAGATGAATCCAGTGAACAACAAAGTAAGTCTTTTTAAGCCAATGATATAGACAGTGTAAATTCGTAGCTTGAAAGGGAGAGGCGGTGTTGGCAGCTCAGGTTCACTTGGATCCGATGAGAAATTGTCATAATGCATGCAAGCACTCCTTTAAGTCACATTTTTTCCTCTCAACAACATAATTTTCCTCTTGATGGTATGGGGAGGATAACTGCAAGGCCACACCCATACTTCCCATGAATTATTTGTAAGCCAGAGAGCTAAACGCTGTACCCTGGTCAGAATGTAGTGTGCCAATTGCGTATGTCCCGATAAAGACTCGCAAATCCTGCATAACAGAGTGTCAGCCGAGCGCTATCGCCAAACCCACAGGAGTCTGGAGCGTGAATCCACTGCCACCAAAATATACTTGTAAGCCCTATCTGATTGTAAGGGGCTGCTGTGGTCCAAATAAAAACAAGCCAAAGGCTTGTCTGAGATCAATAGCAGTGTCTGTGGTGGACATGCTATGGTGGAACCTTTCATCTGTTGGCAGATATCACATTTAAGGACAAATGCCTGCATTGGTGGTCAAGCATTGAGGCGCAGCAACAGGAGGCCCTCGAATCGCGCTGTTCACCCCCGTCGCCGCAGCACATACGCGGCCGCTGTGAGGGGCTGAGGCGAGGTGAAGGACTACACTTCCCAGCGTCCCCTGCCTGACGGGGACGCCGCCGGACAGGAGACACTTCCGGACACAGGCGCATAAACGCCAGCACTTCTCCCCGCGTCGCGGGACGCGCGCGGGTGTCGCCAGGCGGAGCCCGGGCAGAGGGCGGGCCGTCTGTGGCCGTCCGGGGCAGGAGGAGGCAGGACAGGGCCATATCCCTTACATTTTCCTCTCTACACACGGCTGGTGAGTGCCCTCACATTTACATTATCTTCTGGTCCCGACCTGTAATATAAAATGGGAAAGAACGGTGCCATTGCTACTGGGACTAACTTAAATGCTATCGACACCGCATTGGAGCATGCTATGACCCTGGTGAGTAACGAAATACAGATGGCAAAAATAAGACTGTCCGTGGGCTCCATCAAACCACCAGGTACAAATCTTCTTGATACCCTAGATAATAGCACAGCTCGATCCTCGTTGCATATGGTAACTGTACACTCTCCTCAAATTGTACCAGGAGACACCTCTCTGGAATTGGTAGGCCCAGAATTGATTAGCCCGGTTGTCAATGTTGAAGCTGACTCTAGCCAATTTGATGATTCACTTATGATGAATGTACCCATCACGCCTGACCCGGAAATATGTGGTACTAAAAAGAAGAGGAAGGCATCCAAACAACCCTGCCCTAACCCCAAAAGAATACAGCCACCCCGTTTGAAACCTCAACGAGCAACTTTAAATAGATGGTTTAAGGGCAATTCCACTACCGCCGATCCTATCATCAATCTTGAACCCTCCACGGATCAAGCTCCAACTGGTAATGGATGCAGTGATATCACTGTTCCAACTATTGTAACAGGGGAGGATTCACAACGTAACTCTAAAGAAACACATTCCACACAAACTGGCTTTTCTGATTTTACATTGGAGGACACAGCTATCGACATTATTGTCGACACAGTCTGTAACAGCATTAAAGGGCTGATAGACTCAAGTTTTGATAGGTTGTGGGAACGATTAGACCGCCTGGAAAGTTTAATTTCGAAACCTATCCATCCTAATAAGGAAGTTAACGAACCTACCAACTCTGCTAACCCCCGGAAAACCCATATGCCAGTGAAACAACTGCCACTTCCTCCACCCTTAGCATCCAAAACTGTAGTATCTAAGCCTTCAGGGACATCATTGTCTGCACCAGCATCCCTACCAACCCAAATCACTAAATCTGTGTCAGTCACCAATGATTGTAATACACCCATATGCCCCGGTTTATCACACAACACCAACATAAACCCTGCTCATAGCAGGACGATAGATAACGCCAATACAGCTGCGCCCACGGACATAGTGCCTGATGAACCCAATAAATATATTCTGAACCTGCCACCTCCATCTTGCCCATACGTCATAGTCCTCGCAGGGGTTCCTCCCCTAAAGAGAAATAAATCCGAGTCATGGGTCCAGCTTAGAAACAAATGTATGGGTTGGTTGGCTAAACACAAAAGGTTCAAAAGGCCTGACATGAGTGAAATCTTAATAATCCGCAGGGTGGGCTGGGTAGGCCACGGACCAAAAACAATCAAAGGGGACTGCATTGTTATTAATTTTTCACACCCACAGATTGCTGGATCCATACTTGAAGTTAAGGAAATCAGCGACTCCAGCCAAACTAACATCTGCGCTTTGCCCCTGGGGTTCTTTTATAAACGCCCACAGTTACACTACCCAGTCCATAGCTTCCTCCAGCTTGCAAATCATTACCTGGCCCTCTCTGACCTGCATACACTTGACTGACCATCTGAGCAACCCATTTTTAATAACTCGCTGGTATGTGAGAACGCGGACATGTCTGTCCCTGTAAGCCGTGAAGCAACCATCCCTTCTGAAGCTGATATATCTGAATCCATATTGAAGGTCCTGAGTTGAAACGTGGCAGGCTTAGCCTCAAAGTTACAATCATTAGAGTGGGTGGATATGATTAGGGAATATGATGTCCTCTTGTTCCAAGAGACTTGGGCCCCTAAAGAGCTATACCTCGAGGGATATGAATGCTTTAACACCATTCCCGCCACCCCCAGCCACGGTAGACCCATAGGCAGACTATCAATATGGATCAGAATCGCTTTACGAGGTAGAATAAAATTAATCCCAACAGGTCACACCAATTTCCAAGCTCTAATCTACACACGAGGTCCCTCTATTTGTTTTATTAATTTCTATGATAATGATTTTTTAACAACCCCGAATCCTAATTTTGTCCAACTTTTTAATTTTATCATGGATCAAGATAGCCTATTAGAGAAATATAATTTGGCGGGCATTTCCTTGGGGGGCGACTTTAACGCTAGGATTGGAAGAGGCCCCGTTGGACTCCCTTGTGATCCAAATACCCATAACCCATGCAAAAGGGGATATGAGCTGATTGACCACTTAATTAACTCAAGCCTCCTAAATGTTATGGATATTGCCCCAATTAAAAATAATGAGAATCCAACGCCCACCTACAGAGGACTAGGACGAGGGTCAGTTATTGACTATGTTTTTCCATCACCCTCGTTACAAAGTTATCTCCTCGGGGCAGAGGTAAAATGGTCCTCCTATGGAGACCATAACCCCATAATTGTCCTACTAAAGGTAGCACGTGGCGAAAATTTTAGGAGGGAACCAGGAGCGTGTGACTTACTCCTCTCCACTGACACTTTGAGAGTCAAATGGAGAGGATTAGATTATAAATAACTTTTTGTTAAGATGATAAAAACATATCCCACTTTATGGAAAACGTGCCTGGCCTTATCAGACCCCAATCCCTCAGTAGTTATTGCATTTACTGAACTATGTGAAGGCATAAAAAAACCTGATCTCTAGACCAGTGGGCACCCGTAATCTTGACCCAAAATGGTTTGATAACATCTGCTCCAGAGCCCATCGGGAGTTGAGAGCGGCTCTGTCAGCAGATACCAGGGATCCGATGCTTATTCGCATCCTAAGGACAAATTATAAGAGGGCCTTAAGAACCAGGCGCGATACTGTCTTAAAAGAACAGTGGGATAAGTTGGTTTGCGCCGCCAATACCAAAAGTACAACTATCTTTTGGTCTGCTACTAAATCCCTAAGAACTCTTGGGAATCCCTCCACGCCCTTAGACTGTAACATCTCTAACGAAGCATGGGTTAACCACGTCTCCAAAATAAATGCTCCCCCATTATATTGTGATAACTCCTTGTCTGTTATGTGTCCTACCAAAATTGTAATAACTATAGGCGAGGTCGAGGAGGCAATATCCCAGAGTATGGGCAATAAGGCCCCAGGCCCCAATGGCCTACCAATAGACCTCATAAAAGCAGAACAGGAATTCTGGGCCCCCTTATTATTAAATGTTTTTAATAATTTAACCACAACTGATATACCCAAGACATGGTCAACTTCTGTAATTGTACCCATTTTTAAAAAAGGATCAAGATCGGATCCTAGCTGTTATAGGCCGATCTCTTTAATTGACAATACCCTCAAAATAATGGGAAGAGTTTTATTTAATAAAATCAGGGCATGGGCAGAAGAAGAAAATATTTTAAATAAATGCCAGTTAGGCTTCCGGAGCCACCTGGATACAGTGGAACAGTGCTTGAATTTGAACCTAATTATAGGAAAATATACCATCGCCAGACACAGTCCACTGTACCTGGCTTTTATGGACCTTTCGTCCGCTTTCGACTTTGTTAACAGGTCGAAACTCTGGCAACGCCTATTAGATTATGGCCTTGATAATAATCTGGTATATTTTCTGGCATACCTGCATAGAGACTTAAAAGCTAGAGTAAGAATAAGTATGGATGGAGCAGTCTCAGGGGACATAACGGTTGGCAGAGGCGTCAGACAAGGGTGCGTTCTTGTCCCTCTTTTATTTATTTTATATATTAATGAACTCCATAACGCCCTGTCTATTTTAACTTTTGATGTCCCTATAATAAATGGCACCAAACTCTCTTCCCTACTCTATGCAGATGATGCAGTTTTAATGGGTCGTGCACCGAATGCCATGAGGATTTTAGTGAGCGGATTTGTAGATTTTATGTATAATCTTGAACTTAATACTAATTTTAAAAAATCTTTTTAATGTGTTGTGGCCCAAAACAACGGCACATTAATAGGATTGTCTTAGATCAGGGATCACTGTTATGCACTAGCACTTTTCCCTATCTGGGCTTACAATTTTCTGATAATGGCTCTTGGACCCCCCATCTGGCATACGGTCGGACTAAATTTATTAAGGCCATAAACTCTGTACCATCTCTCCCCAAGCCTAACAGATTTGAGGTGGTTCAGCCCCTGTTAAAGATCTATAAAACGCAATGCATCCCCGTTATGACATACGGGGCCGAGATTTGGGGATACTCAAACCTAAAAAACATCCAGGCTGAGGAGAATAGATTTTGCAGAAGGTTTTTAGGGTTACCAAGTTCATCTTCCACCTTTATAAGCCACAATGAACTAAAATTGTTCTATTTAGAGGACTACATTAAGGCACGCCCTGCACTGTTCTGGATTAAGGTTTGGAAAAACCCTGAAGCCTCACTGACAAGAGAAATCCTGGCAGACTGCCTAAAATGTGATCAGGGAATTAAAATCTCAAGGCTTGCCCAAGTTCAGGCAAGCCTGGTAGCAGTCAATCTTGGGCACATATATTTTTTTTTTTTAAGTTCAAGAAAATTTTATTTGGTAGTAACAAAAGAAAGAAGCAGGTGTCCAAACAAAGTACAATGGGATATCAACTTAAAGACTCTAAGCAGAATAAAATAATCATACAAATGCAAGCAGTAGAAGAGAAGAAATCTGGGTACATGATAAAAGAAAAGGAAAGGAGAAAACACGTTAAGCATAAAATATAAGAAGCATGAGAACATTGGAAAGGATTAAAAAAGTGGTACAATGGAGGATAAGTGGAATGTATCGAGCTGTTAAGGAGGTTTAGGAACTTCCTGTTGTGGAGGCGTAGGGTGAAACAAGCGTTTACTACATGAGTCCAAGTAAAGCGTGACGGGAGTCCATAAGTCCACGCGTTTAGTAGCCATACATGCCGGAAAAACATGAGCAGTGTCCAGTCTATGATTGTGGCAAACATTAAACCACCACGCCTTGAAAGAAATTTTGGAGAAGTATTTCCAGTTGACCGTTATTTGTTGAAAGGCAGCGGCAAGTAATAGGTCGACGATCTGAGGTTTCAGATCAACGTTGTCCCAGCAAGGGGAGAGGCTACCAATGAAAACATGTGTGTGAGAAAAAGGGATAGAAGTGTGGAAAATTAAATTAATTTGAGCTCAAACCTGTAACCAAAAACTGCGAACATGAGTGCATAAAAATAACATGTGAAATAAATTAGCTTGTGGTGATGAGCAAGACCAGCATGCGTTGGGAGTGTTAGGAAAGCATTTGTGAAGGTCAAGGGGTGTGAAGAGGAGTCTATTGTAAATAAAAAACAGAGTCTGCGTGAGGGTTGCTGCTCTTGAAGATTTGCGAAGCTTGGTCCAGATTTTGTCCCAGAAGGAAACTGACCAGGAGACAGACAAGTCATGCTCCCAGGAATCTTCCACCTTAGATTTAGGTCTTGGAGTCTCACCAGCGTGGAGGTACTTGTAAATAGCAGCAGCCTTTGGTGTAGTGCGTAAAAAGGAATGAAGGGAGGAAGTGAGGGTGGGTGAAGCAGGAGGAGGGCAGGGCTGAGAAAGGTCATTGTATTTCGTTAAGACTGTAATTTTAAGCAATTGATATTTGCGTGCAAAGGAAGTGGGTAAGTCGTAGAGGGAGCGAAGGGTGTCAAAAGATAAGAAAGAGGAGTGAGAAAAGAGTTGGGAAATCCACTGCAGACCTCGAGTATGCCAAGATTTCCAAAAAAAGGGTCTGTTGCGGATGAGTAAGGAAGTGGTATGCCATATGGGGGAGGAGAGGAAATCAGCAAAAGTTGTGGGAGGTGAGTGAGTGGAAGATAGGAGTAATTTAGTAGTGAACTTATGAATCGAAGTAGAGATAGAGGCAGGTTTGCGAGAGAAGGAAAGGTATTCAGCAAAGGAGAAGGGAGAGAGAAGGAGGCGTTCAAATTTAGCCCATAGAGGACATGGGGTATCAGGGTCTTGTAACCAAAAAGAGGCTTGCTGCAATTGGAACGCCTTATGGTAAGCTGGGAAGTCGGGAACATTAGCCCCACCTTCTGATTTAGGACGGATCAAACGTGCTAGAGACATGCGTGGTTTCTTCTTATGCCAAAGAAAGGACGTTAGAGTAGAATTGATCCGTTTGAAAAATTTGGAGGCGACAGGGACCGGAATATTGGAGAGGGTGTAAAGGACAATGGGGGACAACATCATTTTAATAGTGTCGAGGCGACCCCACCAGGATAGGTAAAGAGGATGCCACTTGGATGTAAGATCCGTTAATTTTTGAATGCATTTGGACATGCACAAGGAAACAGTGTCTGGGATGGTAGGGGTAATGTGCATTCCAAGGTACTTGATATTGGAGGGTTTCCACGTGAAGTTAGAGGCGGCAAAATCCGGTTTGAATGTGAATTTAGTTAAGGGGAGGATCTCACATTTATCGTTATTGAGTTTATAGCCAGATATTTGGGAGTATGCGTGGACTTCAGCGAGAAAGGCGGGAAGTGAAACAGATGGGTTGGAAATAAATAGCAAAATGTCATCCGCATAAGCGGCTAGTTTGATGTGTGGAGTCTGACATTTGGAAACCTTGGATGGAGGGGTTTTGACGGAGCTTGGAGAGGAAGGGTTCTAAGGCCAAATTAAAGAGAAAGGGGGATAGGGGGCAGGCTTGGCGAACACCTCTTTTTAAGTCAAAAAAAGAGGATATTTGACCATTGGCACAAACTGCTGCACGTGGGTTAGAATAAAGTAGCGAAATTAAGGATATAAAAACGGGACCGAAACCAAACCAACGGAGGGTGTGAAATAGATAGGTCCATTCGACCCTATCAAACGCCTTTTCAGCATCCAGGGCAATGGCCGCAAGGGGATGGGGTAAAAGGCGAGATTTAGAGAGAATGTTGAAGATGAGTCTGGTGTTATCAGTGATAAAGCGACCTTTGACAAAGCCCGACTGTTCCTCACCCAAGAGATCTGGAAGAAGAAGATCGAGACGTGCCGCAAGAGACTTTGCAAATATCTTATAGTCAATATTGACCAAAGAAATTGGCCTGTAATTTTTGCAGTGTTGAGGATCCTTCCCCTCCTTGGGTATGAGGCAAATATGGGCATCTGAAAAGGAGCCTGAGGAGGAACCCAAGGAGAGGAAAGTGCCAATAAGGGAATGGAGTCTCGGGATAAGAAGCTTTGAAAAGTGGAGAAAAAATTCTACTGTGAAGCCGTCCGGCCCAGGGGCTTTGTCTTTTTGGAGGGTTTGAAGTGCTTTGAGTAGTTCTTGTTGAGAGATATCAAGTTCTAGGTGAGAAAGGTCAAGTGGAAAGTGAGGTGGTTTTTGAATAGTGGAGAAAAATGCGTCTAGAGAGTGAGAAGAAGGCTGAGTTTCAGAAGAGTATAGGGTCTTGTAAAAGGTAGAGAATTCAGTGAGGATGTCTGCGTCTGTGTGTTTGAGATTCGAATTGGCGTCGTAGATTGATTCAATGTTTAATTTATTGTGTTTAACCTTTAGATAATTAGCTAAGATCTTGCCAGCCTTATTTTTGCCCCCATAAAACTTGGCACTTGATTTTAATAAATATAAGGATGCATCGTCCGTAGATTTCTTGTTGAATTTCATTTTAGCATTAACCAAAGCGGTTAGAGTTTGCTGTGAGCGTGAAGTAAAATAAGAATGCTCCAATTTCTTAATATCCAGAAGGATAGCCTTAGTGAAGTCGCGAGCGGCTCTACGTTTTTTAGCAACAAAGCCAATGATGAAATCTCTTGCCGCCGCTTTAAAGGCATCCCAAATGGTGTGCTTGGGGACAGGGGAATTGTCGTTTAAGGAGAAAAATTCACGGGAGAAGGAAGTAAAGGAGGAAGTAAATTTAGGGTCTAGAAGGAGAGAGTTGTTGAAACGCCAACGTTTAGGCCCTACTGATTTGGGTAAGATGTCCAATTGAACTAATGTGGGGGCATGGTCAGAAAGTAAAATTGGACCGATTTCTGAATGGGTGAGGGTTTGGACAATGTTGTGGGTAACAAAGATGTAGTCGATTCGGGATTGGGAATGATGGCATGGAGAATAAAAAGTAAATTCCTGAAGTTCTGGGTTACAGAGATGCCAAGCGTCGGTGAGTTTATGTTGGGAAATAGTTTGACAGAAGGATTTATGAGATTTGTTGGGGATGAAGTGCGCCTTGGAGTTTCTATCTAGAAAGGGATCTAGGGGCTGATTGCAATCACCCGCCAATATAAAATTATCATCAATAAATCTGGTAATGTGCTGGGAGAATGAATGCCAAAAAGTGGGATCACCAGTGGTAGGGGCATAAACATTTAGAAGAGAAATTGGAACATTCTTGATAGAAAGTTTAGCATACGTCCAACGGCCATCAGCATCCGATTCCTGAGCGAGCAGGGAATGAGAAAGAGCTTTATGACATAAAATGGCCACACCATTACGTTTGCCATCCCCAGGAGAATAGTAAACCTCACCCACCCAGCTTCTTTTCAATTTAACAGATTCTTCAGCAGATAAATGGGTTTCTTGTAAAAAAGCAATGTCCACATTCAAACGGGAAAGGTGAGATAAAATTATTTGCCGTTTGATGGGAGAGTTGATGCCCTTAACATTCCATGTGATTACTTTCAGAGACATACCATATCAGAAATGAGGAAAGAATCGGAGGAAAAAAAAGAAGTGCGAAAGAGACCCAGGGGGGTAGAAAAACCAAGGAAAATAAGAGAGTCGACAAAAGTTAATGCAGTATAATAGTGAGTAAGAGGATAAGGAAAGAGGAAGTAGGTTGAGGAAGAGAAAAATAGAAGCAATTGATATGAGAAATATGAGAAGGTAGTCCAAGAAAAAGTAAGAATTATGAGAAAAAGTCGGTAGTAGAAGAGTAGTCAAAAAACAAGAGAGGAAGATACCTGTGAAACGAGGGAAATTGATGAACTTAACAGTGAGAAAGATACAAGAAGGAAAGCGAACAATCGGGAGGAAAGGGAGAACATACTTACGGAGGGTAGAGATGGGGAGGATTGATCACCAGGGGGAGGATACGAGAGAGAATGGATGAGGGGGGAGCGCCAGGCAGAGGAAGCAGACGTCCAATGCAAACGAACCAACAAGTCGGGGGAAAGACGCCATACGTATTGTAAAACCTGCAGGGAAAAGGGAGGAAGAACAATAATGAATGAGACGAATGAAAGAAGATGAGAACAAAACGACAATAAATTATAAGAAGGTGTACGAAAAATAGTAGTGAGCAGTACCCAAACAACCAACAAGGGTACAAGAAAAATGACGGAGAGTGAGGGGGAGAACATAAAAACTGAGGTCGCTGAAGAACATGATATAAACAAACAGTAATACAGTCAAAAATGCACAATAAACATGCAGATTAAGTGAATCTTCAATGCTGCGTCACGCAGAAATCATGGCGGGAAAGCTGGCGAAGAGCTGGAAAAGTCCATGTCAGAAGCTTGAGTTGCGTTAAAAAAACTCCGGAGACGAACAGGATCCTCGTAAGTCGTTGTCTTGTTGTTGTAAGTCACTCTAAATAGGCAAGGGTGGAAAAGGCCGTATCTGGCTCCAATGGCACGAAGTTCTGGTCGCATATCCAAAAAGGCCTTGCGGCGACTGGCTGTGGCTCTTGCGTAATCCTGCACAAAGAAGAGGTTGGAGCCCGACCATTGCAAACGAGGTGAGGCACGGGCCGCTGATATAACTTTGAGTAAGTCAGTGTATTCTAAGAAGTACATGATGACACCTCTTGGTCGTGAAGAGGGGGAAGAAGTAGTGGGAAGGCGACCTAGCCTGTGTGCACGCTGGATGTTAAGCGTTATGCCTTCAGGCAGATGAAGAAGCTTGGGTAGAAATGATTTGAAAAAGGCAATAGGGTCGGTCCCCTCACAGTTCTCCGCCAGGCCGTAGAGTCGAAGGTTATTGCGCCTGTTTCGGTTCTCCAATTCTTCAACTTGTTTTTGGAGAGATGAAATCTGAGACTGCATATGTAATACTTTAGAAGATGATTCTTGAAGAGATGTGAGAGACTGCTCTACGGTGGTTACTCTGGCATCCATCTGAGACCAATTATCAGTGAGAACCTGCAATTTAGAGTTAGTCTCTTCCATGAATGGCTTAAGGGCACGAATCTCTTCCAGTAATAACTCCATGGAGACAGCCGAGGAGGATCCAGTCGGTGATGGAGGGTCTTTTTTGAGGCGTTTCGAGGTCACTTTCCCTGGAGGTTGAACAGGCCGTTCCGTACTTGACTGTGACATCTGAGTGTCGAGCTCTTGGGAGGCCTCAAGGTGCGCCAATGCAGAGAAGACTTTCGAGTTTTTGATGAACACACGGCGCGGAGCCTTGGGAGTGCGAGTAATTGCCCTCCGTTCCATAAAAAGAGGTATTATAGGAATGAAGAAAGTCTGATAATAAGCCGTGCGCGCTCGTTAATATTCCAAAATAAGGTTAGGAATTCTTGAGTGAAGAAAGGTGCGCGGAATGTAGGTTGTGTGAGGAGAGCTCAGTGACACAAAACGGCCGCCGTTATCATATTGTCTTAAAACGTGAATAAAACTCACAGAGAAGCAGCGTTCTTCAAAAACATGCAGCAGTGTTTCATAGCTGAAGGTAGTGGCTCACCGGGAACAGTTGGATTAAAGTGAAGCTTCGTGGTACGCAAGCATGATCTGCGAGCGGATGCTCCGTGGTGTACGCTGTGGGAAGACAACATGGCGGTTGCGCCGATCAGAGAGTCGCGTCCGCCAAAAAGTTGAAGAAAACAGACATTCCGCCGCTCAGGTGCTGCTTCATTGAGGAACACGATGCTGTCCCTGAATTCCGGTTAGGGAAAATGAGGTTTGCAGGTGCCGGGAATTGAGGTAAAGCAGCGAAATCCCCTGCCGACCCGGAGCGCTCACATCAGAGCTGCCGTCCTCGCCGGGCGCCAAGCCACGCCCCCCTTGGGCACATATTTAATAATCCAGATGGGATAGAGGGGATTAACGTGAAGATAATAAGGAATATCCTCTACAGGCAATATGGGGAGACTAGACACAATGTAGAATCAATGAAATCCTCTGTAAAGCGCTATACCCAAATAGAAGATGATATTGTATCTACTTTACCCATACCAGCTGGCTACCTCCTCAAAGAAATTACATGCTGGGAGCGCAGCCTTTTGTTTCTCCTGAGAGCAGGATCTATAATGTATATATTGTGTTTTCCCTGGGGCTACCATTATAATATTGAGAATTTAGTCTGCCCATGTCAGAACTCAGGAAAGCAAACACTACTGCATTTCTTGTTCTTCTGTTCCTATTATCAAAAATACAGTAAGCCCATCCTGATACCTTTTTTCAGAGCCAAAGGCATAAACGATTTTAATGTGGCATTTAAATCTGTTTTTCAGCTTAAAGATGATGGACTAATATTTCGTGTGTGTACCTTTTTAAAAATGGCCGTACGATCCCGCACTTCTATGAATTAACTCTTATATGAACTGTCATCCTAACAGATTGGGAGGATGCTTCTTTGCACACTTGTACATTTGCATATTATAACCGATGTTGCTATCTGTAAATATACGAATCCTTTTTCCCTTGCCAGTACTGTAGTAATACGGAGATATAGATAATAATTTATTTCTTTATCTCTGGCTGCTATTACACGACGCACTTTATTAAGATAGTCCAATAACTAGGATGTATGTACTATGCACTTTATGAAAATTGGTGATCAACATAATGCTGCTAGACATGTTTTATGCATATATTGCCACGTTATTTTAATAAGATTAGAAGGAGGTCTCTTTGCACCTTTGCACATTGGCACTTTATGATCCTTGCATTTTTTTTTGCACATCGGCACTTTAAAACCTAGGCTGTTATTTGTAAATATGTGTACTACTCTTCTCGTGTCAGTATTGTAGTAAAATATGGAGACATAGATATTAATTCACCCTCTGATCCATGGTTGCCAGTACACTGTGCTCTTTATCCAGACAGTTTAAAAAACCAAGATGTACGTTCTATGCCTTTTAGAAAGTATGCGTTTGAAATATGTTCTTGATATATGTCCTATGTATATATTGTTGCTGATCCAACGGTGATCCTTGTATTTGATCATGTATGTAATTATGTGTACACTTTTATGGATAATGTAATATCGGAATAAAGGTTATTTTGACTTGACTTTGACTTGACAAATGCCTTCATCTGGTTTGATAGACCTGGCCACCAATAGTGGTGCCTCAGTAATTCCATTATAGCAGTAATCCCTGTGTGAGGAGAACCCAGTCCCCCATGTGCAGCTAGTATTAGTCCTAATCTGCGATCAGTGTTTGGTATAACTCTAAGCCCCACTCCTGGAATTTGAGCATATGGAATGTTTTGCGCATCTAACTTGTAGGAGTACTTGAGTGGAAAGCCTTTTGGCAGGGCTGTTAAGATGCGCGTGGCATTGACTGGCACCATAGTTGTTCCGTCTATTCTCATACTATAGCAAGTTATTACAGCAATGGCAGCAGCACGAACTGTTGCTTTGGTGACTTCATCCTCTATCGAATTCTCTTCAACGTGAAAGCCAGCATGTTGATGACTCAATGTATGAATAACATGAGCCCTTGGCAGGCCTTTTTTTTAGCTTTGCCACTTGTCCCCAAATCATCTTGTGCTTTACACTGCAACCTTTAGAATGTCTAAATCCATTCTGGCACCAATAGTGTAAATATTATTTATAGGACTGGACACAGGAAAATTAATCACACGCAATTAGTTTGGGGAATTCATGATCCATATTTTGTAGTGCCAGTATCAGAGCTTTTAGTTCTGCCAGCTGCGCTGTACAGTCCCCTAGGGACTGAGTCTGTGTTTTTCCAGGACAGAACTTTCTGTCCTGCATGCAACCTTTTACAATCGTGCATGCCGTGGAATATTGCTTTTTCATTCCTATGGCCGGCTGAACACAACCATCAGTATAAATGATACATTCATATTGATCTAGAAGCATAATTTCATTCGGCATAGGATATTCTGGTTTGCACTATAAGAAAGCGTGTGTTTGTAACATAGAGTCAAATCTGTAGTCTACAGCTGTTGCAGGGAGAGAGTTAGCTCATTGAATCCATCATGGATGTAATGCTTAAGCATTTGGGATGCTTGCTTTTGTAATGGCCTCCAGGGTCGTTACTGGATAATGGATAATGCATTTCCCATCCGCTAGTGCTCTCTCCCTCACTGCAGCAGTCTGTACTACTATGAGTATTTTTTCAGTGGGTACAAAATGCATTTCAGCATTTGTGTACAAATGTGATTTGTATGCAATAGACACTGTGTCTCCTTCATTGAAAATGATATATGTTTACCCAGTTGGTCACACCACTACGTGGCTCACCATGTTATTTGTGTTAACACATGTAAGTAAATATTTAAAAACTATCATGTCAGCTTGTACGGAACGCAGAATATCTGTATGTTTCTGTATCCAATGATGTACTGAAAAATCCGGTGTAATAAAATCATAAAAAGGTTTCACCCTTTCTGCGTAATCCAAAATGCATGTCCTGCCAAAACTCAAAAATCCTAAAATGTATTGTAGTCTTTTCAGAGTCATTGGAGGTTGGAGCAGTGCATATTTGTCTGAAAACCGTGCTGCCAGGCTTTTTCCTTCACTTGATCACTTGTACCCTAGAAATAGGACACTGAGATGAGCAATTTCAGATTTTTTGTAAATAAAATTTTTAACCCAGGTTAGAGAACCCAAGAAGTATGTGGTTCACCCTAGACTAGTGTCCCATTAATTCATCATCCATCATATAGATGTCATCTACATAGGACAATGCCTTCTAATCAAAGGTTTGAAGATACTCTGTCACTCTGGGTGAAAACAGCCAAGGGCTATTCCTATACCCCTGTGATAATCAACAAAATTGGTATAGAGAACCTGGCGCTGAGAATGCTATCAAATATCTGCTCCTAGGTGCCATATTTTGGCAGAAAAATCCATTAGAGCTGCCTAGTTTTGTTGTCTATTTTTTCTGCACTATGTCATGTATCAGTGCGGCACTATGTGCATTTTGTAATGCAAATGTGTGTGTGGATACATTTAAATGTCTGTAATCTAAGATCAGACAATATGAATTAATGGGTTTAATTACTGGAAATAAGGGATTATTCATGGGTGAGGTGCAAATCTCTATCACACCCTGGTATTCAAGTTCATCTAGGATCTTCCTGACTTGTTTCTTTACTTCATGCTTTAATAGGTATTGTCTCTGTGGTTGAAGAATGGATTTTAATGAAATCTCATGATGAGGTGACTCATCATCTCACCCAACATGACTGCGGTAAAGTGCTGGAGCTAGCGCTAATGCCCACTCCTGAATGTATGAACTTTGGAGCATTATTTTGAAGAATAAGGTGCTTGCTTAGAGTTATCCTTTTCAGAATTGCTCTTAAGTATTGGTTTCCCATTGCTGGCTCCAAGATTATCTCTACCAAGTGAAGCATATCTATCTTTGGTAATCTTGGGCAATTCTCTCTCCTGCTCTGCAGGAGTGAATACCCTCAGGCATTGGCGTATTGCCACTGCTGCTGCCTCCCCTTTTTCTGTTACTTAACATAATGACAGCTACCTGGGCAAAATTACCCATCAGTTTTATCCTCATATCTAAGGCAGGCTCTGCCCCGTACTCATTCTGCATTTGTTTTAGTACATCTGGTATAACTGCAACTGAAGAGGTACCATGAGTTCTGATATCAACGGCAGCAAAGATTACACCCCAAGTGACACAATCTTCTATCGGGGGAGCCAACCCCATTGACAAGCAAATTGTTAATATTCTATGTTTTTCCTGTGGGTCCGTATGGGGAAAAACTGCTTCAAGCTGAGCTGTCTTCTGCACTATCCTGAACGAGATTTGATCCCGGCTGGTGTTCAGTGTTTCTGGGGCTAATACCTATAGTAGCCATTTGAGGTTTATACAGCCCTTGCAGCCCTCGTAGCCCATGCAGCCCTTGCAGATTGTACAGTCAATGTTCTCATTATGTATTGTGTAGGATTTCTGTACATTTTTACAAAATCTCTATAAAGTGTACTCATTCCCGCTGCCATTAAAGTAACAATGTCTGGGTGTGGTGTATATGAAGCTAAGACCGGCCAGGTCACTCCTTCTTTTCTGAACGGACCGAGTCTCACGTTTTCTGTGGTATCGGGTAGTGAGTCTTTAAATCAATTTATATTCTCTTGTTAAGTTAATGGGACTTCTATGCCCACGTAAGGGAAACACTTCTCAGGTGGTTAATCTTTTATATAAGTATGGAAAAACTGTGTGCGTGCATCTGCAGGAGAGAATTTAACCCACAAATAGAATACCTCTGTTCTAAATGCTTCATGTGCCTCAACTACAAAGGTACCAACGTAGTATGGGAAAGGGTCACCTACCCACTAAGATGCGCGCTCAATTTTCATTGAAACACATAGGTTTCTTCACAATCTTCAACAGCTTCGAATGACATCAATCAAACGATTTTTCAAAATGATTTCCATCAATTTATTCATCAAAACATCAAGAACACCATTGGAGGAACATGGTGGCGGGCTGAGAGCCGGTCGCGGCAGCACCGAGGTGGTTCCCGAAGAAAGAAATGAAATGATGAAGGAGATGCAGTAGCGAGAGGTCGCGAGCTTCCCCACGTCTAGGTGAGCGGTTGATGCATTTTTTCCCCGCTGTTCCCCCAGCGTCAGCTAAGCCGTCTCCTTTGTCTCTTTTCTTTGAGGTAAACAAGGTAAACGGCCATCTAAGTGGCGCTGTAGCAGGCGGTGCTAGGACCTGCGCATACCAGGGACCGACTTGGATTCTGACTCACTCGATGCGAGCAAGCAAGCGGAAACACTACCACTATCACCGGGAGAAAACGGGAGAACCGGGAGAAAACGCCGGCGGAGTCTGCAGGTCAGATCGCGCATTTTACTTATTTCTGTCCTGCTTACGAGAACAGCGTGTGACGGAAATTAAGAATGCCCCATTCTGAAAGCAGCATTTCTACGGTAAGGTGGAGGACAAAAGGGGAATAACGGCAAAGTTTCCTGCATGCCCTATCCTCGCTAATTAGAGATATACAACCCGCACTCCTTACTTCTTCCTTGAGGCTGGGGCAGGTTCACCCACAGGTAAAAAAAAAAAAACAATAAAAAGGCGCAAGGACCTCCACGGACCTGCGCTTACTAGGAATCACGCTGGAAGAACGTAGACGGCATTTATGGAGCAGATTTCGCTCCGTACTATTTAAACTCAAACTTGGAAGCCTGGCGGCATACACACTCGAACAACAGCCCCACAAAACGGAGTCTGAAAGAAAGAAGCTTTACTCTCTGGTGGTAAAGTGTGGAGAGAAGGGGAGTAAAGGGGTAGTAACTCACGGATTTACCACCGGGAGGTGGGGTTGCATGGATCAAACGCAGCCTGGTCTCCCAGTTTACGAAAACAGTGAAGTTCCAATACAAGAGCCGGCTATATTGAAATGTACTGAATCAGAAAGGCAAAAGTTGAAGGAAACTGTTATACCTGTGAATACTGAGTCGGCTAATGATGAGATAAGCTTAAATTTGGTAAAACAAGGAAATATCCTTCCTATAAGAAGAAATAGGTACCAGCTGAGATCTAGGGTAGAATTAAAAGAGAAAGGAGCGTTAGAATTTGAAGAGAGGGAGCGACCCATGCCATTAACCCCTTGCAAAAGTAAAAAGAAAAAGAGTAATTTAGTTAAAAAACTTAAAGGCGATCTCACGAGAGTCAAGTGGTGAAAAGTACCCCTTCTCTTAAATCTTTTTTCAAAGTCCTAGATCAGGCTAGGCGTTCCTCAGTGCTGTCGGAGGATAACATTGGTGCTATACCCTCAAAAAACCGTTACGGGGTTTTAGAAAACTTGGGAAACATGGAAAATGTGGAAGAGGGAACAGAAATGCCGGATACAGGGAGCTCAGGGCAGCATAAGGTTCAGCTAAATCCCTCGGAGGCTGAAAGTGTAAAGGCACCTTCTGCACCAGGTGCTCCGGTTAATCTAAATATAGTACCCCCAGTAGACAAAGTGTGAGGAAAACAAGACACTAGACCCAAGAGTCAGGCTGCACAAAGTAGCTCTAAGGAGGTAGAAGACGGGGTAAGGAGAAAAAACGCAAGCAAAGACAATCCATCAGATTCCGCTCAAACAACTTCAGGAACAAGGAGAAGGTCTGAGGACTCAAGCGAGCATGAGAGTGACCGGTTAGGGGATCTTTTTCGATCCTTAAGAGGCGATATGATGTCGAAATTCGAGATATCGGAAACTAACCAAAAAACAATACAGGACAGATTTGATGTGTTAGAATCGAAGTTAGAGGAGGTCACTCTGCGTACAGGGAACCTTGAAACAGAAGCAGCTGCTCTGAATAAAACTGTACATGGAAATCAAAAGGACATAGAACATCTTAAAGCTCAGAATAGATCACTGGTTATGGACATTGAGCGGCTGGAGACCCAAGCTAGGAGGAATAACTTGAGGATTTTGAAAATACCAGAAGGGGAAGAGTTGGAGGACTTAAAGGGATTTGTCTGTAAACTTTTAAAAGATGGTGTTTTAAAAGATCGCCCGGATATAGACTTAGAGGCAGAAATCCAAAGGGTACATAGAGACCCCTACAAGAGACGTACAGACAGGAAAACACCCAGGAAAATCCTAGTAAACTTCCAAACTTACAGTGTCAAGGAACTCATTCTAGGGAGATCCCTTTTAAAAACAGATCTCCGTTACAAGTCCAGTCCTTATCTTATTAGGTCTGACATTGGTGCAAGAACCGCACAAAGACAATGGGAGCTGGGCACTAGAATGCCGGATCTAAGGTTACTGGGAGCACATGTTCAGATGAGAATCCCGGCTATGCTCAGGATTATGTGGAAGAATAAGACCTACAGCTTCACACAGCCAGAAGAGGTCGATAATCTCTTAGACCGAATAAGAAGTGAGCAGGAGGAATAGCAATGGGCAGATCTGGTGATTGCTTTAATGGAAAAAAAAGGGGAATAGCAGGGGGGAATAGGAGTAGGTAAATATAAACACGCTGTATGACAAAATAGAGGGACATGATGATTTATTTGTGATTTAATTTGTCTCGCTAAAAATACAGTAAACGGGTCACGGGCACCACTCGGTTGCTCCGAAAGGCGAAGTCATCGCCAGGTATGTTGGGGGGGTTGCTCAGGGGGGAGGGGTTCAAGGGGTGGGGGGTGTAAGGGGGAAAAATAAAAAATCCTCATATATAAACAAACGATTATTGTATAATGCTATGGATGCTATGGATGGGTGCGTGCTTATGTTAGACTCATGATCAACCCATATAAACTAAAGGTCCTGTCATGGAATAATAATGGTATAGGGGAAAAAATAAAACAGAATAGAATTTGTGAATTTTTAAAAAATTCAGATGCTCAAATCATAATGTTACAGGAAACGCACTTAGAGGCAGCATTATGTAATTCTCTCTTTAAGAAGTCAAGGTGGGTTCAAGATATAATTAGCTCCGCGCAACTAGGCGTTACAAGGGGAGTTTCTATCATAATTCGAGCGAACAAAGGGATAAGTTTGAGAAGCTTTGAGACAGACCAATCAGGAAGATGGCTAGCTGCAGAAGTATACATCCAAAACATCCCCTATACAATTGCAGTGTACTATGGTCCAAACGAGGACAATCCGGTTCCACTGTCTAAACTTGAATTAGCACTATTCGTGACAACTGGCCCTCTAATTTTAGGTGGTGATTTTAATCTGGTCTTTGACCAAAAATTAGACAGAACCTCTAGGGCTAAATACCACGCTCCCTTAAAATCGCTTGCCACTTTAGATGCCTTAATGAAAGATTTTACATTAGTAGATGTCTGGAGAAAAAAGTATAGAACCAAACCAGGCTTCACCTTTTATAGTAAAAAATACAAGAACTATTCTAGAATAGATCACCTTTTAGTTGATCAACACCTTCTCAAGGATATCAACTGCCTTTCCTTCACGCCTACAGGTCTATCAGACCATGCTGTTCTGGAAATGGTAATGGAATTGAACATAACTCCTCTAAAACCAAGGTGGACACTGGAGAGATCACTTTTATTAGATAATCAAATAAAAGCAGAAGTTAAAGATAAAACATCAGATTTCTTCATGACAAATTTGGGATCTTCCTCCCCTCAGGTAGTATGGGAAACTTATAAGGCCTACTTGAGGGGAGTCTTAAGCTCCCTAATGAGTTATAAGAGAAAGAGTATAAAAATAAAAAGAAGGGAAGATTTGGCAGCAATAACAAGAAAGGATCTCGAACTACAAAACGCAATTCTAGAGAACTCCAGTAGAGCACATTTGCTAGAGAAGGAACTCATTGACTTACAGCTTCAACTAAAAATTTCAGATGAGAAAATTCTTAAAGAGAAATGGGAGTCTAGTAGATTAAAAAATTTTGAGTATGGAGAAAAATGTGGAGCCCTTCTAGCTTGGAAAGCTAGAGAAGAGAGAACTAGAAATAACATCAAAGCCCTATCACAAAGACAGACAGGTGATTTGCTGGAAACAGACTCAGAGATTAGAGAAGAAGCAAGGTCCTTTATGAGAAGTCTTTACACAGAGGATAAAGATCCTAAGGGGGAGGATTTAGAATCCTGGCTGATAACAAAACACCTGCCGCAAATGTCCGAAACGGATAAGGTATACTTGGAAAGTGAGATCACAGAAGGGGAGATTCTGGGTCAATTCAAAAAAATGAAACGAGGGAAAGCTGCAGGCTCAGATGGGTTGCCAGCGGAGATCTATTTGGACAACAAAGACCAATTAATATCTCCATTAAGGGAACTTTTCAACCTTCTATTGATTCAGGGTTTCTCTACTCCTCCCTCTTGGGGAGACGCTGTCATAACGCTTATACCAAAGCCAAATAAAGATGTAAAAAGAATAGAGTCTTACAGACCCATTTCATTGCTGAACACAGACATGAAGATTTACTCCGGTATCCTAGCCACCAGATTATCGAAGGTCATAAAATCTATAATTCACCCTGACCAGAGAGGCTTTATCCCAGGGAGACAGTTAAATGAATTAACATTTCAAGCAATAGGGGCCATAGATTACGCCAACGTTAAAAATCTCCCGCTGGCCCTGGTCGCCATAGATAAGGCTTTCGATCAGGTCAATTGGAAGTATCTATGGGCCACAATGGCGGCATTTGGGTTCCCTCAAATCTTCATAGAGGCGGTTAGATCATTATACCACAATCCAAAGGCAAAGGTTTTAGTCAACGGAATTTTATCTGAGTGGTTTGATATATCCCGAGGCACTAGGCAGGGCTGTCCCTTATCCCCCCTTTTGTTTGATATTTATATGGAGCCTTTTGTTTGCGGAATTAGAGAGGACAATATTATTCATCCATTTTTGCTCGGAAATCTGTCCCTGAAGGTGGCGTTGTACGCAGATGACCTCCTTTTATATACTTCTGATCACTCAGTAGCAATACCGAGGCTATTTTTTCTATCTGAAGAATTATGGAAACTGTCAGGTTACCAGATTAATAAGGAGAAAATGGAGATCATGGGATGGAATAATAACACACATATATCGGGCGCAAAACAGAAAATGAGGTACCTGGGAATTTATTTAACCCAATCATTAAAAGATATTACATCACTCAGCTGGCAAATGGTGGTTAAAGACATTAATAAAACTTTAGTAAGATGGGGGAACCTGCCTTTGAACATATATGGTCGGGTCAACCTCATTAAAATGACAATTCTGCCAAAATTGACTTTTTTATTCAACTGCATCCCCCTATCATTCTCACTGAAAGACATCAATACTCTACAGGGTAAAATTGGATCTTTTATATGGGCCTGTAAGTCAACAAGAATTGCATGGAAGAAATTGAGGAGGGGATTAAAGATAGGAGGGTTAGCCCTCCCCGATCTTTTGTCATATTGTCATGCTTTTCATTTCAGAAATTTTAGGCTTCTTGCAAATAAGTTAGATGCATCAGCACAGGGCCGCTTGTTCCAAGCTCTATTATTTGATTTACCTTATGACCACGATTACTTTATATTTAAGTTTGGAGACCAGAATTTTTTATTTTAAATTCGCCTCAAAATTCTGCAGACTGCATTAAAAAATTGGGGGTTTATCAGGAAGACATTTGATATTCCTTATTACCACACACACAACCCAATATGGGACTCTCCGGGTACACCTCAATGCCTCCAGGATCAACTGTCACAACCTCTGAGAACAGCTGGGGTAAAAAAATGGGGAGATCTCTGTGCAGATTCGGGCCTAGTGAATTGGAACTCTTTAGTACAACTTACTGAGGGTCAGTTGACTAGGTTCAAATACTATCAATTATCTGCCTGGTGGTCCAGTCAAAATATGCAAAAGGAGAAAGACACAGACATTCTTGACGCAATTGGCAGAAGGGGGAAATGGGTAAAAGAACTCTCATTTTGGTACAATTTGATGATCAAAGAAGAGGAGAGTAAACGGTACTTGGAGGTAATAAAGTTATGGGGAAATTGCATATCTGATACACCTGAAGAAGTTAATAAAGCATGGTTAGATTCCTTTTCCCTTTCACAGAGGCTAATTAAACCTGCCAATCTAAGACGCAATCACCTATTCACGGCTTATAGAGTTTATTGGACTCCGGCCAAACTGTATAAGATTACACGAAATAATTATTATTGTCCCCGATGTAACCATAAGGCAGCTGACAATATTCATATTTTTTTGGAATGTCCAGTTATCCAAGACTATTGGAAAGCTATAATGGATTTCTTGGGCGATGTACTTTCAATAACTATCATTTGTTCTCGCAGACTTGTTTTCTTTGGTCTACCGAAAGAATATGATATTAATAGTTTGGATACACACTTTATCTTTTATATAATATCTATTGCAAGGAGACAAATTTGTATGGAGTGGAAGTCAGCGCTCCCTCCTAGATTTGTAGTATGCCGGAAGTATATAATGGAAGTATGTAAAATGGATCTGGCTGGTCGAAGCGAGAACACTGAGAATGTCTGGTCTAAATTGGTGGTCTGGATAAATAGGGGAGCGGTCCCGTGATTATGCCAGAGGTTGTGTCGGTCCTGTCTTCCACCAGGCCTAGGGTGCCTAAAATAGGCCTGGAGGAGTAGGATAAGGAAAGCAGCCTACCTCTGGGACATCTCTGTCTGCTATGATACTGTCTCCAGGGCGGACCCGTAAAACAACAGTATAAGAGGCAACAGTGAGACCCATCTAGAGCATACGTATTCTGGTGGCAAATATGAGGAAAAAAAAATGAAAAAAAAAAAAAAGTTCAATAGTTCATATTAATGTTCTTATGACTCATATCTTCATTATTTTAACGGTCTTTCAAAACACCCAATGCATTTCGGGTCTATCACAAGAGACCCTTCGTCAGGGGTCTGTAAAGTAAGTGATACAGGACCATATTAGAAACTCCACCTTCTAATTAGCAACAATAAACGATTAATCGATCAAGTCAACGTGCAAAATAAACGAAAATGTGAAGCAAGTGTGTGCACAAGCCCAGTGGTCAATTATAGTGATTGGAAAACATAAAGATAGACAGAATGGAAAGAAAAGAGTTACCAAAAGCTCCCGAAGTAAACAAGATGCGTTGCGAAAAGCGTTGCGAGTTATAGTGTGGTGCATTGGAGGAAGAGAGCAGGGCAGTGCCATATTTATAAGATATAAAGCAAACATAAGGAGATGATGGACAGAGCTCTGAATCTTTTCAGACACTCACCCCCAGTCACAGATCTGGGCTGAATCCATAATCGTTCTTCAGCTCACTTCGCCACCCCCAGTTCAGACCCAGCTATATGCAAATCAGTCTTGACGCTGTGCCTCATGGGAACAGTCCAGCCCGAACTGCCAAGCCATGTCTTCCCTGGACTGTAAACATGCATCCTGGGACCGGTTTCGGGCTAATAGACCTCATCAGTCAGGCTAGCTTGAATCCAGTGGCAAAGTGAGCAAGGGAGCCACATCTGGGCATACCCTGCCAACCTAGGGTGAATAAAGCAAACACAAGGGGATGATGGACGGAGCGCTGAAACTTTTCAGACACTCACCCCCAGTCACAGATCTGGGTTGAATGCATCACCGCTCTTTAGCTCACTTTGCCACCCCAGTTCAGACACAGCTAAATGCAAATCAGTCTTGACCCTGTGCCTCATGGGAACAGTCCAGCCCGAACTGTCAAGCCATGTCTTCTCTGGACCGTAAACAAGTATCCAGGGACCGGTTTCGGGCTAACAGCCCTCATCAGCCAGGCTAGCTTCAATCCAGTGGCAAAGTGAGCAAGGGACCTACATCTGGGCATACCCTGCCAACTTAGGGCCAACAAAGCAAACTCAAGTAGATGATGGATGGAGAGCTGAAACTTTTCAGACACTCACCCCTGTCACAGATCTGGGTTGAATCCATCATCGTTCTTTAGCTCACTTCACCACCCCAGTTCAGACACAGCTATATGCAAATCAGTCTCGACCCTGTGCCTCATGGGAACTGTCCACCACAAACTGCCGAGCCATGTCTTCCCTGGACCAGAAACAAGCATCCTGAGACTGGTTTCGGGCTAACAGCCCTCATCAGCCAGGCTAGCTTGAAGCTAGTGGTAAAGTGAGCAAGGGACCCATGTCTGGGCATACCCTGCCAACTGCTACTCTCTCCATGCACTGGAACACTTTCAGGCTGTCTAGCACCACCACACATACTTTTGCATCATAGTGCAAAGCTGCCTCTGTGAGGTGAGCATAGGTTTAGGAAAGGAAAGATACCTTTCGAGTGCAGAATGCTATGCTCAGACTTACTTTTAAACTTTTCTCACTCTGCGCTGTGCAGTACAGCACACATGGAAAGTTATTAAAGATTAGAGAAAAGACACAATTTCTCATTCTTTGTGCCCATCTCAAGGAACCATATTTATTTGGCACAAAGCCCTATCCACAAGTGTTAGTAGATAGGGTTTTATGTAAAAAAAACACGGGTGGTAGCATTATAACACCCATGCACCAGTCATGTGACACCCATTGACGCATAGCAGGGCGGTGTCCTACATTTGCATTACTTTTAAGGAAATTTCGAGCTCATAATGAGAAGGTACTCGCGCTTTGCATCGCGCTATGAGCCTAAATACCGCGCTATCATTTTTAAAGTTACCCTTATAACTATTTGTGTTCTTCTTAGTTGTATTTTGCCCTGATTTTAATAGGACTTATTGTAACCCCCTCACCTGCACTCTAATCGGCTCCTTCACCGCTGTTTTGGCGGGTCCGGTTTCCTGGGTGGGATTGGCTTTGGGCGCCATCTTGGAGTGGTGTTCACTCTGGGTGGGTGTTGCTGACGAGCGGTCTAGCGCTCCGGCTGAGTGGAGGGACGCCTATTTAAGGCGACCTGCCCTGTGGACTGCCCTGAGAAGGTACTCGCGCTTTGCATTGCGCTATGCGCCTA
Source organism: Lissotriton vulgaris (assembly GCF_964263255.1). Lineage (NCBI taxonomy): Eukaryota > Metazoa > Chordata > Amphibia > Caudata > Salamandridae > Lissotriton > Lissotriton vulgaris. The sequence goes on along the minus strand of NC_141697.1, from coordinate 358,086,536 downwards.
AATACCGCGCTATCATTTTTTAAGCAAGCCTTATAACTATTTGTGTTCTTCTTAGTTGTATTTTGCCCTGATTTTATTAGGACATATAGTAACCCCCTCACCTGCACTCTAATCGGCTCCTTCACCGCTGTTTTGGCGGGTCCGGTTTCTGGGGTGGGATTGGCTTTGGGCGCCATCTTGGAGTGGTGTTCACTTTGGGCGCCATCTTGGAGTGGTGTTCACTCTGGGTGGGTGTTGCTGACGAGCGGTCTAGCGCTCCGGCTGAGTGGAGGGACGCCTATTTAAAGCTCCCTCCAGCGTGCAGCGGTTACGCGCAGTAGGCGTGCCTTCGCTGTGCCTGAGTCGTGCCAAAGTCCAGCCGTCTGCGCCCGTCCGCGCTAAGGAGGCGCGGCCCGCGGCAGAACTCTGGACCTGGCCATCATGACTTTAACTTTGAGTACTTATAGTAGGGCCGATCTACTGGCCCTTCGGGACCGATGTACACATTGCGAGTTTTCGCCTGTAGTCCCGCTTTGTGGCCCATATCATTGTAGGTGTGGTGCTTGGTCATTGGAACCCCGCTCTCTTATACGCTCCTTGGGGCCTGTTATAAAGAGGGTAGGACAACGGGACCTGAGAATCTGGAGCTTAAACGCCAGATCAGTGGTAAAGCACCATCAGTAGGTTTATGACCTTCTCATTGATGGTTCGCCGGATGTGCTTTTTCTGACGGAAACGTGGCTCCAGGACTCTGACTCCTCGATAATCAACCTAGCCTTTCCCCCAGAGTGTGCTATTTTTACTTTAAATCGGATGACTAGAGGTGGAGGCATTGCGATGGCCACCAAACGGTGTTATCCCTGCGAGTGGACAGCCGCTGAACTTTTGGGGTGTGAGGGTGCCTTATTTAAAATAGCGTTTAGTCACCAGTTTACCTTCTCTGGTTTATTAATTTACCGGCCCCCGGGCTGTGACTCTGTTTTTAGGGCTGCTCTTCCTGAGTACATTAGTACAGAGGCACTAGGATGCGCAAATTTTAATGTTGTGGGAGATCTTAATCTCCATTTGGACTGCCCTTCTTTACCCTCTATTAGGAGCTTTCTGGCGGATCTTGAGGCTCTACAGCTCTCGCAGATGATTACTTTCCCCACACATAGAGGTGGTCATACTCTTGACCCGTTCTTCACAAATCTAGAAGGATTCAGAGTTCTTGGTTCCTCCCAGTTGGTCTGGACAGACCACATGCTGGTGAAAACGGCATGCTCTTTGTCTGACTCTCCTTTTCTATCTCAGGACAGACTTGTTCTTAAACGACACTGGAACAAATTAAGACTGGAGGATTTTTACCATCTGCTCGAGGAGGTTCCTTTAGGCCCATTCACCGAGGTCGATTGTGGATACGACTCCTTCTGTGAGTGGATATCTGGTGCCCTCGATTCTCTGATTCCTATGTGTTGGTCCAAGTGTCATCAGAAGGAGCCGAGTCCTTGGTATGACACTTCCTTGGCATCTTTTAAGAGGGCCTGTAGACAGGCCAAAGATTATGGAGGAAGTCGTACGACCCATATCTGAAGATATGTTATCTGGCCAAGGTCAAGATCTACCACAGGGCAGTGTGTCAAACTCGCGCTTCCTTTTATGCTCAACAGTTTCAGAATTCTGCCAATCCATCAAAACTTATTTTTAAAGTATTAAAGGACCTGATGGCAAAGAGAGCAACTGCAGTGGAAATATGCTCGGACTCACATTGTGAGGGTTTGGCCTCTTTCTTCCATGAAAAAGTGCAAGCCATCTATTGCACTTTTCCAACGGGTTCCCTGATGCTAAAGCAGGTTGGTCGCACCTTAGGTGAGGGGGAATGTCTTTCTATCTTACCCCCCCTTATCTTTGGAGGTGTTTGACTCTCTCAGCGCCAAAATCAAGTCTGGATCTCCGGCAGACCCGCTGAAACCGGCCCAACTCAAGACCCTGGCGCCGGTTTGCCGCACCCCGGTGCTGTCCTTAATCAACCTGTCCCTCTCTTCTGGAGTGGTTCCCGTCAGATGGAAGCAGGCAGTAGTCACGCCAATTCTGAAGAAGGCGACCCTTGACCCCCTTAAACCTGAAAGCTACTGCCCTATCTCCCTTCTCCCTTGGGCCACGAAAATAGCGGAGGCCCATGTGAATGCCACTCTTACAGACCATCTTGGTAGGCTTAACATTCTCGACCATACCCAGAACGGGTTCCGTGCGGGTCACAGCACAGAGACGGCCCTTCTCTCGATGGTCGAGCATCTGCGTTCCGTGCTGGATTCCGGTCGGACGGCGGCACTATTGTTATTAGATCTCAGTGCCGCCTTCGACACGGTCTCGCATGGGATTCTGATTCGGCGTCTTGAGGAGGTGGGCGTTTCTGGCTCCGCCTTGCACTGGTTTCGATCCTTCCTTACGGATAGGTCATTCCAGGTGTCAATCCCGCCCGGTAAGTCGTCATCCTACCCTTTAGACCAGGGAGTCCCACAGGGGTCATCACTGAGTCCCACCCTTTTCAATCTGTATGTGAGACCGTTGGCTGCGGTCGTCAAGCGGTGGGGCCTGACCATGGTCTCTTACGCAGATGACACGCAGCTGGCGGTCACACTGAGTGGGGACTCAGACCTGGAGGCTCCCAGGTTCTGTGATGGTCTGCGGGAAGTGGCTAACTGGATGAACTTCAACTGTCTCCAGTTAAACACCAAGAAGACGGAGATTATGGTGGTTGGTAAACAGGTGGCTTTGTGGGGTGACAAATGGTGGCCTTCGGAGTTGGGTGTGACTCCCCTCCCAGCGACAGAGATAAAAAACCTGGGGGGGTGGCTTGATCCTTCTCTGAGTTTCATCTGTCATACCAAGAAGGTGGCGGCTTCTTGCCATGGCATCATCAGAGGACTTCGACCCATCCTCAAATTCTTTGATGCACCCACAAGACAGTTGGTGGTCCTAGCATCAGTGCTGTCCAGGCTGGACTATGCCAGCTCCCTACTGGCGGGGGTTAACCAGTCAGAATTTCTGCGGCTCCAGCGGGTTCAAAACGCTGCGGCCCGACTGGTGACAGGTCTGCCTAGGCGATGCTCGGTGTCAATGCACTGCGCTCTCTCTACTGGCTCCCTGTGCAGCAGAGGATTAGATTCAAGGTTCTCTGCCTTGCATTTAAAATCCTCAAGGGTACTTCCCCACAAATCTTGGAGAAACTGCTGATTCCCTATGTCCCCTCTCGCACTCTTAGATCGCTAGGCCAGAACTTAGCAGTGGTCCCGCGTTTTAAGTTGAGCAGAATTGGTGGCCGCTCCTTTCGAGTCCTGGCAGCGAGCTGGTGGAATTCTCTTCCTCCACAAATCCGGGCCATCGATGAGCTCCTTCAGTTTAGACGGGCTATCAATACCTTTTTATTTGTTTAGCTCATCTGTTGTGTCTCTTCTCCTTTCTGCCCGCTTTTACTGCTGTGTTGTGTTTACCTTCTCAAAGCGCCAGGACGCCCCTTTGCTGGGGCAGCTGTGCGCGGTACAAATAAAAATAACATAACATAACAAAATAACATAATCACATAACACTTTGGGCCTGATTACGAGTTTAGCAGACGGGTTACTCCGTCACAAAGTTGATTGATATTGCATCTGCCTTATTACGAGTTCTACTATATTCCTTTTGCTATAATGGAACTTGTAATACAGTGGACAGGATATCTGTCACGTTTTTTATGGACTTACTCATTCACCAAACTCGTAATCAGACCCTCTGTGTTGGCTTGCTTCACTTTTAGTAACTTTGCTCTGATACAAAGTGTTGATAAAAAATATGCCCAAATCAGCGTTGCGTACAATCACTCAATTGTGTCCAAATATGTCTCCCTGTTTGGTAATTCCTTACACTGTATGCAATAGAAGTCTTGGGACTAACTGCAGTCTTCTTTGCCAACTAGTTCCCAAACAGCTGCTTTAGCTATGATCGTATCGCTGGCCACGATACTTTTTGGTTAAGCCATAATTCGGACATATATGTTTTGACCAGCAGTGCAAATTATGGCATAAATACATTATCTGTGATCCCCATCACATTTCTAATAGCCAGATACAGCTATATCCACTGTGTAACCAGATTTACAAGCAGCCTCAACTCAATCAAATACTGAATATTCGTTAATTGAGTTCTAACAGACAAAGAAACGTTTCAGGAACAGATTTTGTTATCTACCCAGCCCAAGCTTGCCTTTAAATTCATATAGGTCAGCAATGTGCAATGCTGAAACTACTGCTTGTGCAACGTAACATTACAGCGTCAGCTCCTTTACCTTCCATCTTAAGTAGACCTACACTTTAGGATGGCTACACTGTTTTGAGCATTAATATTGTGCTTTTCTGTGGGTGGATATTCTGGGTACTCTTTTCCTGAAAACGAATGCCAAGTTAATAACACACAGTGGGTCTTTTATTTTGTGTCCCATAAACATTGGTTTTCAAATAATTATTTTAATATTTTTAATATTTATTGGTGGTAATATTTATGCAATTTATCTTTGCCATATTAATTCTAAAATGCATTATTGGTTAAGTGCAAAGCAAAAGCTTCAGTGATTGGAAACCTTGCGAGGATGTGGAAGTAAAACATCATCAGGAAATAGAAAAGAAGCACTGGCCAGGGAGGCGAAGCAGGACCCGGTAGGGGCCCCTGACAATTGCCTGTCGGAGGCGGGAAGCCTGCAAAAAAGGGGGCGATCGGATTGGTCGCCCCCAAGATAGCCGCTAGCTGCCCAATCCGGGTGAAAGGAGGCAAACGGCTGGCATTTTTGGGGGATTACAGGATCAGGTAACTAATCGCCCTGGAAAAAAGGAACCCGGGGATGGCATGCATACGCAAGACAGATGTAAGCTTGGGACCAGGGTATATGGTACTTCACTTACGCCGCTCAGAAACAGATCAAGCAGGCAAAGGGAAATACACCAGGATCAAATGTATCACAGATAAATCCTGCTGCCCGGTATGCCTAGTCTAAGATTATATGTTTCAAGGAGGACTGGCTGGGGGCCGTTGTTTACACATGGGGATGGGTCATGCCTCAGTAGGTTTCAGTTTGTGGGAGTAATGCGGAGGTCCCTGGAAAGGGTAGGCTTCCTGCCAAAAGAATTCGGATTGCACTCCTTTTGCATAGGAGCGGCAACCACAGTGGCAGACCTGGGTTTTAGTACGGAGAAAATCATGCTGTGGGGTGCTAGGCATCAAGCGCCTTCAAGCGTTACATATGCCCTGCATTTCACTGAGCTCTGGTCTCCCCCCATCATCCAGGTTAGCCAGCGGGTCTCAAGAAAGTATGGATCTTGGGACACTCTTATATAACTCTGGGCACAACAGTGAGCAGCGGCTCAGCGTGCATTCAAAGGGATCTGGCTCCATGACATGGAGATGACCTGGCTGGGGGAATCAGGGATGAAATGGGACCAGCTGCTACAAGCAGTACGAAGGGCACTTCGTCGGGGGCTACGCCGGATGCAGTGGTGGTTCAACGGGGAGGCAATGATTTAGCAGCCTTAGGGAGGAGAAAACTCCTGGCAAAGATGATGACAGACCTTGCAGCACTAGCTAAACTAATCCGGCTGGCTAAGTTAATATTATCTGAAATAATAGTACGCAGGGCTTGGTGGGGGGCTATGAATCAAGGCACGGTTGGGAAATCTAGACGCATATTGGATATTAACATGGCAAAAATATATAGGGCTAAGAGCTGGGGCTTTGTAAGGTACGGTCTGATTAACCTAAAGTCCCCGGCATACCACTTGGAAGATGGCTTCTAAATGATGGGAGTAGGAATGGACATGTTCTTCTTACTTAACATAGTTGGGGTCCTGGAACAGTCGGGTTTCTCTTGAGTAAGGGGGAAGGGAGGTGGAAAAAGGGGGGAGTTGCCTTCAATAGTCAAACGGTAGGCAGCATGGCTGATGATACCCAGAATAAAATCCAAAAGGAGAAACTACTAGAGGTAGATAAGCTGCTTGCACAGTGTCCTTGGGATGCCTCACGGCAGGGGCACAGAGTGAGCGAATAACAACACACAGCCATAGACAAGGTAGATGAGATGCACGCACAGGGTCCATGGGATTCCACACGGCAGGGGTACTGGGGAGCAGGCGACTTGCCAGCAAGGGTCCAGGGCAAGCGGAACAGCACTTGCAGCCCAGGCCGGTCCTAAAGGGCACCCACAAACTTGGTAGCAAGGGAAGCCTGGAACCATGCAACACAGAAGCCTTCCTTGAAAGGGGCAGCTCAAGCTAAGAAAGTGCTGTCATAAAAGGACTAATGCAAAACTTGCATAATAATGCAGGATATGAAATGACAAGGATGTTTATGAATAACCAACCAAAAGTTGTGAGATGTATAAACCATGGTAAATAAACCTCAACCTTTCTATGCACCATACCATGGTGTCACTGGAATGATTGATGGGAAAAAGAACGCATTCGGGCAGGGCACTAAGAAGGGGAGGGACTCGCCCTTGGGAGGGGTTTTATTTGTGCGTGAAAGCAACTGATTTTAGGTGCGTCGTAATGTTGTTCCTTCAATGTCAGCATTTCCAAATCGTTAATGAATAAGCTCAGTGCTTAATTTGAGCTGGTGGCTAGTGGTGGAGGCCACCAGCACTCCTTTTGGGGGGCTGGTGCTTATTATAAAGCACTAATGATTCAGAAAAGGGGGTGGTGATGAACAGAGTGTCTGAATTAAGCAGACCACTCTTACCCAGTCCAAAGATCAGGGCTTGATCCATCACCGTTTTTTAGCTCACTGCACCATCCCAGCTCAGAACTTGGCTATATGCAAATTAGTCTGACCCTGGCCCAGTGCATCATGGGAACAGGGCAGACCAAACTACCAAGCCAATTCTTATACTGGGAAGGAAACAAGCTACCGGGGACCGGTTTCTGGCATTTCAGCCGTCTTCGGCCCGGCTTGCTTGAATCCTGATGGTGCAATGAGCTAGGGACTCACATCTGAGTATACCCTTCCACGCTTATGGTGGACAAAAATGATTCAGAAAAGGGGGTGGTGATGAACAGAGTGTCTGAATTAAGCAGACCACTCTTACCCAGTCCAAAGATCAGGGTTTGATCCATCACCGTTTTTTAGCTCACTGCACCATCCCAGCTCAGAACTTGGCTATATGCAAATTAGTCTGACCCTGGCCCAGTGCATCATGGGAACAGGGCAGACCAAACTACCAAGCCAATTCTTATACTGGGAAGGAAACAAGCTATCGGGGACCGGTTTCTGGCATTTCAGCCGTCTTCGGCCCGGCTTGCTTGAATCCTGATGGTGCAATGAGCTAGGGACTCACATCTGAGTATACCATTCCACGCTTATGGTGGACAAAAATGATTCAGAAAAGGGGGTGGTGATGAACAGAGTGTCTGAATTAAGCAGACCACTCTTACCCAGTCCAAAGATCAGGGCTTGATCCATCACCGTTTTTTAGCTCACTGCACCATCCCAGCTCAGAACTTGGCTATATGCAAATTAGTCTGACCCTGGCCCAGTGCATCATGGGAACAGGGCAGCCCAAACTACCAAGCCAATTCTTATACTGGGAAGGAAACAAGCTACCGGGGACCGGTTTCTGGCATTTCAGCCGTCTTCGGCCCGGCTTGCTTGAATCCTGATGGTGCAATGAGCTAGGGACTCACATCTGAGTATATATACCCTTCCACGCTTAGGGTGGACAAAAATGATTCAGCAAAGGGGGTGGTGATGAACAGAGTGTCTGAATTAAGGAGACCACTCTTACCCAGTCCAAAGATCAGGGCTTGATCCATCACCGTTTTTTAGCTCACTGCACCATCCCAGCTCAGAACTTGGCTATATGCAAATTAGTCTGACCCTGGCCCAGTGCATCATGGGAACAGGGCAGACCAAACTACCAAGCCAATTCTTATACTGGGAAGGAAACAAGCTACCGGGGACCGGTTTCTGGCATTTCAGCCGTCTTCGGCCCGGCTTGCTTGAATCCTGATGGTACAATGAGCTAGGGACTCACATCTGAGTATACCCTTCCACGCTTATGGTGGACAGAAATGATTCAGAAAAGGGGGTGGTGATGAACAGAGTGTCTGAATTAAGCAGACCACTGTTACCCAGTCCAAAGATCAGGGCTTGATCCATCACTGTTTTTTAGCTCACTGCACCATCCCAGCTCAGAACTTGGCTATATGCAAATTAGTCTGACCCTGGCCCAGTGCATCATGGGAACAGGGCAGACCAAACTACCAAGCCAATTCTTATACTGAGAAGGAAACAAGCTACCGGGGACCGGTTTCTGGCATTTCAGCCGTCTTCGGCCCGGCTTGCTTGAATCCTGATGGTGCAATGAGCTAGGGACTCACATCTGAGTATACCCTTCCACGCTTATGGTGGACAAAAATGATTCAGAAAAGGGGGTGGTGATGAACAGAGTGTCTGCATTATAAAGCACTAGACATTTAGGAGAGAAAGAAAGGGAAACACATACAAAACGGAAAAAGGAAGGAAGAGGAAGACGGAAAACAGTCACAAAGAGAGAAAGCAGGAACCTATCAGAGTGAGATAAACACGCACATGGTAAAGGCATGGGGTCCTTTTAGGGCAACACAGCCTTGGTATTCGGTGCACTGACATTTGACTGCACCAGCCACAGGCTCCTTGCATGGCACTCTTTCTTTTTACAAGTTAAGCCCTGCTCCCAAGTTTATGTTGACCTCTTCTGTCCTCCCCATTATTTTCATATATCACATGGATGTGTTATATTTGCCTTCTTGCAGCAGAATCAACATTACCAAGCAAGAAGAGACTAGGGCTGCCAAGACTATGCTTCTTCTAACCTCAAAGGCCATCAACTGTGGTTTTTGCATTTGTCACCCCGAGTGAGATGGGTATGCTCAGACATGAGTCCCATGCTCTCCACACCACTGGATTCAAGCAAGCCGGGCTGAAGACTGCTGGAATGCCAGAAACCGGTCCTCGGCAGCTTGTTTCCGGTCCAGGGAAGGCATGGCTTGGAAGTTCGGGCTGGACTGTTCCCATCAGGCACAGGGTCAGACTGATTTGCATATAGCCATGTCTGAACTGGGGTGGTGTCGAGTGCAAAAAAACGATGGATTTAGGCCCAGATCGCTGTACTGGGGTGAATGTATGACATTGTTCTGCATTCTGTCCATCAACTGTGGTTTTTGCATTCTTCTGAGCTCAAAGGCAGCCTTAAAACTGGTAAGCATTTGATCGCACAAAATGATCCCACACAAATAACTACTGCAGACATGATTCATGGACCATCTCAGAAAGACTTCACTTTATGAATCAATTGTTGAAATGAGACAATAATTGCACAGGATGTGAATTTGGAATTGATCAGCCCGAGCAATTGCAATTTATTATATCATAAAATAGAGACCCCAGACCCCCTTCTTGCTGCTACCATTTAATTCTAAATGTGTTTCTCTAGTACAATTAATGGTTGCGGTAATTATTTCACTGAAATCATATTACTACAAAAGTATGACGTGCTTTAAAAAAGACCCACAAACAATGGGATGATAACTGACAGAAGAGGAATAGTTGACTTTCTTATGCTCCAGAACATTCTTTCTGGTAAGACCAAATCATTTGCGTCTTCCTCAATCTGCAGGAATTATCAGTACACCGACAGGAAGTTAGAAGCTATTCTCTCGTTCGTAGCTTGTATGAAACTTCCTTCCTCCCTCAAAACAAGTAGAACACATGTCCACATGATTCTAAATACAGCTAGCCAGCAGTGTGGCAACCTCATGCCAAGAGCATGCAGTCTCTCTATGAAGCAAAATGTAGGCTAGGATTATATGGGAGGAGAGAATGTGGCTTAATGGCCAAAGCTGCCAACTTTGGAGTTGGAGAACCAGTTTTGAGCCTCAACATCAGCTTAACATCCTGAGATTCTGGGCAAATCACTTAATCTCCCAGTGTCTTCCAAAAATTAATGTGTCCCAGTGTAAAGTAACTGGTCCTCATGTAAAGCGCTCCAATACCTTCGGTCGGGTTTGCGCTATATAAAACTGCAAAGCAACTATCGTTGGGGTAGCAGATGCAGCATCACCGGGGCCAAGAGTTCTAGGATTGAAGGGACCCTATTAAATGACTGAATTAAGGCCCATGGCACACTGGGTAAGCCTCTGCAAACAGTGTCAAATAAAATCAGTTGCTACCCCCACCTCGGAGATTCCGAAGCGCTGTACTGGAGGGCAATCACACTTTTTCCCCACCACACTGGCCACCACTAATACCCCACTCCTCTTCAGAGACTAAGCAGACTCAAGCACCCCTATTCCCTATCTCCCCCTGACCTCCAAGACCGCGCCTCACTTCCCTTCAACCCACTACAGATAGAGAGATCGGTCACCGCTAACAGCCCGCCTGGAGGCACTCCCGCCCCGTCCGCTGGGCTAATCGAAGAACCCACCACAAAAGGATCCATCCTCACTGACACCACAGTTATAATGCCTTCCCCCACGACAACCCCCTCCAACCCCCTCTCCTCACCCTACATAAAACGGCATGGCCCTAACTCCTTCTCAATGCCCCCCCCAACTTCGCACCAAAATCAAAAAAATCCCTCAAACACAAACTGATCAGGAAATTCCCAGAATCCCTCTTTGCCGACATTTATCACTGCTCCACGAAAGGTCAAGTAAAAATGGACCTCATCTTTCACACAGCTAGCCCCGGCTATTGGATCTCCACCCTGAGAGCAAAATGCCAAATTACCAAAACCACCAAGATGACCCATAGCTGCAAACTCTCATTCTACTCCACAAACCACTTGCCAAACTACGGGACCAACTCGGTGACAATCTACTCCAACGGCACCGTCCTGATCCAAGCCAACAACAACAATATTGATGCCTTTGATCTCCTCTTCCATACTCTATTACCCATCACCACCCACGCACTACCCCCCTTCTCTTTGCTCCCCGGCCACCCGGGCAACCAGTCCCCATACTGTACACCCTCCCTATTCTGCCCCCGCAATCACAATCACCTATGCTCAACCCCTAACCCTCCCCACTCCCTGCAGCTCCAAGGACACGGCCCGCCCCCTGATCTAGTCCATCCTCCAGAACTACCTCCTATGAATAACACCCCCCAATCAGCTCCGGGCGACCAAAATACACACCACAAGGCTTCCAATCCCTGGCCTCTACCATCCTCCAAGAATAAACGGCCATCACATCCTGACCCACCCGCATCATACGACCTATCCCAGAACCCTAACAGATAAAGTAATTAACACCAAAAGACGACACAACACTATCAACGCCTCACCCCGCCAAAGAGACCCCATCCAGAAGCAACCCTCCCACCCTCAAGAAGAGACGGATTGCCGCCTCACCCATATTGAAAGCCAAGTCGCCATTATAATACAGGGATTGAATTTTATAATATGCAACCTCTCAACACTACACATACCCCCTAAACACCCACTCCACCCCCACCCCCTCACACACCCTAGACCTACCAAGTCCCGCCACCTAGCCAGTCACCCCGTCTGTCCGCGTCCCAGGCTTCGAGACCGAGTAGAGCCGCGAAAGCTATGTCCTCGGAGGAAGCGCTCGAGCTGGCCTCATCATACACCATCCCTCACGTCGTCCAATTCACAATTCAATAATCACCGGGTTCAGAATTGATCAATCCTTCCCGAAACCCCCTAGACCCCCAGCCTTCCTCATCAACATCCCTATTGAACCAAAAAAAGAAAGATCCCACACTAACTGCATGCTTATAAACTGCAGATCTGCCATGAAACATGCCACAGAGCTGGCAGAAACCATACTCAACCTTGACATAGAAATAGCCTTCATCACGAGACCTGGCTAAACGACTCCTCGACTCCTATCCTAGATATGCTCGTACCCCCGGGCTTCTCTAACATTAACAAAGATAGGAAAGATCAAAAAGGCAGAGGCTTGGCCATCATCCACAGCAATAACTTATCAGTATCAGAAACCAATACCTTTAACCACAACGCCTTTGAATGCCTAACCGCCAACATCAGAACTGCCAACCACAATTTACTGCAGTGCCACCTCCTGTACCATCCCCAGGCAACACCGTCACTTTCACGGAACACCTGTCAGACCTGACTGCCCACTGCTCTCTCCGAAATACCAAAAACCTAATTTTAGGCGACCTCAACCTCCACTGGAATGATAAGAACAGTACTCCAGTACAAATCCTGAACGAGCTATTACATTCCAACAACCTTACCCTGCACTGCTCAAAAGAAACTCGCAACAAAGGGGCAATCCTGGGCGCCATCATCGCCCAACAGGGCGCAATTACTATAGACCACATCCTTCCGGTCAACTGGTCAGACCATCACCTAATCCTATTCCACTTCTCTCAACGGATCATGTGTCAATCCTCTATCAATGACCCCCCTACATGGTCTAGGAACGTATCACAGATCAACACTGCTGACTTAGAAGAAAGAATATCCTCCCTCCTTCTCATCAGGACGGCCTCTCAACTGCAGAACTCACATCACACTACAACATAACGATGTCCTCCATCTTAGACTAACTTGCTCCCATGAAACTGAAAAAACCAGGAGCATCCCCTCCAGAACCTGGTTCAACAAGGACATCAACGAGGAAAGAAGGCAACTCAGAGCCACAGAATATCTCTGGAGAAGGAACCCCTCCTCCAGCCATTGCAAAGAGCTCAATTCAGTACAAAAAACATATCAATATCGAAAAAAACATTTTTTTCTGTACCGCGCTATACAAGGCAAAAAACAGACCAAGAGAACTCTTTGAAATCATCAAAGGTCCGAGCCGTCTACTACCCATGTCCAGCCCTCTAAAGCCTTATGCGACAACTTCGCCAACTTCTTTAACAAAAAAATCTCCACAATCGAACTTTCCCTCAACATCAACCTCTATCCTCCTGGCAATAACTGCACTACAGCAATCAAAACCACCTCTAGAAGGCGACCTGCAATTACCTGGTCTTCCTTCGACCCCATCCCGGAAGCTGAGATCCTCAATTTAATCTCCTTCACCACGCCCTCATCCCACAACCTTGACCCCATGCCCTCCCAAATGGCCAAAGATCTGAATCTCACCCTTGCACCTCTCTGGTGCTAAATCATAAACAGCTCCCTAAAAACGGACACAATACCTGATTGCCTCAAGGTCGGACAAGTCACACCTCTCCTGAAGAAACAAGGCCTAGACACTAACAACCTAAATAACTTCAGACCGGTCTCCAATCTACTCTTCCTAGCCAAAATCCTAGAAAAATGCCTTCGCCGGCAACTGAACAAACATATTGACAATATCAATTTACTAGACCAGCACCAATCAGGATTTAGAAAAGGCTGTAGCACCAAAACCGCAATCCTTAGCATAGTGGATGACATCCGCAACTCCCTTGATTCAGACCATTGCTGTCTGCTCATCCTCCTTGACTTGTCAGCAACCTTTGACATTGTAGACCATAGTCTTCTAATCAAGGCTCTCAAAGAGCGGGGAGGTGCAGACGAACTGGTTCTTCAAAGGTTCTCCTCCTTCTTCCAGAATCGCTCCCAAAGAGTCAAAATCAAATCCATTACATCTGACCATCTCCCTGTAAACAGAGGTGCCCCTGAAGGATCCGTACTCTCCCCTCAACTGTTCAACATATATATGGTACCCCTTACCACCATTCTGAAAAAAGCCAACATCCCTTTCCATCTATACGCAGATGAGACCCAGATATACCTGGAATCCTCCTCCCTTAACGACATTCTAAGAGTCAACAATGCTCTCAAAGAAGTCCAAGAGTGGCTATCATCGAACCACCTTAAACTCAATCAAGGAAAAAATGAGATCCTCCTCATCTCCAACATGGAAGAAAACCCGCAAATCACTGAATGGTTGAAAGCTATCGATGCACTCAACGGGAATCTCACCCTGACATATTCGGTAAAATCACTTGGAATCACCATTGACCACAAATTATCCATGACTAACCACATCAAGAACTCTGCTAAGAGCACCTTCCTCAATCTGAAGATCCTCAATAAAATCAAACCCACATTTCACTTATGGACCTCAAACAAGCCACCCAGTCTCTGGTGTTGTCTTGACTGGACTATGGGAACGCAATCCTCTCCGGTGCAGTTCTCTCCCACCTAGCACCCCTAAAAACCTCCCTCAATGCAGCTGCCAGAATGGTCTTTGGAGTCAAAAAATTCGACCACATATCTCACACACTCAGAGATCTATAAATGGCTCCCAGCGGAAATGCGGGTCAGCTTCAGAACTGCCTGCCTGACACACAAACCCTTGCACACAGGGAAACCGGAATACCTAGCCTCTAAACTCAAGAAAGCCGGCCAGTCTAGAAGTCTCAGGAGCTCCAACTTCCTCCTACTCCTCCCCAGAAAACACACAAACAAAAAAACGCATCCCGCTCTTTTGCAGGCAACGCCCCTAAAATCTGGAATGCCATCCCTGTGGACATCAGAACTACCCCCTCCTTTCCAAAGTTCAAAAGCTGCCTAAAAGTCTTCTACCTCAACTGTGCCTTCTCGAACTTAATTACATGACTTCACACGCTCCCACCTGACAGTCACCGGACGTCACACACCTACAACCTACCTCACCCCTCTCCCCATCCTATCACATGGGGTCATCACCACTAGGAGAAAATCTCAGGATAAAACTTTGTCGAGGCAGCGAGAATACACCCTGAGTGCTCTACCTCAAAGGCGGCCTCAGATCCCTTGATCCCTCTACCTCAACGTTGCACCTCAGTCGCTTAACTCAATTGTATTCTTTGAACACTTATGATTACATGTATTTTGTTCTCTTATTCTGTATTTGACTTCTCCCCATCCTGCTGTAAAGTGATCCGATACCCTCGGGTCTGGCCAGCGCTATAGAAAACTTCTAAAATAAATAAATTAAATAAAATCAGGTGTTTGTTAAGACCGGCTACTCACCCGTATGGGTCTCAAGGCGTTAGGGGTGTGCGGGGGGGGGTGGGGAGGGGGGGGTTCGCAGGTTCCAGTCCATCAAGAAGGGGGTCTGTCAAAGAGCCAAGTTTTGAGGTTTCTTGCGAAGAAGTGTCAGTACTTTGTGACTGGTGTAGCTTTTATAATGATTATGGACATGTCTGGGACTTAATAAAGGTGAGGTGCATGCAGTACTAGCATCGGCCAACCCTCAGAAGAAGGGAGGAAGGTGTCAACTGCCAAAAGGATCAATATGGACGGATATATGTCTCTAACTGATAAAGGAGAAGTACAATTGTGTCCAGGAAGAAACAAAAAACAATACTAGGGATACTGTCAACAATGGATGAACACAGATACAGATAACTGTTAGTTTCAAAATAAGAATGCAAATCCAAAATGTACAAATACATTTTTATTATTATTATTATATTTAGTGATCTTTTTTATTCTTTTTCACTTTTTATATTTGAGTACGGAGACCAAGAAAAAAATTATAAATTCAGTACAATAGTCATATACATCAATAGAACACAAAATGATCACATGCAAAAACATGAACCTAAGATTCCACCACCCCACAAACCAAGAGCTCAATCAAAATTAGACAAAGAAAAACATATGCCTATTCTTCCAACAATCAAACCATCGCATACATACCACATTCTCACCAATCCAATGAAACCAATTACACACAAAAAGATAATAAAACTGGGACAGAAACCACAATCAGGATAAGAGTGGTAAATTGGTAATAAAGCCTCCAGTTGGTATTGTCAGGTGTACACCACCCTGTAATTTCTGTCTTGCACAGCACCGACGCGCGTTTCGTATTTAGGCTACGAGGTAGCCTTCACCTTCCTCAGGGCACAGGTAGATCAATGATCACACAAAGGAGCACTAAGGCGGGGAGGAGAATAGAATACAGAAACAGTGTGTGCTAAGAGGCAAATAAGCACTTCTTAGGTCAAGAGCTCCGAGTTCAAGTTAGGCTCCAGTCACAAAGGATACTTATGTAAAGCATGGGAAAGACGTTCGCAGAGCTGGATACAATATTGAAATCCTTCTCAAATTAGCAAAATGTCAGGGTGACTCCAATACGTTGGTTCAAAAATGGGCGTCTTAGATATAATGGTAATCCAGGGGCGAAGTCCTCCAAGGATGTCCACAGGGCCAGAGATGGCTCCAGAGATAACAGATAATGGGCGGCGGGAGATGGCAAGCCATCTACGAGCCGTGTCAGTACTGAGTGGAAGCTGTCGAGCAGTGGGTTCTCACTCGAACCGTGGCAGTCTTAATTCAGTCTCAGCCGGCACTTGTAGTAAGTGGATACCAATATCACTGGGAAAAATACAAAGTGCAGTTTCCTCCAATGGTAGCGATGGCAGGCAAGCGGAGTCCTGGGTCTCGGCTTCAAAGAGTGGATCCGCCTTCAGTGAAGAGGTGCATGCAGTCACCTGTGGCGCTACATATAATCTAAGAGTCTCTGTTACAAGATGATCCTTCAGTACAAAAACTTTCTGTTAACAATTTTACTGCTTTGTATGTGTGCTTTACAATGCAACATGTCTGCAAAGTAGGAACATTTGAATATATTAGAATATTTCTTCTCATTACACCTGCCAGGAGGAAGCGTAAGGTTTTGGTGCAAGTCCCTACCTATGAATGTTGGTTGATTGGGTTTGCATTGCAAAAGTAATACAAATACAGCACAAAACCTTAATAAATCTGGGCCCTAATTCACTTGTTCAAAATCTATGCACGCTTGTATGTTCTGTGTGTGTGTAAAGAACAGAATGTTCATTCGCCTCAGGGTTGTGTGTGCTGGAATGGTGTGCCTTTTCTTCTATTGCTTAAGTCTCAGAATTGCCTGAGGTGAAACAAAAAACAATATCTCAATGTACACATTTATTTTGGCAGGTGAGTGTCGTGTCTTGTGTCTGCCCCGGATCCCAAGGAACACACCAGGACACAGGTAAGGATCTTTTCTTGCTTTATAGGTATTCCTTGTCTCATGCTCGCAGGCACGTCCTTGCTCTTCCCTAGTCTCCCAATACTGCCCCGTCCACCTTACCTAACCAGAAGTGGTGTCCAGTGGCTGGCCTTTCCCTTCATTTTTGTGTAGGGCCCTAGTGCCCTCTGCACCTCGGTAAGACAGTGGGTAGCATTCGTACAAGCCCCTATCGCCAGCACAACGTCAGCTATATTGACGTTGTGGTGGCGATGGGGAATGTGTCTTATGTACAAGTCAGCATTAAGTCACTTAACGTGGCTTAACGCGGCCTTATACACAAGGCCCCCTTTCACGCTATGGTTAGCGTGAAAGGAGTGGGCAGTGGGTGTTGGGGTGGGTGTTCCACCGCAACACCCATTCATTTTTCAGCTGTCCCATATGTAAAAGGGTGGCATACATAGGAGGTAGCTCCAAAATTAAGACCAGGTAAAAACTGGTCTTAGGAGGGTGAAACGAGGAGGAATGCATTATTTTTCCTCGTGTTTGTTTAAAATGCCATTGTTTGTTTATGCACAGGAAGGTTTCCCTTCCTGTACATAAACAAACTTTTTTTAAAATGCCATTTTGTCACTTTCATGTGTACTGCATGAAGCAGCACACATGAAAGTGACAGAATGGCATTTCTAGGTTGTTTATGTGCAGGAAGGGACACCTTCCTATACATAAACAATCCTCCCCTGATATCGTCCTTTGGTATCGATGTGATTGCATACGCAGACGATACCCAACTGATCCCAGTCCTTGATAAAGACACTCAGGACTAGGAACAAAATCTTAAAGGTTGCCTGAGGGCTACTTTTGATTGGATGAGGAAGAACCATTTGAAATGTAATACGGGGAAAACGTAAATCAAGCCAATGGGTCCACAAAATGACTTCGATCCTAAACTATGGTGGCCGGAGAACGCAGAGGTGCCGCCTCATACCACCAATGCAGCACGAAACTTGGGCATCAAGTTTGATACCGCTCTGTCGTTCAAACAACAGGCACTGGCAGTAGCAGGGACCTGTTTCAATGTCATCAAGGGACTAAGAAAATTCTTCAACCTGCTTCCTCAGGAAAATGGTAACGGTCGCCCTTGTGACATCAAGACTAGATTATTGTAATAGCCTGTATGCAGGGACTAACAAAGTGGTCACACACAAACTACAGTTGGTGCAACACGCAGCCGCTTGGCTGGTGTTGAAATGGCCAAAGAAATCATCGGCATCTGCTGCACTAAACACCTTGCATTGGCTACCTATAATACAACGGGTTCTCTTTAAGATACTGGTCATTACCTTTAGAGCTTTTCATTCCCTGGGGCCAAAGTACTTACAGGGGAAGTTTTCCCGATACCATCCTGTGCGTACTCTGCTGTCCTCCAATGCTAATTTGTTGTCTGTCCTGGCCTTCATACTTAGCTCTAGAGGTGGAAAATCTCTGCCAGTTATAGGGGCAAAGGCCTGGAATAAACTCCCCCCCCAGCCCCCCCCCCCCCCCGCCTCCGTGCCTTAGAGCGGGAATCGGAGTTTCGAAAGGCTCTGAAAACCTGGATTTTCCAGCTTCCTGACACCTGTGCTAGAGTACTAGTGTCATAATCCTGGCTGAATTACCAATAGCAGCCTGACCAGCATTCAGATCGTCCTGGTCAGTAGGGGCGCCTAGATGCTCCTTGGAGCGACAGTGCACAAAATAAATACCAGGTTACATTACATTTTCATTACATTACACAGACACCCTTGCACTCTAGTGCAAAGGTGCCTGTATTGGCCCCAAGTTGCTAAACCTAGCACCATCGCATGGGGAAATGCTAGGCTGCACCACATTCTTCTAAATGTGGTGCAGCCTTGCGTTTCAGACATGGAGGAGAGAGCATTAAGCCTTTAAGACTAACGCCTCTCTCCTCCACTTCTTAGTACATATCCCCCTGTGTGCCACAGAGAGTTGATTCCTGTGCTCACTTCTTAACTTGCATCCCTTTCAGTACTACTGCCTTCCACCCCTTCCACTTCTTGTTGGAAATCCTGACATTTTTTGACAATAAGTGCCTTATTCCGTCTTTCTCCAAATACCTGTTTTGGCAGCATTTGCACATTAACCATGTGTCTGATTGCTGTTAGCTAGTAAAGGAGTTTGAGGCCTAGGTGTGCTGAATGTCTTGCTTTTCCATGCTAACGAGCATGTAATCGTCTCATCATAGTCTCTTCTATGTTGGTTAGTAAAATGTTACTTTTTCCATGCAGCGCTTGTGGTACAGGGTTGCAGCGGCGCAGCGCTGTAAACAACCATTGTTAATATTATCTAATTCAAAGACACTCATGTTTCCGAAATAGGAAAGAGGAAAGGTTGAGTTTCCCTGTTTTCATTCAAACCTGTGGACGATGGGTCGCACGTGGTGGTAATCCATTGATCAATTCGTTGGAAAGGTAATATCTTAGTTTTTAACATGTTTTCTTAAAATCTATATTTATTCGGGCAGATCTGTTCAGGATAAGCTGATGACGAGTGCCCACGAACCGGGCTGCTCGCTGTTGACAAGCAAGCCTATACCCTTGTTTGTATTTAATCCACATGTCTCGTGGCATTCAGTGCCAGTAAACCAGCTAGGAGTAAACACAAGAGCAGAGCGAATCAGTCTTTTTCAGCGGTTGCTAATTTTTTATTGGCATAATTGTTTTTCCGTGTTCAGTGACCACGGATAAGCACTGTGCTCCATTCTCCGATGTTTACAATTTATATTTGGTGTCATAAACAGAACGAAAAAGCTCTTACGCTTTCCCTGGCCTTTGTCACAGTGCGTTCTTCTTGTTCTGCCCAGATGGCAAAACAGAATGGCTATTCAACTACAAGTATTCAAAACAAATCATTTTACCTCATCGAACCCGCTGCATAACTTCTCCCACGTGCGCCCACGTGCGTCCAGTAAACGGAGAATGTTTACTTTGCGTAAAAGCTGAGGGTGCCTGTTTATCGGCGCCTCATGCCAGTAACTTTGAACCCACTGTGGTATGCGCTCTAGCTTATGGACGCTTACGTGAGCACGCGTTACGTCATAAGCTAGAGCGGCACGGCGCACGCGCAGGACTATGAAAGGAAAGGCGCGAACAGGACAGTGTCAGTTGGCGGCTGGAGATGGTCATAGCCAGACGCTCGGCGCCCTTTAGCAAATTGAATTTCTTGTTGTATGAATAAACCTGTTTCACCTACCAGAAGTCTCCGTGTATACTGTGGGGGAGTAAGATACATTACAGTGGCGACGAGGCTGGGATTCGAACACCACCTGGTGCTTGGAAAAAGAGAAGAAACGAAGAAGAACACAGGATACCTCCACAGCCGACATCCACGGGCCAGGTACTACACGAGAGCAAGGGCGTGGCAGTAGCGCAACAGCAAAGGAAAGAACGTTCCCAGGCATAGCAGAAGGTCGTGCGACCCAAGCCTCCAGGACCCCCAGGCAGCACCCTGGCAACCAAGGGAGACACCCCCACTTCAGAGGAAGGGGGGAAGGACGCACAGGCAGCACACGCCACAAGAGACAACACCCCGGGCAGCCCAGGGGGCCCAGGCGACACGGCAGAGAACGCAGGAGCGTCCGGTGAGCCTACCCAAAGACCCCAGGAAGGAGGACCCAGAGGTGAAGCCAGAATGACGAGTCAAGCGTCAACACTAATGGCGCCCGTCCCGTTCCTGACCAGACCAGGCGAACCCCAACTAAAATGGGAAGATTGGAAAGAGTACTTCCTAAATTACATTGAGGCGCTGGAAGACGAAAGCGAGAGTGAATACAAACCGGATAGAAAGAAAAGACTATTGCTCCACAATTTAGGCCCAGAAGGGGTACGGGTCTATAAGAACTTGGTGCCTAAGGAGAGGGGTGCAGAAGAAACGGATGTCTTCGTGAATGCACTGGACGACCTGGACAGCCACTATCGCCCAGCGGTCTGTGTCTCGATAGACCGCTACAACTTCCAGCAGAGGAAGCAAGAGGCGGGAGAATCGATCGACGACTATGTGGCTGCCCTCCGCCGACTTGCAATCACGTGTAAGTATGGTAACCTGCAAGACGAATACATCAAGGACCAAATCGTAATGCACACCACTAGCAGGGCAGTCCAAGACAAGCTGTGGGCAATGAACGAGACCACCCTGAAGGAGGTCGTGGCAATGGTCAAAAAGGCGGAAATGTCGAAGAGAGGCGCAGACGCGGCGAAGAGAGAAAGCGCGCCAAAACAGATGATCAACAAAATAGACGAGGCACCCCACTCCAGCAAGCAAAGAAGTGCCAGTGGAGACCTGAGGAAGGAGATGAAAGGACCGGGGAAGCAGATGCCTCGCTCCAGCCAGGGGACGAAGTTCGCATGCTACAGGTGTGGCAGCGCCGCCCATGCAGCCCAGGACAGACGTTGTCCCGCGTTTCGCGCCAAGTGCTCCTATTGTGGACTGACGGGGCACTTTGAAAAAGTCTGCCGGAAGAAAGGGTTGAAGTCTACGGTAAAGTGCATCGAAGCAGCCACTGCCGAAGCGAGTGAAGAAGAGGGACCGGATGAAGACGACCTGGTACTATGCATAGAGGACCAAGTGCTGGACGTGTCGGGGAAACGAAGGGACAAGCCACGCACAGACATGCACATCGGAGGCGTCAAAGTCTATGTAGCGGTGGATTCAGGATCCCCCTGGACGATAGTGCAGAGGTCAATATGGGAGGAAGATTTTGCCCCGGTGTTGGGACCCGACCTATGGCCACCTGACATCAGACCCATCTCGTACACGGAGGATGCCATTCCCCTAGTGGGATGCAGAGACCTGCAATTCGAGTTCAGAGGAAGGACGGCCACGTGCACGCTATATGTGGCGGAGAAGGGTCCGTCGGTGTTGGGATGGAGAGATGCGGGTGCCCTCGGCATCGTACTCAACCCAGGAGGGAGAGAACAGATCTTGCTGACAGAGGAATGGCCCCTCTCGAAGGAGGAAGACTGGAAAGCAGCATACGCCAAAGTATTTGAAGGCACAGTGGGCAAGCTGGAGAAATTCGTGCACAAAATGGTCCTCAAGGAGGGAGCAAAACCGGTCGTGCACAAAGTACGGAACATACCAATATCCACCAGCGAGGCAGTACGCCAAGAACTACGGAAACTGGAGGAGCTAGAAATCATCGAGCCAGTGGACAGCGCGGAATGGCTATCGCCCTTGGTGGTAGTTAAAAAGCCCAACGGCAAGGTCAGGCTCTGCGTGGACCTGAGGGAACTCAACAAAAATCTTATAGTGGAGAGGTTCCCACTCCCTAGAATAGAGGAGATGTTGGCCAAGACCAAAGGGATCACGCACTACTCCACCATAGACCTCACGTCGGCGTACTACCAGATAGAACTGCACCCAGCGAGCAGGAAATACACGGCCTTCATAACGCCATTCGGGTGCTACCAATTCAGAAGGATGCCCTTCGGACTGGCATCCGCCGCGGCCGTGTTCCAGAAGCTCATGCACAGGCTATTCAGAGACATCCCGGGAGTGCAATACTTCCAAGACGACATCCTGGTGATGGGCTCCGACAAGAATGAGCACGACAAGAAACTGCACCAGGTGTTGGGAGTGCTACAGAACAAGGGATTGACAGCTGAGTGGAGCAAGTGTAGGATTGGGTCTCGCTCAGTGACCTACCTTGGGCACGAGATAGGAACGCACGGCATCTTACCGAAAGAACTAAATGTCAAGGCCATAAAGGGCGCCAAAGCCCCAACGACCAAAGAGGAGGTGCGGTCATTCCTCGGCATGGCTGAGTATTACAGCAAGTTTGTAAGACATTTCGCCACGAGGACGCACCGGATGAGGCAACTGATCAGGCACAATACGAAATTCGAGTGGGACAAGGAGGCCCAGTCTGAATTCGACTCCATCAAAGAATGCATCAGCCAGGCCATTCCGTTACAGGGATATGTACCCACGGGCAAGACCATCGTAACTACTGATGCGAGCGACAAGGGCCTGGGGGCGGTCCTGGCGCAGGAGAGGTCAGATGGAACGAGAGAAACAATCAGCTTCGCTTCCAGGGCACTATCCCCAACGGAACAGAGGTACAGCGTGATAGAAAAGGAAATGCTGGCCGTCACATGGGCGTTGAGTAAATTTCGTCAATTCATATGGGGCACGAGGTTTAGGCTCCAAACAGACCACAAGCCCCTCGTCAAAGTGTTGACGTCATCCGGCCACGACACTGCCACCCCGAGAATAGCGAAGATGTCCCTGAAGCTACTAGACTACACCTACGATGTCGAGTACCTTCCGGGCACGCAGAACAGGGTGGCGGACTACCTCAGCAGGGCGGCGGCGATGGAAAAAGCCCCGAGTACCACCCCCGAGACAGAGGAGATGGTCGCTTGCATGGAGGATCACGAGACAGCCATCGGCGCTCAGGAATGGCAGGAGGCCTATGAACTCGATGAGGAGAAGAGAGATGTCAGGAAACACCTCACGTTGGGGTGGCCGGACAAAAGGAAACTGACGGAGAGCGTCCGCCGCTTTTATGAAATAAGGGAAGAGTTGTCCTTGAGTGATTCGGGGATATTCTTATACCGAGGTGAGAGAGTGGTACCCCCGAAGTCATTGATACCAAGACTGCTGAAAACACTCCACGAAGGCCATCTGGGCATAGTGAAAACCAAGGCGCTGGTCAAACAGACGTATTGGTGGCCAGGAATGGATGCCCACATCGAGAGGCAAGTCAGGGAGTGCGTGCAGTGCCAAGGAGCGGACAAGGTGCTCCGACCACTCCGACCAGCGCTGGGGAAATTTGACACGCCACATGGCCCCTGGGAGGATGTGGCGATAGACATTCTGGGGCCGGTTCTGGACAACCGGGGTGTGAACAAGTATATCTGCGTGCTGATAGACAAGTATTCCAAGTGGCCAGAAGTGGACATACAGGAGTTGATGGATACGGACACGATCTTGAAATTCATAACAGAAGTGTTCCTGAGGGAAGGAATACCCAGAACGATCCTCAGTGACAACGGGCCACAATTTGTGTCGGACAAATGGGGAAAATACATGAAACGGAATGGGATCGAAGTGAGACACACGGCGGTGTACCACCCGGCGTGCAACGGCCAAGTCGAAAGGTTCAACAGGGTGCTCATGGGATCCATCCAGGCAGCCATTTCCCAAGGCAAGGACTGGGAAGTGGAGATAATGAACATGATATGGGCCTACCGCATTACTCCCTCGGTGGTAGGGTATAGTCCCTTCCAGGTGCTAAGAGGACGGCATCCATTTACCAGGGACAATGTGGCATGGAGGGAAAAGACCATCACCAGCAAATGGTCCCCAGCGGTGGTGCAAAGCAATCTAGAGAAGGCCCAGAGGATATATGCAGCGCACTACGACAAGCGACATGGCGCTAAAGAAACGTTGCTGGAAGAAGGGGAGTGGGTCAGGATCAAACTGCCCACCCTCCAAAAGAAGGGCGACAGCAAGTTCAGTCAACCGCTCCAAGTTAAGGAAGTGCGGGGCAGAGCGGCCCTCCTTAGTGATGGAAAAGTCTGGTCACAGGATCGCATGGCCAGGGTCAACAAAATATTGGTCTGGCCGAGGACGGAGGAAGCAGACAGAGACATTGATCACCCAGAAGAGAGACTGCATCAGGAGCAGAACAGCCAAGGAGTTGAGGCAGGCGAAGTCAGTGAAGAGGGCGCCCAGGGAGCTGGGCAGGCCGAAGGAGGAAGAGCGCAAGGAAGAGCGCAAGAGAGTGCAGGACTGAGGTCGGTGGAGAGAGATGCGGGGATATCCCAGGCACAGAATGAGACGAGGGAGAACGTGCCGGTAAGACACACCCGCAGCGGAAGGGCAGTAGTGATGCCTTCTCGTTACAATGACTTTGTGGTAGAAAGACACTAGGAATATGGCCCCCGGTGCCTCACATAGACAATGGGTACAGAGGTGGACTATGTCTTTATAGAAGGGGGGATCGTGCTTTTTTGTGTTCAATAAAGGGGGGAGATATGTGGTATGCGCTCTAGCTTATGGACGCTTACGTGAGCACGCGTTACGTCATAAGCTAGAGCGGCACGGCGCACGCGCAGGACTATGAAAGGAAAGGCGCGAACAGGACAGTGTCAGTTGGCGGCTGGAGATGGTCATAGCCAGACGCTCGGCGCCCTTTAGCAAATTGAATTTCTTGTTGTATGAATAAACCTGTTTCACCTACCAGAAGTCTCCGTGTATACTGTGGGGGAGTAAGATACATTACACCCACAGCCAAGACTTTGGCTCTTGTTTTAGCCGACCCACTTCATTTCATGCGATAATGTCGGCCATTTATTTCGAGGTATATATAGAATGCTCTCCACTGAGGTTCGCCGAAATGTTTGGTAAAAAACGTGTAATTCTATTATAACGAAACACATACTTACGGCGTGGAATGGGGCAATCAGACTCAAAAGACTGATTTGACCTTCGATCTTGGGGCTGCGTATTAACGCTTTCAGGTCAGTTTGTGATTGGTTCCTCACTCTTCTATGCAGGGCTGTTGGCAGTGGAGTTTAGGAGTTTTTAAATAAACTCAGTCGTAGTAACTTCAACCGTATTGTGCCATTATGGTTGTATAGTCTAAACAACAATTGGTCTTGACCGACCTTTTTTCAAGCCAGCAAAAGGTGCAAAGGACTAGAACATTCAATCCAAACGAACGTTCATAAGGTTATTCTACACATAGAGAAATACACCTGAGACAAAAACTAAAGACTACTGTATTATCTTTTTGTTTATATGAATATTATAAATAGACAATATTAAATACATTATTAGCCTTAGGATAAATAGGGGGACCCGGCAAGGATGACCACTTTCACCATTGCTGTTTAATCTCTATTTGGGGCCTCTTTCAAGAAGAATAAGAGAAGACCAAATAATCCCCCCTTTCCAGTATGGGGACTGGAATAGGAAAGAGGCCCTTTTTGCAGATGACTTGGTAGTATATACAGCTAATTTGGAGGCATCCTTACCCGAAGTCTTGGAATTAGTGAACAACTTTGGGCGAATTTTGGGCTACTTAGTAAATTAAGATAAGACTGACACTATGTCATGGAACACCCTCATACCCAACCACCTTAAATATTTGGACAAGACGGAGATTAGATACTTAGGAGTAAGTGTAACAAAAGACTTGGACAAAACGGCGGAAATAAACTTTACAAGACTCATGCAAGAGACTAAAAGGCTTTTGCAAAGTTGGGCAGCCCTCCTGATCTCCATCCTTGGGAGGGCTTTCCTAATTAAAATGACAATTCTCCCTAAGTACACTTTTATTTTCAGCACTCTCCCTTTATTTTTCAAGCTGGTTTTGTTTAAGAAACTCCAGGGGCAACTTAGTAGTTTTATATAGAGGGATATGAATGCGTGAATTTCCAGGAGAAAACTTAGAAAGAAAAAGCTGGAGGGAGGAGTAGCCCTTCTGGACTTTCAACTATATTACTGGGCTACTTTTCTGAAAAATTTTAGGCGATTGCTGTTAGACCCCCAAGACATGCTGATGAGATATAGGGCTCTAATAAGTAACTTGGGAGAAGAAGACCAAGGCTTTTTATTCAGGTCTGGCCACACTACATTTGTCAAAAAAATGAAATTTAAGACCCTAACCGCTGCATGCAGAATTTGGATTCAGGTCAAAAAAATCCTAGAGATCCCATAATTTAGCTGCATGGCCCCAATTTGGAACTCTCCAGGGAACCCTATAAGCTTGAAGCATAGCCTAGCCTGAATGCTGGTTTACTAAGATGGGGTCAACTTGCGGAGGAAGGCAGGTTATTTACGTGGGACACAGACTTCCACATATCAAGATTCAAATACTATCAGCTGACCAGGTGGTCACGATCCCAGCTAAACCTTGGGGCTGAGTCAGAAGTCGAGTGGGATTTAGCGAAGATACAGACCTATGGGAAGGAAGTCTCAAAGTGGTACTGGGCGTTAGTACAAGGAGATGATAGCGGGAGGACCCTTATCAGAGAAATCGGGAAGCTGGGCATGCCAGGCTGTGACATCCATAACATATGGCAAGTATCTGCAGCTACACTATGGACCTCAGTGACCTCAGCACCACTCAGGAGGAATCATTTGTTTACCATACACAGGGACTATTAGTCGCCTAAGCAACTTGCTAAGACGAGAGGAACTAAAAGAAGATGCTGTCCGAAATGTCAACTGGAAAAAGCAGATGATGTTCATCTATTTTAGAAGTCCAGCTATCCAGTCCTTCTGCCGAGAAGTGGGTAACATATTGAATAAAGTCCTGGGTCTGCACATTGAGGTAAGCCTTTCCTTGGTGATATTTGGAGTATGGGAAGTAGACAAAACAGCCTTGAGGAAAAACACACTGTCTTTGCTTTTTATCTTAAGAGCTACTGCACGCAGGAAAATTTGTTTAAAATGAGTCTCTGAACTCTCCCCTACTACAACGGGATGGTTAAACTTTTCAAGACACATAGCTAGATTTGACTGCCACATGGGCTTCTATAAGAAGGAGAGAATGTGGACCCCCTTTATATCATTCGATTCCTGACACTACTGCCCGAACATTATCCTCTTTTTACTTTTGGGGGCGGTGAAACTCACTCTGCTGGGCTTTTGGAATAGTTCTACCACATCCAAGGATTAAGGCAATGCTCAATAAGCTGATGAGATTAGTGGTGGTTTCCCACTAGACTTCTCGTCAACTGTGAGTGGGAAAAGGCTGGCTCCCGGGTTGCATAGATCTCGGAAGGTCTGTGGTGTTCGGTTTCTTTAAACCTTGGGCTAGATCTTGCTCCTTTCCCTTTGTCAAATATGAGGACTAAAAAAAAATGGAAAAATATATATATTAAATACATCATCTTTACAGTGGATGGTTGTCAAAATGGAGAGTGTAAATAAAGTACTCATGTGCCATGTGAACGTGGAAGGATAGAAGAAAAATCAGAAAAAAAGGAATATAATATCCTAATTTCTATATATACAAAGCTGGTTTGAGTGGAGTATAAGTAAACCAAACCAATGTTGGGCCTGTATACATTATCCTTTTACTATATTATTCCTTCTCTGACCTCTATTCAGAATAAGGCCATGTAATCAGGCATGCATCATCACAAATGTTAATGAGATATATTACAGGCCAAGAGAGAAAATTGTCGACGTTTTGACTCGTCTTGGGCGATTAGGGAAATTTCTACCTCCGCATGCAGGTCTTCACCAGGACATAGCGGCAACCTAGACATAGTAAAAAGAATAATTAGAGCCTATCTCGCTAGTATACTCATAGGGCAAAAACTGAAAAATACTGAAAACACTGACCATGATTGTAGACTGGACAATCCATAACAATATGTTATCTGTGTTGATTGGATTGAATCCTATTCACAGAAAATGTAAGGGGGTGGTCTGTATCCTTCACTGTGTGGAAAGGAAACTGATCCTCACTGGGGAGGGCAGAGAGCCCAACACTGTATTTATCTGAAAATGAGTGCAAACAAAATAATTCAAAATTCCAAGAGTAGTGCACTCTCCTTTTTCACAAAAGAGTACTGTAATAATGAAGTATTGAATATTGTCTATTGATGTTGATCCTATAAACAAAAAGATTTCATCTTATAAATACAGTTGTCTTTGGCTTTACTCTCTGGTGTATCTCTCTATATATAGAATAACCTACTGAATGACCGTTTGGATTGAATGTTTTTGTTTTTTGCGCCTTTTGCTGGCTTGAAAAAAGGTACGTCATGACCATTTATTGTTTAGACTGAATTTGTTCCCAGGTCCTCTGACGCTTTCTGGGAGAACTCCATTAGTTTATTATGGTTGTCTAAGCTCATACATTTCTGTTTGTTGTTATGCCCTTGAGTGCAGTTAACTTACTATTTATCATTACGTTCCTATTTGTTTTTAGTATGGTGTTATGTTTTCTCTTTCACACAGTTGTCATTGACAGCATACAAGTTATTATGGTACTATATGCCCTTATGCTATTATCTATCCTGGTTAACAGAGTGTGAAAATACACTCCCAGGGGTGTGCAAAATGTGTCATGACAACATCATTGATGATGTTTTGTATTAAAAAAAGACCTTGATTTATGGGCAAGACTCAGAGCTCAGAATTCTGTCCTACCTTTGGATGTTCTAATGAGGGCTCATTCAAACTTTTCTAGTGGCCAGGGCACAAGAAGGTCAACTGTATCCCCTCAGAAGCCCCACTTTGTCACCTCAGGTATTTATAATACAAGAAAGCATAGTCACCTTCCCCTAGATAGTTAATGATCTGGAGAGATACACCGATGCAACAACCAGATCCTTATCCCAGTCAAGAGAATGTGACAAGGTTGACTTATCCCTTTTAGACCTGTGGCAGACTTGGGAAGGGGGCCTTGATCTGGCCTCCAGTCACAAACTATTTGTGTCCCATCCTACCCTGGATAAACTTCAGTAGGCTTTGGAACTCTTCCCCTCCTCAGGTGGTATGTAAAACTCTGACATGTCCTGGTCACAGTTGTGGCAGGCTCGGGGTCCCCACTGTATAGGACTGAGGGCCTTGGCTCATTCAAAAGTCCATAGTGGTAAAAAGTGCCCAGGGTGGTGTTTTAGAGGTCCAGAGAGGGCTCCCCAGCTCCTTCACGGTTAAAAGCCGTACATGTACCAATCAGAGTTTCAGTCGGCTCAAAGGTATGGGCACTGGGTCTTGGGCTCCATTCTGTAAGTTGTGGTGTTCCAAAGTGCACAGGACAGGAGTCTTCTGGCTCTGGGGAGTAATTTTGTAGCGGAGGAGAAAGGAATGCTTATACCAGGCTCCATTCTGAGCTTCAGTACTTTCTGCCTTCTGGCCGTGGGTAGCAGACCTGGGCTTAACCGCCTAACCGCAGTGGCAATTCCGCCTCGGTGCGGCGGTTCAGCGGAGTGGGCGGGCCACATCGGCCAACGGACGTGCGCAGCACTACGGCAGTAGTGCTCGCGATGGCCGTTGGCCGACGAATGCATGGAAGGGGTTAAGCTCCACCTAATGGTGGAGTGGCTGTTGCATCCATCGCAGTCTTCCAGAAGCCTGATAGGTTCTCCTGGGCACATCAGAAGCCAAAACTATTACCAGATGCCAGGTAGCGCTTACTAGGGCTGCTGGCACCTGGCTCCCACAACCAAGCCACAGTACCCAGCCTGGAGTGTCACTCAATGCTGCCCAGCCTCCCTCCAAGTGCAAGAAGAATGGCCTACCAGTCTCCTGTTGGAATATATGTAACTAAAAGATGTTCAGACTTGAGGTCAAATATCTGGTTATGACCCTTATGAAATATTGGTACACTCATGGCAGGTATGCCCTGAAAAATCCTTAATATAGCTTATTTGAAAGTTCAGCCCAGCCAGGGTTCACAGGGATCGAATACCCTCACTCAAACATCCATGCAGATTACACAGGCTACAAGAAAGCCTAGTTAAATTCCTCTGGATTGGTAGGAGCATGGTGCTTCAGACCCATTTGTTGATCATGTATTTCTCCCAGGCAGTCTGAGGAATAAAAGAGGCTGGGATGTTTTTTATTTTAGATAAAAGTCAAAGTTATGAAATACCTTTTCCAGGAAAACATTAGGACAGATTTCAAGAGGACCCCTGCACAGAGGTCCTGTCACAACTGCGGGGCCCCCGCCATGACTGCAGGGCCTCTGTCATGAGTGTAGGGGCCCTTTGTGAATCGGCACCATAATGTTTTTGTGGAAAAAGGAAACTTACATCTAAAAATAGGGTCGCAGTGGTCATTCTTTTCTATCTATCATGAACTAGTTTTTTTTTTAAAAGAACCAGATTGTTTACAATTTCAGGAAGAAAAGACAACTTTACAAATCTGAGAAGTAGTGGAAAACTGCCAGCCACATGAAGGGAAGGCATTGTAATATTGAAACCCGGTAAGCCCCTTCAGTAATGTAAGTTTTACCACCCAGTTATCGCCGATCAATGTCGACAAGAAGATACTTTTCCGAATCATTGGCACCAGGATCATCTCCTTGCTCCCTGGACTGTTTTGGCCTGACCAGTCTGTAGAATATTAATCATTCAGCTGAAATACATACACTGTGCATATTATACCCCTTCTGCTATGCTCTGCTATGCTCTGCTATGGCCTGTGCATAGATTCAGTGTGCTGGAGGTGTGGGGCACCTAACGCTGACTTCCTATATATGACAAGGACTTGTCTGTTGATTCACTCCTACTAGCAGAATCTTCTGCCGGAGCTATGGCAGATGACCAGCTCCAAAATGGCAGCTGATCCTTTGGTGATAACGTTGGGTTAAATAAAAGAAATTCCTGAGCCATTATCCAAACATATCGATATGGCTCTACTACTGAAATGAATGAAATGAAATGAAAAATTGCATTTGTATAGCGCATAACCGCCCTGGGGCCTCGCAGCGCTTGAAGATAAAATGGTTTTAGCGCAGGCTCGGGGCAGATCAGAGAGATTTAGCAAACTAATGCGTTTTTAGGGCCTTTCTGAACGAGAGGAGGTTGCTGTTACCCCGGATGGCAAAGGGGAGGGCATTCCAGAGTCTGGTCGCCAAATGAGAAAAAGAGCGGCCACCCCAACGGGCTTTGTTAATTTTAGAGGAGGTGGCCAGCTGCAGGGTACCAGACCGAAGGGGGCGTGTTGGAACATAAGGCATAACCAGAGGGTGCAGAATCGCTGGGCCTACACGGTGGAAGGATTTGTGCATAATGCACAGAGCTTTGAACTGCACTCTGGCAGCCATTGGGAGCCAATAAAGGTCCTTCAGAGCCTTCCTCGCCGACTGCCGACGGGACAGATTGAACAATAGGCGGGCCGCACTGTTTTGTGTGACCTGGAGCCTCTGAAGGACCAAAGCCGGTGCTCCCAGGTAGAGAGCGTTCCCGTAATCCAGGCGAGAGAGAATGCGGGCCTGGACCATGATCCTCCTCGCCTGGAAAGGGAGCAAAGGGAGCACCCGCCGGAGCATCCTCATTAGTCCGAAGCAAGTGGCAGCAGTCTTAGTAGCCTGGACAGAGAAATCAAGGGCAGTGTCAAGCCAGATCCCGAGGCTCTTTATCTGGGACTTGGGCGCAGGAGGGGCGCCAAGACATGGTGGCCAGACGGGTGCAAGAGCAGACGGGGAGGGATTTCCAAGGAGAATGATGTCTGTCTTCTCCGCGTTAAGCTTGAGACAGGAAGCTTGCATCCAACTGGCAACAGCCTCTAGACAGGGGCCTAAGGTGTTGGATGATCCATCTGCGTGGTCTAACGAGACCACCAGCTGCGTATCATCCGCGCAGGTGACTATACGCACACCAAAGGGATGGACTATCCTGTCCAGAGGTTCCATGTAGGCGTTAAAGAGGGTCGGGCTCAGGGAGGAGCCCTGAGGGACCCCACACCTGAGAGGATGTTTAGGAGAGACTGTCTCACCCTCAAAGACCCGGAAAAAGCGCTCACTCAAAAAGGAGGTGAGCCAGTCCAGAGCTGCGCCCGACACGCCCATGCCCGCCAGTCGGTATACTAGCATGGCATGGTTCACCGTGTCGAACGCGGCACTAAGGTCTAACAGGATAATGGCCACCTTTCCTCCCTGATGCAAAGTCGTTCTTGCTTCCTCTGTGACCGCCAACATGGCAGTTTCTGTGCCATGTTGAGGGCGAAAACCTGTCTGGGAGGCACGCAACAGACAGTTGGACTCCAGATAGTCTGTTAAGATATTGTTGGTGTGCCTCTCCAGCAGTTTACTCAACCAGGGAAGCAACGAAATGGGGCAAACGGAGAGTTGCTATGCAATGGAAAGACAAGAGCCCCTCCCGAGATGTGCACATTAGCTGAGTGGTCTGCATATCTGCTCTCAAAAAGGCTGATATATATATGGAACTTTAGTCCCACCTGGATCTTTTTTTTAAAGTTTGAGTTTATTTGAAAAACAGTAGCGGAACAGTGAATGAACAATTACATATATCATCAAAAATTAGAACAAAACAGAAGTAATGAGTATAAAGCATTAAAAATATTTGTTAATAAAATGAATGTAAGATGTGAAAACATGAACTTTACGCTGTAAACAACTGTATAGTAATACAAGGGGGAGGGGATAAAGAGGGGAGAGCAATATGTAGCATGTCATTTCAAATAAGAAATGTAAAAATATCTAGTAAACTGTAGACACTATGGGCCCGATTCTGAGACATAGAATAAAAATGTATGACTTTTGATATTCCAAGAAGGCACTTACGATTTTTGGTATTCACAGAACTCACTTACGACTCCTATCTTTACGTCCGCACTCGGGACGGAATTTCCACACCCAGGCCTGAAATTCCACACCTGGAGCAGAATTTCCGTACCTGGGGCGGAATCTCCGTTTCTGGGCCAGAATACCCACATTTGGGCCGTATGATCATTTTCCTCACAGCTAAACACCTGTCCAAGTACCTACCTTCTCCCGCCATGCTCCAGCTGAAACACTACAGGCCAACAGCCAATCCCAGTCCTGCAGCACATATGAAAGCAGAGCAGACACACACAAATTTTCCAACATGTCGCTGAATGTGTTTGTTGTTCTGCCCCTTGCCATGCGGAAAGAAGACCTGAGGAGGAGGAGAAGGAGGATAGTAGAGAGGATATTCAGACAAAGGATAAACCTATTTGGGATGTCCAGCCAAGATGTCAGAGCCAGATACTGTTTCCCTCCACAAGTCATCTTGGAGATGGTATGTGAGTGGGAGCAGGAACTTGATTCTGTGATCTGCTGCTCCCATGTCATTCCAGCATATCTCAAGATACTTTGTGCTCTCTATTTCTTTGCAACATGGTTGTTCCAAAGGGTCTCCAGTGACCTTGTGGGCATCTCTCAGGCAAGCCAGTCGCAGTGCTTGCATCAAGTACTGAGCTGCATCAATTCAAGAGCCCACCTACACATATGTATGCCTTATACACTGGATGGGAAACAAAGGGCAGCTAGGGATTTCTATCTAATTTCCCACTTCCCTCGTGTGCTGGGTCCAATTGATTGTGGGTGTGCTGATGCACTCCCCTGAAGACATGTGGAAGATGGTACACAGTCAAAATATTGAATCTTTAATTTCGATTTACACTTATATCGAGTTGCTAATATCGAAGGGACAGAATATCGATGTCCAGAATATCGATGGCCAGAATATCGACCCTAAGGTAAGTAATATCGAAATTACTTATATCGATAGCATATATATCGATGTAAGTAATTTCGATTTACTAATATGTGTTAGAAATTTTACTTAAGTATTTAAATTAATTGTTATAATATGTGTTTAATATGTTTTTATAAATAAAAAAAATATAAAAGTAAATTATATGTTTTACTACCAGAGCTGGTTGTGGGTTTATAGGGGAATAGGGTGGGAAGTAATTTATTTGTAATTAAATAATTATTTTTTAATGATTAATTTATTTTGCAATTAAATATTAATTGGCAATGATTTATTTTAATTGAATAATTGAATAATTAATTGATAATTTATGTATATTTTTAACTAAATTATATGTTTTACTACTGGAGCGGGTTGTGGGTTTATAGGGGAATAGGGTGGGAAGTAATTTATTTGTAATTAAATAATTATTTTTTAATGATTAATTTATTTTGCAATTAAATATTAATTGGCAATGATTTATTTTAATTGAATAATTGAATAATTAATTGATAATTTATGTATATTTTTAACTAAATTATATGTTTTACTACTGGAGCGGGTTGTGGGTTTATAGGGGAATAGGGTGGGAAGTAATTTAATTGTAATATTAATTAATTTTGGGTAAAGGAGTATTTTTAGGGTTCAGGGTCAGTTTTCAGTTCTTGGGTAAAGGGGTATTTTTAGGGTTCAGGGTCAGTTTTCAGTTTTTGGGTAAAGGGGTATTTTTAGGGTTCAGGGTCAGTTTTCAGTTTTTGGGTAAAGGGGTATTTTTTGGGTTCAGGGTCAGTTTTCAGTTTTTGGGTAAAGGGGTATTTTTAGGGTTCAGGGTCAGTTTTAAGTTTTTGGGTAAAGGGGTATTTTTAGGGTTCAGGGTCAGTTTTCAGTTTTTGGGTAAAGGGGTATTTTTAGGGTTCAGGGTCAGTTTTCAGTTTTTGGGTAAAGGGGTATTTTTAGGGTTCAGGGTCAGTTTTCAGTTTTTGGGTAAAGGGGTATTTTTAGGGTTCAGGGTCAGTTTTCAGTTCTTGGGTAAAGGGGTATTTTTGGGTTCAGGGTCAGTTTTCAGTTTTTGGGTAAAGGGGTATTTTTAGGGTTCAGGGTCAGTTTGGGGTTTTTGGGTAAAGGGGTATTTTTAGGGTTCAGGGTCAGTTTTCAGTTCTTGGGTAAAGGGATATTTTTTGGGTTCAGGGTCAGTTTTCCCTACTGTTGCACCCTCTGGAGTGGGAATAGTAATTATTGTTAAGTAAGTATATATTATATATGATTTCTTAATATTTTCTTTTATTAAATATGTATTATTATTTTTTTTACCACTATTAAATATATTTAAATGTGTTTAAGTATTTTATAAGTATTATTTACAGTATTTTTCATGTTATTTTAAACCAAAAAAAAACGATATATTTGACAACGATATTTTTAACATCGATATTATTTTTTCGATATTTTGGTACTTACCATGTTGTACATAGGGCGTCGATATTCTTGCAATCGATATAATTACGCCGATATTTGTGTAGGTCGAAATTCTGTCTGTCGAAATTCTGTCATAGATCCGTGGAAGATCATATTAGCCTGTTGAGTTTTGCATAACTTAGCTTCAAGTAATGGCTTACACATACCTCTTGTACCTTGGCTAGCTCTGAATCCGGTCAACCGGGCCATTGCACATAACAGAGGTCAGGGTATGAAAGTCTGTGATCAGATGGTTGCCACTTTTTTCATATGAGCAACCTGTTGTGTTATGGATAAAATGTGACTTGCAGTCTGTTGTCAATGATGCAAATTGGATAATTACGACTCTGTGCAAAAATTCCATCCTGAGACTACTTTGCAAGCTATACTAACTGTACGTAAACCACAACTGTTGACAGAAGTTAAAAGATTGGCTGTGCATCAGGTCATGTGCCGATGTGCAATCAGTGTAGTGGATCTCACTAAGGAATCTATTCACCCAGAGGATAAGATGTATATGTTCTGAGAGACCTTCCCAGACCTTTTGGGACTGGGTGTCTGAATCTCAAAAGGACCAAACTATTGCAATGCAGGGAGTTTTTGCCCCAACCGATTTGACTACCCCACAAATGATGGGCCCCCAATGTGAGTGATGATGTTCTGGGATATTCTTGCACTATGTGTCTGGGATACACAGGACTGCTTCCCCTAAATGTAAAGTAGCACAACAGATATCTCTAGTGTTCAGCATTAAATATAGACTATATGCACCATAATGCAAAGAAGGAGAAAACTATCCTGGGATGTGAATTTGTGACAGCCCCCCTTGTACCAGCCCAATTCTCGTTTAATGGTCTGTTCTACCCTTTGTATCATGTCTATGATTTTCTCTTACACTGTCATTTCAGGTTTGTCTGCAAAATTTGTATTATTTATTTCACCCCACCTGCCTGCTCACATTTTTAGACTACCTCCTTTGTGCAAAATGGCTGGGGCCATAAAACTGCTCAAATTTTTAAACTACCTTCTTTGTGCAAAATGGCCGGGGCCATAAAACTGTAGAAATAAATCCCCTCCGGTACCTTTGATGTCCTCGAGGCTCCACAGCTTAACTCCCCCACTTTTCCCTCCCAGCAAGCTACGAGCAGTGCCTGCTCGAATAGAAAGTGAAACTGTCCTTCCCTGAGCTCAAAGTAATAGCAACAGACAAAGGACTAATATTTCTATCTCCACTATCGGTTCGGCCATTTTAGTCTTTCTATCTTTGGGCGACCATCATGAACTAGTCATTTCTACCATCGACCTAAGGACCTAAGGCCTTTTAGACTACTCTTATCGGCTGCACAATTTACACAGCTTGGTGTTTTCACGTCGGATTTTGATAGAGTGTCTGCCTTTTTACAGTGGTATCTATTAATATATTCCTAATTGTATCCAGCACATTTCACTTTTTCTGCACCTATTGCTACCTCATATATTTTTGCCTTTTACAGTGGAATTATATTTTTATATTCCTAATTGTATCTTGCACGTCCCACTTTATCATCACCTGTAATGCACCGATTGCTACCTCATATATTTTTTGCTGCTCACTAATGTCACTTGTTGTTTCATATAACTTTTGTGTGCAATTGTATTCTGCCACTGACTCCTGTACCTTACATATTTTTGACTACTCACTATTGTCATTTTCGATTTAGGTATTTTATGGTCTGCACAGTTATTTTATCCCAGTATTTTGCCAGTATTATACTTCTACTTTATTCTGCACTTGTTTATAACCCACATCAAATTCACTTTTATTCCTATAATGTACCGACGAATATCTCATATAGACTTGTCACATGATGTAACCTGCACTCATTACACTGTCTTTCCCGTATACACTGATTACTACCTCATATATTTTAGTTGCTCATTGGTGTCACCCCTGCTCCATGTAACTTACAGTCCTCATCAGTATTCTGCTCCCATATATCATTATTGTGCACCCTACACTTGTGCAACTTGCACCCATCTCAAGTGTTAGTCTTGTATGCACCGATCACTACCTCAAATACCTTGGCAGCTCACTTGTGTCACTTCTGATTATCTCACTATTATTGTCTGCATCTGTACTCTGCGTATAGCATTATTGTGCACCCTACATTTGTGCAACCTGCACCCATTTCAAGCCTTATTCCTGTAAGCACCGATTACTACCTCATATACTGGGCTGCTCACTAGTGTCACTTTTGGCCCATGCAACTGGTTATGACTGTGCACCCTCCCACACCTACCTAGACTGTCCTCCCATCATGGAACCCATCGGCAAGCACACATATAGAATCAACTACCCACCCTCACTCACTAAAAAAGCCGCTAAACGCTTTAAACACAACTTCCTGAGGTCCCACCCTGAAAATTCCTTTGCAGACACCTACTTCTCACCAGTCAATGGTTCACTGAACATTGATATCATCTTCCACACCACACGCAGAGCCCAATGGAGAAAATCGTTCCTCACCTTACTCACCGTCTCCACCTCCAGGAATTTCGCGCATGGCCTAAAACTCTCCATCACACCATCCCAACTCTTCCCGGGCAGAACCACCATCACTATCTACAATAACGGGATTATCCTAATTCAATCCACAGACAGGAACCTGGAACTACTAGACAACCTGTTCCCCACGTTCAAACAACACCTCTCCATTCATCGGACCCCCACTCATAGCACCTTCAGGCCTATCACCCTTGAATTCACAGCCCCTAACCACAACCCTTCTAACCTAGCTCAACCCCAAAACGACACGCACCTTCCCTCCACCCCCGGCACCTTAGACACTCACCCACCTAATGTAGCTACCTCGCACTCCTCGATTACAGACATAGATCCCTCGCCCACATATTCCAGCGGCACCCCCTCCCCCCCCACCAACCTCACCTTGACCTCCATTCATACCACTCCCATTCCTGTCACCCCTGACACCACAGCCTCAAACCACAAACATTCTAACCTAGCCCAGCCCCAAAAAGACATGCACCTCTCCTTTACTCCCGGCACCTTAGTCATTCACCCACCTACCGTAGCTACCCCACACCCCTCAAGCACAGACATAGATCTCTCCCCCTCATACACCAACCACCTCATCCCTTACCCCCGTACACCAGCCCTCATCCCCACTCCTCTCACCCCTGATACCACAGCTCCCACCCGCAACCCGCCTAACCTAGATCAGCACCAGACCGACACGCACAAAGACAAACCCCACCCTTTATCCCCCCCATTCTCAGCCCCCACTTCCACCCATTAACTAATCACACAGAACACACCACTTCCATCAACTCAACTCCACCCCCTCAAAAAAGAACCATCTACAATCCCACTTCCCCCCCCCAGTCTCACCCCCCACTACCCAACCTCCACCCCCATCACCACTAACAAACGCCCATCCTCCACCCTGCACTCTCCGCCTACCACCAATACTCTCATCCATACCACCAACCTCCCCCCTATGTCATCCACGCCCAACCCTCCCATTCCCACCTCCAACACATTTCCCACACTGGACTACATTACGGCCTCCCTCCTCCAGCTCGAAGAAGACATGCACATCATCAAACAACAACTACTCTACACACACTCCAGTCACCCCTCACCCAACACCCTCCACCAGATCAAACAAGACATTCACATCATCAAACAATTACTCAGCACACACCCCAGACACCCCTCACGCGCCTCCACCATCACCACCCCTCCCAACTGGTCCTCCACCCGGGCGGCGAACTCTCGCACTCGACTCCCACCGCACTGGACCTCAATCCCTGTTCACAACCGCGAAAACCGCCCCCATCGCTCCTGCAACCCTCTCTCGGACCTCGACACAATCACCCTCCTCCGCTCCTACGACCCAGCTCCCGATAGCAACACACCGACACTCTCACCGCCATTCCTACGATTCACTCCAATCCCCTTAGACCCGCCACACTGAACAACAGAATCGCTATCCATAGTAACCTGAGTCAGGTCCCTCTCGCTCTAGAACCCCCTTCCACCATCAACACACCCCGTCTCAAATGCACCCTCCTCAACTGCAGATCAGCCGCTAGACACTCCTCCGCAATCTCTGACCTCATCTTAACATTGGATCTTGACTTAATCATCATGACTGAAACGTGGCTAACAGAATCTTCTTCACCTATAATGGACATTCTGGTTCCCCCCAACTACCACATCACTAGACTTGACAGGTCTAGCAAAAAAAAAGGTGGCGGAATCGCATGTATATATAGGAGCAACCTCTGTGTCTTGAAAGTAACCTCCCCTTCCATACTCTCCCCAACCTCCTGTGAATACATCTGCCTCGATATTATCAATGAGGGCAAACCGATATGCTCTCTTCACGGCATTTACCACCCACCCGGCGACAACCTTACCTTCTCCCAACAAATCATGGATATGATCTCAACCAACTCCGGGCGACAACTCACACAAATATACCTTGGTGACTTCAACTTCCACTGGAACGATCATAATAAAAGGTCTGAAGAATTTCCTTAACGCCCTTGACCTCACTCAAATATGCAACAGTCCGACTCACGAGAAAGGCTCTATCCTCGACCTTATCATCTCCAAAGAGGCCTCTATCCAACTCGAATCTATCCAACCCTGTGACTGGTCAGACCATCATATTATCACATTCTTCATCAATGAAAAAGTTAAATTTAACCCTGTTCAATCCTCCAGGCCCAAAGTCTGGAAAAGAGACATGAAAAAACTAAACTCAAACTCTCTAACCCCCAACAGCTGCAACTTGCTACTTTCTCCTACTGGCGTTACGGACGTCCAATCCTTGACTGATCACTATCTCAACACTATGACCTCAATAATTAATGAAGCCGCACCCTTGCAGCTAAAAAAAGCCTCCGCAAAAATTTCCAATCCCTGGTACGACAGGAGTCTCAATGACGATAGACGTGCCATGCGAATGGCAGAACGCACCTGGAGATCAGCTCCCTCTGCACTGAACCTAAAAACCCTGAAGAAAAAAAGAAATGCCTACTTCAGGAAAATAAAACGCTCAAAATCAGACTTTTTCAGCCTTCAGCTCGACCAAGCCAAAAATCGTCCGAGAAAGCTGTTTGAGCTTATCAGGACACAATCCAAGGAACAACCCCAACCTCTCAGCACTATGTGCGAAGCTCCCTCCTGCGAAGACTTCGCCTCTTTCTTTATCAACAAAACCGACAACATAAAGAATGATCTCCTCATTGACGCAAGCCTCTATTCCAAACCTCACTGCATAGCACCCACTAAACCAAAAAAACAATGCCACATGGTCATCCTTTGTCACCTACACGGAAGAAGAAATTGGCAGACTGCTCAGCACTCTGAAACCATCCAATCACCTCACGGACCCCCTTCCTGTTAACGCTGTCAAAGACCTTACCCCGTCGCTCCTTCCACTCTGGACTAAAATCATTAACAGTTCACTTCAACAAGGGACCATTCCCGACTCCCTCAAAGTTGGACAAGTCACACCTTTACTAAAGAAACCTACAGCCGACCCCTCTGACCTAAACAACTACCGTCCCATTACCAATATCCCGACTTTTGCCAAACTGTTGGAAAAATGCGCACAAATACAATTGACTAAACACATTAATCAGTTTGATCTCCTCAACTCTCATCAATCAGGCTTCCGAGCAAATCACAGTACTGAAACTGCTTTGACTCACATAATTGACGACGCCCTTCAAATCCTAGATCAAAACGATACCTGCCTCCTCATCCTCCTTGATCTCTCCTCTGCATTTGACACCGTCAAACATGAGAATTTACTCGAACTATTAAACACAAGAATGGGTCTATCTGGAACTGTGCTCAAGTGGTTCACGTCCTTTCTACACAACAGGTCGCAGAAATTCAAGAGCAACAACTTGATGTCTTCGCCAATGCCTGTATCGCTAGGCGTACCACAAGGATCCTCCCTATCATCAACTTTGTTCAACCTAGTCATGGAACCTCTCACCACCTTGCTACAAGAATCCAATGTACACTTCCACATGTATGCCGATGACACCCAACTTTATCTCAAATTACAATCACCCAAAGACATCATGCTCTTGAATTCAACGATCAAAAGCACCCAATCCTGGCTGGCCGCTAATCATCTCAAACTCAATGCCCTTAAAACAGAGTTCCTTCTGATCTCACCTCCCGCGAAGATCACTACCGCACAAATGTGGCTTAAACACCTAACGGCACTCAATGTTCAACCCACCATCGTGGACTCAGCAAAATCTTTGGGCATAACACTTGACGCCAATCTCAGAATGCAGGAACACATCAACAAAGCAACTAAGGGAGCGAACTACCAAATCAACACCCTAAGGAAACTTAAACCCTTCCTTCAAGCCAAAGACTTCCAAACTGCGGTGCAATCACTAGTCATACCTCGAATAGAATACGGCAGCATCGCCCTCTGCGGTCTCCCCTTAGCTACTACGGCACCCATAAGAGCCTCTCTAAACGCCTCAGCGAGACTCATCACTGAATCAAAAAAACACTAACACATTTCCCTTGACTTCAAATCCCTGAACTGGCTGCCTTTTGAAGCCAGAATACATCTGAAAATCGCTTGCTTGACGCACAAAGCTGTCCACCTGAGCTCACCTAGATACCTCGCTCAGAAGCTGACGATTTCTGGAGGCTCCAGAAATACTAGAGGCACAAACAATCTTTTGCTAAAGCCTAAAAGATTCCGCAAGGAAAAAGCCTATAAACGCTCCTTCTCAGGAATGGCACCCAGGATTTGGAACTCACTCCCTCCTGAAACCAGGCTCATCTCCTCTACCATACTTTTTAAGAAAGAAGTAAAAGCTATCCTCATGGCTAAATGCACTTGAATTACTACTGGGGATTAACTTCAAAAGACTCGATACTGAACTGTACTACTTGTTCGAACCCTTTGCATTTTTGTATGACTTGTGAAATTGACTTACCTGATTGTTTATGATATCACTTAACTGTACTTTTATCACTATTGATGTATCCGTTTATATATGCTCCCCTCCTCTGTAAAGCGCACTGATATCTGCAAAGATCTTGTTCGCGCTATATAAAACTTTCAAAATAAATAAAGAATAAATAAAAGAACAACAGGATGGCAGATGATTTGATCTGTGATGTGAATGAACACAAAATGGCTGTCAACAACTTCCTGTGATGTTTTTCCTGTCTACCATCTCCTGTATGTCATTTCCTGTATGACAGAATGTAAAATATC
Organism: Lissotriton vulgaris; assembly: GCF_964263255.1. Classification (NCBI taxonomy): domain Eukaryota; kingdom Metazoa; phylum Chordata; class Amphibia; order Caudata; family Salamandridae; genus Lissotriton; species Lissotriton vulgaris. The sequence continues at coordinate 358,043,663 of NC_141697.1, read as the reverse complement.
CTTTACAACGCAACCATTATAACATCCTACCTTTACAGCGCAACTGTTGCAACGCAACTGCCTTTACATAGCATGCCATTACAATGCATGCCATTACAACGACTGTCACTACAAAGCATGCGATTACAACGCATACCATTAAAACGCATGCTATTTACAACGCATTATAAGGTAAGTAATGGAGATTTGCTTAATATTATGGTGAGTAGTGGTTTTTTGGGATACATGGGAATAGAAATTTTTACCCCTACACTATCCAACACTTACCCTACTGTTGCACTCACTGGAGTAGGAATAGTAACTTTTACCTCTACACTGTCCAACATTTACCCTACTGTTGCCCTAAAAGTATTATGCATTGTAATGGTATGTATTGTAATGGTATGCACTAGTAAGATAATGCATTGTAATGGTAGTTTTTAAAAATGTGTTGTAATGGCATGCATTGTAAAATCATGCAATGTAATGGTAGTTGCGATGTAAACCCTCTGTTGTAAAAGCAAGTGTTGTTATTGCATGCATTGTGACGTTATATATTCTGAAAGAATGGGTTCCGGTCCATTTTTGCAACCTCCGGCACAAATGCATGCTTCCCATCTGCGGAGCGTACGCCTTGTATGCGGACCCTGCTCTCTGCAACTGGAGAGTAAGTATTCGGGCCGGAAGCTCCAATAACGAACCAGAGCCCATCTTTCATATAGGAAATGACATACAGGAGGTGGTAGACAGGAAATACATCACAGGAAGTTGTTGACAGCCATTTTGTGTTCATTCTGAGTCATCCTCTCTCACAGATCAGATCCTCTGCCATCCTGCTGCTCAGCTCAACCAAATTACCCCCAAAATGGCTAAGGGTTATGAGGAGAAAGCACTCCCTTTCACTGAAAGGGAATTATACATTTTAGCTGAGGGGGGTGTTTACAAATATCCTCGGCTATATGGGGGGCCAGAGGACCAGTTGAATAATGCAGCACGGGCCACATCGTGGGCCAACATTAGAGAGCGCTGCAGTGCTGTGGACATATACACCAGGAATGCCAGGGTATGCCGCACCGCCGGGAGGGCCTAAAATGCTGGGCCTGTCACCAGGCCGAGGAGCTATTTGGCCAGTTTTCCCAGCACAATGTGCATCGTCCCCACCTCTCTCCACTGTACAGGAGGGTCTTGTCTGCAGAATGGCCGACTCTCCATGCTCAGCTGGAGGAGCATGAGCAGCAGAGACCTGGTAAGTGCATTTTATGCTATATGTGTCTGAAAGTATGATGTGAGTAAAAACAGAGCTGTACCATCATGTGTCCCATGCCATTAGGGTGTTACACTCCTGAGGCAAAACAGCCGGGAGATTGCTTGTTTGTTTTAAAATCTTCTTGTGCTTTATTCTGTGTTTTAAACCTCACTTAAACCTCACTTACCTGAAACTGCTCGCCTTTTACAGCGGATTTAGCGCTGTTGATGACCCGGCGCAGGACCCTCTCCCCAGCGCCTCGCCTCGCCCGTAGGCCACGCCCCCTTTCGAGGCCACGCCCACCCAACATTATATAGGGACGCTGACTGAAAGCGCCGCCATTAGGGTGTTACACTCCTGAGGCAAAACAGCCGGGAGATTGCTTGTTTGTTTTAAAATCTTCTTGTGATTTATTGTGTGTTTTAAATTTAGTTGGCACCTACTCGCTAGCGCTCACCTGTAATCCCCAAACAGCTGATCTTGAACGCTGTAAAGGGCAGGAATCGCTTGGACGGCACCATCACTCACCTCGAGGAGCCACGGGACACGCCCACTCCTGGTGACCACGCCCACCCCCCTAACGCCTAGAATCTTCTCCATAAACCATGTGTCAGCACAGGGAGCGCAGCGGACAGGCGCAGCGGGCGCGCCGTCAGCGCGCCGAAGGCGCGCCAAAGGCAAGCCCGTCTGGGCCCGTCCGGGCCCAGCCGGCCCCAGGCCCTGCCACTCTGCCCTTTGTAGCCAGGCACGCCCGAACCTACTCCCGGGAGGAGCTATTAGCCTTAAACACCCATACACATCCCTTGAGCACGCACACCCTGATGAGTGACAACCATCTCGCCAGATGCAACACCTGCATTCCTGTAGATCTGACCCCGGCGCATAAGGGCTTGCACCTAGGCTTACTCAACTGCAGGTCGCTCGTGAAGCACTCACATGAAGTTAATATGCTAATCACAAATCACGCCCTAGACATCTTGTTTCTGACAGAGACCTGGCTCACCCCTAGTAGTGGCCCCGACATAGTCCTGGCACTTCCCCCCGGGTACTTTATGTGCTCACAGAATAGACCAGAAGGCAGAGGAGGTGGACTAGCCATAATCCTTAAGGACGGCCTCTCCTGTAGAACCTCGGACGGCAACATCAAGGGGCACGAAAGTTGTCATTTCACTATTCAAATCTCCCCAGTCACTTCTCTATCAGGATTGCTGGTATATCGTCCACCGGGCAGCCTAGGAGACTTTCCAAATAAAATAATTGATCAGATCTCTATTAAGTGTACGTCCTCCACCAATTACATACTATTGGGAGACCTTAACATACACTTCCTGGACCCAGGCAATAAGCAGGCCAGTGAATTACTTCAGGACCTCACTTCTATTGGCCTTGACTTAAAGAATCCACAGATCACCCATGAAAAAGGGCAATTGCTTGACCCCTTCTTTTCAAACTTTTCTAGCTTGACAACTCTTGATCACATCGCCCTCCCCTGGACGGACCACTTTTTAGTTCCCCTCGTGTGGGACTTCGACACTCCGTCCCCTCAACCCCCCAAAGTTAAAACTCACACCAGGCGATGGCAGAAACTAGAACCAGACACATGGGCAGCCAAACTAAGGGAATACGTCCCCCTCCCATCCTTAGACCCCATAACTGGGGACATAGAGTTTAACACCTGGATCACCCAATCTCTAGATTCCGTCCTGCCTAAAACCCACTCGCTAAAACATACCAAGAGAGTTAACCCCTCACCCTGGTACACCCCTGAACTCAACACTTTGCGCAAAATGTGTAAAAGGAATGAACGTCTGTGGAGGAAAAGTAAAACAGAGGAAAATAAAGAAACATTTCGCACCTCCATAAAATCTTATAAAAAGGAGCTACGCAACACCAAAATTCGCTTCTACGAGAGCAGAATTAAAAATGCTGCCTGCTCGGCCCACGAAACCTATTCTGTTCTCAAAGAACTCCTCCATGCCCCTGACCCCCCACTCAAAGCCCTCGATCCCAAGGAGGCAGAAAGTAAATGCAGTAACTTAGCCACATTCTTTGACGAGAAGATACAAAAAATCCTTCTGGACATACCCCCTCTTGAACCGGCCCACACGGATCGGAATCTCACCATCACTATCACCAATCCCATCCCTCCGGCCAATAACCCTCAACCCTCTCTAAACGCCTTCGGCCCAGTGACAATGGAGGAGGTAGAGGCAACGATGGCCTCAATCAAAAGTGGCTCTCCCCTCGACCCTGCACCCCTCCGCTTCCTGAAAAAAGTGTCCAGGACCATCATCCCCCCCCCTCACGGCTCTAATTAACTCCTCCTTTTCGGAAGGTATAGTCCCCCCCGGCTGGAAAGCGGCAGCTGTTAAAGGCCTCCTAAAAAAACCCTCCTTAGACCCGAAGGACCTTTCCAACTACAGGCCCATCTCCCTTCTCCCAGGAAACAGCAAGATCACAGAGAAGTTGGTGAACAAACAACTGTCACTCTTCCTAGAAAACAACAACCTATTGGGGGTCTCCCAGACAGGGTTCCGTCCAGGTCAGGGCACTGACATCGTCCTCCTGGCGGCAGTAGAGAAGGCCAGAAGCATTCTGGACACGGGAGGATCAGTGGCAGTGATCCTCCTGGACCTCAGTGCGGCCTTCGACACTGTAGACCATCCCACCCTAGTCCAACGACTGGGAGAAATTGGAATAAAGGGTATGGCCCTGAAATGGCTAAAATCCTTCTTAGCAGGACGATCCTTCCAGGTTTGGGAGAACGACAGCCACTCACCTATCATCCCCCTCCGATGTGGAGTACCGCAGGGCTCATCCTTGAGCCCTACGTTATTCAACGTATACATGGCTCCATTGGAGAAGAGGATCACCCCGTTCGGCGTGTCCTTAATTAACTACGCCGACGACACCCAGTTGGTTGTCACCCTCACCCATCCCCATCATGCCCCTTCTGACCTTCACAGCTGTCTCTCGGAAGTCCATCGATGGATGAATCTTTCATCGTTAAAACTGAACGGATCAAAGACCGAGATACTACTGTTAGGTCACACGGGCCCCGCCCTTCCACCTCATCTCTGGCCCAGCTGCCTGGGCGACCCTCCCGCACCTAAGGACGAGGTTAAAAGCCTAGGTGTGTGGATTGATAAGGACACGACCTTCAAAACCCAGGCAAATAAAACAGCAGGGACATGCTTTGGTCTCCTCCTGCCCTGCAGGAAGATCTTCCCTCTGCTCCCAGCCACCGCAAGGAAGCTCCTTATACAGGGCCTAATCCTAGCGAGATTAGACTACTGTAACGCCATCTACCTGGGAGCTCCTGAAGCCTCCCTTAATGCGCTGCAGAAAGTCCAAAACGCTGCCGCCCGCCTTCTCACGGGCACACCTTCAAGATCCTCCGCCAAGCCAGCTCTCAGGTCTCTGCACTGGCTGCCAATCAGAGAAAGAGTCATCTTTAAGGCCCTCTGCCTGGCCCATAAGACCCTCAACAATAACGGCCCCCCCCTTCTCAAAGAAATCTTAATCCCCTACAAAGTGAAAAGAGACCTCCGGTCCAATGGAGAAAATCTTATTTCAGTTCCCAGAGTTAAAAAAGCCAAAACCGGTGGCCGCCGTTTTTCGGTCCGTACGGCCAAACACTGGAACTGTTTACCACGAAGTCTGAGGACAGAATCAAACCATCTTCGGTTCAGGAAATCCTTAAAGACCCTCCTTTTCCCCCAAACATAACTTCAGTCAGATGGCCGGAAGCCTCAGGAGAAACAGCTCAGCGCTGGGATGCTCATCAAATTACTACGCGCTTTATAAAACCCTTAAATAAATAAATAAATAAATGCCTTCATCGACCTATGCTGTGTCTATGCAGCAGTCATCATGAGGCAAACGGCTTACTGTAGCACATTGACTGTACAGGGCAGAGTGCATTCTGAGAGTGATAGTTTTATTATAACAACTGGGGAATTGAGCCACACGCGCATTTGTACACAAACTTGCACTGCCAGCACTACTAACAGTGAACCAAGGGCATCATAACTGATGTGTGCATTGGATAAGCATGGGCGAATTTTGCGGATCTCGCGTTCGCGAATTTTGCGGATTTGCGAACTCGCAATCCGCAAAATCCGCGAATTCCCGCGAATTTGCGGATTTTTTTTTTGTGTGTTCGCAATTGTTTCTGCCAGTTCGCGAGGATTTGGTACTAGTTCGCAATTGCGAACTTACTTGTCGGCTCGCAACGGTCGCGACTATGTTGTTTCTACGTCTGGTTCATCATCACAGCCTCCCAGCACCCTCTGTTTCACCACTGGCACCCTCTCTTTGACTCATGCCACCCTCTGTTACATCAATGCCACCCTCTGGTTCATCATCACTGTAGAAGATGGGGGGGAAAAGCAAGCCCACCTGCCCTGCTTGAACTGACATGAATTAATTTGGGGTTAGTTTATTAACAACACCTGCCCTGCCCCAACTGACAATAATGAATTAGGGGCTAATTAATGTGTCACTGAAAGAATTTCAAGTTCCAGCCTGGCACCTGCTTGTCTACTCCTTTAGCTGTAAATCAGGACCTTTGTGGCATACAGTTAAGGTCAGAGCAGGGTCACACAATAGTTGCAAGCAGGCAACCGAATTCTGGAGGGCCCCCTCAGGAAGCACTACAAAGAATCGTTACAAATCATGAGGTTGACCTTTTGCACCTGCTCATTGCTTTTGCTTTTGCTGAAATCGTTTTTCGGTTTTTTCGCGCTATTCGCGGGGCGCGGCGTCGTGCGAAACCGACCGCAGAAGCCGCCAATTCGTGCGAATGAGCATTTTATTTTTTTGCGGCTTGTTGTTTCGCGAGTTTTTTTGCAGTATTCGCGAGCCGCTTGCAGCGCAACACGCGAATTTACCCCAAGGTCGAGTACGGGCGCGGCCATTTTGTTTGCGTGACGTATTTCCGTTTCCGCCCGCTATGTATAATCTCGCGCAGTAAGCGCATTGCGAGTAGAGGTTCGCACGAGATCGCGCGGGAAATCTAGAGGTTCGCACGAGATCGCGAGGAAAATCTCGCGCAAACTTACTTTAGCGCTCGTGAACGGGCGCCGGCCATCTTGTTTTTCATTCATTTCCTGTGTCTGGGCATGGTGTTTAATCCTCTTGGTATCTTTGCCATCCTTTGCTTGTTTTCAGTTTTTTTTTACGATTTTGCTTCTTATCTATCCCTCTCTTTTCCTAGCTGTATATTTTTGTCTTTTCTGCTATTTTTCTTTACTTTTAAACTACTTTTTTAAACTCTTTTCTTTTCTTCTTCCCTATCCTATTCTTTCTTAATTTTCTACTTCTTCCTACCTTACCTGCCCAGACCATGGTCAAGCCAGGCGCCGTGAAGCTGCCCAGGCACTTGAGGGCCGCAGCGGCGGCGGGGAGTAGTGCTGGACCCAGTGCCAGGACAGCATGCGGGAGATTGAGGGGGGAGCAGGTGACGCGATGGGAGATATTCAGCCCGGAGGAAGTGGGCGCGCTGGTCTACTTCGTCCAGCGCCGCCTGCCCAGGACCATCGCGGGAGGCGGCAGGATCGCGGCCGGCGGCTACAACATGCGGGAGCGCCGGAAGCGGTGGGAGAAGGTGTGCTGGGCCATATCCCACCTCTACGGGGTCCAGCGCACCTACAGCCAGGTCACCCATCGCTGGACGGACCTCCTGGACCGCGAGCGCGACCTGCTGGACCAGCTCGGCTTGGAGATCCCCGGGCTTGGTGAGTAGTAGTAGCCATTTAATCACTCACTACTATGATGTTTTCTCCTGCTCTGTGTTGTATTGCAAATATTTGTTTTTTACATGGAGCAAGCCAATAATGCAGCTGATGACGATTACATTGTAGTTAAATTATATTTCAAAATCTTCTGTGCATTTCAGGTGCACTGCTCTCCTTCTCAGTGGCGTTGCTACTATGCTTATTTGTTTTCTATTTCGTGGTCTCATTGGCCTGAGTAACTATTATGTATGAGTGTACTTTACAGAACTGCGTAATGCTAGACACTAGGGGGCAGATTACATTTACAAGCCCCTTGCGCCACGTTTACGTTGCCTTGCGTGACGCAACAGCGGCGTAAACGTGCCGCATCCCTGCGAGTCATTTACAGCATGACGCATCTAGGGAGATGCGTCACGTTATAAAGCCATGGGCCTGCACCACAATGGGTGCGTTCCTAGTACGCAGGGTGGGCGGTCCGGCGGCTGTGCGCCTCGCAAAATTGCCTGCGTGAAATCTACAAGATTTAACGCAGGCACTTCTGCGACGCTGCTACGTCAATTCAATTCCTTATGTCTGCTCGAAGCAGGCTAAAGGACTGACACAGCATGTTAAGTATTGGGTGGCCCTGAGCATTACTGGAGTTGCATTGCGTTGGCGACGTGACTCCAGCGATGCGCCGCTCTTACGTGACGAGATGCGTCACGCAAGTGCCTACCCTTGCGCCAGGGCGCGCCGCATTGTAAATGAGGCGCATCTGCCGTGTCGCAAGGGTAGTTTTGCGTGACGCATTTGATCTGGCGCATCTCTGGAGATGCGCCAGAACGCGTAAGTAAGTATGCCCCTAAGGGGCAGAATTGCAATTACCGTCGCATCCCTGCAAAGTAGCAGGGATGCGCCATTAATTGTGCGGCCCGCTACCACCACCAAACATGGTGCGCCGTATTTGCAATGCGGCGCACCATGGGCCCAAAACGTCACCGAAGCTTTACTGCTGGAGTTGCGTCACAACGATGGCGCAGCTCCAGCAATGCTCTGGGGTACCCTATCTCCCCAATGCTGGGTCAAGCCGTACGTCTGCTTCAAGCAGGTGCAGGGTTTGTGTGACGCATCATTGTCCTAAAGGTCACTGATTGAAATTTTGTAGATTTCCCTCAGCCACTATTAGGATGTGTTCCAGCGCAGGAATGCCCTCCCTTGCGCCGGAACGCCCCCTGATGGCGCAGGGCTTTATAACGGGATGCATCTCCCAAATGCGTCACGTTGTTATAATATTATACGCCGCACCATGGCGCCCTTTTTTGTTTAGCTGCTGCGTCACAAAAGTCACGCAAGAACGGCGCAAAAGAGCCGCAAGGGGCTTAAATCTGCCCCTTCCTTTGTACCCCTGACAATAAGAAAAATAGTGGCGGTGGATTGATAGTTTGACTATTTAAATGACTGGTAATGTAGCAGGCAACTGTTAGTGTTGTCACTGATCTGACTGAAATCACAATGGAGTTTGTCTGTCACTTTGCGTCTTGCCTGCGGACTGCTGCCTGCCAGTCCTAGGTGAACGTTTCAGTACTTTGTTTAGTGAGTTACGTGACTTTCGAAGTCACAGGTCCGCAAATAAACGAAAACTAACCCTAATCAATATAATTTCGCGGAAATATTTTGTTATTGTTCTTTTGAAATGTTTGATTTGGTTGACATTGACAAGCAACAATCATCCATGTTTTCTGTTCTTTCTTTCATGTTGTACGTCAGCTCCCCCCAGGGGCGAGAGGAGGACACAGGAGCAGCAGGCGGCGGATGCTGTTCAACAGGGCCAGGATCGGGCAGGCGAGGGCCCCTCTGCTGGCCCCAGTAAGTTTTCCTTTTAGACTAGTACCTATTTTTCCTAGCGTTCCTCATTTGACTTTTTTCAAAATTGTCTTTGCTCTTCTTGTAGACTGTATCTAAATTCTTATCCTGCCTCTACTATGACTCCCTGTGGTATTACTAGATTATTCTTATTAGTCTGTCTGTGTAGCTAACTAAGATTGCACGGTTGGCGAAACTCCCATGATTCTAGTCAGCAATAGCTCTATCAACTTAGTGCAGTCCTCTGGGATTGTCCATAATGTCTTTTGAAGTGTTCTATCTGGACTCATGCTTGCAAAAATTGCAAAACCTTTCGCTCAGTCACTCTAGTCTGGACCAAAAAACACAGATTGTATTTAAGTTTAAAAGCTTTATTAAAAGTAAACACATTTATTAAAATGAAGTCATAATAAAACTAAACGTTTAACTGATAATGGAAAAGTGGTTAGTGCTGACGATTAATTGAAGACATTTCTTGTGGTCGAGCCGAGCTCTCACCTCGTTTCAACTTGATCTTGTTGTTAGAAGTCCATCTTCTGTCTGTGTGGAGAAAAATGGTGCGTGTTAAAAAAACAGCCTTCATCAGTTGTGCCAAAAAGTGCAGCAAGACAACCTTCCCTGGAAAAAGGGACATTTTTTTTAACTTTAACGTAGACAGTCACAAATTACATTGTTTTCACATGTCTTCATTCCTAGACCAAAGACTAGTGAGTGCTTTATTCTAACATTCTTAAATGTACTTTGTAGGTGGAACATCTGGTGGCGGGGCCAGTGTGGAGGTGGTGGTGCTCGACACGGAGGCGGAGGGCGATTCTTCAGGGGAGGAGGCGGCGGCTGTGAGAGTTGAGACGGTGGTGGTGGCGGCCAGAGGTAAGCTCTTATATATTCCTTACTTATTGAGATTGAAGACTAGCTGGGAAGGCAAGAATATGAGATGCATGGCTGGGTGAATGATGAAGCAATGATGGGTGGAAGGACAACAGCCTGGGTGGGTGACACAGAAACTGTATGTGTCCATATACCTGGATAATGCTACAATCTGACTCTTAGATAGCATATGTGTATCTAGAGCAGGGGTACTCATAGTACGGCCCGCGGGCCGGTGGTGGCCCGGCAAGCCTTCCTTGGCGGTGCGCCGACCTTGCAGACAATCACTGCTCCCCCGGCCCCCACAGAGCAGAGGCTTTTTTGTATTTCACCTGTTAGCGCCCCTGCATCTCCACTCTGACAATCACTGCTCCCCCGGCCCCCACAGAGCAGAGTGGAGATGCAAGGCCACAAGGAGGTGAAATAGAACAAAGCCTCTGCTCTGTGGGGCCGGGCAAGCAGTGATTGTCAGGGTGGAGAAGCAGGGGCGCTACAACAAACAAAGCCTCAATAATATGTTAATGGTCTTTTAAAGACCTGTTAAGTACTTTGGTGTTGTTGTCTGTGTGTGCGCGTTGAGGAAGCGGTCTCAACCCGGGCTGAAGGCTGACACAGATAGACACACACACAGTGACATGACAGAGGGGGAGGGAGAGGGAGGGCAGGAGGGAGAGAGAGATGGAGAGGGAGGGCAGGAGGGAGAGCAGGAGGGAGAGAGATGTATGTAAATGCTGGGTCTGGTGGCTCAGTGGATGAGGGCATCTGCTGCAGGGACCTGTGTGCAACCTCATGGTCACAAGTTATCGTTTTGCTTTAGCCCCGCCCCCTCTGACTCCGCCCCCACCAGTGCGGCCCTCGGCCCCAAACTACACTGTAAATGTAGCCCCTGAGAGAAAGTTTGTGAGTAACCATGATCTAGAGAGAGTAGACGGTCAGTGGATGAACTAAGTGTAACTTTGAAGAGCATGTAACACTGCACCCGCACGTCCATTCCAGTGTAGGAAAGGCAAGGAAAAGAACTTTTAATTTTGTCCAAATACTACCATCAATAGTAGCAGTAGTTTGTATTGCAAGCACTGCTTAGATCCGGTTATTACGGTGGCCACTCCCTACCTCTCTTAATAAGTTTAGTAGTACTCAGTCATTCATGTGTGGATGTATCGCTGGTCACTCAATAAAAAGCAAAGCACCTAAAGTCATCCCATATATAAGCAAAAACATCCCATGTGAAGTGATAGATAATCAGATTATTTATCTTCTTCAATTTTCCATTTCTAGTACTCATTTCCACTGTAGGGTGAAAGTTAAATTAATTAAGCAGTAGCCCTTGAGTTGTAACAGAGTATTCTCAGTGCCACCCGTAATAGAAAAGTAAGAGCTTCACCACCTGCATGTACTGGACGGGTACAGTAACGCAACGCAAGTCTAGGTCACTCCTCATGGCGTGCGTCTCTTTTTCTCGGGTGCAAGTTTACTGCGCTGCCAATATGCCGGCTTGCAGAAGATAACGTACCAATTTTCCAAAACAAGAGACAAGAAGAAGAATAAGACTGGTGTACTTTCATAGTCGACTCCAATGGAAGTCCATAGTGCTCGTAGAATTTGTTCCTTAAACTCCCACTAATGTTAGAGCAAGGATGAAGAAGTGTGAGGTTAGATAGATACTGGCCTCAATAGTTATGTAATGCGTTTGCAAGTTGCCTGTTGTAGTGCAACACAAATTTCTGCTGAATGATTGAGTTAATCTTAAAGAGCATTGGTTACAGACTATGTCTTTCTTTCTTCATATAGGTTCTCCTTCCAAACGAACAAGGAGGCAGGAGCTGGCTAGAGCGGCCCGGCAACGGCGGATCGATGCCACTGTGGCCGAATATCGGCGGCTGGTGGCCCTGGAGGACGAAGAAAGTGTGCAGTCGACCACAACAACTACGTCGTCTGCATCGGCCTCCGTTCCCCCACGGGCTGCCAGTGCCACCCAGCACAGTGGTCCACCCAGACTGAGCCGGGCTGCCAAAGCCAAACGCCACCGCCGAGTAGCAAGGACAACAGCTACAGCTTCCTCTCACAGCCGTTGCACCTACAAGGCATTGAAGGCACGCCTGCGCCGCAGTACCCTGATGGTGTCCCGCCTCCAGCAGGAGCTCCACAACTTTTCCAACCAGTTGGAGGGGCTCCGCGTAGAGCACGCCTTGCTCCGCCAGGAGCATGATGCCCTGGCCCAAAAAGTTGACAGCATCCACCCATAGTGTCCCTTGCCCCTTTTTTAGAGACTTTTGGGGGGTGGGAATTGGGAGTTGGGTTTTTGGGGACTTTTGAAGGACAATCGTTGGGGTTAGGGAGGGTCTTGCGGGAGATTATTTTGTTAGGGATATAAATATACTTTTTCAAACTTTATCTGAGCATACCCGTTTCTTACTGCTTGCCTGGCGGGTGGGGGTTTAACAGTGACTTTGTTTTCCTGAAAGTTTAGTTCCATTTTCTTCCTTTAAGTGTAAATGCCCAAATGGTTTCAACACTAAGTGCCTCTTACAGACTAAGTGAAGTGAATCCAAGAGTCCTAGGACTTTAGTAGTACTACCTTCAGTCTCTCGTCTCTCGTACTAATACTCCATTATACCCCCAAACCACCAAACGCTTATCTTACCTGTAATTTGTGTTTGAAAGTAGGGCTAGACCCAGGGCTGGCTCCACGGGAAACAGCGAATAAGGTTGGCAATCTTGGTCGGATAAAATTTCCTCATAGCGGTGGTACTAGTGGTGTGACACAGTGGCAGTTGCATGCCTATGAAAAAAAAGAAAATGAAATCTGGTTTGTCCTCCTGAGCAATTCAACGGTACAACTGAGAATATAGCAGGTGACAGAAGTACAGTAGAACAGTGCCACATTGTAGCCTAACAAATGGTAATGTATAACTACTAATTCGGTTGAAGTTCTTTCACATTAGCAATGGTTCTTTGTCAAGCAGAGTAAGAATATATCCTCGGATTTCTTCACCAGCCTGTTGCTATCACCTTATCCTCCCCAGCAAGTGTGTGGATTTATTGCTGTAATTTAGTCACACATCAATCAAAACCACACAGCCCGGGGGAAGAGGGTTAGGGTTTGAAAAATGGATGGGTACGGGGGTTTTTGGGAAAGGTTTTGGGAGACAAGAAAAAATAGCACAGCATAGACAAAGAATTGTGAACATAAACAAATCTTTGGGTACAAACCTATCCATCAATCTTTGAAAGTGCATGCACTACTGCATGCATGTCAGTGAAAAGTAAGTAGTACATTCGACAACTGTGGAAGAAAGAATGCGACAGTACAGGGCCTGTGTGGAATTATTGATAACGATATTCAACATAAGGTCTCTGTAGCCAGATACCCGAGAGCCTTGCTGGTCACTATAAATCCATTCACAACAACACTCAGTGGGGTTGGTCTGGAAGGTATAGTAGATAGAAAAGGAGAAATTGCTTTTTTTCTAGGTGTCCCCTCACTCACCAGGGTTGCCCCTTGGTGACATGCTTCATCATTGGGGCCATCCCAGTCCTCTACGGCCTGGGGCGTGCTGCGACTTGCGAATTACGTAGGAATACTTACAAATGACTATGTGTGGTGCAGATGTGATAGTGGAGTGGACTAAGTGATGTGTTAAGGGATCAATTTAGAAGCAGAGAGAGATCCAAGAAATGCAGTCACAGTCAGAGAAAAAGGCAAGGGATACTGTATCTATGTGGTTGTAGTGGTCCTGTTGGAAGTGGTAAGTCAGTTGCCTGCAGAAAAAAAATCCTCCTATTAGCGGCACTCCTCCATTGCAGCCGACGCTTTGTCCATCGATGTTGGTCACCAGAAGACACCCTGTAAAAAAAAGCACAGCATAGACAAACAATTGAACATAAACAAATCTTTGGGTACAAACCTATCCATCAATCTTTGAAAGTGCATGCACTACTGCATGCATGTCAGTGAAAAGTAAGTAGTACATTCGACAACTGTGGAAGAAAGAATGCGACAGTACAGGGCCTGTGTGGAATTATTGATAACGATATTCAACATAAGGTCTCTGTAGCCAGATACCCGAGAGCCTTGCTGGTCACTATAAATCCATTCACAACAACACTCAGTGGGGTTGGTCTGCAAGGTATAGTAGATAGAAAAGGAGAAATTGCTTTTTTTCTAGGTGTCCCCTCACTCACCAGGGTTGCCCCTTGGTGACATGCTTCATCATTGGGGCCATCCCAGTCCTCTACGGCCTGGGGCGTGCTGCGACTTGCGAATTACGTAGGAGCACTTACAAATGACTATGTGTGGTGCAGATGTGATAGTGGAGTGGACTAAGTGATGTGTTAAGGGATCAATTTAGAAGCAGAGAGAGATCCAAGAAATGCAGTCACAGTCAGTGAAAAAGGCAAGGGATACTGTATCTATGTGGTTGTTGTGGTCCTGTTGGAAGTGGTAAGTCAGTTGCCTGCAGAAAAAAAATCCTCCTATTAGCGGCACTCCTCCATTGCAGCCGATGCTTCGTCCATCGATGTTGGTCACCAGAAGACACCCTGTAAAAAAAAGCACAGCATAGACAAACAATTGAACATAAACAAATCTTTGGGTACAAACCTATCCATCAATCTTTGAAAGTGCATGCACTACTGCATGCATGTCAGTGAAAAGTAAGTAGTACATTCGACAACTGTGGAAGAAAGAATGCGACAGTACAGGGCCTGTGTGGAATTATTGATAACGATATTCAACATAAGGTCTCTGTAGCCAGATACCCGAGAGCCTTGCTGGTCACTATAAATCCATTCACAACAACACTCAGTGGGGTTGGTCTGGAAGGTATAGTAGATAGAAAAGGAAAAATTGCTTTTTTTTTAGGTGTCCCCTCACTCACCAGGGTTGCCCCTTGGTGACATGCTTCATCATTGGGGCCATCCCAGTCCTCTACGGCCTGGGGCGTGCTGCGACTTGCGAATTACGTAGGAGCACTTACAAATGACTATGTGTGGTGCAGATGTGATAGTGGAGTGGACTAAGTGATGTGTTAAGGGATCAATTTAGAAGCAGAGAGAGATCCAAGAAATGCAGTCACAGTCAGAGGAAAAGGCAAGGGATACTGTATCTATGTGGTTGTAGTTGTCCTGTTGGAAGTGGTAAGTAAGTTGCCTGCAGAAAAAAAATCCTCTTATTAGCGGCACTCCTCCATTGCAGCCGACGCTTCGTCCATCGATGTTGGTCACCAGAAGACACCCTGTCCACTGCCTGCCTGATGCTGAATTGTGGCTCGCTACTGTGAAGCCTGACTCCATCCTTTTTTCCCCATTACAGAGACTGAAACCCGGCCTGTAATTGTTCAACGAAAAACAGGAAGTGATATAATATTACAACACCACTGATAAATAAATATAAGGTATGTAGGCTGTGGAGTGCAAAAAGTCACAATTTGATTTTCCTAGTAGACAGTACAATATTTTTGAAAGTGTGTACTCTGTCTGAGTCACCTTTTGAAGGATAAATAAGTATGGGCAAATTAATGTAGCGGATCTTTACCCTCAAGCTAGGTGTACTGTAAAGTGTTTTTTAGAACAAAATTAGATCTTCCTAGCAGTGCTCCCACCCAGACCCTTACTAAAGCCAGTCGCAAAAATGTAGAAGACCCCCAATCAAATCTCAAAAAACGAGGCCTAGCAGAAAACTGGTGACAAAACTTACTTTGAAAGTAACAGTAGGCCGAAGTACCCCCTTCCTAATTACCCCTTGCCCACCGTGGATTGCATTCAAACCACTTGCAAGCAACCAAGCAAAAGTAGCCATAGCCAGCATCGCTCCAAGACTCGAAATCCCCCCCACTCAAACACATGCAATAGAAATACTGCTAACCCTAACGAACCCTAAGTTAACCCCTTAAGTGCTGCCTCGGTGCATTGGCCGACGGCAGCACTACCTCCCCAGTGCTGCGCACGACCATTGAACGTCCATTCAGCACTAGTTCTAATGGACAGCGCAGCACTGGGGAGGAATGTTTAATAGCAGCTATGGGGTTAAGAATAGTGGCAAAGGCTTTCTTTAACTTTGCCAAATCCCCCCTTTCCCACCATGGATTTTCTTCAAATGACTTGCAACCAAAATTACACATTCTCACGAGTGCTCTAAGACCCCAGAACTCAGTTGCAAAAATCTAGAACACCCCGAAACACATGCAATCCTGCTGCTAGGGCTAACCCTAACGAACCCTAAGTTACAAAAAGTGCCAAAAGGCTTTTCCGCCTGGATTTTGTCCCAACCACTTCTACCCGGTATTAGACCTTCCCAGGAATGCCCCAAGACCCGCCAACCCACCCGCCAAGAAGCATAACACCCCCAAACAGGCCAAAAGCAAAATCTCATACTTGCAATATTTCTCGGCCTTCGGTCCAAACGCGCTGCGTAGCTAGGCCATAAGTCGGGGTTGCCACGACGGATTTCCTGAAAAGCAAATGCAATCAAGATTAGAGTGTCCCAGCAGTGCTCCCAGACCACAAAACTCACCCGCAAACACCAGGAAGCCCCCCTAAGAGCACCTCAAAGGCAAGCAAGTCATCAAAAACACAAATAATTTTCCGCCTGGGATTTGGTCCAAAACACTTTTATCCGGTATTAGAGCTTCCCAGCAATGGCCCCAGAGCCGTCAACTCACCTGCAAAGAGGTACAACAACACCCCCACAAGTGCTGAGTCTTTCTTCATTGGGCGTAAACCAGCCCTCTGGTTTGATGGAAATAGGAGTCTGGAGGAGGAGGATAGAGGAGCATGTTCTTCTGAAATTGTGAACCTGAGGAATGCAGACTGCGGCAACTTCAAATCAATTAGCAAACCAGTGAAGACAGTTCTGCTGATGGGCTTGATTTTGTGATTATCTGATTAAAGTTTGTAATATATTAACTGTGCACAACAAAGGAAGACAGACAGACAGGAATAAAAGTGAATAGGGACGAAAAAGAAAGTTATTGATTCGTTGTCTCATTTTCAGGGCTCGGTATCACGGTCCAGGAATAAGAATAAGGCTTCGTCATCATACTCTGCGAATTCAGGCAGGGTGAGCTCAGTGTCACCTGACAGAGTAGAAATTCCCTCATCTATGTTGCTGGCCACCTCCTCTTCATCCGGCACGCTTTCTCGTACTCTGAAATCTGGTGGTATGAGGTGCTGATTCATCTTGATCATTGTTAACCTCTCCACATTTTTGGGCGAGAGGCGGCTCCGTTTGGGAGTTACAATGCCACCAGCAGCACTGAAAACCCGTTCAGAAGACATTTTTGCGAGTGGGCAAGACAAGTAGTTTAAAGCCAGGTTGGTGAGCTGTGGCCACAATTCTTTTTTCCCATGCCAATACGCCAATGGGTCAGAATTAACATAGACCTCTGTTGAGTCATTCAGATAGTCCTTCACCATCGACTCAAGGTCCTCTTCCAAGGTTCCTCCCCTTTGCTTAGCTCTTGCTGTGCCTCTGACCTTTTGAGAACCAAACCCACGCAAAGCTAGCCAATCCTCTTCAGCCTCCAATGTTCCTGTTGTGTCTCGTGCAGATGATCCGGTTGCCGGTGTCTTTAACGGCTGAGAGGTCACTTGTGCCACAGCCACAGGTGCAGAAGTGGATTGTTTTGACTGGGGATGGCCTGCTGATGTACTGCCATTTCCTTCAATTTTCAGCCGTTCTGTTTCAAACTTCTTGGCTGACAAGGCTAGCCAACGTTTGTACTTTGGAACATGTTCATCATCAAAAGGAAAGAATGCTTGGCCTGCCAGCGCCTTTTTGTAGCGTGGATCCAGAATAGTAGCACAAATGTAATGCTGTTCTGAGTGGATCTTTTTAAGACGTTTATCACCTTGTAGGAGCTCTAATAATTGCTCAGCCAGAAGCAAAGAGTCTTGGTTTTTGTCATCTTTTTCAAACACAGAACACACCTCCTTCAGTTGGTCCTCCAGCATGTACAACAATGGGATAGCTTTTCCCAAATTAGAGTCCTCCTTGCTGACTGCACGCGTGAAGAACTCAAAAGGACGAAGCATGCGTGTCAGGCCTTGAACTATGTTCCATTGCGGCCCACCCATCCTCAGCTCCTCTGTACCCTCTGTAAGGAAATATTGATCGAGTTCCATATACTGCTCATACAGACGCTCAAGCATGTAGAAGGTTGAGTTCCAACGTGTTACCACCTCCTGGATGAGTGCTTTCACTGGCATTTTACGTTGATATAGCAGGCTCCTCAGCTGCTTCCGGGCCTTAAAAGAATGGCTGAAATGCTTGCTCATTTTTCGGCAGGTGTCCAATACACTGTACGCTGCACTGGCTTTATTAGCCAAGAATTTTTGGACAACCAGGTTTATACAGTGCGCCAAACACGGCACTCTGAAATAGTAACCGTCCCTCATGGCCTTAACTATATTGGCGCCATTGTCCGTGGAAACATAACCAACCTGGCGTTTTAGTGGGGACAGCCAGTTAAGGACCTTTGTGTTAAAGACATCCAAAATGTTTTCTGCTGTGTGACGTTTCTCCAAACCAAACATGGCTAGTGTTGCATGTTTCCGAGCAGCTTTAAAAACAATGTCCGTGTCAACACCTGCGTTTAGCTTTGCTTTAGCCCCTGAAAAAGAGACCCAGTGTGCAGTGATGCACATGTAATCAGCGCCTGCGCCACTGGTCCACATGTCTGTTGTCAGATGTATAGTGTGAACAGCACTCTTCTGCAAAGCTGCCCCAATCACCTTCAGAACATCTTCATGTAGTGCTGGAACCGCAACTCGGGCAAAATAGAACCGGCTAGGAACCTTCCATTTAGGGCAGAGCGCTGCCACTAATTCTAGAAAACCAACCCCTTCTACAAAAGAAAAAGGGAGAAGGTCCAGAGCTAGCATTTTAGCCAGCTTAGTGTTATACAGACGCGTCATTGGGTGGTTGCGTTCATATTGCGCTTCTGTAAACAACATCTTTTTAATGTTGCCCTGGACCAAGGATTTACGGGATGATGATGATCTCTTCGACCCAGTTACGCTCGCTGATGTACTTTTCCGCATTGATGTCTCACTCTCTCCCACACTCTTAGTGTGGCTCACATGGGGTGTGCTGCTGACAGGGGTACTGGGTGTAAGTGAAGTGTTTGAATCGTCTTCTTCCTCCTCGTCATCATCAGATGAAAAATCAACGTTTTCATTACGTGCAATTCTGGCTTGCATAAACGCCTCTAGGTGCGGAAGCCATTGGACAGGGTGCGCTCTCTTAAGATGACCTCTCTGGCCTCCGGTACCATAGTTAGAACCAAGCTTACCACGACCAACTCGAACCTTACAAAGGCTCCAAATGGCTACGTTTTCCATTTTTGGGCAAACACTAAAGAAGTCCCAAACTGGAGACTTGAAATGTCTTTGGGGGCCGGAGGAGGCGGCAATACTGGTGGTGGTGGTCCTGCTGCTAATGCCAGATGAAGTGGAGGATGTGGATTGCCGAACTTCAGTACGTTTTGCACTTTCACCACCACGAATTGAGGTCGAGGACGAGGTGGGTACCTTCTTGCGAGGAAGAAATATGGAAGCGGTAGGTTTTGGTGTACTACTTAACTCCAAATTTAATGATTCCATTTCCATTGCCTCCTCGCCGACATCATCATCACGCTCAGCAGCTTCTCGGGATAGGGTCAAAATGTCTCTTTGCTGCATGCCCGGTGGGGCTGCAGTGACCTTTGTGATGACTGGCTCGTCGTCATCGTGAGAGGCTTCATCACCAGCAGTATCTGTCACTTCTTGTTGAGCCTCATCACACTCCATAGGTTTGAGTTTTTGGACGACCTTCCTTTTACGCTTAGGTACCTGTGTCAGATCATGGTGTGCCTCACTGTCAGACCGCAGTTGTGGTTCCCAAGACAGATCACTTGCATCAGAACGAGGTGGGCTTGAAGAAGATGTAGACACCCCCTTGATCTTTTCCTTGCTAGGGATGTGGAAGACAATGAATGATCATCAGGAGGAGTGGCTTCCAATGATACCTCGGCTTCATTGTCGATTTCCTGATGTGCCCCTACTTCGGGAGGAACAACTATTGTGGGCACTTGTGAACCTCCATGCACCTTTGCTTGCGCATCTCCTTTTGCTGCCTCTCCTTCCACATGTACTTGGGCGTGTACTTGCACATGGTGTTGTTGTTGCGGCTGTGGTTGTTCAACACTTGTCAGATGAGTTACAACAACCTGTGTTGATTCAGGGACATTGCTGCTACTTTCTTGCGATGAGCCAACATCACTGGTCGATGGTGATTGGAGAAGTACACTGACTGCCTCTGAAGCACTCAAGGGCTTTGACTTAAGTTGGCGTGGTGGTGGAGGCACTGAACCCAATGGAGCAGGGGTGCTGCTCCCAGCTTGGTCCCCAGCAGATCCTGCTGCTGCAGGCGTACTTTTTTTTTTTCTCCCAAAAAACGTGGCGGGTGGCACACCAGCCTCCTTGGTAACTTGCTTCTTCTGCTCCTTACTAGCAACTTTCTTGCTAGAGGAGCTACGGAGACCTTTCTTTGGGGCCATCTTCTTCAGAGCAGGTCAGACAGCAGGCCGCAGTTGCAAGAATTGTAGAGTTGTCTGAGGCCAGACGTGACGTCGCGTGACGTTATGCTGCACACACACACCGCTGCAGGACTTCTTCCTGGCACTGGTGGTTCTCTTGAGTCATGTGCACCAAAAAAAATGGAAGACAGAGGAACATCAGTTCAGTTATACAGCACAAAAAAATCGAAAAACACTGCAAAATCAGCACAATCCCAATCCATCCATGCCCTCCATAATGTTTAAATTCAAGACAACCCACAGAAAGACTAGGCCCATGCAAGACTCACTACCCCTGGGCATAAATAAAGGTTGAAAAGTAGGCAAAATGGTTGGAGGCCTAACAACAAAGCCTGCATTAAAAATGGCCACTTGCCTGCCAGCACATGGCCAGTGCCTGTAGCTGCAATCAAAATGGCCACCAGCCACATGGCCTGTCCCTCCCCATGAACACCCCCAAAAATCGAAAAACACTGCAAAATCAGCACAATCCCATTCCATCCATGCCCTCCATGATGTTTAAGTTCAAGACAGCCCACAGAAAGACTAGGCCCATGCTAGACTCACTACCCCTGGGCATAAATAAAGGTTGAAAAGTAGGCAAAATGGTTGGAGGCCTAACAACAAAGCCTGCATTCAAAATGGCCACTTGCCTGCCAGCACATGGCCAGTGCCTGTAGCTGCACTCAAAATGGCCACCAGCCACATGGCCTGTCCCTCCCCATGAACACCCCCAAAAATCGAAAAACACTGCAAAATCAGCACAATCCCATTCCATCCATGCCCTCCATGATGTTTAAGTTCAAGACAGCCCACAGAAAGACTAGGCCCATGCTAGACTCAAATACCCCTGGTGAAAAGGCCACAAGTACAGGCCCAAAAAACGAAAATCACTGAAAAATCAGCACAATCCCATTCCATCCATGGCCTCCATGATGTTTAAATTCAAGACAACCCACAGAAAGACTAGGCCCATGCAAGACTCACTACCCCTGGGCATAAATAAAGGTTGAAAAGTAGGCAAAATGGTTGGAGGCCTAACAACAAAGCCTGCATTAATAATGGCCATTTGCCTGCCAGCACATGGCCAGTGCCTGTAGCTGCACTCAAAATGGCCACCAGCCACATGGCCTGTCCCTCCCCATGAACACCCCCAAAAATCGAAAAACACTGCAAAATCAGCACAATCCCATTCCATCCATGCCCTCCATGATGTTTAAGTTCAAGACAGCCCACAGAAAGACTAGGCCCATGCTAGACTCAAATACCCCTGGTGAAAAGGCCACAAGTACAGGCCCAAAAAACGAAAATCACTGAAAAATCAGCACAATCCCATTCCATCCATGGCCTCCATGATGTTTAAATTCAAGACAACCCACAGAAAGACTAGGCCCATGCAAGACTCACTACCCCTGGGCATAAATAAAGGTTGAAAAGTAGGCAAAATGGTTGGAGGCCTAACAACAAAGCCTGCATTAAAAATGGCCACTTGCCTGCCAGCACATGGCCAGTGCCTGTAGCTGCACTCAAAATGGCCACCAGCCACATGGCCTGTCCCTCCCCATGAACACCCCCAAAAATCGAAAAACACTGCAAAATCAGCACAATCCCATTCCATCCATGGCCTCCATGATGTTTAAATTCAAGACAACCCACAGAAAGACTAGGCCCATGCAAGACTCACTACCCCTGGGCATAAATAAAGGTTGAAAAGTAGGCAAAATGGTTGGAGGCCTAACAACAAAGCCTGCATTCAAAATGGCCACTTGCCTGCCAGCACATGGCCAGTGCCTGTAGCTGCACTCAAAATGGCCTCCAGCCACATGGCCTGTCCCTCCCCATGAACACCCCCAAAAATCGAAAAACACTGCAAAATCAGCACAATCCCATTCCATCCATGCCCTCCATGATGTTTAAGTTCAAGACAGCCCACAGAAAGACTAGGCCCATGCTAGACTCAAATACCCCTGGTGAAAAGGCCACAAGTACAGGCCCAAAAAACGAAAATCACTGAAAAATCAGCACAATCCGATTCCATCCATGGCCTCCATGATGTTTAAATTCAAGACAACCCACAGAAAGACTAGGCCCATGCAAGACTCACTACCCCTGGGCATAAATAAAGGTTGAAAAGTAGGCAAAATGGTTGGAGGCCTAACAACAAAGCCTGCATTAAAAATGGCCACTTGCCTGCCAGCACATGGCCAGTGCCTGTAGCTGCACTCAAAATGGCCACCAGCCACATGGCCTGTCCCTCCCCATGAACACCCCCAAAAATCGAAAAACACTGCAAAATCAGCACAATCCCATTCCATCCATGGCCTCCATGATGTTTAAATTCAAGACAACCCACAGAAAGACTAGGCCTATGCAAGACTCACTACCCCTGGGCATAAATAAAGGTTGAAAAGTAGGCAAAATGGTTGGAGGCCTAACAACAAAGCCTGCATTCAAAATGGCCACTTGCCTGCCAGCACATGGCCAGTGCCTGTAGCTGCACTCAAAATGGCCACCAGCCACATGGCCTGTCCCTCCCCATGAACACCCCCAAAAATCGAAAAACACTGCAAAATCAGCACAATCCCATTCCATCCATGCACTCCATGATGTTTAAGTTCAAGACGGCCCACAGAAAGACTAGGCCCATGCTAGACTCAAATACCCCTGGTGAAAAGGCCACAAGTACAGGCCCAAAAAACGAAAATCACTGAAAAATCAGCACAATCCCATTCCATCCATGCCCTCCATGATGTTTAAATTCAAGACAACCTACAGAAAGACTAGGCCCATGCTAGACTCAAATACCCCTGGTGAAAAGGCCACAAGTACAGGCCCAAAAAACGAAAATCACTGAAAAATCAGCACAATCCCAATCCATCCATAGCCTCCATGATGTTTAAGTTCAAGACAACCCACAGAAAGACTCAGTCCACCCACCACTGAGTACCCCTGGGCAAAAGGCCCCAAAACAGCCCAAAAATCGAAAATTCCAAAATTTTAATTGCAGCAACTGTAATGCCCCAAACAAACTTACTTGTAAAATTTCTAATCCAACAGTGATCCAAAGAAAGTCAAAAAGGCCTCAAATCCAAATATCCAGCAGCATCCACAAAAAGTAATCCTTCCAGCTCCAGACCCAAATGAAAAGTGACCAGGAGATGGACAAAGCACTGGGAGGAGCCTGCTGAACAGGAACAGGAAGTTGAAGACTGTGGGGCACTTCCTTCCTCCCACCCCCCCTGCCCCCCTCCCCAAAATGGACTCCTCGCTAAAAAAGTGCAGGCAAATGTCAAACTAAGGAGTTATTCAGATAAAAATCATCATTTCTAGAAGGTTTATGCTGCTTGCTGGTGGATTTCTTGTGCAGAATTGCAAATTTTATATTTTCGCTCGCCGCATCTCAAATCTCGCAATTGCGAAGTACCGCGAGACGTGATCTCGCCGTACTCGCGTTGACAAACTATCGCTGGCAAGCCGCGATGACGTAATCGCGCTCGCCAATTCCCGCGGGATCACACAGCAAGATCCAAAATGGCGCAGCACTCGCAAACTATCGAGAAAAACAACTCGGCAAACGATGATAAACGCCGCGCGCCGCAAAAATTGTATCACCAACGCCGCGCGCAAATTTGCGGATTTTGCAGGAAATTCGCAAATCTCGCGGATTGCGAATTTCCCAAAAATCCGCAAAATCCGCGAGCGTAACAGATTTTCCGCCCATGCTTAGCATTGGATGAGGAATGGTACAGACAATGTCCAGTGTATGTATCAGAGGCCAATGGGTATTGGATGCTGACGAGCGGAGTGTGGGCGTGGTCCAGGCATAGGACCACAACACCCAGCAGGCCTAGCGGGACATACCGCGAGATTTCGGCGCCAGGAGGCGCATAAATTAACCATCATCCCGGTCGAGGGGGTGACCCATTAGTGGAATACCTGAATCCTTCTGCCGTTGGACAGGCGCTGCCTGTATTTTGCCCGGGGACACTCTCCAAGACCCTGCCAGCCCGCCCGCCTCCCGCCTCTCGCCGTGGGACCCCTTCTGCCATCTCGGGAGTCCGGCTGATGAGCGGAGTGTGGGCGTGGTCCAGGCATAGGACCACAACACCCAGCAGGCCTAGCGGGACATACCGCGAGATTTCGGCGCCAGGAGGCGCATAAATTAACCATCATCCCCGTCTCGCGGGACGCGAGCGGGACGCCGGGCGAAGCCCGGGCCAAGGGCGGGCCCGTTTTAGCCCGTTCTAGACAGTGAGAGACTGGACTGGGCCATCCCTCTTACTTTCACCCTCAAAATCGAACAGTGGCAAGGTAAAACACCTTTACATCTACAGTGTAATTGGACTTATTTGCTACTTATTGCTAGGGCCTTGCTGTCAATTATTGTCTGTTACTATGTCCAAACAAAAAATGCCTGTCACCCCGGCTAATACTATGCACAATTACCTGGTTCAGGTAGTGACAAAAATTAATAATAATCGGAGGTCCTCCCTAGGTATGGGGGATTCGCCACCTTGTGCTCAAATCAACCAATCAAGGGTGTCTCAGCCTGTAACTGATGATCTCATTGCCACCGACCCTAGTGAAGACCCAATTGAGCACCTAGCTACTAATGTTTCAATGACCTCTACGGACCAGCAACTTGACCCCTTTACAGATTTGATTAACTTAGAAGACCAAGATAAATCTGTAATAATCGAGGAGTCAGTTATAGAGAGCAATACCTCCCCAACACCGGTCCCCGCACCAAGAGCCAAAAAAGGGATCACTAAGGCGCCACCTAGAAGAGGCGGCCTACGCTCTTGTAAAAACAAACCTGTAACCCCACCTAGACGAGCAAAGAGAAAGAAAGAAGATGGGATAAGGGAGGAAGAGTATGAAAATGAAGAAGGGGAGGACACCCTCTTAATTAAGCTCATGGGTACACTAGAGTCCAAACTATTAGGATTAATGAAACCCCTCATATCTAAGGTTGACCAATTAGTTACCAAGGTCAACAAGCTAGAGTCCCTGATAAGGAAAACCAACGAGGGGGTGGGGGAAATATCAAATCAAGTTGCTTCCAAATTTGAACAAATGGAGACTGCGGGAAAATCACTCGGGGTGAACACGAATACTGGCCTACAAGCTTTTCCAGAACAAACCCAGCAAGCTAGCCCTAGGAATGATAACACCTCTGATATGGCCCTAGTTTCAGATGCAGCCCAATTAGCGGCCAACAGCATACCTGAGATCCTAAACCCAGAAACTGCCCCAGTCGAACTAATTGTTGAAGCCTCGCCCCTTATTTTAGTACTAGCAAACACACCCATGCTGAAAACTGGTCAGATCGAGTCTCCAGATTCCTTAAGAAACAAGGCTCTCCAGTGGCTTAGTAGTAACATGCATATATCTCCCTGGGGCAAGGAAAAATTATCAGACGATCTGCTTACAGCAAGAAGGGTGAGGTGGATAGGTACTAAAGCAAAGAAATTTCAAGGGGATTGTGTGGTCTTGAATTTCAAGGGCCCTGAGGTCCTGCCCGATGTCCTACGGAACATTCTCCCCCCACAACGTAGGACAGCTGAAATAGTTCCACTGACACTGGATTTCTTCTATAGTAGAAGAGGTCTAGTAGCCAAGCCGAGTATATTAAGAACTAAATGGACAGTAGTGGGAAATAGAAGGGCCAGAACCAACCCAGTATGTGAGTGGGGGTTAAACTTGGATAACCAATATTCTGTGTTAACGGACTTAAATGAGTGTGATTGACTCGCATGTGTCTCTCCTGTTACTCTGAATATGCAGTTGGGCCAAGGACATGCTAAGATTTCCATGTTAGGCGAATCTATACCAGCCCCAGATGTATCTCGCACTTCCCCCGTGGAAGAACAAAATAGAGTCCAGGTGGAACAGGAAAGAACATTGGAGGAAATTGAGATGTCACCGAGTTTAAATAAAAATGTAACACTAGGAGTAGACCCTGAAGAAACATTAAATATTCCTGACATTGTCCAGACACACTCTCAGCAGGCTAAACCGCAATTATTAATTATTTCATGGAACATAGCTGGAATTACTAATAAGTTAAACATCCCAGACTGGGTCGATTTTACTAACCAGTTCGATATCATCATGTTCCAAGAAACATGGTCGCTTACACCAATTTTCAGGCAAGGGTTTTTGAACTTTTTTGTCCCGGCAATAAGCAATCGATTGGGACGTCCCTCGGGGGGCCTGTTAATTTGGGTACGTCAAACTTTGAATTGTTCGGTTAAGCAAAGGTCTATACCCTCTAACGACATCTTGGCACTTGATATTACCTGGCAAAATGGTCAACAGCTAGCCCTGTTCAATCTTTATTCAAGGGGTGTTGCCAGGGGCAATCCATCAGAGACCCTATCGTGCCTCGAGAATAATATTGAACAGCTACCAGACCCTATCCATATAATAATAGGCGGGGATTTTAATACTACCTTTGAACCCTTGGGTGAGGAGGACAAAGTCCTGGCCGAAGATGAGGATACCAAGTGGGGAATACCCCAACTAGATATCCCTGTAATTAGGAAATGGAGCACGGTATCAATACAACTGAAAAGTTTTTGTCTTTCAAGAGGACTTAGAGCAGCAAATGGTCGGACAGTGTCAGATTCTATGGGGAAAAATACCTTTGATAATGGCAGATCGGCCAGTAGGATAGACTATATACTACTGGACGTAAGGCTCTGGGATAAATTGGTGGATATGGAAGTGAAGGTTAAGATTGAAAGTGATCACAATCCATTGTGCCTGACACTACATACCTACCACGACATACCCGAGCATCCAAGAGAGGGTTATATGGTTACGCAGGACCTAGTAAGTTCTAACAACTTCCGATACTTGAAGTGGAGTATGCTCCTAGAAGATCTCGTTAAAATAGAGACTCTAAAGAAAGTAGTTGTGGGTGAAATTGCTAAGATTAAGTCCCATATTGGACAGACTGATATTATTGACTATATGATGGCTGCCCATGAGACATTTTTTATTTTAATCCAAAGTTTTTTTCGCAAAAAAATCTCCACAAATATAATGAAGAAAACACAAGAAACTAGAGGGTGGTATGATAAGAGCTGTAGGGCAGCTCGAGACAACCTCAGCAAGGAACTACGACTAGGGAGGCCAGATGCAGTAAGGCTGGCGAGAAACCAGTATAGGCAGGTTCAAAAATTAGCTAAGAAGCGTTGGGACGAGGAGTGTTGGCAAGAACTCAAGGAGGTATGCGCCTCCAAGGATTCTAAGCGCTTCTGGGCTTTAGTAAAATGGGCAAAGGGTGGCATACCACCCCAGCCTGCTAATAATGTCGCAAAGAACAGCTGGATAGAATACTTTCAACCACAGTATGCTCGTAACCCTATGTTTAATAATGTTAGCCTTCCTCCACAAGTTTACTACAAAGCACCATTATTTGTTGAGAGGGATGTGAGCGTTGTACTGGACTGTGTGGCAGGGGGGAAAGCCCCAGGCATGGACGGAATTCCGGCTGATATTTTTTTATCTGACCGGAAGTCCTGGTGCACCTACTTTACAATGTTGGCCAATGCAGTGGCCATGGGAGGGAAAGTGCCTGCCTCATGGAAGGGAGCCGAAATAATTCCCATATATAAAAAAGGCGACAGATCCCTGGCTAAAAACTACAGACCCATTAGTTTGATCGACACAGCTCAAAAGCTAATGGGCCGATTAGTGCAAAATAAACTGCAGCAATGGATCGACGAAAATAACATCCTGTCATCTTATCAAGCTGGGTTCAGGCCCTTAACTAGCAGCGTCGACCAAGTCTTCCATTTTCTAACAATTTATTGGAGAAATGTCACCTTGAAAAAGGGGACATTGTATGCAGTTTTTGTAGATCTAAAAGCCGCTTTCGACCTGGTCCCCAGGGAAAAACTTTGGCAGACTTTGATGGAAGCAGGCATAAAACAGGAATTGCTCACACTCCTTGTTCGCCTACACGAAAACAATTTCGCTAGGATACGATGGGGCAATCAAGGAGATGTAACTGATTCCTTCCCGGTAGAACGTGGGGTGAGGCAAGGGTGTGTCCTAGCGCCAACTCTCTTCTCTATTTATATAAATGGTATCGTTAAACATCTAGAGAAGATTGCTAGTGACGCCCCTGTAATAGCCGGCTCTCGTGTACCAGTTCTCATGTTTGCGGACGATACATTATTACTTTCCCGCACCCCTAGTGGGTTACAAAAAGTAGTTGATGCCTTTGGTGTTTATTGTGATGAAAGGGGCCTAGAATTAAATACCACCAAAACGAAATTTATGTGCCTCAATCAGCAGTCCTCTTTCAAGGGTGTAATAAAATACAAAGGAACAACCTTAGAAAGAGTGGACTCTTTTACATACCTAGGTATCACTCTGCAAGAAAACATGAGCTGGAAGCATCACATAACCACAACCCTACTAAAATTTAGACAGCTAGCAGGTGCCATCTCGCTAAAACACCGAACCTCATTGACTAAGCCTGTGAATTGTGTTATGGAAATCTATTCTATGAAAGTACTGGGGGCTTGTTTATATGGTTCTGAATTATGGGGTTTCTCAAACTTGAGCGAACTGGGCCGAGCTGAAAATAGGTTCCTAAGAGGGGTCGTAATGGTCCCCCAAAGCACACCAACAATTCCGTTAAAACTAGACCTGGGTAGAAAATCGGTTGTGGATATAGCGAGGCTTTGGCCCCTCCTATATTGGAGGCAAATTATGGTGACCCCAGAACTAGGCCACTATGCAGCAGCATTGATGGATGTCATCAAATTCGATCGTTTCCATACTATCCCATGGTTAAGGGAGTTGCGGGGACTACTTACAAAATTGAAATTGGACCATTTATGGGACAACAAAGACCCAACTTGCTTCCCTTCTAAGGAAAAACTAAAAGATTTATATTGGGAAATGATATATTTTGCAATGTTTAGTGACAGTATAAGCGCAAATCTAACATCTCGCTTTTTAAATTTAAAAATGTACCCCTCATATGAACCTTTTTGGGACCTAATTGAAAAACCTTATGATAGAAAACTTTATTTTCAATTCCGCATTGGTACATTACCTTTAAATGCGTTTAAGAAGCATTGGTCCCAGACATGGGATGAACATTGTCACCATTGTAATGAGGAAATTGAACACATCTCCCATTTCTTGTTTTGTTGTCCACTGTATCTGACCCCCAGACGTAAGTGGTTAAAACCGGTGTGCTTAAAGTTAGGAACCCGAAGCCAATCTGAAGCCCTTAGGATACTTGCTTCAGACTGTACAACATTATATGTGGTTGGTGTAGCAAAATATTTGGCGTGGTCGTGGCTAATTCGTACCCGATCACTAACGGCTACTGTATTATAATGAAATTATGTATATCCTTAAATTGTATTTTTGCGACATAGATCATGTTCTTTATTTTTTAACCTATGGAATGTGTCTTTTTAAACTGTAATAATGTGTTGTAATTTTACGAACTTTTATTATGTATTGTTCGACATTTAATGTTTAATATGTATTTTTAGAAGTATTTTTATAAGTAGTATTTATTGTATAGGGTTAGGTGAATGCTTTTATGACAAAATGTCGAATAAAGCTTATAAATTGAATTGCTGTGACTTTCATTGCATTCAGTGAGCTTGTGCTCTGATTAGGACAGATCATCATGTGCCATGGAGACAAGACAAACTTTGTGATCCTTGCCTTACTCTTAAGCGTACCCAATTTCACCAAGTGTGTCCACAGACACACATCTTACCCTCAGTGGCTTGTATGCCATTTTTCAAGTCCAGGTAGCTGCAATAACTAGCCACTACTGTTCACCAGTGTACAGCACTACTTGATCAGCCTACAAAGCCAATATGTGGCAGTGAATTGTCAGCTTTTGTGATGGAATCTCAAAAGGTCAGACTCACAATTTAGCAAACCTAATAGCCCAGACCCTCTATGGATGTGTGATCCCCAATTGACATTTGTGTTGTCTCATGCAATGCTATACAGCAGATAACATTTGTCTGGAAGTAAAAGTGCAGAAACTCCATATCACAGGCCCATTCCAGTACCATTTCGACTCTCTCTGATCTCCTTTTGTAGACTGGATTTGGAAGCTGCCTATGTAGTAGTGACAGGACACACAGATCACAAGAATGACAAACTTGAGGGTTGGTCAGTACAGATGTGTAAGCCGCCAAAATTCAAGTGAGATGTCCGACTCAAATCATGAGATGACAGTGAACATACACGTAATTTATTGAAACATAAAGACCTGGGCACACTTAACAATTAAGGTATAAACCAATGTAAGGTAGTGTAAAAGTCCACTGACAAAGTAATGTCAATTTCCACTATGGCAGAGTTTGTGATAATGTCCCATATTTATTCATTAAGAGCAGCAAAAACGAGCCAACACGTGCTTCGTCGCTTGTCGAAAATAATCCTGCTACTTCCTCAGGGCTGGGAAAGATACATAACAAAGTGTAAGCACATCGCTACAAAATAAACACATATGCACAGTGGACATATGAAATCCATTGATAATGGTGTTATTGGAATAAGGCACCTTAAGTGGAAACCCTATGAATGAACAAACAAACAACAACAAATTGTGACTAAATAAGTTCACAAAAACACACATTAAAAAAAAAAGTGACATAGTGACCAAAACATCTACACACAATAAGCAACAGCTAAGGAGAAAATTAAATCTATATGTATGGAGTTACTCGAAATTTAGAGGTTTAAAATTATGAAAACTTGACACAGAAGTAGTCTAGGGCCTATATCGGGAGGGGAAGGAAGGCCCCTTGTTTGTCACCAAAGACCAATTATGTATAGATAAACAAACCAAACAGTCAATTAAATACCTGAATATGAAGTGAAAAATAAAGAAAATCTGTAGTAAGAGATAGGAGAAAAGAACAGGAGCAGGAGTGAGTAACTATGAGTCACTAGGATGGCAGTTATAAAATAAAGCAATCATTAAGAGCGCTTACTGCTCTGCCGGTGATAATTCCAACCCGCTGGGTGAGGCTTCAAAAAACGCCAACTGAATTGAAAATGTCTGAGAACCAGTACGGTCAATCTATAATGAAAGAAAGGAGTGATAAGAGAGTGTAAAACTAATGTTTTGTACGAATAACTAGAGACTAAGGTTACCCAGATCTTACCAAGTAATTGTTGATCTAAGTTTATAAGCAAAGATCGGATTGCAAATATTCGAGACGGCAAAATAGTCCGCATAAAACGTAAACACCTGTGAAAAAAACCAAGAAATTACCCACAGTTTGTTGAAGAGCAAAGCTCTTGTATCTGTGACAAAAAGATACAAGAGCATCACTCTTGCTGCACAAGAGTGATGCTCACATCATGCTGCACATTTGTACAGAACTGCGCATGATGTGAGAGGAAAATGCTCGAGCTTTGGCCACCCTCACCGCCAGTGTCAATTCCCTGACTGCAGCCATTTTGTCTGTCTATTCCCATCCTCCCTCTCACACTACCTTCAAAGTCTACCCCTGTCTTTTGCACCACACTGTTTTACCCCATATTCCTCATGTATCCCAACCCTGTGTGGTAAATGGTCCTGCACTGGCCAGCCAGGAGCCTGTCTCGGACTGAGAGGATCGCGACATTGTGCAAATTGAGGATGACCAGAAGGACACTTAACCTGTTGGATAGAATTTTCTTTTTGGGCAGTTATTTACTTTGCCCCGTGTATATAGATTGGTTCCCCTGTTGCTTCCTGTTATATTTATGCTGCCCACTCCACTCCTAGTTCCATTTTCCTTCTGTATTAAGAACATAATTTGTTTTCCTTTCTCCCTTCCAAACGTACTGTTGTTGTATTTCTAATCCCACACTTTTTTTCATAAATTGTTTTTCAAATCATACTTTTTCCATCTTGTTTGACTTCGTGTTGAATGTCTTGTACAAAATATGGACATATATTTGGGAGTTATCTGCTCTGGACATGAGAGCTTGTTGCAATGATGGGTTTACACTTGTACATGTGTCACGCACACATATCAATGGGGGTCGTGCTTGCGACTTCGCAAATTTGGAGGTGAGGATCGCTGTGAGGGATTAGGTCTGGGTTGTTCTGGTGCATGTGCCTGTATATGGTTATGTGCACGTGCAGGGGCGTATGGTGTCTGTACAGTTGGTATTTGTGTGTGTACAGGGGGTGATTGTGCAGGGGGTGGTAGTGCCTGTTCAGGGGGTGATGGTAGATGTGCAGGTGGTGGTAGTTCCTGTTCAGGGGGTGTGGTGGATGTGCAGGTGGGGGAGTTCATGTTCAGGGGGTGGTGGTAGATGCACCGGTGGGAGAAGTGCCTGGATAGGGGGAGGTTGTGGGTGTGTACCCTTGCTGTGGTCCTGTGCAGTTTGTGATACAGGTGTGTGATGT
The DNA here is from genome assembly GCF_964263255.1 of Lissotriton vulgaris. Taxonomy (NCBI): domain Eukaryota; kingdom Metazoa; phylum Chordata; class Amphibia; order Caudata; family Salamandridae; genus Lissotriton; species Lissotriton vulgaris. The sequence goes on along the minus strand of NC_141697.1, from coordinate 358,011,026 downwards.
GCTGCAGGCAGATGTGATGGGTCCCCTCCCTGAGTTGACCATGAAGGGAGACTATGGATCACTTTCAGCATACCCTCTATCATCTTCATGGCCAAGGTATGGTGTCTTGCACTCTCTTCCCTTTGGATGGATATCCTGTCTCTTATATTCTTGGACATGTCTTGCCAAAATCTATCCATCCTGTCCGAAACATGGGTCAGTCTGTCCATCACCTGAGGGATTTGGCGCATGTCATGCAGGACCTGAGATATGTCTGGCAGGATAGCCCCTATGGCACAATTATCCTGCCTCACATCTGCCTGCTGTTGGAACAAGTCCTGCTACCACTGGCCAGCATAGCCACGTGCAGGCCCTCTCTGCAGGGGTCGGCCATGGATGAGACCGCCAGATCTGACAGCAGGGGGGAGGGTGGCAGGTGGAAGTCTGTGAACAGGAGAATGGTGCCCAGGGGATACCTGCACCACAACCGGGGTTGGTACTTCCTTCAGATGGTAGTGAGACTGGAATACACTGTATAGGGAGGAGTGTGTAGGGGAACCACCACGTCTGTACAGGATGTGAAGGCTGTGAGGTAGTGATGTATGTTTTGGGGTGCATGTGAGCTGTGGCTGGTTAGCTCTATGCTGAGGACAGGCAATCTTTCTTTGTTGAAGCTGAGGCATTTTGCTAGGCAGAGGGTGTGAGATAGTCTTCATCATCCTCAAGTTCTTTAGCCTCCTCAGGTACTTCATCCTCCCCCTCTAGCGCAGTACTTGCAGCTGACATTACTGCCTGCAGGAGCAGTGGACTTTCCCCTTTGATTGCCAGTCGCCATACACTGGTTGAAGGTTTATCCTCCTCATCGTCATCATCACCTAGAACACAGAAGTTGCAACAGCATAAGTAATTAACCTAGTATATGATGTGGTGCAATACAAGGGTTGGTTCTACTGTACTTTACATCAACAGTTGAAGCACATGCGACCTGGTTTGGGCACCCCTACAAGCCACAGCTCACCCCATAGCACTGAGGTGTTGAATGGAGATGTTCAATGTACAAGCAAACTCACCAGCTCCTGCCACACCTTTGTTTCCCTCTCCAATCCTCCTGATGTCAGCTGCTGAACCTGGCTCCTCATAGGTGTTGTTGATGAAGCAGTCCCAAATCCTGCAGCTGGAGAAGAGAGTGACACCATGATCAATGAGCTGCATTACTAATTTACGAACAGGCACATGTGACACTTATAAAAATGAAATGGTATGTATGTAACTTGGTAAACAGCGATTGCAGATTCTATGCAGAAGGGGATTTGGGTCTTTGTCATGGTTTTGGAATCTATGATAGGGAAGTACTTCACTCCAAGCTTACCTGATGGACAGGTGTGAAAGGGTTTCACTGCTACAGCCAGGATGTTTTGCATTCCCCTGGATGGTGTTATACGCTGCACTGGTGTCATCCTGTCAGCAGCTGTGATGGGACCTACATATCCATATTTCAGTACATCAGCTGGTAGCTATGAGCTAACATGTATGTGTCATCTACAATGACCATTGATATGATATTCCTATCCTTGTGCAGCATGTTTCTTGCATGGACTTTACATGTGGGCCCCTGGTCATATGCAGCAGTTGTCAGCTGTTACCTCCACACAGCACTGACATCAATGAGATGACGCATCAACAGACAAACATGTATGAACAGGTTACTGATATTTGAAGGAAAGGGATACATAATCAGGATGCCTCCACATTACATTGATTACACCTTCACCGTTAAGACCATCATGTCTCATGAGTATGGTGTTGTCTGTTGACAAGTCGAAATGAGTGAACATCACCAGGCTGACCAGTTTCACATTTGCACATCAGATCAAACATTGCAATGCAGAGTTCATATGTGAGATGTGCAATAGTCAGGTACATTTTGTGGCTCATTTGTTCTCCCTACCCATGAAATCACAAAGCTAATTTTGGACTGCGAGATCACACATTTGTTATGTCCATCCATTGAGTGTCCTCTGTCCATTTTTAACATCATGGTAGTACTTAGCTTACAACGGATGATGTCTTGTACAGCAGACATCCTAACCTCATATGTTATATACTCACATATAGATGAATACAGCAGAAGAGGAGGCAAGCAGAATGCAACATTTGACTAGGATGCCACGTTGTGGGTAAGTTGAGAAGCTATGATCATTGCCTCCTACACTGGATTTGCTTTGTGCTTTTCAGCCAAGAGATTTACAATTTTCCCTTCCTCAAGATTCACCTTAGCACCCCTTACATCCATCACAAAAGTACACAACTGGCATCAGTGTGATCCTCATCCACACTAATTTCAATAGATTTTGTCCATTGATATTTTGCAAGCAATTTTTCATATAATTGAATTACAATCCAGTTGTGTCTAATACACTTCATATGCCACTATATACTATTTTATGTACATTTTGCACTCACTTAGTATCTATTTTGTGTCATCCTTTCACTAGCCACCATGGTGTGATCTGGTATGTGGTTAAATACCATATGTAGGCATGTTGTGATGCAGGACAACAGTGATGTAGAACACATACAACACAGTGGAGATTAAAGGCACATTTCATGAGCATGAGCATCCAGGTACATTATCCTTGGGTTTACTTACCATGGTCCCGCACCTGCCCAGTGTGTGGTCCCTAACCAGATGCCACAGCCAACCATGTAGCACAAGTCAATGGGGGTACTGGAATCTGGGAAGACATCATTGGCCTACAATGATAAGTGTGTTTGCAACTTTACATTTCAGCTGCCACATGTGATGCATTCAATTTCAGGTGCAAAGGATAAGCACAAGCACTGTGGGTACTACCGTTGCAGAAGTGTGTAGCACTAAATGTCATGAGTGATCTCACATTCAACTAATAATGGCCCCACTGCCTGGAAGCAACGTTTATAAAATTGACACCACAACAGTTCCTAAAGTAAGGTCCATGATCGTGTTTTGTTTAAGGTCAAAAATCATGTCATCTGATGTTAAAAAATATAACCAGCTGGGTTGACTGGACAATTTCATGTATTGAAAAAACATTACTGGACGTATTCTCAATACTCCTGATACTTGAATCTCACTTCTTGTTTATCATTGTTATATTTGTTAACATTGGATTTCTAGATTTTGCCTACAAAAACAATTGCAATCTAGTGGAGAGTCCTTTTTGACTTTTGGCATTCAATTACAGGATTGAGTTCACAGTTCTGGAACTGTTTATGGAATGCATGTAATGTTCCCAAATCACAAAGGTATGATGAGCTTAGATATTTTATTCGCTAAAATGTCCCAAATGTCATTTGCTGAAGGTAAATGTCATTAAGAATTCCAATAGTTTCAAAGTTAGGTTTTTAATCTCTGGTTACCTTGAGATTGTTCCTCTGATGTCTGCTGACACTGTATGCATTTTGACCATCTCCTGACCAGTTTCACTTACCAGTTAGTGAGGGTTGTATGCCTCGCGAAGGTTTCTGGCAAAAAAAAAAGAAAAAAGAAATAAAAAAATGTGTTAAAAGTTGTTGAGTACACTCCAGCGAAGGTTTCTGGCAAAAACAAAAGAAACATTTGTTAAATATTGGCCCCCTGGCCCCCCAGGGCCCTCATAATCTTTCCAATACTGAACGTTTACAGTTTCCGGTGCGACTCGCTTTTGCAATGACCATCAACAAAGCACAAGGACAATTGCTGCAAGTGTGTGGACTAGATTTGGAGAATCCGTGCTTCTCACATGCACAACTGTATGTGGCCAGCTCACGTGTCGGAAAACCTTCTGATTTATTTGTGTACGCACCAGATGGAAAAACAAAAAATACACTGTATCTAAAAGCAATCGAATAAATGATTAGAATTAAAACAACACTTTAAAATGTTTTCCATATTAAAATGAATAAGTTTCAATAAAAATGACACAATGTAAAATAAATGTTATCATAACAAGTTTCCTTAAATTTCCTTTCTTCTGAGATAGCAGCAACTCGCGACGGGTAAGCTAGTATTTATATAAACTTTGGACAACTTCCTTAATCACAATGGGGGTGCAACACAACAGTCATTTTATATACTTGTTCTTGTCATCACAGTTACCTGGTACCACGTTGCGGATATTAATCACAGGAAACCCATGGAGCGTGTATGGGTGGATTGTAGTGAGGACATCCTCCTCAGGTGTGGTGAGAAGGATGCGGGTTCCAGATTGTGGGCCAAGGGATTCTGGCCAACTCAATCCTGGCGTACTTCTCCTTCACCTGTCGCAGACTGTGCGCACATCCTCCCCCAATGCTGTAACAGCAGTGGCTAAATGTTGCCATAGAGTTCACTTCGGTGTCCACTGGTGCACTAAGGGGGGTGAGCATGTAGGCGTTTGTGATGTATCACAAAGTACTCCAGAATCATGGTGGTCTCCTCATCTGTGAAATTTTTCATCCTCCTCAGTTGGTACATTTTCCAGTAGTGATGCACAGAGAAGGAGAACAGGTGTTTTGCATTGAGGAAAATGATCATCCGGCCCAAATGCGGATATTCTGGCCTGGAAGTGGAGATTTTGCCCGGGTGCGGAAGTTCCGGGTGCGGAACTTCCGGCCCAACTGCGCACGTAAAAATAGGAGTTGTAAGTGATTTTGGTGAATACCAAAAATTGTAAGTGCCTTCCGTGAATATCAAGAGTCATACATTTAGACTTTTGTCTCAGATTACTTTTGTGAATCGGGCCCTATAACAAGAAATAAGAAGATAAAAATAACTTTTGCTTTTTGCGAAATAAATTTACAAACTTTATGCAAACTTTATGCAAAGTGAAAAAGGAATTCAAAGTGGTTTCCACACTTCATCCGGTATTTAGATAATGGTATTAGTGGAAGAGGCACAGAGGGATAACTACTTGGTTAGTGGAAGCCATAAAAGATCTTTTTTAATAGATAGCAAGAGAAAGAAGAGTGGCACAGTTGGTGTCCAATCTGTGATGAAAACAAATGGTGTACCACCAAGACCTGAAAGTAACATTCTGGGCGCGTTTCCAATATGATGAAGTTAAATTAAATGCAACAGCCAAAGGTAAATCTATTAATCTAAATTTTGGAATTAAATGGGGCCGCTGAGGTGCCAAACTACCTAAGCAAATATTAGTGAGGGAGAAAGGGATGGCAACATTAAGAATCTTATTAAAAAGAGACCAGACCAGTTTCCACTTTATTACACAAGATATTCAAAGCAATTACCCCACACTTATTAGCATTAAGTCGATATTCTGACAATTGAAAAAAAGTAGTCACTTGCTGAACAAAAAGGGGGCAGGGAAGTTGTAGGGCCATAGTGTTAGACCTGGCACCTTGGCGTGAGTCTCCCTTCCACTTTTTGCTGATGTGCCTCCGACGTTTTGCTGGTTTTCCGATACTCAGAGCACTGCGCCATGGCTGATCCGTGCCGCAGTGCAAGTGCTCCCTACTGTAAATTGTACATACGATTGGTATCCATGATTGGTGCATTGGATTTACTGTTAGTCCCTAGTAAAGTGCACGAGAGAGTGCTGGGGCTTGTAGATGCCAATACTGCTGGTGGGCCTGCAGCGCTGGTTGCGCCACCCACCGAAGCAGCCGTAAAGATGTGTTTGGGAACTGCGACCGCAGAACCCGCGTGCGGTCTCGTACTGTCACGCTAGCTGGGCAAGTGTCCCCACTTGCCAGCACCGACCCTTCCCTTGACTACATATTAGTCACCCCTATGGTAGGCCTGCGGGCAGGGTGCGTTGTAGGTGCAAGGTAGGACAAGCCCTGATGTGCGTGGCATGTCCTAGTAGTGACTTACAACGAAGACCGTATTTCACTATTGAAGGCTACCTGCTCCATTAGGCCAGACTGAGCTGCGAGGATTATTACACCCTATAATCCCCGCAGGCTCAAGGAGCATGGTAGCGAGTCATGTTTAGTATGCCTGAACTCAGGGTGATAAGATATTTCTTGTAGTCAAGTTTATTTTAATATCCTGGGTTTGCAAATGCTACTTTTAGAAAGTTAGCCTTTGCTTGCTTAACCATTTCAGCCGCCTCTGCTGGTATGTGTATCTGACTGTCTGGGATGTGTGAGTGACAGGGCTGGAGGGATGACAGGTGGTGAATGCGCAGATTACACCTTAGTGGGAGGTAGGAGTGCCTCTTGACTCGAACTGTCACTGTGCTCGGCCACCACAATGCTGGCTCCACCCTCCTGGGAAGCGGCGGATGACTCTGCCGGCACCTGGCCCAGGAAGGGCGAAGCCCCCATCAACAAGGTACTCTGGCCACCCCTGTCCGGACAATGCTGGCTCCACCTCCCGTGGGGCGTCTGATGCGCCTGCCCCTCACACTGAAAGCAGAAGCCGGAGTACACCCGCGGGGGTACTCCAGAACTGAGAGTGGCTATGCAAAGGCCCCCCTGGCCTGCGAGAACAAAAGAATTGGCCTATAAAAGAAGGAGCCCTGCTCCTTGAAAATTAGATCCGGTTTGGGCCACAGAAGGACTCTGCCCTACGAGAAGGACCGTGAGAGACAAGGAAGGGTGCTGACTCTTGCCTGTGTCTGGTGCCTTGCTGCTGAAGGAGAGGAAGACAAAAAGACTACGAAAAGACTTTTGCTCTACTTGTGCCAAACTCTGCTAAAGAGATCTCCAAGGGCTTGCAACTGAACTTGCCCCCTGACCAGCGTCCCAGGACCAGTGGACGCTACCCCCTTGGAAGGAAGCGACTGCGGGTGCTGACCATTGCCGCAGCACCGACGAAGGAATCTCCTCCAAGGCAACGACCTCCCGACCACCGTGACCGGGGCCCAAAGCAACAGCGGAAGCAAAGTGAGGACCAGCCGCCGCTGGCCCGAACACCGTGACCGCAACTGCACCGGGAGCCCGAGAGCAAAGCAAAGGAGGACCCGTCCGGTCCGAGCTCCCGAGGTGACTGCATAACGAGCAGCCACTCACCTGCAAAGACGGACAGTTGCCCTACGAGAATCCGCAAGGTCGGTAGCCTGCCCGACAGCCCAGCTGTGAGCCCACAGCTGCCCCGACATTTGGCTGGGTACGTCCTGCACTTGGGGACCGTACTGCCACTTGTCACCACCGCCCAGCCGCCACCTCCAGGGTCGGAGCGGACGACGAGGAAAGGACATTGCCGCCACAGAACACCGCTGCCCCGGATGACCAGTGACCTGCTCGGCTGAAGAGCCGCAACGATCAGCGACCCCGGGAAGGCAACGCGACGTGGGACAGATCCCCTGGAAGCCGCCGGCTCCACAAGAACTTTGAGTACCACCGGCCTACGGGCCTAAAGAGAACTGCATAAGAACTGTGGTAACCCGAATTGAGTAACCTGCAACCGTTTTCATAAAGTATATTGACTGTATTCGCAAGCCTGCTTAAAATCTATATAAAGATATATATTTTTACAGAATACAGTCTGGTCTCGTTGTGTGGTGGGTTGGTTGTAAAGGTGTACTGTTGCAAGTGTTTAACCCTATGTGCCCCAAAGATTAGCCTACGACTGCTTAAGCCACACTACCTAGAGGGTAAGCAGAGGTTGTCTGGAAGGTAACCCTCAGCCCTGATGAGGAATAGAGAGTCCCTGCTTGTCGCTAGTGTTGCACTGCGCCAACTAGAGCCTCCCCCTTCCTACATTGGACGCAGCGGTGAGGATTTCGAATTTACACTTGCGATAGTTATACCTGAGCTTCTGACCACTACACAAGGATTACGGTCCAGTTACTTAGCCACAGACTTTGATTTTTGAATTTTGCCGAAAGAAGATTCCGAGCGCAGAAACCATGCCGGGCACAAAGAGCTTGGATGGAGCGGAGTCCACGACCTCCGAGGTGTTGGAGGTGGAGTGAGACCCCACCAAAGTGGATAAATATTCCAGGGACGAACTGAAGTTCTTTTGCAAGAAACTCAAAGTCCCGCACGCTGGCTGCAAAAACAAGACCCAGCTCTCCAAGGCCCTGAAAGCCTGGATCGAGTCCCGGAAAACCCCGGAGGAGCAAGATGTCCTCGCCGAGCAGAACGCAACGGAGGAGCAGAATGCACTTGGGGATCTGATCGATCTCGAGAGGCAAGACAGCGAGCACAGCTTTGGTAAAGGCCTGTCGCCAGAGGAGCTGGCAGACAGGAAGGAAACCCGGAATCACGAGAGAAAGTTGGCAGAAATGAAAATCCAGCTGGAGCTTGAAACCAAAAGAATGGCGCTGGAAGAGCGAAAGCACCAGATGGATTACGAAATAAAAATGAGGGAGATAAGTCTCAAGGAGAGAGACTTGGATCGGCCTCCCTCTGGTGGCAGCGCATCGCCAGTGCAGGTAGAGTCAAGAGTGCACATCCCGAAGGACGTAGTTAAGGAGTTCTTTAAGGGGGATGACATAGGACAGTGGTTTAGGGCATACGAGGTAGCCATGTCCTCCCACCGGGTCCCTGACAAGGATTGGGGAGCGGGGTTGTGGGGAAGGTTCCTTAGCGAAGGGAGAGATACCTTGCTAGATTTGCCCGTTGAGAATCAGAGATCCTATGCCCACATGAAAGAAGCTTTATTAAACAGGTACGGGCTTACCCCTGAAATGTATAGACAGAAGTTTAGGGGATGTACTAAGCGGCCTGGGAATACGTATGTGGAGTATGTGACTTACTTTTGCAGAGCACTGGATGGTTGGGTGAAAGGTAACAAAGTTAATGATTTTCAAGGTCTCTTTGATTTAATTGCATGGGAGCACTTGTCTGATCACTGTTTTCCTGAGTTGCGCCAACACCTGATCGATAGCAAGCTGTCCAACCCGAGGAAGCTTGCTGAGGAGGCGGACCGCTGGCTCAGCACCAGGGTCCACAAGGGTCCCGTGGGAGATTCCGCCAAGAGTGGGCAGGGTCCCCAGCAGAAGAGTGGGGGGGACAAGGGGGGAAAACAGAAAGGGTTCCAAAAAGGCCCCCAAAGTAGTTCCCAAGGGAATCCGCAGCAGGGTTCTCAGCCTCCCCCACCCCCGAAGCAGAATGGGGCCCCGACAGGTAAGCCTGTTCCAAAGGGGCCCTTCAATTGTTTCAAATGTGGCGAGCCTGGGCACATATCCAGTGACCCCAAGTGTCGCCTATTTGGAAAACCCGCACCCACTGGTGCTCCGCCCCGACAAGTGACTAGCGTTCACCTGGGAGAAGAAATGATGGTCCCAGGGGGTGGAGATCCCGTTCATATGACCCTGGTCTCGTTAGGAGACAGCGAGATGATCCCTACAAACTACCTGCCCTCTAACACTAAAAAATATGGGCAGGTGGTGATCATCAATGGTAAGGAGGCCGAGGCTCTTAGAGACACAGGAGCCAGTGTGACTGCAGTGAGGCAGCACCTGGTGTCTCAAGAGCAGGTTGTACCCCATGCCTACTGTAGGGTTATCAACGCTGATAATTCTGAGAGTCAGTGTCCGATGGCTCAAGTTCCCTTCGAGTGGGGGGGGGTCTCTGGTACTCTGCAGGTCTGTGTGAGAAAAACCATGCCTGTTGACTGTTTGCTAGGGAACGACTTGGAGCACTCCCCTTGGGAAAAGGTGGAGAAAACGACTCACCTGCGGATGGTGGGTCTGCCTGACTGGGCGTGCGTGACCACCCGGTCGATGGCAGCCAGTAGGGGTGATCGAGAGGTCCTGGGGCCTGATGGAGAGGCCCAGGAACCGGCCTTAGGGAGAAGGCGCAGGGGGCGCGGGAAACCGGCCCCTGACGTTCCTACGGTCCAGGAGGAGGCAGACCTTGAGGGGGATGCCCTGGAGCCTACGGGGGAACAGATCGCCGAACTGGGGGACCTGCCTGAGCTGACCCATTGGCAGCAAGAAGGAGGACCCTCCAGGGAGGAATTCTGCAGGGAGCAGAAAGAATGCCCTTCTCTCATGGGTATGCGGCAGCAGGCTGCAGACCAGGCCAATGGTGTTCAGGCCAAAACACATTTCGTGTACTGGGAGAACGACCTCCTGTATTCGGAGCCTAAGGCTGCTGAACCTGGGTCAGCCCGTGTGCTGGTGGTACCCCAGAAGTTCAGAGCCTTCCTACTGGGTCTGGCTCATGATGTGCCTTTAGCAGGACATTTGGGGATGGACAAGACCTATGACAGGCTTGTCACCCACTTCTACTGGCCCCAAATGCATAAAAGCTCAGACGCTTATTGCAGAACCTGTCCGACTTGCCAGGCAAGTGGGAAGACGGGAGGGAAGAACAAGGCTCCCCTCCAACCCTTCCCTGTGGTCGGTACGCCATTCCAGCGAGTGGGTATTGACATTGTTGGGCCTCTGGACCCCAAGACAGCCATGGGCAACAGGTTCATCCTGGTCTTGGTGGACCATGCCATCCGGTACCCTGAAGCCATCCCTCTGAGGACAGTGACGGCTCCCGTGGTGGGGCGTGCACTGATGGGAATTTTCTCACGAGTAGGATTCCCTCTAGAGGTGGTGAGCGACAGGGGGACCAACTTCATATCGAAATATATGAAGTCCCTTTGGCAGGAGTGTGGCGTAACGTACAAGTTCACCACACCCTACCATCCCCAAGGTAACGGGTTGGTTGAAAGATTCAACCGAACCCTCAAAGGCATGATCATGGGCCTAGAAGGTCCGATGAGGCGTAAGAGGGACGTCCTCTTGCCATGCCTGCTTTTTGCATATCGCGAGGTACCACAGAAGTCCCTAGGGTTCAGCCCCTTTGAACTGCTGTACGGCCACCCCGTGAGAGGACCACTGAGTTTGGTAAAGGAAGGCTGGGAGCAATCTCCCAGGAAACCTCCCCAGAATGTATATAGCTACATGCTGGCTTTCAGAAACCAAACCAGGCGCTTCAGACAACTTGCCGAGGCAAATCTGGAAGCGAGCCAGGAGGAGATGAAGCGGTGGTACGATCAGAATGCCACTCTGGTCGAGCTTCAGCCTGGACAGGAGGTGTATGTCTTGGCCCCAGTGGAGCCCTGTGCCCTTCAAGACAAGTGGACAGGACCATTTGAGGTTGTGGAGCGCAAGAGCCCCGTGACATACTTGGTGGACATGAAGACGCCCAGGAACCCTTTGCGGGTCCTACATGTCAACCGCCTCAAGCCCCACTTGCGAAGGTCCGAAGTGGGCATGTTGTTGGCAACCGATGACGGAATGGAGGAGGAGTCGGAGCCTCTTCCTGACCTCTTGGTGGCCTGTGAGAAGGATGGGTCAGTGGATGGAGTTAACCTCTCACCCTCCCTGACCGCCGAACAACAGGAGGACTGCCGCCAGTTGCTGGGGCAGTTTCCAGACCTGTTCTCCCTGGTTCCGAGTGTCACAGATTGGTGCGTCCATGATGTGGACACTGGAGACAGCTTACCGGTGAAGCATAAGGCTTACAGGGTAACTGACAGGGTACGGGCCTGCATCAAGGAGGAGGTCTCCAAGATGCTTGCCCTCGGGGTGGTTGAGTCTTCCAGCAGTCCTTGGTCCAGCCCCGTGGTCTTGGTGCCGAAGGCTGCTGCGCCGGGAGCCACACCCGAACTACGGTTCTGTGTGGACTACAGAGGACTCAATTCAGTCACGAAGACTGACGCGCACCCCATCCCCAGAGCTGACGAGCTCATTGATCGGCTAGGGGCTGCCCGGTTTCTCAGCACGTTTGATTTAACGTCTGGGTACTGGCAGATCGCCTTGACCGATGGGGCAAAGGAGAGGTCGGCATTCTCTACACCAGATGGGCATTTCCAGTTCCGGGTTATGCCATTTGGAATGAAGAATGCCCCTGCCACCTTTCAGAGATTGGTCAACCAGGTGTTGGCTGGACTGGACGAGTTCAGTGCCGCCTACCTGGATGACATTGCGGTGTTCAGCGGCACCTGGCCCGAACACCTGCGACACCTCTGGGAAGTGTTGATGGCCCTGCGCAGAGCAGGCCTCACAATCAAGGCAAGCAAGTGCCAGATTGGGCAGGGTTCAGTGGTGTACTTGGGACACCAAGTTGGGAGTGGCAAGGTAGCCCCCTTGCAGCCCAAAATCGAAACCATCCTGGCTTGGGAACCCCCCAAGACCCAGACTGCAGTGAGGGCCTTCCTGGGGCTCACTGGGTATTACAGGAGGTTTGTCAAGGGCTATGGCACGATCGTGACCCCCTTGACAGAGCTGACTTCGAAAAAGCAGCCCAGGAATGTGATTTGGACTGACACCTGTCAGAAGGCTTTCGACACCCTGAAGACTGCCATGTGCACGGCGCCCGTGCTCCTGGCCCCCGATTTCTCCAAGGAGTTCATTGTGCAAACAGACGCTTCAGAGCATGGTGTAGGGGCTGTTCTTTCACAGATGACTGAGGAGGGCTTTGACCAACCCGTAGCCTTCATAAGTCGGAGGTTACTTCCACGGGAAAGTAGGTGGAGTGCAATAGAGCGTGAAGCATTTGCTGTGGTCTGGGCGCTGAAGAAGCTAAGACCCTACTTGTTTGGGTCTCACTTCCGAGTTCAGACGGACCACAGGCCCCTCAGATGGTTAATGCAAATGAGGGGTGAGAACCCGAAACTGTTGAGGTGGTCCATTTCTCTACAGAGTATGGACTTTACGGTGGAACACCGCCCTGGCACCGATCACGCCAACGCTGACGGTCTGTCCAGATTTTTCCGCCTTAGTGATGTGGAACTCCCTGGGGAAGGGTAGTTCCCCCCACATTTCAGCTGGAGGGGACACATGTTAGACCTGGCACCTTGGCGTGAGTCTGCCTTCCACTTTTTGCTGATGTGCCTCCGACGTTTTGCTGGTTTTCCGATACTCAGGGCACTGCGCCACGGCTGATCCGTGCCGCAGTGCAAGTGCTCCCTACTGTAAATTGTACATACGATTGGTATCCATGATTGGTGCATTGGATTTACTGTTAGTCCCTAGTAAAGTGCACGAGAGAGTGCCGGGGCTTGTAGATGCCAATACTGCTGGTGGGTCTGCAGCGCTGGTTGCGCCACCCACCGAAGCAGCCGTAAAGATGTGTCTGGGAACTGCGACCGCAGAACCCGCGTGCGGTCTCGTACTGTCACGCTAGCTGGGCAAGTGTCCCCACTTGCCAGCACCGACCCTTCCCTTGACTACATATTAGTCACCCCTATGGTAGGCCTGCGGGCAGGGTGCGTTGTAGGTGCAAGGTAGGACAAGCCCTGATGTGCGTGGCATGTCCTAGTAGTGACTTACAACGAAGACCGTATTTCACTATTGAAGGCTACCTGCTCCATTAGGCCAGACTGAGCTGCGAGGATTATTACACCCTATAATCCCCGCAGGCTCAAGGAGCATGGTAGCGAGTCATGTTTAGTATGCCTGAACTCAGGGTGATAAGATATTTCTTGTAGTCAAGTTTATTTTAATATCCTGGGTTTGCAAATGCTACTTTTAGAAAGTTAGCCTTTGCTTGCTTAACCATTTCAGCCGCCTCTGCTGGTATGTGTATCTGACTGTCTGGGATGTGTGAGTGACAGGGCTGGAGGGATGACAGGTGGTGAATGCGCAGATTACACCTTAGTGGGAGGTAGGAGTGCCTCTTGACTCGAACTGTCACTGTGCTCGGCCACCACAATGCTGGCTCCACCCTCCTGGGGAGCGGCGGATGACTCTGCCGGCACCTGGCCCAGGAAGGGCGAAGCCCCCATCAACAAGGTACTCTGGCCACCCCTGTCCGGACAATGCTGGCTCCACCTCCCGTGGGGCGTCTGATGCGCCTGCCCCTCACACTGAAAGCAGAAGCCAGAGTACACCCGCGGGGGTACTCCAGAACTGAGAGTGGCTATGCAAAGGCCCCCCTGGCCTGCGAGAACAAAATAATTGGCCTATAAAAGAAGGAGCCCTGCTCCTTGAAAATTAGATCCGGTTTGGGCCACAGAAGGACTCTGCCCTACGAGAAGGACCGTGAGAGACAAGGAAGGGTGCTGACTCTTGCCTGTGTCTGGTGCCTTGCTGCTGAAGGAGAGGAAGACAAAAAGACTACGAAAAGACTTTTGCTCTACTTGTGCCAAACTCTGCTAAAGAGATCTCCAAGGGCTTGCAACTGAACTTGCCCCCTGACCAGCGTCCCAGGACCAGTGGACGCTACCCCCTTGGAAGGAAGCGACTGCGGGTGCTGGCCATTGCCGCAGCACCGACGAAGGAATCTCCTCCAAGGCAACGACCTCCCGACCACCGTGACCGGGGCCCAAAGCAACAGCGGAAGCAAAGTGAGGACCAGCCGCCGCTGGCCCGAACACCGTGACCGCAACTGCACCGGGAGCCCGAGAGCAAAGCAAAGGAGGACCCGTCCGGTCCGAGCTCCCGAGGTGACTGCATAGCGAGCAGCCACTCACCTGCAAAGACGGACAGTTGCCTTACGAGAATCCGCAAGGTCGGTAGCCTGCCCGACAGCCCAGCTGTGAGCCCACAGCTGCCCCGACATTTGGCTGGGTACGTCCTGCACTTGGGGACCGTACTGCCACTTGTCACCACCGCCCAGCCGCCACCTCCAGGGTCGGAGCGGACGACGAGGAAAGGACCCTGCCGCCACAGAACACCGCTGCCCCGGATGACCAGTGACCTGCTCGGCTGAAGAGCCGCAACGATAAGCGACCCCGGGAAGGCAACGCGACGTGGGACAGATCCCCTGGAAGCCGCCGGCTCCACAAGAACTTTGAGTACCACCGGCCTACGGGCCTAAAGAGAACTGCATAAGAACTGTGGTAACCCGAATTGAGTAACCTGCAACCGTTTACATAAAGTATATTGACTGTATTCGCAAGCCTGCTTAAAATCTATATAAAGATATATATTTTTACAGAATACAGTTTGGTCTCGTTGTGTGGTGGGTTGGGTGTACTGTTGCAAGTGTTTAACCCTATGTGCTCCAAAGATTAGCCTACGACTGCTTAAGCCACACTACCTAGAGGGTAAGCAGAGGTTGTCTGGAAGGTAACCCTCAGCCCTGACGAGGAAGAGAGAGTCCCTGCTTGTCGCTAGTGTTGCACTGCGCCAACTAGAGCCTCCCCCTTCCTACACATAGCAACAAAAAGAATATCGTCAGAATACACTGACATCTTAATTTGCTCTGACCCAATTGAAAAACCTGAAATAAGTTTCTCCTGTCTAATTTTTGTTAAACAGGGTTCAATTGCTATAATAAAAGTATGACCTGCATCTCATCACAGGGACATATGGCATGCACTGTGTACCTTCCTGACCAGTATAGGGAACCAACAGTGGTTACCAGCTCCAAATACTGTACCAATCATGATTTAAATTTGACTCCATTAGAATTGTCAATTTGATAATATATACGTTTGTTAAATTATGTTAAGTAACTGTAGGTGAATCACCTGATGTAAATACCAATGTAACAATACTTGCTGCCTTGTATATTGATGTTGTTCTGCCTTGTCATGAAATAATGTGACTGTATTGTTTAAAAAAGGAAAATACGGGGGGAGGAGCCAAGATGGCGATCGGGATGGTCGCATAGCCGCTCGGCTCCGTGAAGCCTTTTCGCCCCGCACATATATCCTGGCACTTATCATGAGCCGCAACAGCATATTTGAGTTGGCCAAAGGAGAACTTTCACTAACCGTTTGCTCCTGAGGCTTCTGTGTGCGGCAATCCCGTGGTAATGTCCCTGATTGTTCTGCGGCCTTCGTAGAGCTGGGACTGGGGTGTCGAGTGAGCAGGGCAGCCGGCCTCAAGTGCGACAACAGTGGCCACTGGTGGAGGCGAGGAGGCGGCCGGAGGGCACCGGCGGTCCGATGGGCCGATGGCAACGGTGATGACCCAGTCCATCTGGCGGAGTGCCTCGTGGGGTGTGCGGTGAAGCAAAATCGAGGTGAGTGCCCGATACTTGTAGGCCCCCTTTCCAGAGTTGTGCCCGGACATAACGAATGGTCCTGCCTGAAATCGGCGGGCGGCTGCCAGGGAGCGGCGGAGATTTTGTTTAGCCCTTTGGTGGCCCCTCCCCGGGACGCCTGCCTTGACTCCTTGGGACCCCGCGCTGGATCCTGTTGCGCACTGGTGTGGGGCTCAATCCCTTGGTGCGGTGGAGAAGGGCTATCCCGGGTCAACTAAGATGGCGGCGGGCACCCCCCTACGCAGGCCACATCCAGACAGAGAAGCCGTGGTGCGGGAGAATCCTGGGGCCTGTCGGCACAAGAATGGACCCACGTCCAAGGATATATTGGCTGCGTTAACAACTCTGCATTTGACCCTGATCTGTAACACCTGGGATCTGGGAAGAAGGATGGCCGCCATTGTTGTCCCATCGTCCCACGCGGACATGGTTCGATCTCCGCGACGAGTCGATGAGCCCGTCTCCGCGTCAGTGATGAGTGTTGCGGCTATGCCTATGTTCATAGAGAAGCTGGAAGACCCGGTCCACGAACTCGCTGTCGGCCAGATTGTTGTACATGTGGGCGACTCGTCGGGGCACATATCTCATCAGCGGCTGACGAAACAATACAGATCTATGGTTCGGGCTGCCCCGGCGAGGTTTCAGTGCTTGCCGGATGGTGTGACTTTCTTTCCCTGGCTAGTGAGACTATGTTCGGGCTGGGGGCTGTTTCCGGATTTGATACTGACATGGGCGGACTTCCGCTTTACGTTTTCGGCTGGGTTCTGGTGGCTGAAGTCCCATGGAGTAACACTACTGCCCGGCCCGCCCGGATTGCTAGACCCCTCTACGCTGCTTTGTATGCTGCTTGATGGGTGGACATATGATGGTATTGCTGCTCGAAAAGGCCAGGGGTGAGGCCGCCTAGGATTCAGTGGACTGATTGTTGGCAGATGGTGATTTGGGGGACACTCGGTCGGGATGTCATTGATGGTGCTATTGGTGATTAATGTTTTCCTTAACTACATTGATTTCGATTTAGGATGTTTACTCTGCGCGGTGGTGGGGGAGGGGCCGGGTGGCCGGATTGATGGCCCTCCTCCATATCCTTCTTTTATTCCTTCTTTTTCCCTTCTTCTATATTTCGGGTTCTCCTTAGGGCGACAGGCACGCTGCTGGGGGGGGATAGGCCGTAGCCTTCTGCAGGGGTGCAGGGTTGGGGTAGGGGGTTTGGGTTTGTTGATTTGTCCTTTCTTTGTTTCTATGGCCCTTTGTATTTCTTTCCTTTTGGTGTCGTCGTTTTTCGTGTCTCCTACAGTATGTTTTGTTTTGAGGGGTGGGATGCAGCTTTGCCACAGAACGTGTTTGTTCACACATTTACCCTGACTCGTATGCCTTACCCCAGTATTCCGAATGTATTTGTGTTTCATACGGATCTTTGCTTCGCTCCCTGCTTGCTACTGTAGGACCATGTATGACTGAACGGCACTGATTTTGAGTTTCTCTTTATTGAAAAATTAACCTTCTTTAATCCTGACTTTCGACTGCTCTGCTTGAAATACAAGTTATAACCTGGACACTTTTAAGTCCCCAGCTCTGGCTGCTGTAACTCCTTATATTGATTTGCTGCATGTATGATTTGATTAGCGGCCAGCCGGGATGGTTGTCGGCCCGTGCTTGTATTTGCTTGAAGTATCAATAAAGGTTTCAAAAAAAAAAAAAAAGGAAAATACAAGTTAAGAAAAAATTGCGAAGGGAAAAGAGGCTGTGTATTGTGGATCAGGTGGTTTGGCTGGGATAGTGGATGTTAATTAAAACATTAGAGTCAACAAGGAGAGAGAGCAGCAGAAGAGGCATAGAAGGCAGGGGGAAGGGTAAGTGGAATGTCGAAGGGAGGAGGAGGAGGTGGAAAGGAATGTAAAAAAGAACAAAAGATGAGGATTTAAATGAGGAACCCTCTTAAAACACAGAAATAAAAACAGCCTGAAGAAAGGATTTGTTGTCAAGAACAGATTTTGCCTGGAAAATTCTGTTAACCTGAAGCAAACCATTGCTGAAGAGAAGTTTAATCAAGAATGGTTTGATGCAAACATTTGGCGGCACAACTTTCTATAGGTTGTTTTTTCTTCCACCAGACATACAACCATCAGAGGACCCCTCTAGGTCTGTCTAAGGACCGGAGAAGCCCAAGTCTTCGGCTACACTCCAGTCCTGCCAGGGTGACAGGCTGCTGGCTCATCTAAGAAGATGTGTTCCTTGTGATAGGCAGATTGTTGGAATACCTATCCTGGGCAGGGTAGCCTTCCTGGGGTCTGTCTCAGCATTCCAGGTACCTGGGGCTTAGGCCACCTTCCAGCCCTGTCCATGGGTCGCAGGTCACTGACCTTTCTGCAAGCCTTCTTTCTAGGTAAGCAGGGACTGAGGTAAAGCAGATATTCCAGGTAGTCCGGCCTGCTTGGTGATGGTCTTATAGTCTACGTATTCCGATTGACTGAAAATACTTCACCAGTTTGAAAATGGTCTACTTACTCATCCTCGGTTGTTGTGTCAAGAAAAGAGCTTAAGTCCATCTGGAATTGGCAGACTCTAGGGTGTGCTACAGGGAACCTTTTCACCCATCAGAGTGGATGGGGTCAGGTGATGCAAGGCATATATGCTACTTTTTGGCCGGTGCTCTGTATGTCATGTCATTACCCTTCTTCATTCAGTGCATTTCTACTGCAGTGTTCCACCAAAATAATGTGTCAAAGATATTTTGATACACAAATACTGAGGCATAATTATTGTGATGTCAAATCTATTGTAGTACAGAATATACTGGTAAGATTATTGTATTTTTAAATGTTTTAGGACCAGATGTAGGTAATTCATATTTACCGACTCTTAAATACCGAATTTTACCGATTCGGTATTTAAGAGTCGGTAAATATGAAGGGGAGAGATGTAGGTAATTCCAAATTGAGAATTACCGAATCGGTAGGATTCGGTATTTACCGTTTCGGTAAATACCGAATCGGTATTGCCCATTGATTCCTATGGGCCATGAAGCCCATAGGAATCAATGGGCAATACCGATTCGGTATTTACCGAATCGGTAAATACCGAATCCTGCAAGGCTGCAGGGGGTGTCACTTTGACACCCTCTAGCACCCTAATTCCGGACTTGTGTGCCATGTGGCACACAGACATGCCCCAAGGGCATGTCTGTGTGTCACATTGCACAGGTGTGCATGCACAGATGTGCATGCACACCTGAATTCGGTATTTTACCACCCAATTGGATTGGGTGGTAAAATACCGATTCTTAAGGGCCTGTGACACTCGATGTTTACCATTAGAGATTACCTGTGCACTCATTTCACAACTGCAAGCAATCTGTATGAGGTTTATGTGGTATCAGGGGAAAGAGCGACGGGCTAAGAAATATATGGTGCTGCCCAGGGCAGTGGGTGGCTGGGCAGTCCCTGATTTTCTTTTGTATTATTATGTATGTATGCTGCAGCGAATGAATATCTTATTAACTGGTCAGGGACCTGTGGAGCCAGCACTGCAACCTTCTATATACTCCTTACTTTTAGGGGCTGAAGCTAGGAATCGGCTCTTTAACGACATAGACTGGAATTATTACAAGCGCACAAGGTTTAAGGTGATTGCTGCTGCGTATAAGGTATGGAAGGCAATAAGGAAGTAATATAATATTGGAAGCGTGTCCATTTATACCCCATTAACTGCACCGATCCTGCACCCCAATATTTGCTGGGATCGCATAGTGGTTAACTGGCGCTTAAGAGGCTTAATAACAGTTGGAGATTTCTATAATGCAGATGGGTTAAAATCTTTCTCCCAATTGAAGGAACAATATCAGTTGTCTACTCCGCACTGTTTTAAGTATCTGCAGCTGCGTGAATATCTTACTAAATTGAACATAGTGAACGTGGCTAATCCTCTTATTGAGGCAAATAAAAAATGCGCACGCATCGGGGCACTGTATAAAATAATTATAGAGGCAATGCCCAATGATTTGGAATCACACCGAATAAAATGGGAAGAAAGATTAAGGAACCCTGAAATACCGTAGGAGCTCTCGATTGAACTGGCTGGCCGGTTATTTATGTCCGCCAACTTGAAGACACAACATTATAAGACTTTGTTTTATCTTTATCGTACGCCTGATAAAATTGCAAAGTGGGGGGGATGGAAAGTGTTTTAGATGTAATACTTTACATGCTGATGTAGTGCATATCTTTGGTACTTGCACAAAATTATTAGAATTGTTCAGACACATAAACAGGTTTCTATCCGAGATTCTGGGTGTTCCTATACAACTTTCAACAAGTCAGATTTTGTTGGGTATAGATACAGGTGGATTGCGTACAGAACACGGTAATGAAGTTTGTTATTTGATATTCATTGCATCAGCAGTGCTAAGGTTGTGCATTGCCTCAGCGTGGCTACAAACTAAGGCCCCTTCATTTGATGTGTGGAGAACTCGTTTTCTCTTTATGTATAATATGGAATACAATCTGTATATTTTGAAGGGGAGACGGAAAAAGGCACTGGAGCAGGCAATATGGGGCGCTGTTAGGGCATATATGGACATAAAGGATTGTGAGGTTAAGCTATCCAGTGTACCTACATGGCTTCTGTTCTTTTTTTTTTGTTCTCTGTTTTTTCTTTTTCCTTTATTATCATCTAAGGAAAATGTAATGTAAATTGATCAGTCATATACTTGCTTGTGACTTGGTAGGATTTAATGTAGGTGACTTGACGCTGGTATTTTGACTTGATCTTGTCAATGCAAGCAATGAATGATATAAGGTTTCGGTTTATTTTTCAGTAGCATAAGTTGTCCTCTAGTCTCAAACATCTTGTATATATCTGTAATCTCTATGATCCGATCCTGCATTGTATAATCCACTGAAACCGAATGTTTGGTTATTTTTGTATCTGTGGTCTCTATCTAATAAAGAAATTAAATTTTAAAAAAAAGGATTCGGTATTTACCGATTCGGTAAATACCAAACCGGTATTGCCCATTGATTCCTACGGGCCATGAAGCCCATAGGAATCAATGGGCAATACCGATTCGGTATTTACCGAATCGGTAAATACTGAATCCTGCAAGGCTGCAGGAGGTGTCACTTTGACACCCTCAAGCACCCCAATTTCGGACTTGTGTGCCATGTGGCACACAGACATGCCCTAAGGGCATGTCTGTGTGTCACATTGCACAGGTGTGCATGCACAGATGTGCATGCACATCTGAATTCGGTATTTTACCACCCAATTGGATTGGGTGGTAAAATACTGATTCTTAAGGGCCTGTGACACTCTTAGGAGTGTCACCTACATGTGGATTTACCAAATCGGTAAAATTACCGATTCAGTATTTTACAGAATCAGTAAATTTACCGAATCGGTAAATTTACTGATTCTGTAAAATGATGGCCCCTACATGCCAAATCATAAATACCGGTCGGTAAAGGCCGAAATGGGCCGTTACCGACCGGTATTTACTCTCCTACATCTGGCCCTTAATCTTGTAATAAATATTGTGTGTTACATAATTTACAGAGATATCACATATTTGTTGCATGTTATTTTTGTATTACTATACAGTATGTTTTTTTAATGTTTGCGATATTCTAAAAATAAAGATATTGTTTAGGATTGGGATGTACGTTTATAGGGGAAAAGGGTGAGGCATATATTTAAGATTTGTTCTATAAGTTTGTTATAGTTTCAAATATAGTGTGGTTTATCTTTTTAGTGAAATTTACATTATTTTTAATAATATTTTTATCTGATCTGATTCTACATTCAAATTTGACCTTTTTTATTAAATATTTAGAAATTCAAATTTTTAAACTATTATTTTGTGTTTTTAAAAAAAAAATGTAGGTAGATTGCTAAATACTTTATTGGCATGCCTTTATCAAATGCAATTTTTAAAACTTTTTATGTTCGTTATTTTTTACATTAAATACGTAGCTTTTGTATTCCTATTGTTTTAAAATTTATAATGACATTTATTTCACTATTTGATATCTACCTTTTATTTGAACTAATATTGGTATATTTAAAAAAAAAAGTTTTTGTAAACATTTTGTGTACATGTGGTAAACGTTTTAATTGATTTGTTCATATTTTTTATTTTACTGTTTTGGCTTTAGTATAATTTGTTTTTGAGTTTTTTGGTTTTGTGAATTAATATTTTATAGCACATTTAATGTATTTTATTCAGGGGGATAAGTTAAATGGATACCTCCAAAGTATAATTTTTTTTGTAAAATGTGTATTTGAATTTTGTGGGACAAGTTAATTACAGAATGTAACAGTTTCGCTGTTAAGTCTGGAGTGGGAATAGTAGTTGCCTTTTTTTTGTTTTACAGAGTTTTATATAGCACAAACTTGACCCGAATCGGGTATCAGAGCACTTTAAGAACGGAAAGATTAAGTGATTTGCCCAGAATCACAGGATGTTCAGCGCCATTGCCGAGACTCAAACCTACTTCCCCAGATTCGAGGTCGACCACCCTAGCGGTTAGGCCAACTCCTCTCTTCTTTCCTCAATATAATTAAAATTGGAGTGGAAACTTTATGAGCTGCAGACATAGTGTAGATTACTGGTGGGAGGTATTGTAAATACTGGTTAGTGTTTCATATACTGTTGTGATGGTTTGATGCAGATGTTTATCAGAATTGTGCCAATCCTAGCCTGTTTAGCAGGAGAATGACGTGTCTCAGTCTTGCATGCTCATTTTGACTCACAAATTGCCTGTACGTGCCAACATGTCTGACTCCTATGTTGGCACAGCTGCTGAATTATGATTAAAATCAATAAAGATCATTTTAAAAACAAAAGTTTGAAGTGGGAATAGTATATCTCACTCTCACCAGCCCAAAGTCCAGCACTTTCCCCAATGTTGTTAAGTTTGGAGTGAATAGTAAATCTGACCTCGACTTCAATGTCCAAAACTTTCCCCCATTGTGGCCAAGTTTGAAGTGGGGGGGGCAATACATCTGACCCCCTCCAAAGTCCAACACCTCCCCAAAATGGTTACATTTGAGGTGGGGATAGTTAAGGAAACCTTTCCCACAGTATAAACTCTTTCTCTATTGGGACTACATTTCTAGTGGGTATAGTACATGTGATATCTGTGAGGTGTTAGGAGTTGTTTACATTTTTTCTTTTGTAAGATATAGTACATTTTAGAATAAACTTTCTTAATTAATATGTTTGTTTGCTAAGTCTTTAGAGCCTTGAAAATAATTAACATTAGACAGATGATATAGCTGTAGTGTACATAGATTTTCTTTGTCGTTATACAATTTTTCAAACATACTGTATACACATTTTTAACAAACAAGTAATTTATATCTATATCTTTATCTATATCTATATCTATATCTATATCTATATCTATATCTATATCTATATCTATCTGGCGGTCGCCAGTAGGTAGTTATAGTTAGGATTATTTTGAATAGGGAAATCGCAACATTCTATTGTGAATAACTTTGGCGCCGGTTGAGGAATCTGCCTGAAATTTTCCTCAAATTTGCCTCGTGGCGCTCCGGTCCTTCCCTGAAAGTTTTGGGGGGATTTGTCAAGCGGGGGCCGAGAAAAAAGGGGGGTCCCAGAACGTGTTTTCCCCATGTTAATTCCCATAGGGCGGTCGACCTCACTTTTAGCCCGAACAGCTGAATGGATTTCCACCGAACTTGGCAAAATTGTAGGGACTGCTAGCCCGATGTGCCTTTGCTATGTCTCAAGATATGTGCTCCAGTGGATTTTGAGTAATTTAGGTTCAAAAATATATATATATCTATAAGCGCGCCCCGGTACATGCACCGGGGAGCGCCCCAGCGCGCTACGCGAGTTCGCGAGCAGGATGCTGATTGGCTCTCGGGTGTCTGTCAACATTCCAAACAGTCCGGAGCGGCCGCCATCTTGTGTCTCAGTAGGATCGAGACACAAGAGGGGGCAAAAACAAAGGGGGAAATGACCAAAAGGGGGCAGGGTAGACCCCCCTGACCCCCTAGCCCCTAGGTTTGATGTGGGGGCCATAAAAGGGCCCCGCGGGGCAGAACAATTTTTTTTTCTGATTTTCGCGAGGGGGGGAGGGCCCGGTACGCGCACCAGGGAGCGTACTGGGGAGCGTACCATGGTGAAAAACCCAGTGAAATAGTAAAATAATAATCTAAAGTGCTTAGAGGTAGGGTAGCTCTGAATAGAGTTGTTGTGTTGTGTGGGTGATTTAAGTACCAACATGTAGGTACCAATGCAGAGTCTTAAATTTAATGTACACCGTCTCCTCTGTAGATATCTTGCATGTTGTTACAGAAGTTATTGTGGTATATGGAATCCATATCATAGTCTGTCAGGAAAGCAGAAACAGATACTTTAAGCACTCCCTGAGAAGGCCTAGGGGATCATGGGTAGTCTATCCTTCTCCCTTATGATGAAAAAGATATGTGAAATAGGCATTGGAGATAATATAGTGGGAGAAAGGAAGTAACTATGAGCAAACTTACTATGTAACACAAAAAAGTTGCACAGTATACTATAAGTCTCACTTAATATTATAATCATTTTGGTACTACTTCATGAATTACATATAAAAATGAATAATGTCTTTTCTGGTTCACGTAGTCCCTTTCTGTCACTCCTTCCTTTACTCTCTCTGTTCTTTCTCTCTGTCACTCCCGATGTCTTACTCTTATTCACTTTTATCCACCCTCTTTCACCCCTGTTTATTACACTCACTGCTCTTTTCTTTTCCTCCCTCATCGCTGTTCCTTTTCTCTGGTTCCGTCACTACCCCTCATTCCCTGGAATTTCAATGGTTTTATGTCAGTAAAATTTCCAGCTAACTATAACTGGTGTGAAACCTATGGCTTTTTCAGTGAATTTACTAGGTTTTTTAAATGCTAATTCCTAACTATAACTGGTGTGAAAACTATGTTTTTTTCAGTGAATATATATATATATATATATATATATATATATATATATATATATATATATATATATATATATATAATATAGATATAGATATATGTATGACATCTGTTTCTCCCCCGTTGTGGAAAGAAGAGGAGCCGCACATGGTACAACTTTCCTGCAGCATTTATTTTGAGCAATAGTTGGAGCACTTTGCCTGACGCGTTTCGTTCATGTCTCTGAACTTTATCAGAGGTCACACGGGCAGGAAGGAGCTGAGTGCGAGCCACAGGTGAGGTGTGTTTATCAAACCTTGCCAGCCCTCTAGGGGTTATCCATAATGTAAGGAAGCGCCTGGCATGCTGGACATTGTGGTCCCGAGTTCCCAGTTCGTTTGTTAATAAGCCCTTGTGATGGTGTTTGCTCCTATTTTAAAATTGTCTCACTGGAATAGTCGTTTCCAGAGGTGTGCCTCCTTTCACGAGCCTTTTCTCGAGGTCGCGTGGAACCATTCCAGACTCTGGTGTCTGGTGGCAGCCGATTACCCTGGAGTTTGTTTTGTCGAGTTTTCTTGTGTTGTCTGATTCGGGTAATGTATGGCACGCTGGCTGGCGGTGCGTTGCTCTGCGATAGAACCAAATCGCTTCATATGACATCTGTTTCTCCCCCGTTGTGGAAAGAAGAGGAGCTGCACATGGTACACCTTTGCAGCAGCATTTATTTTGAGCAATAGTTGGAGCACTTTGCCTGACGCATTTCGTTTCTGTCTCTGAACTTTATCAAAGGTCACACGGGCAGGAAGGAGCTGAGTGCGAGCCACAGGTGAGGTGTGTTTATCAAACCCTGCCGGCCCTCTAGTGGTTATCTATGATGTAAGGAAGCGCCTGGCATGCTGGACATTGTGGTCCCGAGTTCCCAGTTTGTTTGTTAATAAGCCCTTGTGATGGTGTTTGCTCCTATTTTAAAATTGTCTCACTGGAATAGTAGTTTCCAGAGGTGTGCCTCCTTTCACGAGCATTTTCTCAAGGTCGCGTGGAACGATTCCAGACTCTGGTGTC
Organism: Lissotriton vulgaris; assembly: GCF_964263255.1. Taxonomy (NCBI): domain Eukaryota; kingdom Metazoa; phylum Chordata; class Amphibia; order Caudata; family Salamandridae; genus Lissotriton; species Lissotriton vulgaris. The sequence continues at coordinate 357,985,217 of NC_141697.1, read as the reverse complement.
TGGTTGTAGCCGATTACATATATATATATTTTCTAAAACAAATGCCCGAAAGCTGTTTCGGGAGGACACTCTGCTGAAAGTCCACCGTTCTGCTTTTAATTTCCTGCTCTCCGCTGTGTTCTTCAAAAGTTGCTGCCTGATGCATTTTGATGCGATTTACCTCTCACGAGAGGCTTGCTTCTCACAATCCAGAAGAAGAGGCTCTCTTTTATTTCTAATTGGAGGCACACTTGATTAGTTCAATCACCCAAAGTCTGCTATATGGCATGCTGGGATTTGTTGTTCCGAAAGAGCGCCGCACTGTATTCCCTTAGTGGGTTTCTGCTGGAATTGATCTTGTAAAAGCAGTTGTTTCCTTTGTAGGATAAAAAAACACATTGAACAGACTACGTACTTTGGTCTTTCAGCACTGTATGCCAAAAGACAGTCTCATGGCGCAGCCTCTCTGTTTCCCATCACACTGATGGTCCTTCTTTTATTAGAGATTTTGCTCCCCCCACGACGTGGGCTGGCGTTAGTAATTTTCTAAAACAAATGCCCGAAAGCTGTTTCGGGAGGGCACTCTGCAGAAAGTCCACCATTCGGCTTTTAATTTCCTGCTCTCCGCCGTGTTCTCCAAAAGTTGCTGCCTGACGCGTTTCGATGGGCATTTGTTTTAGAAAATTATTAACTGCGGCCCACGTCGTGGGGGGAGCACCATCTCTAATAAAAGAAGGACCATCAGTGTGATGGGAAACAGAGAGGCTGCGCCATGAGACTGTCTTCTGGCATACAGCGCTGGAAGACCGAAGTACGTAGTCTCTCCAATGTGTTTTTTATCCTACAAAGGAAACAACTGCTTTTAAAAGTGTAATTCCAGGAGAAACCCACTAAAGGAATACAGTACGGCACTCTTTTGGAACCACAATTCCCAGCATGCAATATAGCCAACTTTGGGTGATTGAAGTAATCAAGCGTGCCTTCAATTAGAAATAAAAGAGAGCCTCTTCTTCTGGATTGTGAGAAGCAAGCCTCTGATGGGATGCAAATCACATCGAAACGCGTCAGGCAGCAATTTTTGATGAACACGGCGGAGAGCAGGAAATTAAAAGCCGAATAGTGGACTTTAAGCAGAGTGCCCTCCCGAAACAGCTTTCGGGCATTTGTTTTAGAAAATTACTAACGGCGGCCCACGTCGTGGGGGGAGCACCATCTCTAATAAAAGAAGGACCATCAGTGTGATGGGAAACAGATAGGCTGCACCATGAGACTGTCTTTTGGCATACCGCGCTGGAAGACCGAAGTACCTAGTCTCTCCAATGTGTTATATATCCTACAAAGGAAACAACTGCTTTTACAAGTGCAATTCCAGCAGAAACCCACTAAGGGAATAGAGTACGGCACTCTTTTGAAACCACAATTCCCAGCATGCAATATAGCCAACTTTGGGTGATTGAACTAATCAAGCGTGCCTCCAATCTATACTAATATCATAAAGAGAGAGACCAAACCTTTGAGGCGGGTAATCTCAGGAACCACAGCACCAATCACAACACCCAATACAGCGTTGGAAAGGGCAGTTGCATCAGAAGGACATAGGCTATGCAGACGCCCACCATATACATTTAAAAGGTAAAAGAACCGTGCCAGCAAAGTAGTCCCTTGTGGGCGTGTCTGTGTTGTGCTGTGGGCGTGTGCTGGTGGGGCGTGACAAACGCTGGGGGCGTGTGGTAGGTTCTGCCCTTCCTGCCATGTCTCATATCGTGTGTTGTGGGCGTGTGCTGGGGGTGTGAGCGTGTGCGGGGCGCGGGATTACGGAAAAATAGCGAGCATTGTGCCCAATATTTCATTGTTTTTTCTTCCCAGGTTCTGTACATTCCAGCTCCGGGTGTCCACCCTGCTCCCTTTAAATACCCCTGCACCCCATAATCATAACCCACCCTTACTCCTTAAAATACCCCAACACCCTTAAACACTAAACCATCCTAACCCTATACATATACCTTGTACCCCAAAACCCAAACCTATCCCTAAACCCTAAAAATGCCCCTCTACCCCAAAACCCAAACCTAGCCCTGAACCCTATAAATACCTCTGTACCTCAAAACCCAAACCTATCCCTGAACCCTAACAATACCCCTGTACCCCAAACCCCAAACCTAACCCTGAACCTTAAAAATACCCCTGTACTCCAAAACCCAAACCTACCCCTGAACCCTAAAATACCCCTGTACCCCAAAACCCAAACCTAGCCCTGAACCCTTAAAATACCCCTGTACCCCAAAACCCAAACCTACCCCTGAAACCTAAAAATGCCACTGTACCCCAAAACCCAAACCTAGCCCTGAACCATAAAAATAACCCTGTACCCAAAACCCAAACCTACCCCTGAACCCTAAAATACCCCTGTACCCCAAAACACAAACTTAGCCCTGAACCCTAAAAATACCCCTGTACCCCAAAACCCAAACCTAGCCCTGAACCCTTAAAATACCCCTGTACCCCAAAACCCAAACCTACCCCTGAACCCTAAAAATACCCCTATACCCCAAAACCCAAACCTAGCTCTGAACCCTAAAAATACCCATGTACCCCAAAACCCATACCAATCCCTAAACCCTAAAACTACCCCTGTACCCCATAACCCAAAACTATATCTGAAGACTTAAAATACCCAAACACCCCAAAACATATACCTCAGTACCTCAAAACATACACCCCTATACCCATGCTTACCTTATCCAAACATGCTTTTACCATTCATGCATTTACAACGAATTTCGTTGTAAGTGTATGCGTGGTAAAAGCGTATAAAATGTAATGCCATGTGTTATAATGGCATTGCGGAGTCATGGTACTTTCGTAATGAAAGTATGCGGAGTGATGGTATGCGAAAAGAAAGTTGCGGAATAATGGGTGTTTACCCTCCCCCGGTAAGTACATTGGTGGCACGGCGGCCCACATCTCCAGCAACATACTCATATTTTTTCACCACCGATTTGAAAAATGCACAGGTCTCTCTCATTGATGGCCAGCACCGACATACACTTTTAGACACACATCCCACCACAAGTTCTAGAATTGCGAACTTTAGAGCTGGGGAGCTACGTTTGAATCTCGGCATCAGCTCAACATCCTGTGATTCCAGGCAAATCGCTTTGTCTCACTGTGCCTACCACAAATAATTGTGTTCTTCTGTAATGTAAATTGTGCTCATGCCATGTTGTCGAGTTCGTGCTATATAATATTGCAAGGAAAAATAAAGTAGGGAAACTCGAGTTCACACACTACTAAACGCACACTCTTAAGTGCATCAGCAGTGCACTGTGAATCGGAGCATTTCACAGGCCTGTCACAGATAAGAAATGCTATCAAAATGAAATCCTACAAAACAATATACTACTGGCCGGCAGCAATTCATACCCGGACAACATCGGGACGGGCTGCTAGTTAGAAATAAAAGAGAGCCTCTTCTTCTGGATTGCGAGAAGCAAGCCTCTGATGAGATGCAAATTTATTCGAAACGCATCAGGCAGCAACTTTTGAAGAGCACGGCGGAGAGCAGGAAATTAAAAGCCGAATAGTGGACTTTCAGCAGAGTGCCCTCTCGAAACAGCTTTCGGGCATTTGTTTTAGAAAATTACTAACGGCGGCCCACGTTGTGGGGGGAGCACCATCTCTAATGAAAGAAGGACCATCAGTGTGATGGGAAAAGGAGAAGCTGCGCCATGAGACTGTCTTTTGGCATACGGCGTGGAAGACCGAAGTACGTAGTCTCTCCAATGTGTTTTTTATCCTACAAAGGAAACAACTGCTTTTACAAGTGCAATTCCAGCAGAAACCCACTAAGGCAATACAGTACGGCGCTCTTTTGGAACTACAATTCCCAGCATGCAATATAGTCAACTTTGGGTGATTGAACCAATTAAGCGTACCTCCAAATAGAAACAAAAGAGAGCCTATTCTTCTGGATTGCGAGAAGCAAGCCTCTGATGAGATGCAAATCGATTCGAAACGCGTCAGGCAGCAACTTTTGAAGAACACGGCAGAGAGCAGGAAATTAAAAGCTGAATAGTGGACTTTCAGCAGAGTGCCCTCTCGAAACAGCTTTTGGGCATTTGTTTTAGAAAATTACTAACGGCGGCCCACGTCGTGGGGGGAGCACCATCTCTAATAAAAGAAGGACCATCAGTGTGATGGGAAACAGAGAAGCTGCGCCATGAGACTGTCTTTTGGCATACAGCACTGGAAGACCAAAGTACGTAGTCTCTCCGATGTGTTTTTTATCCTACAAAGGAAACAACTGCTTTTACAAGTGCAATTCCAGCAGAAACCCACTGAGGGAATACAGTACAGCGCTCTTTTAGAACTACAATTCCCAGCATGCAATATAGCCAACTTTGGGTGATTGAACTAATCAAGCGCACCTCCAATAAGAAACAAAAGAGAACCTCTTCTTCTGGATTGCGAGAAAGAAGACTCTGATGAGATGCAAATCGCATCGAAACGCGCCAGGCAGCAACCTTTGAAGAACACGGCGGAGAGCAGGAAATTAAAAGCAGAATGGTGGAATTTCAGCAGAGTGGCCTCCCGAACCAGCTTTCGGGCATTTGTTTTAGAAAATTACTAACGGCGGCCCACGTCATGGGGGGAGCACCATCTCTAATAAAAGACGGACCATCAGTGTGATGGGAAACAGAGAAGCTGCGCCATGAGACTGTCTTTTGGCATACAGCGCCGGAAGACCGAAGTACATAGTCTCTCCAATATGTTTTGTATCCTACAAAGGAAACGACTGCTTTTACAAGTGCAATTCCAGCAGAAACCCGCTAAGGGAATACAGTACGGCGCTCTTTTGGAACCACAATTCCCTGCATGCGATATAGCCAACTTTGAGTGATTGAACTAATCAAGCGTGCCTCCAATTAGAAATAAAAGAGAGCCTCTTCTTCTGGATTGAGAGAAGCGAACCTCTGTTGAGATGCAAATCCCATCATGCAAATCACATCGAAACGCGTCAGGCAGCAAGTTTTGAAGAACATGGCGGAGAGCAGGAAATTAAAAGACGAATGGTGGACTTTCAGCAGAGTGCCCTCCCGAAACAGCTTTCGGGCATTTGTTTTAGAAAATTACTAATGGCGGCCCACGTCGTGGGGGGAGCACCATCTATACTACTATTATAAAGAGAGAACTTGCACGTTTTGGCCAGGTAAACTCGGGAACCACAGCGCCAATCTACACACCCGATACATCTATGAAAATGTCAGGGTGTGTAGATGGACATAGGCTATATAATTTTTTTTTCAAAAGTAAATTAAAAAAATTAAATTTGTAAACAAAGTAGTCCCCTGAAAGTAGCGCCGGCCGGGACCTAGCGCTGGCCATGACGCGACGCGACGACGTGCGTGATGACGACGTGTTGGTGCGGCGGACATGGAGCTGTGGTGAAGTGAGGAGCGTGGGCGCGTCATGGCGAAGAGGAGCGTAGCGGCAGCTCAGGTAATGTAAACCTTGAAATCAGGGCGGGAGGGAGTCCGAGCGGGAGGGAGTCGGGGCGGGAGGGAGTCGGGTCGGGAGGGAGTCGGGTCGGGATGGAGTCGGGGCGGGAGGGGAGCGGGTGTGCACAGAGGTGGGGGCGGGAGGGAGTCGGGACGGGAGGGGGTCGGGCGGGAGCGGGTGTACTGCCCCCAGACCCTTTCTGCCCTAGGCAACGCTGGGGCGGGCTGCTAGTCTCTAATAAAAGAAGGACCATCAGTGTGATGGGAAACAGAGAGGCTGCGCCATGAGACTGTCTTTGGCATACAGTGCTGAAAGACCGAAGTACGTAGTCTCTCCAATGTGTTTTTTATCCTACAAAGGAAACAACTGCTTTTACAAATGCAATTCCAGCAGAAACCCACTAAGGGAATACAGTACGGCGCTCTTTTGGGACCACAATTCCCAGCATGCAATATAGCCAACTTTGGGTGATTGAACTAATCAAGCGTGCCTCCAATTAGAAATAAAAGAGAGCCTCTTCTTCTGGATTGCAAACAGCAAGCCTCTGATGAGATGCAAATCGCATCGAAACGCGTCAGGCAGCACTTTTGAAGAACACGGCGGAGAGCAGGAAATTAAAAGACGAATGGTGGACTTTCAGCAGAGTGCCCTCCAGAAACAGCTTTCGGGCATTTGTTTTAGTAAATATATATATTCACTGAAAAAAACATTGGTTACAGGAAAGTTATTGTTAGGTTGACTTTTACTCGTACAAAACCAGAGAAATTCAATCGTTATAGTTCGCTGAGCTAACTATAACTAACGCCCCTGCAATGCACTGCTAATGATGTCACATATTACATCACTCATGACATGGTCAGTGACATTACTGATGACATCATCCACATATTCTCTGATGTACCAATTCTATACCAATATAACCTTTCATACACCCCGCTAAATTTCAGAATACCACTCTTGAAACCATTGACACACCAATACCAGTATGTACATACCCACTCACCAATTCATAGGTCTACATACAAATTCACTCACTCACCCATACAGGCACTCATATTGCCAGTCACTCACCAATTCAGCAGCTCATATATCCACTCATACACCCATACAGCCTCTTATATACCATCCGTCACCCATAGAGCTACTCACACACCTACTCATTCACTCAAACACTCAATCACACAGCCACTTACTCACCCATACAGAAACACACACACACACTCACTTCTCATACAGATACTAACAAATACTTACTCTCCTATACAGTCGCTGACACAAGCAGACACTCACCCATACAGCCACTCTCAAAATCACTCACTCACACATACAGTCACTTATATACACCAACACTCACATATACTGCCTTTCACATATGCAGTTACTCACCCATATATCACTGATACATCCATTCACTCACCGGCACAGCCATGCCCACACTCACTCAACCATACAGTCCCTCACAGATGAACTCATGAATCCATAAAAAATAAGCTAAAAAGCTATCTGACCCTTTGCGATAAAGCACGAGCAGACTATGTTTGCTCTACTATATCGGATGCCTCAAATCGCTCCCAAATTTTATTTAAACTGGTGAAAGAACTCTCAGGGTCAAAAACCATAGCAATGCCCCCCGAACTAAATAAAGCACAATGCGAAGCCTTAGCATCCTACTTCATACAGAAGGTGGACAAAATCCATCAGAGAATTGTGGCAGGCAAGAATAGTGAGGTCCCTTCGGTTAGCACGCCTCCAGGCCCTACTACAAACGCGGGCAGATCTGACACGGATGCACTACAAACCCAGGTAAACATCTTAGATAGATGGCCTCCACTGGATACGGAGACTCTAATTACACTACTCAGTTCTATCAAATCGGCGTCACCAAAAAATCCTTTACCTTGTAAAATACTTAAAAAGCTCACCTCCCAGTCACTTGATATGGTCACAAATCTACTTAATACCTCCTTACAAGAAAATACTGTACCCCATGAGCGCTGCCTTCGATTCTGTATCTCACACTGTTTTAATCACCACACTGCGCTCTCTTGGCATTCGTGGGTCAGCATTGGAGTGGCTCACCTCCTTCTTAACGGGAAGGACATTTCAGGTCTTTTCCCAAACAGCATGTTCCGACACTCATGTTTTTGAACATGGTGTACCACAGGGCGCTATTTTAAGCCCTCTATTATTTAACTTGTATGTGAGCCCTTTGGCTAAGGTCGTAGAAGAAGCGGGTCTAGTAATGTATTCCTACGCGGATTATTCCCAACTTATCTTTGCCCTTAAATATGAGAATATGGATGCCCAGTCCACCCTTAAAAGTGGATTACAGAAAATAGCGGGTTGGATGCAGGACAATTTTCTCCAACTAAATGGGGATAAAACGGAAGTCGTCATCTTAGGTAAAAATAAAAACCTGTGGGTCCCGCACCATTGGCCCACTGAGATGGGTAAACTTCCCGTTCCAGTACCTCAAGCACGGAATTTAGGGGTCATCATAGATGACTCGCCTAAGATGCACCAACAGTCTGATAAAACAGCTACCACGTGCTTCGCCATTCTAAAATGGCTGAAAAAAATATGCTGGATGCTACCTGAGCAAACAAAGAAAACCGTGGTCAACGCTCTGATCACATCACGGATAGACTATGGGAATGTCCTATATCTAGGTTCAAATAAAGCAACTATCCGCAAACTTCAGGTAGTTCAAAATTCAGCGGCTAGGCTACTATGCATCATCCCAAGGCACACCCCCACCACTCAATATCTTCGGGACCTTCACTGGTTGAAGGTTGAAAACCAAATCAGATTCAAGGCTTTATGCTTTATGCATAAAATTAATGCTGTCAAAGCCCCGAAATATCTTTTATCCCTTGTATCTCCCTATCATCCATCTCGCCCCCTGCACTCCTCCACACAAAAAAATTTGCTATTCCTAAAATTAAGCTGTCCCGTATGGGTGGCAAGTCTTTTTGCTACCAAGGACCCATGCTGTGGAATTCAATGCCTGATTCAGTACGCCTGGAAGACAATTACCGTAGATTCTGCAAAAACCTAAAAACTTGGCTATTTAACATCTAGACCCGTCCATCATTTATCATCTCACTTTAGGTATCTTTACATAATCGCGCCGGGAAACCCTTTGTGGGTAGCTGTCGCGCGTAATAAATGCAATAATAATAATAATAATAATAATACACACAGGAGTACAGCTATTTCCCATCAGCCTCCAGCTTCCCCGCCACCCCCTCGCCGCCGCCATCTGACATCAACTGCTGCCGCCCCATTCCACACTGACAACAACATTCCATTGCTGCAGCAACTTCCTGCAGCTGCTGCACATCATAGAGAACCGTCTTGTGGTGATGAAGCAAAAGCTCCGGTCCCAAATACTGAATGCCCTATTCTAGACCCTTTTTTTACTTTTTTTTTCAGTGGGTGGGACATGTTGTAGGCAGAAAGGGACTTGGGGCCGGGTTTTACTCTTTGGACATTTCAGATTTTGGCACATTTGAGGTTGGGTCAGTTTATTTGGGAGAGGGGTGGGCATGTTGTGTGGGTGGAGAGCGTGCGTTTGTTTGTAAAAAAATAAAGGGTAAACTATATTTGATCAAATTGTACCCCAAAAATAATTTGTTTTACTTTGCACTGCTGCCTTCAGTTTTTACGCAGCCTGTTTATGTGCTTGAAAGAGCCTACTGCTTAGTTACAGATTCATCCCTCTCTAATTATCTTGACCATTAGGGGGAATGCTGCCATGACCTATATTGTGTAAAACAACCTAGAAAATGATTACTTGTAGTAGCAGTTAGTTTGTTTTTTTACCGACTTAACTAGTTCACTTCACTCCATAGTTGTCCTTCCTGAACATAGATGAAACATTAACAGAGAAGGCATCACAACTTCACAAGCGAAATCGCATTTCCACCCAGGTGAGATCCACCTATAGGATTAATTGGAAGGATTATCCATCGTAGACAACTAAATACAAATCAGAAAGTTGGATTAGTGGGTTATATCAAAGCATTACAAAGAATTGACAACAGACTACTAAAATAAATTTCAATAGTGTTAATTTGGCTAATGGGGAGCTACTGGTAACTAACAAAATCCATGAGTCATAAAAAATGGACTCAAAGTCTGGAGTGAACTAGCTTAGGTTCGCTATTTACAGTTATGCAACACAAGCCCTAAATGATGCTGCTGATGACTGTTGTTCTTCATTCTATATCTAAAATATGGATCACTTTTTATGCACAGGTGGGTAAATGAGGGCAGTATGGGCTATTGCTTAGATTCACAGAGGCCTTCAACCAGTAGCTTGTGAACTACTGTATCTCTCCAGCTACCTCTGAGTAGCTCACTGGTGTGCAGCCAGCTTATTAAATTAGAAAGCTTTTGCTTGGTTGAGTTAATATACATATACAAAATAGAGATTATACAACACTAATAATATTAGTAGCTCTCAATGCATTTCATTGAACATAAGTAGTTCTTAGTACAGAAAAGGTTGGAGACCCTTGGCTTAGAAGATCCTACAGTGAGTAGGTGTTGCTTTCATCAGCTCTGCCCCACCAAGTCTGTTATCAGTGATGGTGTAAATTGAGCAACACCTCAACAAATCACACAGCCCAGGAGAAGAGGGTTAGCGGCTTCATGAATAGATGGGAAAGGGGATTTGAGGAAAGGTTTGACAAAGACAAACACTACACAAGGTCAAAATTAATCTGGAAACTGAGCAGCACGTCATTCGTTATTAATATGTTGTGGAAGGAAACAAAGGAATGATTATGCAAACAGTCCTTCTGCCTCCAAGACCCAAGTTATCAGATATCTAAATGTTCTGTCTTCTAGGTTGGGAGTGAACCTACCCACCCAGTTCTCTAAATATGATTTTTAAAAGAAAAATGATACAGTATTTCAAAATTCGCTGGTGCTTCTACATTCTCCTCTGGAATGCCTATCACAATTGGGTGCCTTTCTGGATCTGGTCTGGTAGGTAAGCAGGAGTGTTGAGCTCAGCTTTCACCTTTTGCTCATGCAGGAGACTGGAAGGACTGCATATTTTAAAGTTAAGCAGAGGGACAGAATGAAGGTAAGCTTCAGGAGGAGAGTATCAAGGAGACTCAAGGGCAGATCATAAAAACAAGAGGGGGACTCAGAGTTTCCCTTTTGCCATCAGTGCAACACACACAGCACACACACACCCAAACACATACACATATACACACACACACACACAGCAGCATTTCACAAATCAATGCACCTCACTCCATTCCGCATAGCTGAGTACTACGCTTCAGACTTATGGTTTACCTTTGAAGTCAATAACTTCTTGCTTCCAGCTGATGAAGAGGTAGGCCTGTCCTGAGTTCTTCCATCCTCCTCCTGACTCCAAGTAACTCCGCCCAGATCAGTCATGACTCGAGCAAGATTGACATGTAGTGCACTGCTGTTGAAGAACAAGTAGAGAAACAGAATTGCAGCACTTTGCATAGGTTTTTGTTTGTTAACTAAAGTGATTGTTCTGGTCTCTGAAGAACCAGAAAAAAAAGAGAGGACCCTGCAGGTAAATCTGGCTAAGTGTGAAAGGGCCAATCCCTCCAGGGAAAAAATTATCGACCATCACTCAGACCCAAACATTGCAAATCAATCATCTCAAGCAAGTTCACAAATTACAGCTCAACACCCTCCCTCACTGTCTGCCATCACATGAATCATCAATCTTTATCACTCACACAATCACTCAGTCACTGGTGCAATAGTTTAGTTACCTCTTCTAATCCAAGCAGGGGTAGTTTTGGTATTAGGTATTTTTCTTTGATGCAGGCAATACAGTGGAATTTGGTATTGGCACTCTTGTAAATCAAAGATTTTCTAGGGTAGACCTGCTAGTGCTAAGTGATGCAAAAAAAGGTAGGCAATAGGCATGCGAGGGGGAAAGGCATTGTCTCCAATGTCATGAATGAAATGTGGAGGCTTCTTCAATTCACACTGGTCCAACTGCAATCCAGTAATATATGTGACAAACAAAATGGCGGGGTAGCATAAATCTGACACAAAAATAATAATGTTCCACTAGCTATATATATTTTTTTTTGCAAAGACAGAATTTCAACAAGAAATAATAGAACAATTCTATGAGGCACTAGCATAGTTAGTCAGAGAAGTAGAGTTCATCCTCAAACTCAGGTAGTTCACCAAGAAGTTTGTCAGCTAACATACTTGATTGTGACCAATCATCCTCCTCCTCCCACTGTGCTGTTTTAGGAACTGTATAGTTGTGTGATGTGAAATGTTGTTTTATTTTGATCATAGTCAATCTCTTAATTTTTTTGTGGCGAGAGACTGTCCTTCTCACTATAACAACTGCACCAGCTGCACTGAACACACGCTTAGCAGACACACTGGCAACAGCACTGGCAACAGGGCAAGTCAGATACTTTATTGCCAGCCTGCTGTGCTCTGGGCACTGGCACAACTCCCCATACCAATACATCAATGGGTTTTGATCCACATAGACCTCTTTTGGATCATTTAGCTACTCCTGAAACATCCTGTGGATGGTCATTGGGGCGGCCACTTCTTCAACCTCTTTTGTTATTGCCTCTGGACTGGACTAAAGCCCTGCTGATTGAAACCTATACAATGCAGAAGTTGGGACCAGTCCTTCTGTTGCTGCTGTTGCCGGTGTTCTGGTTGAAACAAGACTGCCCTCTCTGGAAGTTGAAGGTGGCACCCCAGAACTGTGAGGTGGGACTATAAGTTTGAGCTGTTCTTTTTCCCGTTCTCCAGCTTGCTCAACAATCCACCTCTTGTATTTCGAAATATCTTCTTCAGAAAAAAGAAGGAAAGTAGGCAGAATGTTTTTGTACCATGGATCAAATAGTGTGGCACAGATGTACTCCTTGGATGTCATGATGTTATGTTGCAGCCTTGTATTACAAGCCAAGCAAGGATTAAGCTCTCAACTAAGACATGCACTTATGTGTTTTTATTCACACCTGCAGGGTGAACCTTTCAGACTTCCTTTAACCTGGTCCTGTAGGAGATGCAACAACAAGATAGCTTGGCCTATCGTACTGTCCTCCTCGCTAACTTCCTGTGTGAAAACCTCAAAAGGAAATAGCATCTGTGTCAGGCATTTGACTAGGCCTCATTTATCCGCATCCATGGTCATAGCTTTCGCTAAAATGACATACTTATTGTTCTGTTAAGTACTGCTCAAACAGATGCTGCAACATGTAATGAATTGAGTTCCAACGTGTTGGCACCTCCTGGATTAGGGCTTTAACTGGTGCTGTGTTATTACACTGAATAATCCGCAACTGCTTCTGAGCTTTAAAAGAATGACAGAAATGAGTGCAAATTCTTCTGCAGGTGACCAGTATGTTGCTGACTATGTCTTCTTTTTTGAGAAACTCTTGCACCACCATGTTGACGCAATGGGCCAAATGCAGGACACTGAAATAGCCTCCGTCTGACATGGCCTTGACTATGTTACTGCCATTGTCTATGGGAACAAATCCAATTCTGAGACCTCTGGGTCACAGCCATTCAAACACCTTACTATTAAATTGGCCTAGGAGGTTTACAGCTGTATCTGATTTCTCCATGACAAACATGGCCTCTGATGCTTTCTACTGACCTACAGATATCTTTTGCTTTACCCCCACAAAAGAGATCCAGTGTGCAGTGATGCACATGTAATCAATCGCCTGACAACTGGTCCACATGTCTGTCAGCAGGTGGGTAGTATGAAAAACACTTTGCTACAAAGCTTGTCCAAACAACTGCAGCACATCGTAATGCAGAGCTGGAATGACAAAAATGGTGCAACTTGGCACCTTCCATTTCCAGCAGATGGCTGCCACAGTTTCTAAGAATCCCACTCCTTCCACAAAACAAAAATGGAGGAGGTCCAGCGCTAAAAGTTTTGGCTGCTTCCTATTTTACAAATGTGCGTTTGGGTGGTTACGCTCATAGGGCCCCACCTGCCAAAACATGCCCGTAATAGTTGCCTGGATTTTCTTTATACTGGGGTCACAGACACAGGCGCCTCTTGAAAAGTAGATGGTGGTGGTAGGCTCAATGTGCGTCATGGTGGGGCAGTCACTATATCCATAGTATCTCCATCTCACTGTGAGTGTTTTTGTTCCTTTGTGAAGTTGATGAGGTGAGTGATTCTGCTGGTACACTTCTGGGAACAGGGCTGTTGTGCATGAGGATGTCACTCTCTTCTTCCTCATCATCACTTCCCACCATGATTTGACTTATAGCTGATGTTCCCCTGGCTCTCCTCACCACCACGATCATGTTCAACAATTTTTTAAGGTGCTCCTCCCACCAGATTGTATTGTGTTTTTTCATATGAGTCGTTTGGCCTCAGTACCATAATGTGAACCAGGCGTACCTCAATGAACTTGAATGTTGAAAATGCTGCATACTGAAATGTGCTCCCCCTGTGTGCTAACCACAAAAAAGTCCCAAACCGGGTAGAAGTACGTTTTTACTGTGCCACTGCCAATGCCTGAAGAAGAACTGGAGGTAGGTGGCCGTGTCATCCACTGAAAATCTGCAATGAGTACTTCTCCTGAGGTAGGGGTTGGTGCAGGGCTTAGCTGGGGCTTTGCAAATATGGGAACTGACAATGCTACCTGTGCCACATCCCTAGGAGTAAGTTGAATAGCAATTTCAGACTCCTCTGTGTCTTCTTCCACAATGACTGCCTCGTCATCATTATACTCCTCATCATCCCCTTCCATAAGTCTAAGGGCCTGATTATGAGTATCTGGGTCTCTTAGTGCATGTGTATTCTTTAGCTGCCTATCTTTCTGGCTATATTATTCTGTACCTGGGCGTATTACTCCCTGCATCAGTGTGTCCTTGGGTGTGCTAGTGGTTGCATTGCTATTTTACCAGGTGTCTCATTGTGTCAATTGCTATACGCATGGTCATGTCAGTGACTATGTTAGTGATTCCTGGGACTTTCAGTGTCTGGCTTTGTTGTGTTAGTCGCTGTATCAGTGTGTGCATAGGTGTAGTAGTGGCTCCATTACTGTGTACCTGTGTATCTGAGTGTATCACTGTATACATAACAGCGTACTTCAGAATGTCTGGATGTCTTAGCATATGCATTGGTTTCTGTCTGGGTATGTCAAGGTATGATTTAGTATGTGCCTAGTTGTATCAGTGTATCCATCAGTGTCTGGATCTGTTAGTGTACACCTGAGTGTGTATCTTACTATGTTAATGCATGGATGAGTGTATGCATGGAGTTGTTAGTGCATGCATAGATATGTGTCTATTTATGTTATTATATACATCAGACCGTACCTGGCTGTTACACTGTAAGCATCAGTGTGTTCCAGGCTCAATGTATATATCAGTATATAACTGGGTGTGTAAGTATATACATAACAGATTGCCTGGGTGTGCTACTGCATGCATTAGTGTTTCAGTGCTTGTGTCTGTAGATAGCTTGGTGTGTACCTGTGTTTTGTTACGCTTTACAATTCTTTTTTCTTTTGTGATCACTGTACTTTTCTTTATTTTCATCACATCCTCTCTTTTTAATTCCCTTTTACATTTTCTGAACATACTACTCCCTATCATCCATCTTATATACAGTCATGCCTTTTCTATCTAATATTGTTTGATACTTCAGTTTAATTCACATACCTGTTAAATGTGATTGATGGTCAGTATTTTTGTTTCTCAGTATGAGTTTGCATATCTTCCTTCAGAAAATACACAAAAACCAAGCACAAGAATGCTACACCACTCTCATTCAAGGGACCCATTAATGGCAACCTTTTCAACTTTGATTTCAAGGTTACACAAATCACACATTGCTTTCATATTTTACTAAAAATACACCTCTTCTGAATGGTCATAAGGGCACTGTAAAAACTAAACAGTCAGTCAAGAAAGGTTGTTGGTGTCCAGGACTTGACATTTTGGTTGAAAAATTGGTCAGGAATTGTGTAACATGTACCATGAATCATTGAAAACATTAAGATCATATCTGAGTGAGTATTGTGTTCCAAATAATCTATGGGAGACTGTTGCAGTAGACATTATGGGTCCTATAGGGACCAAGTCTAAGTACGTCATAGTGGCTATTGATGTTTATTGTTATTAACCACATCCATGCTCAGGACGGCTATCGGCCGTCATGAGTCACGGTAGTCATGTGCTCATGACGGCCGGGAGCCGTCCGAACGTTGCCGCTCCACCCACGCACGATTAATTCCCCACCTGTGCGGGAGAATTAATCAGTGGGCGGAGTTTGGACGGCTCCCGGCCATCATGAGCACACGCCCACTGTGATTTATGATGGCCAGGAGCTGTCCTGGGTACCCGAGCGCCACGCCCAGCCCCGCCTCCCCTTGCACCGTGGCAGAATTTGCCGCGCGGCGAAGGGATTAAGGTGGCTGGCAGTCAGGGTAGTGGACAAGGTGGACACAGAGTCTGACATATTTCCTGGATGATATATTCATGGATATAGGGTTACCTGTCCAAATTATCACAGACAATGAGTTTCAGTTTTTATCAGGCAAGGTTAAAGATTACTTCAATAGAATTAGCATTAAACATCGTACCACATTGTTTTACAGTCCAAGCAGGAATAGCATGATTGGAAGGTGTAATAGAGTGATGAAAGTTGTAATGCAGATGGCAGGAATTTAAAATGATGAGTGGGAATTGCAAGTCCTCAAAATGGTGTGGATGTACAGAACTACTTGTAATTACATGACTGGTCACTCGCTTTTTGAAATTATGAGCAGTAGGTTACCTAGAATGAAAAGTAAGCTAACTCTTCATGGCTAGTTGAATTCACCTCTAGCAGTGTGAATGTGAAAGGAATAGGACGGAAGATTAAGGACACCCAGAGGAATTTACAGATCTAAGTTTGGTTTTAACAGAGGGTCTGTGAGCGGCAGTTCTAACATCAGTGTAGGAATGTCGGTTATGGTTAAGAAACCTTGGAAAGCGAGAACAGCAGTGAGCCAATTTATGGGGCCTTTTGAAGTAGCAAAGGTTTTAAAAAAAGCTGTTAAATTAAGCAATGGCAAAGTGTAGAACCTAAAGAGAATAGCCATTCTTAAAGGGAAGAAAGAGGTATATAATAAAGGAAGATTGTTTAGGTACAGTGGTTATGAACCTTATGAGGACTGTGACAAGAAGAATTTAGAAGAGAAAAGGGTGCAGAGAAAACTTGCATGGATTTCTGATTATGTTTGCGAAGGAGATGGGAACAATGCATTTTAAACCCTGTGTTGCATAACTCTGTGTTGTAATGAATATTTCTTTCCAGGTTTTTGTTTATCACTCCCCATATTGCTTGTACCCTTTTGTATAATGTGTATGTTTCCAAGAATTATATGGAGTTTTATTCATGACTATTTTGTATATCATAGTTTAGTTTTATTTTGTGTCATTCATTTTAAGGAAGGAGGATGTGTATGTATGTAAGAGATTCGTAAAGTGCTGGAATCACCCCTGCAGGGGCATTTCCGCACTACCATAGAAAAGGTGTAAGACAGACACAGATCAATCCCAGAATAATTCCGTCTTCAGGAGTTTCCTAAAGTGAAAAAAACGAGGGCATTTGCGCAAGTCCTCAGGCAGAGAGTTTTAGTATTTCGGGGCCAGGTAGGCAACCGTTTTGCCTCCTGTTCGTATTTTCCTGAAGCGGGGGACCACTAGCAACATTTTACCTTCCGATCTGAGTCTACGATTCGAACAATAGACTTTAAACTTGTCTGCCATGTAGCTAGGGCTCATACCATAAATAGCTTTATATGCGAGCCAACAGAGCTTGAATTTGATTCTGTGGCGGATAGGTAGCCAGTGGAGTTGTTTTAACAGTGGCCCTAGGAGGTGTGTGGCAGCTTTTTAAGAGCCAGGCATGCAGCAACATTCTGTACAATCTGTAATCTACTGAGAAACGATTCATTAGCCGATGCCAGTAGAGCATTACAATAATCCAAGTGACCAATGATCAGAGCTTGAATCAGAGTTCTGCATCCAGAAAGAGGCAGCCACAGGAACACTCTGCGCAGAAGGCTCAGGGTATGATAGCAAGTCCCTGCCGTAGTCATAATCTGATCCTTCAATGATAACATACATACAAATGGACTCCTAGATTTTTAGCCACTGTAGTAGGAGACGGGGCAGGGCCTAACACTTCAGGGCCCCACTTCGGGGACCAAGATGCTTGGGCCGAGCCAAACAGCAGAATTTTGGTATTTGCCGCATTCAGTTGGAGAAAATGTTCCGTCATCCAAGCTGATATGGCTACCATGCCCTTTGCAAAATGCTGCTCAATTAACTCGGTCTCTTCATCAAAGGACAGGAGTAATTGTGTATCATCAGCATAGGAAAATGGAGTAAAACCATACTCTCTGATGATTTTGGCTAGGAGTGCCACATAGATATTAAACAAAGTAGGGCTCAAACAAGAGCAGTGGGGCACCCCCGTGGTAAGCTTCAGAGTTTGGGATCAGAAGGGACCCAGATTGATGGTCTGGGAACACTCATCTAAGAAGCTAATGAGCCAATTAAGTGCCCGTCCTGCAGAGGGATGGGTATGCTCAGACGTGAGTCCCATGCTCTCCACACCACTGGAGTCAAGCTATCTTGGCTGAAGACAGCTGATAGCCAGAAACCGGTCCTAGAATGCTTGATTCCGGTCCAGGAAAGACATGGCTTGGCAGTTCGGGCTGGACTGTTCCCATGAGGCACAGGGTGAAGGATGATTTGCATATGGCCATGTCTGAACTGGGTTGGTGTGGAGTGCAAAAAAACGATGGATTTAGGCCCAGATCTCTGTACTGGGATGAATGTATGACATTGTTCTGCATTCTGTCCATCAACTGTGTTTTTTGCATTTGTCACCCCGAGTGGAATGGGTATGCTCAGACGTGATGTTGAAATCTAGTTTGCGACATCAACATTATCAGCGCCATCTTGCCCCCTTTTTAGGTCCCTTCGTGCACGTAAGTGGCAGCCATTTTAAAAAGCCATGGCCTCTCTGCCCACTGCCGGTAGCCAGCGCGTCTCTCTCCCTCTCCCAACCTCGCAAGCATCCCCTGCGTGCTGACGGCCCCCGCCCTCACATGCTTGGATCATAAAAGCCCCTCTCCAGCGCAACCCTGCCTCGGAACCCCATCCTGTGCCCAGCTCAACATCTCCCTCCATTCCTTTCATCATCCCCCGTCCTTTGATAAGAAACCCCCCCCCTTTTTCCTCTGTGCCCGATTGTCCTGCTTGTTCCCAGGCCACCACCTGGCCCTGTGGATGCTGTCTATTGCCCTCATACAGTAGGAAGCTTCCCCATCAAAGGACCCGATTGATCAAGGCCCCCCCACCCCGTGAGATCCGATCAGATACACCCATTCCGGGAATCGGCAGAATATCCTGCTGTGGGATGGTCATCATCCACTTCGACTGGGGTGGGGACTTCTATTGTAAATGTGTTGGGAACAGGTTTGAAGCGGGGATTCTGAGGATGTCTTTTCCGTGCATCAAAGTATTGACAAGAATGTGTTTTATGTAATAAAGCTATAAACCCGTGTATAAGAGGCCAGGCCGAAAGGATGCGTATAGAGCACCTCGAGGAGATACCCTGTTGTCTGATTTGACGTGTTCTGCTCCGTCGGAATAAACTCCTGTTTCCTGCCTTCCAGTCTCCAGCGCCTGCCTCTTTGTTTGGTATTATCGAATGGTATGAGAGGCGGCTAACGCCGGGCAAAACTGAAAGGTTCTTGGACGAAATCGGCCCCTACTGTTTTACAATTGGCGTCCCAAACGCGGGGCCCATCAGCAACACGTGGATCCAGTGGGAGAGGTCCTGACGACAAAGTGAACGACTGCAGCGATCGGGAGAGCTCCTGTGCGATAGACCCTCGTCTGACAGCCGATCATCCGAACTTCACTGGTTACGAACAGACCTTTCTCGAGTGATCTACGGTCCTGACTGAGAACCATCAGGAGTGCCGTGACAGAAGATAGAGGACGATGAGGCGCTGGATTTGGAAGACAAGAAACTGTCCATGCGGTCCGGGTAAGGTCGTGTAACATGACAAAATTGCGAAATGATTGTTTGATTGTTTGGAAAATACTAGTATTACTCTTCGAAATGTTGGTTCCCTTTGGAGATTCTCTGTCTGCAAACGGAGAAAAATAGAAAGATTCTCTCTTCCTTTGCAGGTAATGAAGGGTAGGTAACGCGGACTTTTGTCCCCCGTTGTAACCCGTCGTGCCTATTTTTCTCCCCCACTGATTGATTGTTTGCCCGAACATTGTTTGTTCGAGGATTGTTCTCTCGAGAATTCTCTGTCTACAAACGGGGAAAAAGTACCCTATCCTCCTTTGCAGACAGTGAAGGGTAGGTAACGCAGACTTTTGTCTCCCGTTGTAACCCGTCGTGCCTATCTCTTTCTCGCCATTGATTGTTTGATTGTCCGAATATTGGTTGTTCGATATTGGTTCTTTGGAGGTATTCTCTGCTTACAAATAACGTGGAATAGAGATATTCTGTCTAGTCTTTGCAAGCAGTGAAAAGATAGGTAGTGCAGACTTTTGTCTCCCGTTGTAACCCGTCATGCCCATCTTCTCCCCACTGATTGGTAGTTGGGTCAGGCCGGACCGCTTATTAGAGATGAACCATCCGGCTCCACTGGAAGGCACCCCTAATAAGGACATGTACACGAAGCATGGACTAGTCGCCATAGCCTATAGTAGGCTGTGGCATAAATACACCAAAAAGGATCAAGAAAGTCAGTGGCCACTGATAGGATCCTTCGATGAAGATAAAATAAGCGCGCTAGAAACAGCTCTTCGTAACAGCAAGACAACGCCCACTATGCTTGACAGCTTCGGCATGTGGCGTAAAGAAACAGAACAACGTAAGAAAAGAAACAAGATTAGATTAGAGAAAGAACTACGGAAAGCAGCTCATATGGCTGCTAGGAAATTGGAAGAAGAGATTAAGGAGAGGGAGGAAGCCAAGCGGAAACGAGAGTCCGACACATCGAGTCAGTGTCCTGTTAGAACGCCCTCTATGCTCTACCCTGAATTACCCTCGAAACAGCGAGCCAACGATGATCTTTTATTAGGTCCTCCGATCATCTACATGCCCCCTCCATATGCCCCTTCCCAACCATTAGCACAGCACCCACCG
Source organism: Lissotriton vulgaris (assembly GCF_964263255.1). Classification (NCBI taxonomy): domain Eukaryota; kingdom Metazoa; phylum Chordata; class Amphibia; order Caudata; family Salamandridae; genus Lissotriton; species Lissotriton vulgaris. Next base: position 357,964,549 of record NC_141697.1, on the reverse strand, counting down.
CCCCCAAGTACAGACGAGAGTAGCACCAGGGCCTCGGCCCCCATGGCCTCCGCGCCGGCTGAACCCCTTGTACTAGCTACAGCACAAGCAACAATGTTAGATGACCCTGAGACCCGACAGACAGATTCCACGAGAACGAACAGGTTGAGCAAAGATGAGCGAGCAGGGACTGACAAGGTAGTCAGGACCCTAGTAGAACGAAAGGAGAGTGAGGAGCACATCATGGATATGTTCAAATCATATGCGGGAAGCCACAGACGACAGTTTGTCGTACGATTGTGTTATCATGCCCTAAATGCTTATGAGGACCGATATCAAGACAAAGGTCCCGAGAGCCTAACGACTTTATATAGAAAGGTGGATATCGGGAACGAGGGCGAGTGTGACGTGACGGACCTCATTGCGCGTACGCTTGAAGTTTTCCGCCACCTCACTGAACAAGGGTTGGAAGCTAAACCTACGACACCTGTAGCGACCGAACCACGAATACAACAACCTGGCGCCATGATGCCTATAAGGGAGCCCGCCCCCTACTGGGTCCCCCACGAGGTCAGGGAACACACGATGATGTTAACCATCAAGATGCAAGAGGGAGGGTAGTGTATAACTGGGTTTACCAACCATGGGACCGACAAGACATCCTGACGTTCCGAAAATCTCTGCCCGATTTGCGGAAAAACCCCACTGCCTTCTACACTGAACTAGGTACAGCCCTAGGTTCCACGATTATGACTCTAGCTAACATCGACTTGTTTTTCGGGTTATGTCTGCCAGCTGATGTGTGGAAGTAAATCCGGAAAGTCGACCATCTTGAGCTGTTCGGACATACCTGGTCACAACTCGATGGCATAGATAGACAACGAGAGCCTGAGCAGAAGCCTCTGAAACCCATTTTACAACTCCCAGACAAAATTGTACAGAAATTGAAAACCCTGATCCCAGAAAAGAAAGTAGACTGGTCGATAGTGACGGCCTGTCGCCAGAAACCCCAGGAAGACGTGTCAGAATATTTCTCCCGATTTGAGATGGTGTTTTCCGATTACAGTGGCCAGGACATGGCCTCTGCGACCGGACACCACCTATTTGTCCAGAACTACGTCAAAGGTCTGTTGCAGGAAGTCTCTCAGAAACTGCAAGCCAGCGAGAGTAGTTGGGCAGCCTCCAAACCCGCGGCAATCCTCCAGATGGTTCAATATTACGAGCATCAGAAAAACGAGAATGACAGAACGACGGAGAGAAAGACAAAGGACTTGAAGGAAAGGGTGATGATTGCGCAGTTGCAAGGGGTGACTATAGGACAAGAGCAGTACAAGGGAAATTACCAAACCAATGTCCCTAGGAACCCACCCCCTAAAGACCGTACTCCTGCACCCCATGTTGGACGTAAAGACATTAGCGAAGACCAATGCGCATTTTGCAAGGGATTCGGCCACTGGAAATCCCAGTGTCCGGTTTTGTTGGAGATGAATAAGAATAGGGACCCCCGAGACGTAGCGGGTGGTCCGAGAAATAGAGGCCAGGGGCGAGGGTCCACAAATGATACGAATAACGACAGATCAGGCAGACCGAATACGTTTGACCACCCCCGACAGAACCAGTACCAACAGCCTGACTGCGACGACACTCACGACTTCGCATAGGACTGCCTAGGGCAAGGGAGGGATCCAGTCGAGCTCTATGTTGACCAGCAAGGTCCTTATGTCACCGCTAAGGTCCTTGGTACAAAGTCTCCGTTCCTGGTAGACACTGGCGCAACACGTAGTGCGTTATCTAAACGACTGATTCCAAGGGCACCCTTGTCTGGCTCACTTGTAACATCGATAGGTTTCGATGGAACGCCCTCCACTACTCCTTTGTCCACACCGATCTCCTTTGACTTGGAAAATAACATCACTGACACAACGTTTTTGCTTTCCTCCAATACCCCTGACGCCATTATGGGACTTGACTTACTGAAGCATTTTCGAGCCACTATTAGGTGTTCACCAGATGGAGTTTGAGTCTTTTTGTATGACAACCCGACCCTGCTCAGACTTTGTCCTTTCCGACGCATGTTTTCCATTTCCGATGCTGACTCGCCCCTACTTGACACCCTACCCCCGTACCTGTGGGCCAAAACTGACTCGGACATAGGACGCATGATGATTGACCCAGTGCACATAACTGTTCGGCAGGATGCAATACTCCCAAAGCTTCCAATATCGGATATCGCCCGAGGGCGAGAAGGCATTGGTAAAGATTATTCAGTCCCTGATAGTAGCAGGAGTAGTAGAGGAGGTGGTTAGCAATGTTTGCAACAGTCCTATCCTACCCATCATAAAGAAGCAAGGAGAGGGAGATGAGAAAGCGTACCGCTTCATCATCGACCTACGAGAGGTCAACAAGGTGGTGGTACCCCAGTACCCCGTAGTTTCAGACATCACCACTATTCTGACTCTGATTCCTTCCACTGCCACTACCTTCACTGTCATTGACCTCAAAAATGCATTCTTTTCTATCCCAATCCACCCCGACAGCCGATACCTCTTCGGCTTCACCCTAAAAGCCCGCTCATATAGATTTTGTCAAGCACCACAGGGCTACACTGAAAGTCCCAGCATCTATAGCCAGGCCCTAAAGAGACAACTGGACGCAGTCCAGTTACCGGATGGAGTGGTGTTGATACAGTACGTCGACGACATTCTCTTGGCGGCCGACACCACTCCGCTCGCAGTCACAGCCACCATCCAACTCCTGCACTTCCTTGCGGAAAATGGCCACAAGGTCTCCAAAAGGAAGCTGCAATTCTGCCAACCCCAGGTCACTTACCTAGGCCACCTTTTGTCCAAAGACGGAAGAAAACGTACTCCCGATCGAATCCAAACCATTCTAGAGACCCCTGTCCCTAAAACCCAGAAACAAGTCCGTTCCCTCTTAGGCCTCACTTCCTTCTGCCGACAGTGGCTGCCAAATTTCAGCCTCATTGTGAAACCACTGCTTTCCCTACTGGCTAAGGACGTCCCCTTCCCACTCCCTTGGACCACCGAATGCCAATCCTCCTTCATAGAACTGAGAAATGCCCTCTGCTCAGCCCCTGTCCTAGGAACCCCCGACTACACTAAGCCCTTCTCCCTCTACACTCACGAAAGGGAGGGATGTGCTTTGTCTGTCTTGACCCAGTCTATTGGCCCGAAGCAACGCCCATGTGCCTACTTCTCTGCCACTCTTGACTCCGTAGCCAGAGCTTTGCCTGCCTGCCGAGCTGTAGCTGCCGCTGCTATCTCAATCAGACAGAGTGAAGGGACCGTACTCTCAAATTCCCTCACGGTGCTGGTACCCCATGCGGTTGATACCCTCCTGAACCAGACCAAGACACAACACCTGACTAGTGCACGACTGACTGAGTACGAATTGACACTGCTTGCACCCCACATCACCCTGAAGAGATGCACCACACTGAACCCAGCAACTTTGTTGCCCCTACCAGAGAACGATCCCAATGTGCCCCCCGTACATGACTGTGTAACCCTCACAGACAAACAGACTAGGGGTAGGGCTGACCTCAGAGACACTGCCATCCCCGACCCCGACGGAGAGCTGTGGGTGGACGGCTCATGCATCAAGCTCCCCAATGGCACCACCTCAGCCGCCTATGCAGTTACCACAGCCCAAACTGTCGTGGAAACCGCACGCATCGCACAACGATCTGCACAGGCAGCAGAACTGATTGCCCTCACCCGAGCATGCATCTTAGCAGCAGGAACCACAACAAACATTTACACCGACAGCCAGTACACCTTCGGGGTGGTTCACCATTTTGGGCTCCTTTGGAATGAGAGGGGATTCCTGACTTCACATGGTACACCCATCTTACACGGAGATCTAGAGTCCGCCCTGACTGAAGCCGTCCTCCTCCCCAAATGACTTGCGGTCATCAAATGCCAGGCACACAAGAAAGTGACAGACATCATTGGACGAGGAAACGCACTAGCCGACATCACTGCCCGAACAACAGCTGAGAATAGGACGACAACACGCATGTACGTGACTAGGTCACAGGCAGAGAAGTGGACGAACACTAGGGATACTATTAGAGACATCCAAATGGCCAGCTCACAACACGAATTGACTGAATGGGCGCGGGTGGGACTGAAAGATGATGAAGGCTGCTGGCGGACAAAAGACACGAACAAATGGCTTCTACCCGATTCATACCTGATCCCCATACTGACCATGGCACACTCCCCTGCTCACATAGGACCAGCCCCCATGGCCGAACTTGTTTCCAAAGTCTGGTACAATGATAAGATCGCAGACTCCGACAAACGATTAGTCCAGCAATGTTTGATATGCTTACAACACAACCCTAGGAAAGGAACTGTAGTACCCCAGGGAGGGTTTGGGGTTCCCAATCATCCATTTGAAGTCCTACAAATGGACTACATCCAGCTGGAAAGATGTCAAGGCCTGAAGTACGTGCTTGTTGTTGTGTGTGCCTTTAGCAAGTGGGTGGAGGCCTATCCAACCCGTGACAACACTGCCATTGCCACCGCAAAGGTACTACTAAAGGAATTCTTCCCTCGCTACGGCCTTTGTCGAATTTTGTGGAGCAACAATGGCCCCCACTTCGTAGCCGAAGTTATCCAGCTCATCTTGAAGGGGTTGGGTGTAAAACAAAAGCTCCACGCGGTCTTCCACCCCCAATCTGCTGGGCTAGTTGAAAGGCATAATGCCGCACTGAAACTTAAATTGGCCAAAATAGTGGCTACCACAGGACTGAAATGGCCAGACGCTCTCCCACTGGCATTGCTCTCAATGCGTTCCACCCCCACCAAACACCACTTGACACCTTACGAGGTCGTATTCGGCCGGCCCATGAATGTCTGGTCTGCACCAAAACCGACGTCCATTCATGACGTCCCAGACGTCCTGATGTCTGATTACTTGTACCAGTTGACTAAAACACTGTCTGTTATCCACCAACAGGTGCTGCATGCCATTCCCGACGCTTCCAGGGGTCCCGGACACACCATCCAACCTGGAGATTTTGTACTGATCCGGAACTTCCAGCGTGCAAAGAGTCTGGAACCTCGGTGGACGGGCCCCTGGCAAGTTCTAATCACCACCCGAACGGCGCTTCGAGTGGAAGGAAAGCGCAACTGGGTGCATGCACACCACTGCAAAAGAATCCCTTCGACTCTGACGACGACCGAAGACGTGGCCACCCAAGAAGAGCTCCTGAACAAAGACCGACCGTCACTGAACTGCTATCCGGACACAGAGACACTTGAATTAGCAAAAACTCCCGATCCCACTGTGCCATCCAGAGAAGGGTATAACCTACGACGAAAGGAGGGAGCTTCGGCTAAGCAGACCATTGACTAAGTCGAAATTCTCAGAGCGGTGGCCTAACACTACTAGGGCTGCCAGGAGAGAAGTCAGACGAAGTTTGTGGTTCTGCCCGCTACCGAGCCCCTTGAAGATGATGGAAGCACCCGACAAGAAGGTGATGGAAGCAACCGGACATCGGAAGATCCGCTACAGGAAACCAAAGACTGACAAAATCCACAGTTTTAAGACTATTGCACTTTTTATCACCCTTCTCTTTTGCCTCCTCCTCATGACCACCCTCTCGATTGTGGAAGAGAGCGCACCAGCCCATGAGACATTCCTAACCACTGCACAACCAACCACAATGAAGGAACATTATCTGATTTCTCTTTCACCCCAACTCCGAGAAAGGCGGAAGGAGTTCTGGAACAACTCCTTCGTGCAACTGCTGCACCAGCACAATCTCGCTACCAATACTACCAACTGCTGGATCTGTGGGTTGCTACCCCACGCCACTGGACATTGCATACCCTTCATCCCTTCACCCTTCTCAGTGCACGGCTCCTGCCTTGCTTGGCTGATCCTCTTGCAAGAAAGCTATAGGGGTAACACTACCTCCAGCAGGACTATGACGCATTTCTTTCATGAGGTTTGGCAGAACAAAACGAAGACGCACTTCTGCCCGCAGACCTCCAACGATTCCATCCATATGGACATCCCCGTCAAAGAACGGATTGAGATGCAGGTGTTTAACAATCCGACCAGACCCACCTTCTCCTACCTCCGGAAGCGAACGGCCGCCACCCTGACCGTGGCCTTATCCGTCATCAACGTCACAGGCCTTATGTGCATCAAAGGGCTTGGGACACAGCTGGTAGGCCGTAGCACTTGCCGCATCATCAGAACCTTGGACTTTATTGATCCACCCTCTTTTGTCTCCTCACCGAATATGTACTTTGTTTGTGGTACAAAGGCCCACACCTGGCTCGCCAAAGGCTGGGGGGGCACCTGTTATATTGCCTTCATCCTTCCTCCGACCTATGTGGCTCCAGCGAATCATCACAGACAGAAACGAGCCAAAGACATCGAACAAGCCGACTCCACCGGAACACAGTTCCTCGATGCAATTAAGGGACTTGTTCCATTCTGGGGTCCGATGGCGAACAGCCGTGCCATCCGACATCTGACTCAGGCAGTGAAACGACAATGAACATTACTGCTGCCATCCTCACGAACAATATGGCCGAGCTTCAGGCGGTCCGCTTGGTGGCTCTTCAGAACCGCCTTGTTCTAGATGTGGTTCTAGCAGATCGTGGAGGAGCATGCCGCATCATTGGGTCCAGCTGCTGCACCTACATACAGGATAATTCACCTTCGGTGTACAAAGCCATCGAACATCTCCACAGACTTTCCTCAGAAGTTCACCAGGAACAAGAAGAATGGTCACTTGGTGGATGGTTCTGGAGTACTATAAAGAACTGGGGGTGGAGATTATTTACAATTATATTGATACATATTGTTGTGATATGTGGGTTCTGCCTAGGAATCCAATGCCTGCCACCTCTGTGCTCACTATGTGCAAACTGTATCTGCCCTAAGACTTTGGACTTCGAAAAGGAACGCAGGAGAGCATTGTACGATGTTGAGGTTGGGAACTTGATGAAGATAGATGTCGATTAGGGCAAGCTGGCTAGATATGTTGAAAAGGGAGGACTGTTAAAATCTAGTTTGCGACATCAATATTATCGGCGCCATCTTGCCCCCTTTTTAGGTCCCTTCGTGCACGTAAGTGGCAGCCATTTTAAAAGCCATGGCCTCTCTGCCCACTGCCGGTAGCAAGCGCGCCTCTCGCCCTCTCCCAACCTCGCAAGCATCCCCTGCGTGCTGACAGCCCCCGCCCTCACATGCTTGGATCATAAAAGCCCCTCTCCAGCGCAACCCTGCCTCGGAACCCCATCCTGTTCCCAGCTCAACACCTCCCTCCATTCCTTTCATCATCCCGCGTCCTTTGATAAGAACCCCCCCCCCCTTTTTCCTCTGTGCCCGATTGTCCTGCTTGTTCCCAGGCCACCACCTGGCCCTGTGGATGCTGTCTATTGCCCTCATACAGTAGGAAGCTTCCCCATCAAAGGATCCGATTCATCAAGGCCCCCCCACCCCGTGAGATCGGATCAGATACACCCATTCCGGGAATCGGCAGAATATCCTGCTGTGGGATGGTCATCACCCACTGCGACTGGGGTGGGGACTTCTATTGTAAATGTGTGTGGGAACAGGTTTGAAGCGGGGATTCTGAGGATGTCTTTTCCGTACATCAAAGTATTGACAAGAATGTGTTTTATGTAATAAAGCTATAAACCCGTGTATAAGAGGCCAGGCCGAAAGGATGCGTTTAGAGCACCTCGAGGAGATACCCTGTTGTCTGATTTTACGTGTTCTGCTCCGTCGGAATAAACTCCTGTTTTCTGCCTTCCAGTCTCCAGCGCCTGCCTCTTTGTTTGGTAATATCGAATGGTATGAGAGGCGGCTAACTCCGGGCAAATACTGAAGGGTTCTTGGACAAAATCAGCCCCTACTGTTTTACAGTGAGTCCCATGCTCTCCACACCACTGTAGTCAAGCTATCCTGGCTGAAGATGGCTGATAGCCAGAAACCGGTTCTAGGATGCTTGATTCCGGTCCAGGAAAGACATGGCTTGGCAGTTCGGGCTGGACTGTTCCCATGAGGCACAGGGTCAAGGCTGATTTGCATATGGCCATGTCTGAACTGGGTTGGTGTGGAGTGCAAGAAAACGATGGATTTAGGCCCAGATCTCTGTACTGGGGTGAATGTATGACATTGTTCTGCATTCTGTCCATCAACTGTGGTTTTTGCATTTGTCACCCCGAGTGGGATGGGTTAGCTCAGACGTGAGTCCCATACTCTCCACACCACTGGAGTCAAGCTATCCTGGCTGAAGACGTCTGATATCCTGAAACCGGTTCGAGGATGCTTGATTCCGGTCCAGGAAAGACATGGCTTGGCAGTTCGGGCTGGACTGTTCCCATGAGGCACACGGTCAAGGCTGATTTGCATATGGCCATGTCTGAACTGGGTTGGTGGGGATTACAGAAAAACGATGAATTAAGGCCCAGATCTCTGTACGGGGGTGAATGTATGACATTGTTCTGCATTCTGTCCATCAACTGTGGTTTTTGCATTTGTCCGGCAGACCAGCCTCTCTCAGTTGAAAGATCAATTTCTGATGAGAGACCGTATCAAAGGCTGATGTCAAAGCCAACAAAATCTGCAGCACCGCTTTATTATTATCCAAGGTAATTTTTATATGGTCAGTGACCCCAATAAGAGTTGTCTCTGTGGAATGATTGGTTCTAAACCCAGACTGGGAAGGGTCTAAAATGCCTTGGGAGTCAAGGTAAGCCATTAGCTGAGTGGCGACATAACCCTCAGCCATTTTACTCATAAGTGGCAAGAGTGAGATGGAACGATAATTAGAAAGCAGTTCGGCAGGCAACTGAGCTTTTTTCTTGATTGGTAGCACTTGAGCAGCCTTCCAGTCAAGAAGCATGATTCCTTCATGAAAAGATGTGTTCAGAATGTCCGAGATGGAGGGTCCAGGCGAGGTGCAAGGAGAGCAAATAAATGTGCCGGCATCACATCATAAGGCGATCCAGATCTTGCACTTTTAAGCATGGCTTTCACCTGAGAGACCTGGATGGCGATAAAATGCTTCAGGCCTTCATCAGACCCTCTTAAAGTAGACAGACCATAGTTAGAATGCTCCATGTGACACGAAGTTTTAGGTATTTGGTTGTAGATTAAGGTAATTTTATCATCAAAATACACAGCTATACTGTTGCATTGTCCCTGAGAGGGGAAAGTCAGCTGGGCACAAGCTAGCACATATCTTCGATGCCCTTATCAAGAAATGTGTTCTGTACGTGTCTGAGGAGAGCCTAAGACAGCTTTTATGATTAGGTTAGTCCTAATTTCTGGAGCCATCATTGAGCACTGATCCATCCAAGTATCTGGTAGGTGTGTTGTAAGATCATTCTGTAAGAGATAGTTGACATCTCAGTCCAGTTCGTAAATATCTGGTTATACTCAATTGCAGTCATAAATCTGTTCATTTTTTATTTAATTTTTAAATTTGGCTTTTATAACCGTCGGAAAGCTGCATTTGTTGATGGCAAAGCCCAATATCTGATAAGGACTGTGGTACAAAAAAGAAGGCCTGGGCGGAGTTCGCGGAGTTCTACGTAGAAAAACTCTGCAACATAACACGGAGTTCCACAAGCAGCGGAGTGCATTAGATTGTGCAGTTTGTGCTGATTTTTGGTGCTGGTGTTTGTCCCACGCTGGAAAATCAGCGCGAATGGCACCATGCTTATCACAAGAGGGCACTAGTTCTTTCTGCCACTCGAGTAGATTTCCTACTCGAGTGGCATCTACTTCAATGTGAATGGAAGGTTTCTCAACGTGATCGGTCGTGACCATCTGTGACTGCCTGCGTTGAGAAATCTCAGTGGGAGGTGGAGTTTCCACACTCGCGCTTTCCCACTTAATGTTGGCAGGCAAAGAAAAAACTTCACAACTCTGCATGCTCCACAGAGAATGGAAAAGTCCACAATCTCTGCAAACGGAGTTCACTGCTCAAGTCTCCAAAAAAGTTAGATTGCTGGATTTGTAACCAAATAGTCATGCTATAGGTATCTAGTATTACATCTTCACTCTATTCTTACAATGAGATATGTCATAAGATCAGCACTGCAGCTTGTGTAACTCTGCTCTGGGAAGGAATTCCATGGGTGGGTTGTGAGTGTTTCTGCGCATCCACCCATGGTTTTTGGCGCATTGTAAACCTGATAATACATCAAAATATTAGGCCTACCCAGGTGAGGGTTAATAACCATAAATCTGTTTATTTCTCCTCATTCTTTCCTCTTTCTATGTAGAGAGAAAAAAAATACTTTTTATGCTGGAAGGTGTCCCTTCCTGCACAAACCAATCCTGCCTGTAACACAGGCACCCTTGCACCATAATACAAGGGTGCCTGCGTTGGTGCTAGACTGTACTCAGTGTGCCAGCATGTGAAGAGAACAGAAATGTGCAGCAGCTTAGTAAACATGGCACATTCCTGCCTTCTCCCTTTCAAGCAACGCAGCACAGAAAGGTGTCTTGCTGTGTTGCATTGTGTGACTTCTTCGTAAATCAGGGCCCATGAGCTTAAATCCCTTGAAGGCTGACTCAACCTTCCATCCTTCCAAGGTTGGTTAAATAAGTACCAACAAATCATAGTCCACAAGCGAGTGACGATTAGATAAAGTAAAGCCCACTTCAAAAAGCCATAAAACAACAGGGGAAAAGAACATCGTTCACAATTTCCCCAGAGAACTATCTAGAGACTTCTGCTTGAAATGTTAAACTCCCGAACAAAAACAAAACAAGGAATAAATCTCCTGAAATAATAACGTCCATTCCCTAAAACAACATACACACAGCAAGATGAGGGAACTACAGAAGTTCCTTTAGATATTTGAAGCGCACAAACAGGGCATACTATGGAAGAAAGTGACACATTATTTCTGAAGAGAATGCGTCTGTTTTCAAGTGTTCTGTCACTGTGTGGATCAGTGAAATACAGCTATGAGGATTGGGTATGTTAATACGTGGTCAAAGTGATTATGAATCTTTGAATGCGGATGGAATATATGTGTGTATGTTTGCAGCATCGGTAGATAGGCTGTGGGGTATGTTTAATTGTATGTATGTGTGTGGTTCAGCACAATGTCTGTCCATAACAATAACACATGTACACACACATGCAAATGCACGCATACTGAAGATTGGAAATGTATGTATGTCTTTGTGTGCGTGTGTGTGTGTGTGTGTGTGTGTGTGTGTGTGTGTGTGTGTGTGTGTGTGTGTGTGTGTGTGTGTGTGTCCGTGAGAGAGAGGGCAAATATTCTACAAAAATACTGTACATTTAACGTGGAGCAATGGAGTTTAGAATAACTATTGACACACATTGGCCAATAATGTGCTAGGGGGCAATGCAATTCTTAATATGCACACAATAAGTGTCCCTTCAAGTGACAACCTGCAAGCTTTATACATTCAAAATAAACTAATATTGTGCATCAATTCAATGGAACGTGCCTATGCAGTCTGGATGTGCATTGGATATACAAGGTGTTTTAAAAAAATTACAATGTAGTTACTTCAGATTTTCTAAATGAATCACATGTATATTCGTTTGTGTGTCAGTCCTGTCAATATATTGGTTGTTGGTTTTTGCTGCATCCAAATATGTTCCTTGGCTCTTTTCGTCCCCAACGGAATGTGAGGAAAAAATAGGCCTGGGTGTATTTCAAATTAGGGGTCCTTTATCAGGCTTACATCGGTGGTCAAAATGTGCCATGCCAAGGTCACTGGTGATGTTTTGTACTTAAACTAACTAAATGAAGCACACCGTTTCCTTCACATGACTCAGTGCTTAGAATTTTCGACTGTCCAGGACGTTCCATTGAGGGCTCAAATGAAGCTTAAATCCCTGTCAGGGCACCAAAAGGCTGGAGATACTCTATTGACTAGCCTCTTCTGTCACTCTGTGTGCACATACTACAAAAATGGGTAGTGCTCTGGCAGGCCCCGTGTAAGGAACCCAGGGACCTTGTTTCTGTGCTCCATGTCGCACAGGGCCTGGAATGGGGGCCATCAGAGTTCTGGTTGGCCCGTGGTGGAAGCCCCTAGCCCTGGGCTCCCTTCTTCAGTCCCCCATGTCATAAAGTGTCCATGACGATGTCGCACAGTCCCGGGGAGATCTCCCCTGTTTGTCCGGTTCAGAAGTTCTGAGCGAGCCCGGGGGACAGAGACTGGGTGGGCCCAGAGGTGAAACCCCGGGCCCTTGGCTCCATTGTCCGGCCTGTTATATTGGAAAGTACCCAAGACGGGATTCCACAGGCCCAGGAAGGTCTCCCCGGCTTGTGAGGGTTCAAAAGCTCTGACTGGGTCAGAGCACTGGTGGACCATGGGATAGGAGCCCCAGGCATGGACTCCCTTCTTTGTCCTGCTGTTCCTCAAAATTCCCAGAACAGAGTCCCACAGGCCCAGGAAGGTCTATTCCGCTTGTCTGGGTTCAGAAGCTCTGACCAGACCCTAGGTGAAAGCCCCAGCATGCCCTGGGGTGGAAGACATAGGTCATAGGCTCTGTTCCCTTGCCCGTTGTATTTCAAGGTGCCCCAGATTCAGATCTGCAGTCCTTCTTGTCTGGAAGCAGCAGCTCTGAGTGCATGGATTACATGAGAGGCAGGTAGCCTTCATCCGGGTTATTAGGGACAAGTGCTGCAAGGGCCAGGCTAGCCTGGCCTGAGTCTGTGACTGTATTTGAGCCCAGTCCGATGGGCCTTTCCTCCGAGCCCTACTTATTGGAGAGCAGACAGAGATACAAAGCTGACATTCCTACGCAGAGCTGCCTCCTCTGAGGCACTTTAGCCGCACTGTACTATGACTGCGATTGCCAAGCTGATATGAAAATACTCATTTGATTCTCCAAGTCATGCCAGGGTGACAGGAGATCAGATGTGTTCTCTCCAATGGCCCCCACTTTCACTCTGTGTGCATGTATTACAAGAATAGCAGGTAGCCTTCCTACAGAATATAAGGGACAAGGTTTGAGGGCCTCCCCTTGTCCTCCAGTCTTTTTCCTCAGATGCTGCAAAGGCCTGGGCTGGCGCACATCGGGGCCCCAGAGGCCTGAGTCTGTAGCTGCCTTTCAGCCCTGTCTGATGGCTCTTCTCTCTAAGCCTTGCTTCCTGTAGACCAGACATTGATTGAGCACACTTGGTCCATTTATGAATGGAGTGCTTGGCCCTTCTTGGCTGATGTTTCGAGCAAAGCGCTTCGATCCTACCTAAATGTCTGACTTGAGGGTGTTCCTTTTGTGTAAGCCACTCAGTAGAGCAAAGGCCAAGCTGCCTGGCAGCTTGTGAAGTGGTCTGAACAGTGGATGGGGTCATGAAGTGCTAGTCCCAGATGCTGCCTGGTGGTCTGGGCCCCATGCACCTGCCAATTACCAGTTTTCTGTCAGTGCAGTTCCACAGATGCTTTAAATGACCATTCTGAAGGGTGGCCCCAGCTGCCCAGTCTGTGAACAGCACCCCTGCCTCTTGCTCAAGTTACACCTTCACCCACCTCTCCCTTCTGTTGTCATGGAGCAGGCTGGGCCTGCCAGGCCCATGTATCTGCCCTGTGCCCCCTGCAGGCAAGCAGGGGATCCAGAGCAGGCTTCTGAGGGTTTTGAAAGTCGGTCCACGATAGGCAGGCTGCTCCTCATCCATCCAGTAGACGTGGCTATTTGGTTGATCCTGCCTGTAACATATGCTTGTCTCAAATATTAAAACATGCATGTGTAAGTACACACAGCCAGTACACTGAAACTGTGAATGGCTCATTAAATCGTTATGCTTTCTTTGATTGCTCCACCCATTACTTGAATAACTGTAGAATTCTCGAGCTGATACATGCTGACAAGAGCTGACCTCCTGAGATGAATGCATTTATCATATAAATCCGGACGTGTCTGGCTGCTTTGGTGACACTAGATGATGGGCGGATCGCATATCCCAGTGACGGTGACAATACATATGGACGTTTACCCTATCGACTTTCGATGGTTCTTTCTGTGCCTACCATGTTGACCACAGGTAATGAGGAATCAGGGTTCAATTCTGGAGAGGGAGTCTGAGAAATGGCTACTAAGAATAAGAGACCCTTACCCCCAAAAAAACTCAGCCAAAAGGAATCATATAAGGAAACAATCAAAGATAAAGAACACATAGCTGGGATAGGACACTCATTGGGCTAGTTTTGTAATTTTCACTCCTACATCAGGTTTCCTGCAATGAGAGTCTGTCATTTTTTATAGATGTTTTTATTCTCCGTAGGATAACTTTAAAAACATTTTTCCAATGCTTTCTTAAGCAACATTATTTGTTTTTCTTCAGTTTTATTTCTTTCACTTTTTATTAAACAACTTGTCCTTGACTTTTGCAAGGTCATTATTTTGTAACTATGTATTTGTGTTCTGGTTTTTGCAGACACTATATTATGTATTAATGCTTTTGAGACAGGCTTAGCTATGTGTGCCAATCTATAATAAGTGAGTGCTACGTTGACTCTTACAAAGGCAAGGACAGGTGCAAGGGGAGTTTCCAGTTGTTAGATGACGAGGCAGGAAATAACGACCACCAACTATCTCCACTGCAGCTTTGTCTCAAACTGCCAACCTTGGGACCATTGGCACTGAGCAGCAAGTGTGACACCAGTGAGCAAAGTATTCCTTGCACAAACCAATTTTCCTAAATGTAACATTGCTTAGACCCTGTCAGAGCTTAGTCACAGCTCAAATCAAGACTATGAATCCCCTTTCTCATAGCTTAGCAATCAATGATGAAATTATTTCCATAAGGGAATGGCTGAATACTGCAGAAAATAAATGTACATAGACTAGTGAATCTCATTGTGTCTCCCACCCGAGCTTCCCCATAGGTCAAAGATGCATCCTTAAGTTTCATATTTAGGGATAAATCAACGAGGAAAACTAAAAAAGTCTAATCATTAAAGAATCTCACTACCAATGCAATATACTTTTGCTTCTAACTGCATGGATTACATGAGAGGCAGGTAGCCTTCATCCGGGTTATTAGGGACAAGTACTGCAAGGGCCAGGCTAGCCTGGCCTGAGTCTGTGACTGTATTTGAGCCCTGTCCGATGGGCCTTTCCTCCGAGCCCTACTTCTTGGAGAGCAGACAGAGATACAAAGCTGGCAGTCCTAGGCAGAGCTGCCTCCTCTGAGGCACTTTAGCCGCACTGTACTATGACTGTGATTGCCAAGCTGATATGAAAATCCTCATTTGATTCTCCAAGTCATGCCAGGGTGACAGGAGATCAGATGTGTTCTCTCCGATGGCCCCCACTTTCACTCTGTGTGCATGTATTACAAGAATAGCAGGTAGCCTTCCTACAGAATATAAGGGATAAGGTTTGAGGGCCTCCCCTTGTCCTCCAGTCTTTTTCCTCAGATGCTGCAAAGGCCTGGGCTGGCGCACATCGGGGCCCCAGAGGCCTGAGTCTGTAGCTGCCTTTCAGCCCTGTCTGATGGCTCTTCTCTCTAAGCCTTGCTTCCTGTAGACCAGACATTGATTGAGCACACTTGGTCCATTTATGAATGGAGTGCTTGGCCCTTCTTGGCTGATGTTTCGAGCAAAGCGCTTCGATCCTACCGAAATGTCTGACTTGAGGGTGTTCCTTTTGTGTAAGCCACTCAGTAGAGCAAAGGCCAAGCTGCCTGGCAGCTTGTGAAGTGGTCTGAACAGTGGATGGGGTCATGAAGTGCTAGTCCCAGATGCTGCCTGGTGGTCTGGGCCCCACGCACCTGCCAATTACCAGTTTTCTTTCAGTGCAGTTCCACAGATGCTTTAAATGACCATTCTGAAGGGTGGCCCCAGCTGCCCAGTCTGTGAACAGCACCCCTGCCTCTTGCTCAAGTTACACCTTCACCCACCTCTCCCTTCTGTTGTCATGGAGCAGGCTGGGCCTGCCAGGCCCATGTATCTGCCCTGTGCCCCCTGCAGGCAAGCAGGGGATCCAGAGCAGGCTTCTGAGGGTTTTGAAAGTCGGTCCACGATAGGCAGGCTGCTCCTCATCCATCCAGTAGACGTGGCTATTTGGTTGATCCTGCCTGTAACATATGCTTGTCTCAAATATTAAAACATGCATGTGTAAGTACACACAGCCAGTACACTGAAACTGTGAATGGCTCATTAAATCGGTATGCTTTCTTTGATTGCTCCACCCATTACTTGAATAACTGTAGAATTCTCGAGCTGATACATGCTGACAAGAGCTGACCTCCTGAGATGAATGCATTTACATATAAATCCGGACGTGTCTGGCTGCTTTGGTGACACTAGATGATGGGCGGATCGCATATCCCAGTGACGGTGACAATACATATGGACGTTTACCCTATCGACTTTCGATGGTTCTTTCTGTGCCTACCATGTTGACCACAGGTAATGAGGAATCAGGGTTCAATTCTGGAGAGGGAGTCTGAGAAATGGCTACTAAGAATAAGAGACCCTTACCCCCAAAAAAACTCAGCCAAAAGGAATCATATTAGGTAACAATCAAAGATTAAGAACACAAAGCTGGGATAGGACACTCATTGGGCTAGTTCTGTAATTTTCACTCCTACATCAAGTTTCCTGCAATGAGAGTCTGTCATTTTTTATAGATGTTTTTATTCTCCGTAGGATAACTTTAAAAACATTTTTCCAATGCTTTCTTAAGCAACATTATTTGTTTTTCTTCAGTTTTATTTCTTTCGCTTTTTATTAAACAACTTGTCCTTGACTTTTATTAATGCTTTTGAGACAGGCTTAGCTATGTGTGCCAATCTATAATAAGTGAGTGCTACGTTGACTCTTACAAAGGCAAGGACAGGTGCAAGGGGAGTTTCCAGTTGTTAGATGACGAGGCAGGAAATAACGACCACCAACTATCTCCACTGCAGCTTTGTCTTAAACTGCCAACCTTGGGACCATTGGCACTGAGCAGCAAGTGTGACACCAGTGAGCAAAGTATTCCTTGCACAAACCAATTTTGCTAAATGTAAAATTGCTTAGACCCTGTCAGAGCTTAGTCACAGCTCAAATCAAGA
Organism: Lissotriton vulgaris; assembly: GCF_964263255.1. Classification (NCBI taxonomy): domain Eukaryota; kingdom Metazoa; phylum Chordata; class Amphibia; order Caudata; family Salamandridae; genus Lissotriton; species Lissotriton vulgaris. Next base: position 357,947,516 of record NC_141697.1, on the reverse strand, counting down.
CTATGAATCCCCTTTCTCATAGCTTAGCAATCAGTGGTGAAAATATCTTCATCAGGAAATGGCTGAATACTGCAGAAAATAAATGTACATAGACTAGTGAATCTCATTGTGTCTCCCAACCGAGCTTCCCCATAGGTCAAAGATGCATCCTTAAGTTTCATATTTAGGGATAAATCAACGAGGAGAACTAAAAAAGTCTAATCATTAAAGAATCTCTCTACCAATGCAATATACTTTTGCTTCTAACTCCAACTCTGTTTTAGAGTCATTTAGACAAAGCATATTTTATTCTTGTTTTAATGTTAAAAAAATGGTCTCCAGCTTTCCTGTGTTTTTTCTATGTTCCTAGCAGCCCGTCCCGACGTTGTCTGGGTATGAATTGCTGCCGGCCAGTAGTATATTGTTTTGTAGGATTTCGTTTTGATAGCATTTCTTATCTGTGACAGGCCTGTGAAACGCTCCGATTCACAGTGCACTGCTGATGCACTTAAGAGTGTGCGTTCAGTAGTGTGTGAACTTGAGTTTCCCTACTTTATTTTTCCTTGCAACATTAAATAGCTCGAACTCGACAACATGGCATGAGCACAATTTACAAATCAGAAGAACACATTCATTTGTGGTAGACATGGGGAGACAAAGCGATTTGCCTGGAATCACAGGATGTTGAGCTGATGCTGAGATTCGAACGTAGCTCCCCAGCTCTAAAGTTCGCAACTCTAGAACTTGAGGCGGGAGTTGTGTCTAAAAGTGTATGTCGGTGCTGGCCGTCAATGTGAGAGACCTGTGCATTTTTCAAATGGGTGATGAAAAAATATGAGTATGTTGCTGGAGATGTGGGCCGCCGTGCCACGAATGTACTTACCCGGGGAGGGTAAACTCCCATTATTCCGCAACTTTCTTTCCGCATACCATCACTCTGCATACTTTCATTACGAAACTCCATGACTCTGCAATGCCATTATAACGCATGGCATTACATTTTATATGCTTTTATCACGCATACATTTACAACGAAATTCGTTGTAAATGCATGAACGGTAAAAGCATGTTTTTTTTAATAATGTTTGGATAAGGTAAGTATGGGTATAGGGCTATATGTTTTGGGGTACTGAGGAATATGTTTTGGGGTGTTTGGGTATTTTAAGGGTTCAGATATATTTTTGGGTTATGGAGTACATGGGTAGTTTTAGGGTTTAGGGATAGGTAAGGGGTTTGGGGTACAGGGGTATTTTTAGGGTTCAGGGCTAGGTTTAGGTTTTGGGGTACACAGGTATTTTTAGGGTTTAGGGCTAGGTTTGGGTTTTGGGGTACAGGGATATTTTTAGGGTTTAGGGCTAGGTTTGGGTTTTGGTGTACAGGGGTATTTTAGGGTTCAGGGGTAGGTTTGAGTTTTGGGGTACAGGGGTATTTTAAGGGTTCAGGGCTAGGTTTGGGTTTTGGGGTACACAGGTATTTTTAGGGTTTAGGGCTAGGTTTGGGTTTTGGGGTACAGGGGTATTTTAGGGTTCAGGGGTAGGTTTGGGTTTTGGGGTACAGGGTTATTTTAGGGTTCAGGGCTAGGTTTGGGTTTTGGGGTACAGGGGGTATTTTAAGGGTTCAGGGCTAGGTTTGGGTTTTGGGGTACAGGGGTATTTTAGGGTTCAGGGGGTAGGTTTGGGTTTTGGGGTACAGTGGTATTTTTAGGGATCAGGGCTAGGTTTGGGTTTTGGGGTACATTGATATTTTTAGGGATCAGGGCTATGTTTGGGTTTTGAGGTACAGGGGTATTTGTAGGGTTCAGGGCTAGGTTTGGGTTTTGGGGTACAGGGATATTTTTAGGGTTTAGGGATAGGTTTGGGTTTTGGGGTACAGGGTATATTTATAGGGTAAGATGGGTTAGTGTTTAAGGGTGTTGGGGTATTTTAACGAGTAAGGGTGGGTTATGATTATGGGGTGCAGGGGTATTTAAAGGGAGCAGGATGGGATTAGCACACGATATGAGACATGGCATGAAGGGCGGAACGTACCACACGCCCCCAGCGTTTGTCACGCCCCCAGCACACGCCCACAGATCAACGCAGACACGCCCACAAGGGACTACTTTGCTGGTACGGTTCTTTTACCTTTTAAATGTATATGGTGGGCGTCTGCATAGCCTATGTCCTTCTGCTGCAACTGCCCTTTCCAAAGCTGTATTGGGTGTTGTGATTGGTGCTGTGGTTCCTGAGATTACCCGTTCAAAGATGTGGGCTTTCTCTTTATTATATTAGTATAGATAATAATGGTGAAAGAGATTCCTCAAGCAGCTACCAAGGGCTAAAGTCTAACCTAGAAAAGCGACATGATTGATAATGGATGGTTCAAGGCTAGTGTGGAACACTGCTGGCTTTTCATCAGCCCACAATTGCAATTGCTCCTTTGCACTGATGACTGCTGGCCCAGTGCCTTTTCTAAGACTAAAGATATTTGTACAGCATAGGAGGTTCAATGTGATATTATAGCTGTTGCATGGCGACTATCTCGCACACTGTATTCAGAGTTATCAACTGTTCACTAGGCTTAATTATGCCCAAGTAATCGGAATATTTTCAGTAAAGACGTATAACAAGGTTATGCCAGCTTGAATAATTAAGAACATTTTGGGGGGAAATCCTACCACAGAAGATCAAGAACAATAAGCTGAAATAGAACAATCATCTGCTGGGTACTGCTTATTGTATCCTGCAGCATTTAGTGGAGTTTTCGTAGCACGAAATGCTTCCTCTAGACCATTTTGGATGCAAAGGTGAATGTTGCACTAAGAAAATAGTGCTAATTGCTGTATTATGCTTCTCACACAATAATGCATAATCACAAGTAATGTTGTGGCAATTACGAGTAATTATGCTAGAGAGAATTACGCCATTTGAGCCCACCTCTACTGTTAACATCGATACAGCTGAAAAGGTGGCACATCAAATTAAAACCTCACTGTTGACATTGTTTCCCATTTACAGGTCGTTGGCAAGAACGGCTTAGCCTATCATCTTTTGGAGATCAATTTACTGCTTAGCAGTACACTGAGTAATGGGAGTACTTGTTATTTGCAGCACAGAAACCCTGCAACAGTGGTTCTCCATAATTGATAAACCAGGACTAATCTGTGTCCTACAGTACTGGCAGGGTGTGCAGCATTATTCGATTGTCATTAACCCCAGTTTCAAACATTCTTCCCTTGCAGCATAGCTCTTGGTTTCTTTGAAATCAAAAGCATATTAGAATCTCAACATCATATGAAACTCATTGTGAAGTCACAGTGGTTGCATGATGGACATCTTAGAAGTTGTAGACAAAGAGAAGGATTGCTAACATTAATGTAGATGACAACTTAACCTTAATAATGATAAGATGAATGAATGAATGAATTACACATTTGTTACGCGCACAGCTACCCGTAGGCATCCCGGCGCCCTTTGCTCATTCATTCACAGAGTTAGGCAAACAGGTGAGTTTTAACTAGCCTCCTGACTTTTTGATGATTGGGTTCCAATCTAATGGAGTTAGGAAGACTATTCCATAGTTTGGTTGCCTGTAGCGAAAAGCGTCTCCCGCCTGTACGTGTTCTTTTTATTTTAGGGACCACTAACAGATTCTTATTATTAGATCTGAGGGTCCGTTGAGGGCAATAGGGGGAGAACATGGCTTGAATTAGTACGGGGCCAGTCTTATAGAAGGCTTTATGTACCGTGGTCAAGGACTTAAACTCCACTCTCCTTTTCACTGGGAGCCAATGTAACTGGCGCAAACCAGATCAGATGGCTCAATGATGAACAAATTCGCTAGGTATTTAGGTGCTAATTATAGGTCAATCAATCAATATTCTTTATTAGATAAAAAGAATCATAAATGTCGAAATCAGCACAAGTTACATTTGGATTCCTTTAAGACACCAGAAAGATAACAGGATAAACAATAGGAGAGTGTAGGTCTAGTTAAAAACTGTAAAAACAATAACGCAGGTCTCATTTGGTTGAAATTAATGGGCTTCAGAAGTGGATGTATGAATTTAAAAATGAGAAACCCATGTATTGCCAGCCACTTATCATAATTCTTCTCTTGCATTTGTCCCCTCAAAACCATCTTCCCATCTCATATCAGGGGCGCAAGAGTAGATAAATAATGGGGACGTACTCCACAACATCCAGTCATCTCTCTCAGTCTCTCTTAAAAGTACCTGGTTTCTTGCCGCCCAGCTTCTACCATTCCTCATAATCTCCCCGCTCCCATGCCGGGCACAAATATATATATATATTTTTAACTGTTGTACTGCCACTTTCTACATTAGACTCAGAGATCTCACCCTAATTCTTAATCCCAAATTCATATGCATACTGCCGAGCCAAACCTTCGACTCACCATCTGAAATACCCTCCTATCATCTTACCTCCATCAACACAAAATGTACCAGGTATACTACCACTTTCCCTGTCCACCCTCGCCCATACCTCTCTACACCCTCCTCCCCAATATAAAAAAGTGCAAGGCATCCTACCACCCACCCAGTGTCCCAAGTACTCTTTGCACAAACCAATTTTCCTAACTGTAAAATTGTTTCGAACCCGTCAGAGCTTAGTCACAGCTCATGTCAAGACCCACAGCCACCCTCTGAGCTTCATCCCCTTCCCTACCTGCTCTCAATGTGAGAGGTAGAGCTATTTCTGCACTGACAATGGCTCTGTGAGAGCGGCTCCTCAAGCAGCCTTCTCTTTCCTGTCAGCCACAGGTTTGCGAAATCCATGGCAAAGTGGGGAGATGGGGTGGGGGCGGGGGTGGTAACAGACTTGCCCACAATCCCCTCCCGGTCCCCTCAGTCTCTAAGTAGACATGAGGGAGGTGAGTTTTAGAGGCCAAAGGGGGGATCATCAGCAAGCAAAAGTGTGGTCTTAACCCCTCCAAGGCTAAGGGCACCATTGCACAGGCTAGGACAGGCAGAATAACATGGGTGCTAATGAGCAACCCTACCTAGCGCCTTTGTCAACAAGGAATGATCTAGTGGTTTCTCCTGCAGGTTCCCAATATATCCTAGCATTTTTTCCCTCATGGTGTCTAATCAATATATCGAAAAGACGAGGTGAAATGAGCAATCAGATGGTAAGGACCATATAGAATAATCCACATTTGTAAAGCGCACAATTACCCGTAAGGGTCTCTAGGCGCTGGGGGCCGTCGGGAAGATTAAGCAAGCTATTGCCCAGAGTCACATGGTGCTGGACTAACCTGCCGCCGGGGATCGAAACGTGATCTCCAGATTCCAGAGTCAATCACCCTAGCCTCGGCGCCACACCTCTTCCACTGCCTTAACACATTGTCGAAAGCACAGCGCAGTATCACGAAAAACACTTATAATGGTATTTTTCGAAGGAAAATGTATTTCAATAATAGAAGATAAATCCTGTGTGTTTGGTCAATTGTTTTAGTTCTTTTTCTAAAACCTACCATGTAGTGGAGCAAAGCCTTCTTGTCTACAGCCCAGGTCTCTATTCTAGACTGTACAGCATAAGCAACTGTTTTTGGATGTTGTCCAAGTAATTCATTGTGCAATTATTATAACGTTACTCAGACTAGTGATAATGCAGCCCTATAACATATGATCTGATTTTTACAGATTAGCCAGTATTTTTGTCTGGACCGGGGTGCCTTCCCCTTTTCTTTCTCTTAATGGAAAGCCTAATTCGTTTCAGCGAAAAGGGCTCAGGACACTCGGGCTCACTCGTATATGCTATAGAACAACGAGACACACCTGAGCTAATTTAAAATGATGAAACATTTGTAGCAAATATCTACTGGGATATGTAGCTCTGGTCTTGTAAACTTCATTTTGCAACTGTTGGCACTATTTCTGTTCGTACACAAAACTGCTGACACTCAATGATTATTTGAGCGCTCATTTTCAAGATCGATTGTCTTCTGTAGGTCCCAGAGAACGATGACCCCACAACAGAGACAGACCGAGTCAAATTAAACTAAAACCAGACAAGGTTCAAAGTCAAAACCATGAACCTTTATGTAGGATTCAAAGTCATTACTGAAGGCACAAATAGCCAACTTAAATCAAGAAATATGAAAAATGAAAATAGCAAAAGGCAATAAAGACGGAGGCTTATTCAAGTTAAATAGCCAGAATTAAATACGGTTTAGCAGAAGGCAAAATGAGTATCATGGTGACAGGTATGAAGTGGGAAACAGCCACTACAACGCAGTCATTACCGTGCGTGACCGTTACCACAAATCTACATTCCACGCAAGCCTTTGATACACATGCCTGTACCACAAATGTCATTGTAAAGGCATGAATGATAAAGTCATATGCGTACTAAAGTATTTGGGGCCAGATGTAGGTAAATATCATTTACCGATTCTAAAATACCGAATTTTACCGTTTCGGTATTTTAGAATCGGTAAATGATATGTAGCTAATGATTCGGTAAAGGCCCATAGGAATGAATGAGAATTACCGATTCGGTCCGTGCGAGTGCTCACACCGTTGTGCAATAGCAAGTCGGACATGTTGGTAAACGACACCAGCGGTGCAAGGGTGCACCCGAGCTGCAAAAGCAGGCCTGACCTATGTTCACAAACATCACACCCACACTACTTCCTAGCATGGGTCAGAAGGGTGCATGCACTTTTACACTACAGTACATAGGGAAAGGACCCAGGGCATCCCAGCTCCACACGAAAATCAGCAAAACTTAAGTGGAAAAAGTGAAAGGTTTAGGGAAACGCTCCTGACAAGTATCAGGTCCAACAAGCTTTCCCCCGGCTGAATGTAGTACGCTGCTTCCAGGTAGTCCTCTTCATTAAGGCAGAAAACCCTAGATAGGCCATCGGCATTGGAGTGGTCAACCCCCGGTCACTGCTCCACCCTAAAGTCCATCCCTTGTAAGGGAATGGACCTTATCAACAGTTTCAAATTCTTGCCCCTCATTGGCATTAGCCGCGAAGGGGTTGGTGGTCTGTTTGAACCAAGAATTGCATGCCAAGCAAATATGGCCTGCAACTTCTTCAGGGTCCAGACCTTAGCAAAAGATTCTCTATCTATCACCCTCCACCATTGTTCCCTGGGGTGTAACCTTCGGTAGAGGAAGGCTACCACTCGGTCTAGCCACTCTTCCTTCAGCTGGGACAATACAGTCTCGATCCCTTGCTCACACGCATTTTGTCTGAACAATGAACTCCCTTGAAAAGTCAGGACTCCAGAGCACAGGAGCTGTGCATAAGGCCTGTTTGAGAGATTCGAAGGCCGTTTGCAGGCTTCAGGAAATATGACATTTCGGTCTGCTTTGTCAAGGAGGTCACAGTTGCGTCACATCTCTTGAAGAACCTTCGATAATATCCGGTGAGGCCCAAACAGGCTTGGACGCCCTTTTGAGTCCTGGGGAGGTTCCAGGCCAGGATGGCTTCTACCTAGTCGCACCTTCTTCAGGCTGAGACCACAGTGTAAGCTTCTCTTTCTATTGCCCTCCACCATTGCTCCCTGGGAAGTAACCTCAGGGAGATGAAGGCTACTGGTTGGTCTAGCCTCCCTTAATGCAGATGGGACAATACTGACCTGATCCCTTATTCGGAGGCATCCGTCTGAACAGAAAACTCCCAATAAATGTCAGGGGCCCAGAGCTCAGGAGCTGTGAACATGGCCTGTTCGAGGGAGTTGAATCAAGTTTGGCAGGCCTCAGGCCATATGACATTTCTGGGATGCTTCTTCGAAGTTAGCTCCGTCAAGGGGGTCACAATTATGCCATATCCCTTGATGTACCTCTGATAATATCCTTCAAGGCCCAAAAAGGCTTGGATGCCTCTTTGGGTCTTAGGGGGCTACCAGGCCGAGATGGATTCCATCCTGGCCTAGATGGGTTGCATCTTAAGCAGACCCACCATGGACCCTCATTACACCACCGATCCTTGCCCTATCTGGCTCATACTGTCCTTAATAGTCAGGCACACTTACATCCACAACCTGGCTAGTCAACTCTCGGAAGACCAGCACGTACTGTATGACCTCCTGGGGAACTCCCTTGGGAGACTGGAAGAGGCTCCATGTGACATGATCCACCTTACCGGAACGAACCTGTGCCCTGCGGTCGTCTGGGGGGTCTTGTGGCCTTATTAGGTCGAGGCCCACCCCCTTGAGGGTGGTGTCCATGGCGGGCCAGGGGTTACAGGAACCTTTAAGCTCTTGTCCCATCTTCCCCCTGACCTGACAGGTCACACAGGTCCTGCAGAATTCATCTGAGAGCACCCAGCATTTGGGCCAATAGGAGTGAGGAGCAAGCCGGGCATAGGTCTTTTCCTGACCCAAAGGTCCTACCCAGGGAAGGTCACAGACCAATTCCCACAGGAGGAACCTTTAATACTGAAAAACCACCTGTGCCCCACAGGCCTCCTGGCCAAGAGTTTTAAACTCCTGGCACAGCAGGTTGCCCTTTTAGTAAAGATGATGAGTTCCAGAGTCATTATTAGCTGCAAGAGCACCAGGAGAAGTATTGCCCCCGTCTTCAATGGACTTTGGGGAGGCCTCGGTCAGTTCCTCATCCATTTCACCAGCAGTACATTCTGAGGGAGATATCCTCCATCCTCATTCTCTTTCCAACTTTGCAGTGAGCTGGGCCATTGTTCCAGGCTCCAGTCCATTTCGGCTCCCTTCTTGAGCTGCCATTGACCGTGTGGTAGCACAGATACAGTTGAGTAACCCCAACATTTTCATATGAGCCCAGAGCTCCTCTTCCTTCCAGATAATGTGCCCCAGGTCCTTACCAAACAGACAAGCCACAGGCATGGCAGGACTTTCGCCGACCTTCAGTAGGTTGAAACCCTACACCAGTCAAATGGCACTTGGGCCATCGAAAACAACCCTTTCTGTTGTCAGCCATCGCCCCCTGGTGTATGGCTTGGGGAATTATCTGCTCTGGTAGGACCATCTGACAACTTACCATAGTCATGCTGGCCCCTGTATCTCTCAGAGCCTCTACCCCCTGCTTATTGATGGTGAACCCCTGCCTATATTTTGTGGTATTCTCATTCACCTGGATATGGGGTATTGTCTCACTGTCAACCAGGGTCACTAGGGTAACACCACTAAGTAACTCACCTTCTGCTGGGGCCGCCTCCTCCCCATCACTATGCATGCCACCCATGGAGCCTTTCCTCCAGCAGCTAGAGTCTCTTGTTTTGGACTCTTGGGCCCCTTCCCATACTCGCAATAATCATAGCACTTAAGGGTCTGTGGTGGCGGATCCTTAACCGTTTGAGTTTTCCTTGTAGGGCCGGTGTGGGGATTCAGGCCAGACCCTTTCCCTGGGGAGTGTTTTTGCGGTTTGTCCGATGACTCCTTCTTTTTATCACCCCCTCCTTTTTTTAGTGGGGACCACGCTCCCCCCATTTTGGGCATCCCCACTGGCAATCTTTTTGGACACTCGGGTGCTAGTCCAAAGGTCCGCTTCCTCAGAAAGCTTTCGGCAATCCTCCAGCTTGACGTCAACTAGGTGTTGGCGCAAATCGGTAAAATAGGCTTCAAGGAGTTGCTGCCTCATAATCAGATTATACAGTCCCACATAATCTTTTACATTACTGCCTAACACCCAACCCTTGAGTGCCTTCCCCATGTAGTCTAGGAAGTCTACCCAATTTTGGGGGACTAGTTTGCGGCTGGCCTGGAACCGCTGCTGGTATTTCTCCAGGGTCAGTTCAAACCTATTAATTAGCACGGTCTTCACGGCTGTGAAGCTCGTCTGGGCCCCCACATCTGGTGTCAGGAATGTGGCCCTCCCAATAGGGGTGAGACAAAGAAGGCTAGGCTGTTCCTCAGCTAATGAATGTACGTGTCACACTGGTGTTTTAGGATGTTGTAGGGTGTTTTAGGATGTTGTAGGGTCTTGTGGAGTACTACAGTTGGGCATCCATTTTGTTAGATGTAATGCCCTCACACACCCTTTCAGGTGTCATGCTTCATCATCTGGGCTGCTCCTCTTTGGGTCGGCGGTGCAAGACCCAAAGCGCGACACCTCAAAGAGGGGCTCTTTGGCGGAGATCTTCTATCCAACTGCCCTCAGGTGAAGTGCTAGTGTGAGGCCAGACTAGCGTAGACGTGTTTTGTGGGTTAAAATAAAGCTAGGAGTACCAGGATCAAGTTTATTCTGGGGGTCCCCTGCTTTAATTAAAAGTTATAAGACTAACCAGCAATCACTGGAATATTATGTTTCCAATTGTGAGTCTCGGTTCAGTTTGTGCTCTGATTGGTCGACATGTTTCTCGCGTGTGTGCAATGACTTGTGATTCTTCAGGACCTTAATAAAGAAGTATCTTGGGGGAGCAACTGTCTACGTCAGTGTGATCTACCTAAGTATCTAATGTTAAATATATTTACAAATGAATTGTCTACAAGGGGTAGTGTTCCATGTATTTTACCTGTGTTACGCTGCATCTACCTGGATTGGGAGACAAAGGAGCAATTCACAACAGGTTTATCATAAAACAACCATCGGGTGACTCGCTACATTCTTTGTGTCATGCTAGAACAAGTGCAGCTAGCATGTGTGTTAAAATCATAAAACTAGTGTTCGTGAAATTCCTCAGTGATCAAAGTTGTGGGCATGCTCCTGTGGAAACCTAAAATAACAAAATTCAATAAAATCACAGCAACAGCAATAACAGAGGTGGTTGGTCACTTAACTCACCTAATGGGTTTAGTATGCAATCAACAACAGTATGTAGCGGGTTGCACATCGGGTTCAGTCATCAAAAGTGTGGCTGGGCGAGGAAGGAAATTGTAATTTAGACATGTCATTTATGGTGTGCTTAGCTAGGCTGAAATGGTTGCTATGTCAGTAAATGCGGATGTAGTGTGTATTGTTGTTAATTGTGTATAGATCACCAGCAATTCCATATTGGCATTATGTCACTGTCCAACCCCGCTGTTGTTCACCTTTTCTTGGCTCCCGGAGTGAGGGTGTATCAAAAGCAACTTATACCTTGGGCTCTAGGGTGTTACCTAGCGTAGGTGTATAGGGGGTCATGTACTACCAAAGACTGCCTCTCCAGTTCTCCTCAGGATCCTGGTGTACCATCAAGGTCATCTCGTATGCTGCCAGCCATTTGTCAATGTCATCCCCCACTTGGTAATCCTGTACCATGTCCCTGAGGATCTGAACCCTATTCTAGGCACTGCAGGGGTGCTGCCAATATTATCGCTATTGGACCTTAGCTAATGAGCTCTAAGGTCCAACTCTCTGAGGCTTAGCTCATGGGTCATCTTTTTCTCCACCGTGGCTAGTTTCTTTTCAGCTAGAGCGTGCTCAGCGTACAAGTAGCCCATGGCCTGCTCCTTCTCTATTCATGCAAGGGCTAGGGCCCGCTTCCTGTCCTGTCTGGCAAGTTATAACTTAATTTCTCTCTCTTCCCTTCTGTCCTCCAGTTCCTCGGGGGCAGGCTCCTTGAGGTTAGGTTGCTACCGGTTTCGGAGTGGCCCCCTAGGTCGGGGTGGTGGGGACTCTCCTGCTCCATTAGATTCCATCAGGGTCTCCCTGATCCTGCTCCATCTACTCCCCATTGTCTGGTTCCCACTAACTAGTCACTTCTCCATTGGGGTGGGTCTCTGCCCAGGCCCTTACGGTTTCCTGCAAATCTGAATTTCTGTCTTCTCCTTTGCAAATCACCCCCTTTGCTTTACATAACCCCTTGAGCTGGGCCACTGTGTAGGTTTCCAGCTCAACTAAAATAAACTCTACCTCAGGTAGAATCTCAGCCATTTTAGCACACTAGTAGAAGTAGACTCGGAGATTATCAAGGACTACAGCCTATATGCCCCTCCCTGGCTACCTTGATCCGATCCCCGAATGCCTTAGGAACAATGGAATGGAACACTTTTCTTTATGTGAAGTGATGCCGTGCGATCATTTATCATGCGCTGCTGTGCAAATACAAATCCTAACCCACCCTTGACCGCCAGATGTTGGAACCAGCATTGTCTAGCTGGCTGAGTGGGTGCCCCTACCAGACAGAGTGTGCAGCTACCATCAAGGACAGGTGATTACACACACTAAACAACTAGTGTTCACCGTTGGGTAGCTTGACAATGAGCAGTCAGATGTCCTTCAGAAGCAATGTGTAAAGCAAGAACACAGCTTTCAAACACAATAAATACTCTGCATGACACAAATGAGAGACTTCACACACAACGTCAAAAAGTGTGGTTTATATTAGGCCTGAGCAGAGTTCGTGAAGTTCTACTATGAGGAACTCTGCGAAGTGCTGGAAACACTCTGCAACACTCCAACACACTCCACAGAGTTCTGTCAGAGGCAGAGTCTGGTAAGTAGCACTACTCGCTGTGATTTTTAGTGCCGGGGGTTTGTTTTGCACTGTAAAATCAGTACGATTGGCACTATGTGTCGTGTCAGAGGGCGCTGCTGCTGTTCTACTGCTTAAGTAGACATTCTACTTGAGTGGCAGCTTCCTCAACACAAGTGGAAGCTTGCACAATGCGAGTGGCAGATTTCTCAACAAGAACGGTTGTGACCTGCCCCTACCACCCACGTTGAGAAGTCCCGTTGGGTGCAGATCTAGCGTGGAAGTTTTGCTGGCAAGTGCTCACCGACTTACCTTTGGTGAGCTACTCAAGAGAAAAAACTCTGCTCTGTGTCACTTCCAGATTTTTGCAGAACACTGTGCTCCGCGCAGAGTGCGGTGTGGACAAAGATCTGCGAACTCCGCTGGCGGAGTGGAATTCTTCATCCACCCCTAGTTAATATTCAACAATCCCATTTAACAATGTAACAAGAATATCGTGGAGTTCTGGGCATATATCATGGAGCTTTGGGCATAAAGCTCAATTGGCAATTTTACTAGCAGTACTATGTCCAATTTGTGTTGATCAAATCTCGATAACATGCATGGGAAACATGCATGGGGAAAAGCCTAGTCTGAACCCCATACAGCACACTTATGCGGTGCAACATGTTGTCAGCCCATGGCCCACCCTCACAATCCTATTTATGCAATTTCAGAAAGGTATAGGATGCACCCTGGGCTACAACAGTATCAGTAACATGTGCACACACATTATTATAATACTTTTAGCAGCACAGCAGGACGAGGCCACATGGATAAACCCACTGTTGAGCAGTAAAGTGCTGTTGGCAAAAGAATAACATATAAACCAACACCACCAACCTGTGTTATGAGGAATAGGTGGTCCACAGACAGAAACCCATACTCACTGTGCACCGCTACACAGTGCGACAGGTACAGCGCAGTCCATATGGGCACTTTTACACTCATGCGGTCCACTGATACTAAGCAGGTCAACAGACAACAAGTTTCCGACCCCGTGGCTTCAAGTCCCTCACCACCCCCACTATCCCAGACACCCCAGATGGAAGTTAAGTAGCCCCTCCCTCCGGACAGAAGGCCCCTCATGGCTGAAGTTATACCTTGTCTGGGTCCCTGGGAAGCAGGTGGGATAGACAGGAGGCATAATCAAGAGGTAGACGTAAAAAAAGGGGATCTTGCCACCACTCAGGAAGGTCACCAACAAGTTGTGAAGCAGAAACGGGCCACAATTTGTTTTAAATAGAGGTCCACCCGGGCCTTCTGGCACCAGCCTAGTTCTATGGAGCACAAGGCGTGTTATGCAATATCTTGACATGCACCTGAACGTTGTCGGAAGCGTCCCTCCCAACTTGTCAATTCTTCTTCTTCCTATCTGGTGCCACAAAGTCTTTGGAAGGGCCAGATGAGGAGAGGGAATGTGTCCACCGTGAGGGCCAATAATGAAACAAGCAGAGAATGGGGAACAACACACAGGGGTGACTCTCAGCCTGAGGAGTCAGCCCATCAGCTACAAATTGGTCCAAGTGGTGCCCTAGCAATCTGGGCACAGGGTCTGGTGCACTGCGAAATGAGACAGACCAGACTCTTCAGGTTACATGAAGTAGAGTTGCAATTCTGTACCTCCCTGGAAATGAATCACTATGTCTGGCACACCTTGATGTCAGTGTTACCAAACAATTCCAGATAGACACACAGGTTCAAGTTCAGCAGTGCCTCACGAGGTAGAATGAGACTCTGCAATGGGTGCGCCCTCCACCTCTGTGGGTCTCAACCTGTGAAGCGGACACCGCACGCAATGAGCATGCAGTCAGCATGGTGCACATGAGAAATGTGGCACAGTCGACAAAGCTGGCCCCTTTGGATCCCGCACCTAGTGAATCTGCTCACCACAAACAAGACGCGGTCCCTGCAGTACAAGAACCACTTTGGCCGTAAATGTAGGCAATATCTTGAGCTCTGCACTAGGCACTCCGGTCTCAGCAGGCGATGTGGGCACTTAGAGGGCACCGCTCTCTGATGTCACTTGTAGATGGTGTAGATGTAGATGGTGTGACCCCCTCATGGGATATCTTTGATGTCCCTGCGACCTCCGAGAGAACAGGAGACCAGCCAACTGGCCCTTGGAAGCTCATTTCAGGATGCCACATATCAGCAGGTCATCGGCCCAGGCCAGCCACTATTCAGGAAGGCAAGAGGTCCTTTCTAAGTGCAGTTATCCTCAATGTGCACCACGTAGCCCAGGTTCTCTGGTCCTACATCCTTAAAGGTGGTTCTCTCTCCCCTCATTGGGGTGGCCCTGGGTGGTTATACCCTATTAGCTTTTGCAAGTTGGGGGAAGATTCAAATGGTATTCCTTTGCACCACAGATGTGGCCGTGGAAAGCCGATCTCTGTCTTTATGGGGGCTGGGATCTGACACCAGAGGCCAAGTGTAACAATATCTGCCTCTTATATTTTTCACCAGTCCCACAAATAGTAGAGGTCGGCTATTACAATTACGTGCCCAATGGTTTGTAGCTGTCTCTGAGGAATGCCCAAATGTGCCTCCCTGGCCTCTGGTTTTGGACTTGAACCAAGCACCATGTCACATAAAGAGCTTGATGCATAGAAATGACCACATTCTATAAATCTTTATATATAAAAGGTCAACCCAATATTCCCTTGAGAGTTGGGTAAATATAGTCTAACAGTTAATAGTGCTAGCAATTGAGTTCTTTAAACATGTATATTGATACATAAGTTCATAAATCATTTACTGTGTCTTAGACACAGCAACTTAATTGAAGGTTCCTATCTGATAAACTGAAAAGAAGAAAAATTATTAAGAACAAATTATTCACCGCAGGTCTATATATTAACAATCTTTGTATATTGAAAGAAAACATATCTTAATATATACAGTAACAGGGATGCAAATAAGTAAATCTAATGATGCATTGGCCATGGTCATTGCGGCGCCGCCCCGCTCCAACAAAGGCAAAAGGAGAAAGTGCACAGGGAGGCGTCACAAACCACAGCTTCCTCGAATCGGGTTACCAATGGCAGCAAAGAGAAACCGAGAAACGACGAAAGTGAAACTGATTTGAAACCAATATTGAAGGCAGGAGGCACGACAGAGAAACCAAGGTTACAGAAAGACATCCGGGTCACAAACAATCTGCAAAAGCAATCGGCAATTTTTTTCACGGCGTTCTGTGCAGGCCGAACAAGGAAAAGGTGTTAGCCTGCCACAAGAAGCTGCGGAGACTGGAGAGAACAGACCCGTGAGTACTTTAAAAGATATGTCAGAGAATAGTGGCATATCAGGGCCCCCTATTTATGCTCAGGAGGGAGGTTCTGAGGTGGAGGCGTGGGGTGATGGGAAAGAGGAGGAATGCGTTAAAAGCTTGATATTAGAGGATTTCGCCCACCCATATACCGCTGAATCCCCGGAGAGCATAGGGTCGGGAGGTCTTGCATAGCTGGTTGTTGCAACGGCCCCCTGTTAAATATTCATGTTTCCCGACGATTTGTTTCGCATAGTCTGGATTCAAGCCGCCTAAACTCTCAGGACATTCTTTCCATTAACTTGACTTTGACGACTCGGTTGTGCCCGAAGATCTTTATCTGGAAGGGAAGAGCTCCAAAGATAATGACTGAGGGGGGCTAAGACTTCATGTACCCTGAAACGTCTTACAAAGAAACGGAAAACCAATAGTAGCCACCTCAGTAAAGGCATTGCTTGCTGTAAGGGAGATCAATGGTGAAGCCCCTGCCCCCTCATCCCAATTAGATTGAGATTACTCTGCGACCGAACAAGTCTATGAGGATGTGGAGGAGTGATGGATCAATATACAATACAATCAAACCAGGCATCTCCAGGGCCTCCCACAATGGACCTTCTATATCATACTTTAAAACAAGTTCAGGGGGAAAGCAAGAGCAGAAAACCGGAAGTCACATCTATCTGCCAAGAAAATACAGGGCGCAATCCGGAAGATGAATAAATTCTGTACTGATATGGTCGAGAGAGTGTCCGCTATAGAAGCCTGTACAGTTTCGTTGAGGAGGGTACGTGTGCGGTACAAACTCGAATTGACAGTCACGATGCTCAATTGGTGGATGTACACTGGAAGTTGGAAGAATTTGAAAATCGTAAGCGACGGAATAATCTCCACTTCCTGGGCATTGGGGAGAACGGTTAAGGGAACGAAATTAGGGCTTTTATTATTAATTTGCTTAAAGGGGCTTTCCCTGACCTATCCAACTGGAACTGGGAGACAGAGATACAGCAAGTACATAGATTTCCATTGATGCTACGTAAAACCGGGCAGACGGGCCAGTCAGATCGGCCAAGGGCAATCTTAGTTTTTTTTGGTAACTTTCTATAACGGCAGGAAATTTTCCAAAAAGCCCGACCAGATGCTAAAAGCTCATTCGAGGGCCATACCTTTAAGTGAGACCTGACTTTTGCCGTGCCACTGTGGAGAACAGGTGGCGCCTCCACCAGATGTTCACTCCTCTACCAAGTGCTGGCTGGCAAGTTTGTCTACTTAATCCTGCCAGTTAAACAGTGATTCATGATGGCAGAACCTGTTTGTTTACCTCAGCGATAAAAGCCCAGGAGTTTCTAGATGAGATTCTAGACAGTCGAAAAAGCCTCAGAGAAGGGGGTATTGGCTAATCTGGAAGTTTGGATTGGCTGGGACGTCTGACCATACTGGACTATTTATGGTTTAGTGGTGGTTCTCAGGACAATGTATTTTTTGCCATCTGTTTCCCTAAAGCTTTTTTTGTTCTCTCTCTTTTTTTCCTTTCTTCTTATTCTCTTTTCTCTCATTTTTGGGGATTTGCTTTTTTCACTTGGGCTTGGGGGAGGTGGTTAGGCACCTTAGCAGGAGCATTCACTAGGGTCTTGAGAGACCCGATGCTCTGTTTGGGGGTCGAAGGTGGGGGCGGATAGAGAGGGAAAATGCTGGGAGAGCAGGCGTTGGGGTTGGGAAGGGGGAAGATTCTACAAGCAGACAAAGATCTATATGTAAGCAAACATTTGAGATATGGAATGTGCAGGGCAGGCGTATTCCCCTTTCTGTTTTGTTCTTTTCATTCCTGGCTTTAGGCTTTGGTTGAATTATTGTTTTTTCTAATTAGTAAACTTCGCATTGTATCCCTTAATATATGTGGGCTTAAAGACAGCCGAAAAAGACAAAGAGTGGCATTTGATCTAAAGACTTTAAAACCAGATATATTCTGCCTACAAGAAACGAATATTGAGAATAAAGATAAGAGTTTACTTGGTGGGCTGAGATTCCAAATAGTGGTGTGTACAACTCCAGGTAATCGCACCAAGGTGGTCGCTATTCTGGGAAAAAAGGGGATCTGTGGGACTCGAGCCGATAGCTTAGGTCGATGGGTTATAACGGAATGCCGTTTTGGCCCTCACACCTTCACAATCTGTTCCTTGTATGGTCCGGTTGTAGATGATCCCGCTCTCTTTCAGTGGTTAAATGGTGAGTTGGCGCTCTGGCAGCAACCTCTTATAATTTGCGGTGATTTTAATATTAATCTGTTCTATAATGGGAATACTCAAGGGGGAAGGTCAATGTTGGTAGGAAACCTAAAGTTTATAGTGCCCTTGCAGATTTAGTGTGCAGTCACAGGCTGATCGATCTGTGGAGAGTGAATATGAAGGCGAATCCTATGTTCACTTTTTTTTTTTCTGCCCCTCAAAGGGTCCACGTTAGATTATATTGCTTTTTTGTCTCAAATAGCAATGCCTCAAAGTCTTTGATTTCAAAATTTTCCCGGTGATGTCTGATCATAATCCCCTCATGCTTGAGATGGAAATGACCCCGTATTCTAAAGTAGACCGGCCTTGGTCATTCGAAAGTGAGCTTTTGTTAGATCCACAGAATGCAAGGCATATTCAAGCATGGATTCCTCAGTACATGTCAGACAATTATGGGAGTGCCTCAATAAACATCATCTGGGATACATTCAAGGCTTGCCTATGTGGAGAAACGTTGAGGTATAGCTTGGGGAAGCAAAAAAAAAGAGAAACTGATGATTCAGGGGCTGTATGCAGACTTAGCTAGAGTCGAGGGAGAGCTGATAGAGATGATT
Source organism: Lissotriton vulgaris (assembly GCF_964263255.1). Lineage (NCBI taxonomy): Eukaryota > Metazoa > Chordata > Amphibia > Caudata > Salamandridae > Lissotriton > Lissotriton vulgaris. Next base: position 357,929,070 of record NC_141697.1, on the reverse strand, counting down.
TCTGCTGGATCTAGTGTAGAAGCAGTCCTTCTTGAAATAGCTACAGTTAAGGCAAAGATTGCTGACATATCTGTCAAAAAAGCAGCCAATAAGTATCTAGGGTGGCGAGAGAAAATGAATGATTATAACGAAAAGGTGGGGCGACTTCTGGCTTTCAGGACTAGACCGATGGCAGACGGGGGAGAGATCATGGATATCAGGGATCCACAATATGGGATGAAATCTGATCCTGATGACATTAGGTCTTCCTTTCAGAGCTATTACCAGCAACTTTATCCTGAAGAGGGAAAGGATTTAACCAATATAATGGGGGATTTTTTTCAGACACATGTGAAGAAGTGCTTGAGGTAGAAGATCGGCAGGTGTTGGAGCAACCTATCTCACCTGAAGAGATTGGCTTGGCCATCAGTAATTTAAAATCGGGGAAAGCCGGATGAATTAGTATGAACGAGTATGAATTTCATCCCTGGAGAATTTTACTAAATCTTTGCTGGGAAGTTCAAAGAGTATATGATCAAGGTCTTCCAGGAGATTCAAAAGGGAAGCACTCCACCAGGGAGTTGGGCTATGGCTAAAATCGTTGTCTTCCAAAAAAGAATAAACCATCTGTAGAGTTTGGTTCATATTGGCCTATTAGGCTCATGTATAGTGATTCCAAGATTTATTCCAACATATTGGCTACCTGTCTGTCTGTGGTTATAGAACGGCTTGTCTCCCCTGTTCAGCATGGTTTATTCCCAGGGAAGGGAACCATAGATCATATCCATTGAGTCATCTCCCTCTTCGATGCGGCCAGAGTATGCAGAAAAAGCCTTTGATCAGGTCTCCTGGCTGTATCTCTGGACATTGATGTCAAACAAGGGGCTTGGACAAGGATTTATTAGCTTGGTAAAGGTCCACTATTTTATACCCAGAGCAAGGATTTTTTATTGGGAATCCTATCAGATTAAGTCGCCATAGAACGCGGGACTAGGCAGGGTTGCCCTTGTTCCCCCCCCTTCTATTCGCGTTATATATTGACCCGCTGATTAGGCGAATTCAGCAAACTGAGGCAATTAGATCAATGAAATCAGTGGGGGGGGGAGGGGAGTCAAAAATCTTTGCCTATGCCGACAACTTGCCCATTGTTACCCCCAAACCTAGAAGTGCGCTCTTGGAGATCTAAAAGGAAGATAAGGTATTTGGACCATTTTCCGGCTATGCATTAAATCAAGAGAAAACCAAAATTATAATCAATGAAGACAGGCTCATATCCGATAGGCGGGTGACTGAAGAAGCGATTTACCTAGGAATTATTAATAAGTCAGAAGTGGAAAAAATTGTTGAAACTAATTTGATACCCCTGTACCATAAGACTAAGCAGGATTTTAGGAAATGTAACAACTTGAGACTCCCACTGATTGGGCTGAGTAATTTGATCAAATGATATTTCCATCCAAAGTCTTGTATCTTTTTTGGGCTATTCCGTTGGAATTCGGTAATAACTGGTTTAAGATACTTGCTGGGATAGTGTCACGATTTCTTTGGGTTTTGCTAATCCCAGGAGAGCTCTCAGATTTATGACCCTTATGAGAGAACGTGGTGGGTTAGCTGTGCCCAATCTTAAGCTATACTATTAGTCTTCCGCCCTACAACAATTTACGGTTCTCTTAGATAGGAAGGAGCCCATGGCTGGTCACGAGCTTCGTTCTCCTTCTATCTATGAGCTGCTCCTGGGGGAAGAAAGTTGTGGGTGTCTACTTCGACAAATCAAATTTGGATATTATAAGAGAGTGTGATTTAAGGTGTTAATCGCAGCCCTTCACATATGGAGTAAAGTCTGTTAAAGACTGGGTTTGGGCAGACTTAACTAATATACTCCAATATAGAATAATATTTTACTGCCTGAAATCTTTGGAGATGTGTATTTTTATAAATGGATGACACTGGGAGTTTTCACTCTGGGGGATTTTTTTATTACAAATACTGTTAAGACTTTTGATACTATTCGTCAAACTTTTCGGCTCAGTCATAAAGATATTTTTAAATATCTACAGATTAGGGATTTTTTAAAGAAGAAGAGTGGAGGGACCTTGGTTTTGAAAGAATATTAACCATTGAGCTGACCATCGCTCATAAAACCCCAATAGAGGCCTAATATAGAGTTTTGAATAAAATGATGCTGAATGACCTGTCTAGGCAAAGGTTAGGAAGACTAAATTAATTTATTACCTGAGGACCTGGATAAATCACAAAAAGGTGCTCAGAAACTTTTAATTGCTGGCTAATTTACAGGCACAATATGTTAAGACTTGTTTTAACCTGTGTATAACACCTGGAAAAAAAGCAAAGTGAGGAGGGACTATGGGTGCAAGATGCCCACGGTGCAAGGCATACGGGGTGGACCTTGCGCATATGCTGGGTACTTGTCCCACATTAGACAGTCTCAAAGCAGAAATGATAGAGTTTCTCTCAAATAAACTGGGGATTGATATTAGACTGGGACCTGGATTATTTTTAATTGGAGTTGTATCACGAGACAGCTCCAGATAATGTACAATCCTTTGTTTGTGGCTGTGGCTGTTTATAGGTTGTGTTTGACTACAGCTTAACTTGACCCTTCTCTGACGCTATTCCATCAATGGTTCACACGCCTTTTATCAATCATCTGAAAAAGGCAATTTATTCTTGAAAAAGTAAAAAGACTCAAGCAAAAATGATGAAAGTTTGGCTCCCCCTCAGTAATTGGGAACTGATAAATGTTGTAGGGAATAGAAGGGGTAGCTAGATCAGCTCGGTTGGAGGGGGCAGTACAAAGTTGGGAATACATTTTCTTTTGCTCTTATATTTATGTTGGCATGTATATCCTCTGGCTCTCTTCTTTCTTCCTTTTAGATGTTTGATGTTATTCATAGAAATTTTGTAGCTGAAGCACTTTAGAAAATTATGTATTGTTATTTCTTTTATGGACATGATGTATTTATTAAAATTGTCTGCTTGGCGGGTGGGGTGGGGTGGTAAGCATTACTTATATTATTTAAAAAGTAAATAAATATATAGATTTTTTTTTAAACTTCACCTGTCTGTTGCAGACAGCACTACATATAGCAATACAATGAGTCATCCCTTTGCTCAGGAATAGATGTCTTTCTTGTCAATCTCAGTTCCCTGCATTTTATTGGTAGCTTTCGACCGATTCTGTCTTTGTTCTTTCTCCGGAGCAAAGCTTGTTTACCCTTGCTTTTGATTGGCTCCGGTTAATCCTTCTACTACTCACATAATGGCACTTGTTATTGTTTTTGTTTTTCGTTAGTGTTTAGCTGTCCATGGGACTCTATGTGTAGCTCTTCAGAGTGCACTTAACTCTTTCCTATGGTCCCTCCACTTGCCCCTTTCTCCCCGTCCATCCTGTCTCCCGATTCCCCTTAGTGGTGCACCAGGCACTGTATGGTTTTCCTGGTGGTTTTAGTGGTGCTCTGGATGTTGTCTTTACACCATTTGTCCTTTCCCACCCATAATCTGGGATGCTCCTCCTTGGCGACATTGATGAAACCATGTTTGTTGTTACCATGGAATATGTTGTGCCGCCCCTCTTCATGCTGGTAGTTGCTATTGGGTTTTTCAATGCTGAGATGTCTTCTAAGTGTTGTCAGTGTCTGCAAAGCAATAACGGTGATTGACCATATTAAAAGAAAATAATTAAATAATTGTGTTCTATCATTTCAAGATGGCCGCCATATCACATGATGCAGCTTGCGGTGTGTCCTCAAGACATAGCATGTGCTGCATGTGACTAAGTATAGATTATTGCTTCACATAATGCAGCTGCAATCTTAAATGTAAAAAAAACAATGACAACTTTACTTTATATATGTGTCGCTCTTTTAGCAATGACAAAGTGAGTATGATTGGCTTTGCCAATGCTTGACTTTCTTCTGTTTGTTATTTAAACATGCACTGTTGATCTGTATGGCCTAGTTTGCATATAATATTGTTATTAGGTCTAATCTATTCAAAGAAAATGGCGTCATATCATATATGATTGATCTGTATTACACGTAAATGTTGAAATATGTATTTTAGAGTCACGCAGTAAAGCAAATAAATACATTTAGTACAGAAAGAGCATAAAGTGAGCTAGTCAGTTCATACATATAAACAGAGTTGTTTGCTAAGCCCATGTTATTTATCAAAATGTGTGTGTTATTTTATATATAGCTTGGACGTGGCCCAAAGGCACTGAAGAGCTAGGAGAGCAAGCAGAAAGGTCTGGTTAACAAACATAAAAATCAACCTATTAGCACCAGGAAAAGAAGGAACAAAAAGTTTATACAAGCAGGGACATTACGGGATAAGAAGTAGTTAGTTAACCATAGTAACTAAGGGATCAGAGAAAACAAACATTTCACAAATAGTAAAGACGGGTCAAGTCATCCTGAGAGATGCAAGCAACGATCCCCACTTTATCAAAAATGTCTCGCAAATAAGAGGACTTAGAGTTTGCTTTTCAATGTGAACAGACAAATGATTATTTAAAGGACTAGTAGGAGGAATTTTCAAAGCCTTATTGCATTATCAGCGAATGCATGTACCATGTGCACGATAAATGGTGTACACTTGGCACCAGAGCACACTGGGCGTAAGAGAGCCTGTACAGATGATTGGACTTTTCTGACTGGACCAAAGTGTAGCTTTGCCAATGTTTGCCACAGGCAAACAGTTATTCCGTATCTCTTTCAGTTCTTTGCCCTTATCATGATTTTTAGTCAGATGTCCTTACATGGCCCACTCAGGGCTGCCTTAGTGCTGGACATACTACAACTTTACTGACCACATTTTTCTACCACAAAGCGTCAAAATACCATTTGGGTGTTTTTAAAATGTATCATCTTTATTCATCCATCAATAGAAGAATCATTTCCAGTCTTTCCATGTCCACTCAGCTTGTGAATTTATGGGAGCATTGCTGGGAAACCAGGAAACACCACTCCTCACCAATGATTAAGCTTATTAAGTGCAAACTTGTATAGCTCTACACTTAATATACTTAAATGCCAAAGATGAAAGATAGACTACCACGGTGTGGTCAAGCCACCAATTGTAATGGCTGTGCAGAGTTGAAGCTCCGTTGGGATCCCCATCATCATAGCCATAAACCATCCTAAACGTTGCCATCCATGATAGCCAGTTACCTGCACTTCCTGGTGTCATACGGCGACCATCCTGAGTTAAGAGCTAGCAGTGGGGACGCTGCAGACCGTGACCTGAGCAGTATGGGGAGTTGGCTGGGCCATCGACCACGGCCTGGTATGGTTTCACTGTGGTGACGCAGAAGACCTATGCTACTGTGGCGATCTCTGCGGAGCTGCATTATGCTGTCTATGTGTTCTGCTGTGAACCGAGGTGCCATGCGGTGCAACCGCGCCGCACCCCACCGGCCTGCAGATTAATTCCATCACTGAGCAGGCGACTGGCGAGGCCTGTGCCAAGGAAGTAATACCTGCCCGAGGCCCCGCTGCTATGGTGCTGGGACAGTGACCCGCCTGAGGTTCACCCGAGTGCGGGAGTCATTTGGAAGATGCGCTGATGAACAACACCCGGAAACCAGGTGAGACTGGCCCAAGATCTTCCCGGAGGCCATGCAGTCACAAGGGCCATGAGTGAGCCTGGAGCGCCGGCCATTAAGCTGCATCAGGCCGGCCCGCTGCCTTTTGTTCATTGCATGCCCCCACGCACAATGCACACCCCTCCAGCCTCTGCTGACAACCTTCACTGGCCCTAGGCGACTTTGGACATTATTGGGCCTGTGCTCTGGACCTTGCGATCCACACTCACAGCTGTGGAACGGGTCCTATTTCTTAACTGTGGGCCAGTGCCTGGCCTCCTTTGGAGGCTCCTGCAGGGATGGCTGCCTCAGTGTGAGAGGTTTGGGAGTGAAGGACCCCGTGTGACCCAATGGCTGAACGCTCTCACCCTTTATGAGCTATCCATCCTGAAACACATTGGAGATCCCACTAGTCACCACTGACTAGGCTATATAAGCTCTGGCGAGGAGTTTGATACTGCACATGGCTTGATCCTACACATCAGATACAGACACTCAGCCTGCATGTGCCTTAGCTGTGGGGTTGTCTCTTCCTGATAGGACAGGCAGGAACTTCATCCTACCCTACACTACTTGCGTGTGACCATTGGTAACCTTGCGTCCCCTCCTTCCTCCACTTGTGAATTGCTCCAGGACAGGCGGCTGAGAGTCTTTCCTATGAGAACTGGTGGGTACCTCATTGTCCCTTCCTGCTGAGGCTGCATTCAACACCACTATAACCACCACATTAGACTTCTGCCTGCTCTTTTGAATGCTGCAGCATAACTGAGTTGAGTGGAGACTACTGGCATTTAGCTTTGGATGGTTGCATCGGCCTAATTTCCACTCCATGCATTCTTTCACACAGCCTGTGGTTCAAGGAGACCCTAAATAGCACTGGATAATCTCTGATAAGTTGAAGTCGTCTGGCACTAAACAGAGTCAGGTGTTGGCTGAGGAGGGTGGTACATCAGATGCGGGGCTGCCTCACGGATGCAATTATGATAGAGCTTCAATTGGGTTTTCGAGCCCTAGATGGCCAATTCAACTCTTTAGATAAAAGACTGGACATGATGACCAAGCATCCTGATTTCTATGAGCGTAGGCTTGACATTGCTGAAGGTAGAGTGTCATATCTGGAAAATGGAGCGGCTCAAACAGCAAAAAAGTTGGATCCTTTGGAAAGACTCATGAAGACATTAGCAATGGAAATTGAGGATTTGGAGGCAAGAGGCAGGCAGAATAACATCTGTATTTTAGGAATACCTGAATATTCAAATACTGGCCACCTGGATCAGTTTGTCGAGAGACTATTGACTGACATGTTTATCAAAGATTCTTTCACCTGAACTTTTGTGGTAGAGATAGCCCACAACTACCTGGGTCCATGCCCAAACCTGGGATGCCGCTGAGGCCTCTCATTGCTCGATTGTTGAGCTTCAAAGCCCAAAACACTGCCATATGTTTGGCTAGAGAAAAAGGCCTATGGAGCTGGCAGGGATCCACCGTCTCCTTTTTTTGTCTGCTGGTCCAGGAGGCGCGCTGAAAATGTACTGGGGTCAAGGCTATGCTCCGCAACTTGGGACTTTATAAGGCATGATATACCTGGTGCATCTTAGAGCCGAGGTGAATGGTAAACCGCGTTGGTTTGATAATCTAACTGATGAGCAGAATATTTTTCAACAATGTTCGGAAGAACAATCCTCAATGTGGCCTGACTCCCTCATGATGTCACCACCAGATATCCATTGCGGTGCCAGCCCTGATCTATTTCCTACTGGTTAATGTCCTAAAGTTTGACGTGTTTGTTACTGATTTATTGCAGGAAGTGATGTCACACATACATTGAATCTTTACAAATGACTGTCTTTGTGCTCATTTTGAAAATATTTTCCTATTAGATAGCAGGGTTCATTTCTTTATCTTTTCCTACAGTATAATGGGACCCGACGTGGCGTTGCTGCGTACCATGTAGTATACACATATATGTCAATTTGTTACCACCCTATGGCTACAGGGATTCTGTTTTTTGGAATTTTGGTGTGGTTGGGTTTCAGTTGGTGAAGGTTCACCAGGTATAGGAGGTGGGTGGGAAATATGAGGATTTTTTTATATGTTTGATGTTCCTGATTGACTGTCGATGATTGTAGCATGTCACTCACTTTCAATAAATTAATCTTTGCTCTTACTTAATGTCACTACACACTAATGTCCACCCATTCTCGGACATTACCCTCATGACCTGGAACATACAGGGTCAAAATAATTCAGTGCAATGGTAAACAAGTGCTACAGCACCTGCAACACCACAATGGTGATATTGTTATTTACAAGAGTTTCACTAGTCCCATAGTCTACCACCCACATCTGCATCCACATGGGAGACACCGCTTCTTCTTTAGCTATAGCTCTTAACCCCTTCCATGCTGATGACAAACCCCAGCCGTCATGCACTACAGTGCTCGTGTGCTGATGGCGGCTGGGGTTCGTCACGGCCCGCCCCTGTTCGTGCTGTTTACAGCACACCAGGGGAATCGCTGCCGCATCGAACGGGTTAATCAAAGTGTTTTGTGCCTGGGTTAGGCCCATGTGGCAAAGCTGCTAATTTTCTTAGATTGTCCTCTTTTGCACAATATTATTACTGTAGTGACCATTTGCACATGTTCACATGTGTGATTTCTGTTTACACATTTGGCTTCGCATAACATTATCCCGATGCCTTGAACACCAAGTACAAGGCCTTTACACACGAATGTACAAATCTCATTTTATCTTCATCCACGGGGTGACAGGGCCATCTACCTATCCATAACATTGCTAATATATACGTACATCGCAAGGATACTTTTTATTACAAATAATCAGCATCTCCTAGAATTAGGAGAGGAAGCACTTCAACTGACACTGAGGGTCCCTGCATTTTTTTTTTTTTTTTAATTATATTTTTATTGCAGAGTTATAAACCACAGGATACAATTAAACAGCCAGTGCACTTGTGGGCTCCCCCCGTCCAATGACAGTTCACAGTTGTACACAGCCATTCAGCCCGCATCCCGAGGGCCGGGCGGCGTATCACATCGCTCAAAAGGAACACATCACAGTGTACGTCCCAGTGGGACCCTGGCCGAAGGTCGTTTTGTGTATCTGCTTTTACCCCCCCACCCACAACAACACTCCCGTCAGCCATCTCCGTGATAATCAATGAAATCGCCCTTGCCGGGGCCTGCCCTAGGCTATATGGGTCTTCGCACCTGGCCGTTCCACCCAGTCAGCTACCCTCCACTCAGTGCCCACCGCCCCAGTAGGTCCAAGGCCCTAACAAGCAACCCTCCAATGGCTTCCGGCCCTCCCCAAACCCCCTACAACCAACCCCCCCAAAGCCCCCCCTCCCCTGGCAACTGCTAAGGTGTGTGCTTCGCCCTATCGAGTTGGATGGGACCACTACAGTGCGTAGTACCATACTTCTGTGTTCGCCCCGCGGTGTCCAGCGGCTTAGTTCTCGCCTTCCTCATCCTCAACCAAAGAATCACGCAGAGCCTGTACCACTAACTCCCATGCACGCGCCGCATCCAGTGCCTTCTCATTCCCCAACTTTACTGCTTGCTTCATCCGGAGCACACTCTCGCAGTCAGACCACCGCAGCAACTCATTCTTCCATCTACGCAGTGAGGGACCTCCCCTGGACTTCCAGTGCCACGATATTTCCCTCTGTGCTAATATCAGACCCAGGTCTATGAATTTACTTGTCACCTTGGTGTGCTTAGTATGCGGGAACCAGAGCAATAGGCACGCCGCCATGTCGAATTCTACCTCCCTGTCAGTCACTTCATTCAGGAGTTCCCCTACCTCCGCCCAATAGGTCCCCAGTTGTGGGCACCCCCAAAACAAATGGTCCATGTCCGCCCCTAGGGACGAACACCGGGGGCAGCAGGCATCCGGCACCCGAAAGTACCGCTGTAGTTTCTCAGGAGTTAAATAGGCCCTATGGAGCACATAGAAATGGACCTGCTGAAAGCGCGCGTTCCTAGTGCCCTTCCACGTGCGTCGCAGGATATGGCCCCATGCCGTATCCGGTATGGGCCGGCCAACGCTCACCTCCCATTTAGCTTTGAGCCCGTGGAGTGGTTCCAGCCCTTCGTTCAGCATCCTATTATGGAGGCACGTCACAGCTTTGAATGTACCAGCCGCCATTACCACATATTGGCACGCCATAGTCGTCGCGGGTTCCAAGAGCCCCTCTTTCCAGTGCTTTTGTACAGCAGCCACAACTGCCGCATGTAGGAGGAAGCCCCCCTCAGGCAGTCCGAACTGGTCCCGTAGCACTTCGAACGGCGCCAGAGCCCCATCCATGTACAAGTCGCCCACCACCTGCAACCCCGCCTCCTCCCAATCCAACAACGGGGACCAATCCCCTCCGTGCGGCAATGCCGTCAACATCCCGATCGGGATCTCCGGGGCGTAAGGCCGTGATGCCCCCGCTCTCCGAAGGCTCCTCTGCCAGCACAGCCGGAGCGTCCGCTCTTCCATGGTGAGGGCCCGTAACTCGAGCCGCTGCTGCATAATGATGTATGACAGCACGTGGCGCTGTATCCCCCGATCCCGGTCCTCTTCCGGTCCCCGGAACACCCTGGCTACGTTCTGCGTAAGGACCTGCAACTGCGCCGCTAGATAATACAGCTCTAGGTCGGGCACGGCCATGCCCCCTTCCAGCTTGGGGCGAAGTAGCGTGCTCAGGGCTATTCTGCGGCGGCCATGCCCCCATAGAAAGCCAGTTATCATTGACCGCAGTTCCTTAAACACCCCCTGGGGAATCCAGACAGGCAGCGTTCGGAAATAATAGAGGAAGCGGGGGAGCGCCACCATTTTCAACAGTGCTATCCTGCCCAGGACTGTCAGCGGGAGGGTCGACCAGAAAGACAAGCTGCCCCGCAGCGCCCGGACACAGCGGCCAATGTTACCCTCCAAGAGGTCAGCAGCCGAGTGGTAAATGCGGACACCCAAGTAGGTGATGCAAGAGGGTTCCCATACCACACCCAAATCGCTGCTAGGGGTTGGCGATCCCGCTCTCAGCGGAAACACGCAAGTCTTCGCCCAATTGACCTTAAGGCCCGATAGCCGGCCGAACTCAGACAACAGATCCATCGCTCCAACCAATGCCCCCGAGGTGTCAGCTAGGTACAGGAGCAAGTCATCCGCATAGAGCGATATATAATGCCATTGCCCATCACTCACTATCCCCGCGTATCGGTCGCCTGACCTCGCATGGACCGCCAAGGGTTCCATCGCCAGGGCAAACAACAGAGGGGAGAGAGAGCATCCCTGTCGTGTTCCCCTGCCCACCGGGTACGCTGCAGACACCAGGCCGCCCAATCGTACTCTCGCCGTCGCCGAGGTATATAAGACCCTCGTCCACTTTCGAAACCCGTCGCCCATGCCAAACCTCTCCAGCACTCCATCCAGGAAAGGCCATTCCAAGCTATCGAAGGCCTTCTCAATGTCCACAGACAGGACCGCCGGCACTCCCTCCCCATCCAAGATGGCGTCCATTATTCCCACCAGGCGGCGGATATTCATCGCCGTGCTCCTCGTGGGTATAAACCCGGCCTGGTCCCTGTGCACCAGGCCCGTCATATGTGGGGCCAGTCTGGTGGCCAGGATGCGACTCAGGATCTTATAGTCCACCGTCAGCATGGATAGCGGGCGATAAGACCGCACGTCCGCGGCATCCCGGCCAGGCTTGAGAAGCGGTACTATCAAGGCCTCCCGCATGGAGCCAGGCAATGCCCCCTTCTCGAAGGCTTCCGTATACACCACCAGCAGCCTGGGCGCCAGAATGTCCACATAGTGTTGATAGAACTCGATTGGCAGTCCGTCCACCCCGGGCGTCTTGTTACGGGCCATATGTTTGATGGCCACCCGAATTTCCGTGAGCGTGATCGGGCTACCCAGTTCCTTCGCGTCTTCCTCGTCCAGGACCGGAAGCGGCCTCTCCCCCAGGTACTCCGCGATGTCCTGAACCCCCGCTCCCAGCTGACTCCGGTACAGTTCCTCATAATATCCCCTGAAGCGGTCCAATACAGCTGCCTGGGAGTACACCGTCTCTCCCTGCGCATTATTAATGCTGAGGATCGGGCAGCCCCTAAGTTCCGGGTTAGCTAGTCTGGCCAAGAGGGTACCCACCTTGTCCCTTTCTGCGTGTGCCCTGACAATGTACTGCCTATAATCATAACATCTCAAACGTTCCGTCTCCGCGGCTACCACTTCCTTCGCCTCCAACAACTGGGCCTGTAGACCTGGCCTATTTGGCCTGCGGCGCTCCAAGTCCCTCAAAGTTTCCTCCGCTTTCATTAGGTCATTCAGCACAGTCGTACGAGCATTCGAGAACCTGCCCAAACACACCCCTTTCACCACCACTTTCATTGCATCCCATTCAGTAGATCTACTCGCTGCCGTGCCTTCATTCACACCGAAATAACTATCAATGCCTTGCCGGACCGCATCGTCAAACACAGAGTCCTCTAGCGTCTCCGGCCGAAGCCGCCATGTTGGTATCACTGAGCGCTCCCTCTGCCACTGAATATGCACCAATAGGGGGTTATGATCGGATATAGTCCTAGCCAGGTACTCCGCATGGGAAATCAATGGGGCTAGGGATCCCCCGCAAAGCACCGAATCGATCCTGACATGTAGATCATGGAGAGCGGAATAAAAGGAATAGTCCCTGGTTCCCCTGTGCCTCTCCCTCCAGACATCCAGCAACCCCCACCGTTCTTGCCAGTCCTTCCTGTGCGCGGCCAGCCTGCGCACAGGAGAGTCTACCAGGGGGGGATGGGACCTATCCAGAGCAACATCCGTAATCGAGTTGAAGTCCCCCCCTAGCACTATCGGACCCGCCAGGAAAGAGGCCAAGGACCCCGAGAGGCTATCAAAGTAACGGCCTTGGTCAGTGTTCGGTGCATAAACACAACAGAAAACCACATCCCGTCCATATAACCTCCCCTCCACCGCTACAAACCTGCCATCCGGGTCTACTACCTGATTCAGCACTTGGAAGGGTATCCCCGCCCTCACCCAGATCAGGACCCCCCTGGCATACGCTGAGTAAGTGGTGCCAAAGACCTGGCCCCGCCATCTTTTCTGCAAGGCAGCGCACTCTTTTTTGGTGAGATGAGTCTCCTGGAGCATAGCAATCTGAACCCCCCTGCGTACCAGGTATGCATGTACTTTGTGACGTTTCACCATAGTCCGCAACCCCCGGACACTCCACGTTAGGCATTTCAAGTTAGGTAATGTCCCCATTCCAACTCCGTACAGTCCGAATCAAATAACAACGGTCCATGGCCCCCCCAATGCAGTTGCCCCCCCCCCAAACAGTCCCAAAACTGAAACATTCCCCAAACCCCACTCCCCAGGACAGAGCACACGAACCCAATGGCCGCCCCCATCCAAACCTTGATCCAACTTCTCACACACTTACCCTGTGGTCTCCACCACAGTCGACCTTAAGGGCCTAAGGGGGGTGAGTCGCCGCCGACCCCAGCTAGCGGAGCCCGCGTCCCGCACTTCATCCCCTCCAAGACACACAGCTCCCCCTCCCGGCAACCCGCCCCCCAGCAACAGGATATCACCCTACCATGAAGTCCCGATCTAGTCCCAGTTCTATCTCAGCCGCAGAAAACAACATCCGAAGTCTGTGGGGTTACTATCGGCCCCTTCTGGCTCTCCGCCTCCGAAAGTTCCTCTCCTGTTCTGCTGCCTTCCCCTCCCGAGTCCGTTTCAGCCCGTTCACTGTTCTGTCGCGACCCTGTAATGGCCGCCGTCACTGCGAGTGCATCCCTCTTCTCCGCCGCCATTTGAGCCTCCCGTTTCTCCCGCTGGCGCCTGTTGCGGGATCTGATGCGTTGTGACTGCCGCACCCGGGGCTGCTTGGGTTGGTCTCGCCGACTTTGGTGCGATCTGTCCGTCCCCGCCCTGTACGACTCAAGCCATTGCCAAACTTCGTCCGGAGTCTGGAAAAAGTGCGTGGTGCCATCCATGATAATCCGCAGCTTGGCCGGGTAGAGCAAGGAGTACTGGATGCCTTCCTCCCTGAGCTCCTTCTTCACAGCAAGGAACGATGCCCTGTCCTTCTGGACCGCCTGCGTATAATCCGGGAAGATCGTTACCTTGCTGTTCTCCACCTCATAGGGGCCCGACATCCTGGCCCGCTGGATGAGGAGATCACGGTCCTTGTAGTGGAGGAGCCGCACCACCATCGGTCGGGGGGGGCGGCCAAGCCCCGGCGGGCGAGCGGGCACCCGGTGAGCTCGCTCCAGAGTGAAAAATGGAGTAAGCCCCTCCGGCGCCACCACAGTGCGGAACCAGTTCTCCATGTAGGCCACCGCATCCTCCCCCTCAATCCGTTCCGGCAGGCCTACGACCCGCACGTTGTTCCGCCTATTGCGGCCTTCGGCATCCTCCGCCCTCCGCTCCAGTGTGTCCAGTCGGGCCAAAATGTCCGTGATCCTGTGCTCCGCGGTCACCACCGATGGCTTCAGGTCCAGCAACAGTTGGTCATGATCCTTGACCCGATCCGCCAGCTTCGCGTGATCCGCGCGTAGCAGCCCCAGGCCCGTGGCCACTTGGGCAATGTCATTGTGCAATGCCTCCTTAGTGGAGGTGATCGCCTCAAGGATGGCATCCAAACGCCGGTTCAGCCGCTGCTCCTGGTCAAGCTCCGGGGAGGGACTCTCACTCAGCCGAGTCGATGTCGCCGAGTCCCCCTCGCGGCTCCCGGGCATCGGCCCTCCGATCGCCGCCATGTCAGGGCGCTGCGTCACAAGTCCGGTCACCCGTTCTGCGAGTATGCCCGTGGATCCGTGCCGGCCACCGGGCACCGGGCAGTGCTATGTCCCCGCCTACGTTCTCAGAAACACTGGCCAGGCGGGCGAGCTCCGTTCCGTCACCCCCCTTTGGCCTGCGGGGGGAAGGATGAGTCTTAGGGCGGTGGCCGACGAGGGCCCCCGATCTTCTGGGTGAATCGGGTCAGCGTCCCCTGGTCTCAGGGCATCGCGCCGCCAATCCTAGCGTGTCGGGCAGCCAGGTGCAGGGTCCCTTGCTACTTGGTGACGACCAGACTCAGGGCTGAGGTTCGGGACCGTCCGACCTCCTCGCCGCCATTTTCTTCACACCCTGGGCTACACCTCGGCCGCCTCCTCTCTCGATCTCCTCGGGGCCAGCAGTCCCCCAGCGACTCTCCGATTTCGCCCAGCTGTCCCCTCACACTTCAGAGGGCAGGAGCGTCGTCTCCGGGTCACCTAGGGTCCCGAAAAACAGGAGAATTAGCGGGATTCCGCGCGGAGCTGCGAGCTCACGCCGCCATCCCGATCGGCGTCCAAGCCACGCCCCCCTGAGGGTCCCTGCATGTTGAGACTTCACAACGCAGCTGTCTGACATCTCTGTGTGGGATGTCCAATTCATGACCAAGACAGGGTCATGCATTGTCTCCTGCCAGGTAATGGGGTTAGATCGTCCCTTTGGGGGATTTTTGGCTTTACACCTACATACACTCTAGACCCACATAGAGTACAATTTGCATGGTAGGAGGATGCATGATTAGTACCTTGTATTATATGCTTGCATATATACAATGTCTTAGCACCATGGTAGAACTTTGTCTGCTATTTACTCTTTTTTGGTGCTTGTAATCACTTTCATCTGCTTCTGTCTACTGATTATCGCAGCATATGTATTTTATACAAGAATAACATTGGTTCAGTAAATATATTGAAAACGTCCCAGTGTTTATTCTCTGTATATGTCTCTGAGAACAAAAGAGCACAAGTCACGAAACGAGAAGGTTCTGATCTGTTATCACGATCCAGAGTGGTCAGGGTTGTCTCGTTCAGTGGTTGCCAGAAACCATTCACTCCCTGTTTGGGTTAGGGGGGCTTATGGTGGCACTGCGAGCTAGCTGGTCTCTATGCCAACATATCCTGCAGGGGTGCCTGGAAATAGTCTAGGCACCTCACCTAAAGTTTATGTTGTCCAACAAACGCACAGGTCCTATAGATTAGTGGGAACAGCACAACATGGTGTCACCAATGTTGGTTGGGTTCTTATTTAACAGTCTACCTGAGTAGTTCATTTGTGCTCTCTTAGAGACCCCTACACACCTCCAAACTGGAGACATCCATGCCGGTAGGGAAATCTGCCTCGGCTGAGGAAGTATATCCTATGTATTGGCTGTAGGTTATTCAAGCTTGTAGGAAAAAACTTCTCACAATATATAAACCCTATCTTCATAAATTAATTTACTAAAACTTCTTCTTTCTTCAAACAATGTCCGTAAATGGAGAAATCATTGAAGAGGAAGTAGGAGCTCTAAACAATACAGAAAATTACACACATGTAGTAATTATGAAAGTACTATCATATGGTCTACCGGCAAAGGGTGGAGATGTTACCTTCGTGGTACCAAAGGGGATGATGGACGGAGTGCTTGAGCAAATCAAACACTCACCCCCAGTCGACTGATCTGGGTTTAATCCATCATCATCATTCTTTAGCTCACTCCACCACCCCAGTTCAGACATGGCCATATGCAAATCAGTCTGACCCTGTGCCTCATGGGAACAGTCCAGCCTGAACTACCAAGCCATGTCTTCCCTGGACCGGAAACCAGCATTCTCCTCAACAGGAAACCACTGAAAAGATATATAATCTGAGTAACCGTGATTACATTAGAAAAACCTGACAGGTATCAGGATACTGAGAAATGTTCCTTTTATTCCTGTTAGGAGTCATTCAATACACGTTCGGAGAGAGATAGATGGTCAGATCACAGATTAGAAGAGCGCCTGAAGCTAAAGAAGGAATCACAACACTCATCAGACTACATAATTGAAAAAGAAGATTAAAAAAAGAATCCTAAATCTCAATTTAAAAAGACAAAGGTAGCTGGGATTAAAAAAGACATGCCCAGGCTACCGAGATTTATGCTTCTCAATGAGGAAAGGGCAGTGACGATGCTAGACAGTGCAGCAGAAGTCACGATAGCTCACCAGAACCTGATGGATTATCTGGGGGCAGTAGTTCTGTGTGAGCGTATCACAGTGGAAACACCTGATACTAGGGTAAGTGTTCCCCATCGTTCATATGAAATAACGCCCCAATTGGAGGGGGATATACCCAGGAACATCAAGGCTCTCTGTTGGGAGAACTTGACATGTGGTTACAACATTCCTTTGGCTGAAAAAGGACTGGCCACCTGTGATCGTAATGGAATGCCCAAACAAAGAAAGGGAAATTTTACCCGCTTTCACTGATCTTGTTACGGAATAAATTTAACATTCTTAATCCAAGGAGTGGGCATTAGTGCTAGCTCTTGTACTAACCGCAATCATGGGTGGGATGATGAGTCACCTCATCACAAGATCCAATTAAAATCAATTCCTCAACCCCAGGATCAATACCAATAAAACATGAAGCTAAAAAACAAGTTTGAGAAATACTGAAACAACTTGAATTCCATGGTGTAATAGAAACTCGCTCCTCATCAATGAATAACCCCTTGTTTCCTGTAACGAAACTGCACAATTCATACAGTCTTTTTTTAGACTACCAGCTTTTAAACACAACTACTTGCTCATTCGCAGTACAAAATGCGCACAGTGCTGCACTAATTATTAACATTGTGCGGAAGAAATACAAAACAACACTAGATATCTCAAATGGATTCTTCTGCCAGAATATAATACCTGAAAGCAGATATTTGAAAGCATTTTAAGTGATGGGGTAGCAGAGGCAATTTTGTCATTTCCCAAAGCTATAAGAATAGCCCTGGGCATTGTCCTATGTAGATTATCTATACCTGGTGGATGATGATTTAATGGAACACTTAGACAGATTAGACCGTACATTCTAGGGTTATCTCACTTTGGCTACAAATTTTATTTACAAAAATCAAAAATTGCCCATCTCAATGTCCTATTTTGGGATACAAGTTGTCAAGTGAAGGCAATTTATTTAGAAAAATGTGCATTACTCCAACCTCCAAAGACTCTGAAAAGAGAGGACAGTCTATTTTAGGATTTTCAAAGTTTGTCAGAACTTACAATATGGATTACGCAGAACGAGTAAAACAGTTATACAATTTATTTAGACCTGATTATTCATTCAACCATTGGACACAAACATTGTACATTGCGTAGAAGCTGACATAATAGCTTCCAAACATTTACAGATGTGTGTAAACACATCTAACCTGCTGAGCCGCATAGTTACTGGACCAACTGGGTATATATTTATCATGTTTCAGGTGATACAAATCATATTTGTACACAAACGCTGAAATGCGCTTTGCACCTATGGAAAAAATTGTCACAGCAGTACAGACTGCTTTAATGTAAATGAGAGAGCTCTAGCACAGCGGAAAAGCATACATGTGGTTACCCATGTTCTAACGTTAGAGGCTATTACCAAAGCGAGTGTTCCATATGATGGATCTGCTCAGCCTGCCATAGGGACAAGACACCAATATTCTGCAGCGCGTGTAATAGTAAAAGGGTGCATGCATGATTCAAAGTTCTGTCCTGAATAAACACACACACAGTCCCTATGGAATTGTACAGTGCAGCTGGTAGAACTCAAAGCCTTTATACTGCCACTACGTAATACAGATTATGGATTCCCCACACTTATGTGTGATTCATATTACCGTGTCCAGTCATATAATGAATACCTTCAGTATCGGGCCAAAATGGATTTTGAGATTCAAAGGGTTGCACAATCAAACACAAGATGCTTTGGGAACAGGTGGCGAAGCTGAAAGTATTCTTGCCACAGGCTTACGTAATCCACACAATGAGTCATCAATGTGGCTTTAACGTTGCAGGGTAATTCAAGGCTGATGAAGCCACTAAGGCAACAGTTTGCACTGCTGCAGTTGCTGCACTAACTCATTCTAGATTCTAATTCTGAACTCATTATAGTACGAAATTAGACAGAGACATCCTGGTGGCTGTCAATCCTGCTTGCAACGACACACACCTGCCAAAACATTTTTGACTCAAGTACTCCTACAAGTCAGATGCACAGAACATACTGTATGCTCAGATTCCAGGAGTGGGGGATAGAGTTATACCAAACACTGATTGCAGATTGGAGTTAATACTTGTTGCACATAAGGGTCTAGGTTCAACATACACAGGCGTTACTGCTGAAAGTTCATTATTGAAGCAGGGCTATTGTTGGCCTGGTCTTACAGAACACACCAAGGACTTTGTCCTCAAATGTGACATCTGATAGCAGATGAAGGGTTCCACCATAGTACATCCTTCACAGACACCTCTATTGATTTCAGACAAGCCTCTGGCAATTGTCTATTTGGATCACTGCAGCCCCTTACACTTAGACAGGGCTTACAAGTACATCTTGGGGGCAGTAGATTCTTGCTCCAGATTCCCATGGGTTTGGCTACAGTGGTCGGCTGACCCCCGAACTGTTATAAAGGATTAGCAAGTCTTCACTAGGACATCCACAATTGGCACATTGCATTCGGACCAGGGTCCTGCGTTTAGCCATGGGAGATTTGTGTGTGACCTTGTAATAATCCTCCCCTATTACCCCGTCGGAAATTTGATAGTTGAAAGGAAAAACAGTAACTTGAACCAATCCTTAACAGCAAGGGTATTAGGCTCGGGTCGTAGTTGGGTCAATCAACTATAAGGAGTCCAGAGGGCACTCAGTAACACGCCAAGATAATCCCTGGGTGGTTGTTCTCCATATGAAATCCTGTTTGAAGTGAGAATGTGGGTACCAGACCTTGATAATGTCAGTTTGACCTCAATGAACATTTGTCTGTTTTACAGGAATTCAATGATTTACGGGTTGCACAAAGCAACATCCAAGTAAAACGCTTTGTCACTGTGGAAGTGAAAGTTGTTCCAGTAAAACTGGTCTGTGTCCCGAACATTGGGGATCTGGTCAGGGAAACAGTTGTAGACAAGAAAGAATTTGGGCCGTTTTAGAGCTTGTAGCTGTCCTGGCTTTCAAAAGGTAGCAGAACCATACTTCTTCTGCATCTTGCCAGCTGACGAGACAAAAGGTTTGTCTCAATCGATCTGATCAAACCACAACAATGTGGCTGATTTTCAACAGTAGGCCACGTGCCCTCCTTTGGTAGCTACCGCACTTCTCTTGCTACAGTCCAGGAAGTTCAGATGGAAGCTTTAATAACTAAAAAAGATTTCCCTCTCGAAAGAGAAACGGCAAATAGCAATGAAGTATTTCTTCTTTCTGTTGAAACAACTACCACTATACACAGTCAACTAGTACAGAAACACAAATTTCAATTTGAAAAAATCGACATCTGCATGATTATGCCACAGATTGAGTTATCTCCAGGTTCTACAAAACCTACAGAGCTACCAAAAATAGACCGAACAACGTATGGCTACTTCATGGACTATGATGACTTCTCATAAGTTTCAACTGAACCTGAGATACCATCGCCAACGCCTCTCCCTTTCGTGCTACAAGTGTGTGCTCTCTATCTTTGGCTGAAAAAGACAAGCTTTGTTACCCCTTGGTTACGTATCTAGATTACCCTTGGAATACTTTTCCTGGTCCTCTGGATTGGTTTAGTGACTGTCTTTTCCTTCTGAAATGACACTATATCCCAGAATGCTTTACAGTGTAACTAGTGAACTTGGTATTGAAACCACATGCATCATCGCACCATGAACAAAGGGACCTGTCCCTGGTAAACACTACAACAGTTCATGTTCCGTAAGGAATAGAGTAAGACAGGGTATCATATGATGTGTATTGTCCTTCTGAAGTTTCGCAAATACCATAGTCGTTTAAAATTTCCTTAAATTATATCATCACCTCCAGTACTTTCTCTGATGATTGGGACATTGAAACAGTGCACAATTTGCTTTCAGAGTTTCCGAACAATCGGCATTTCCTTCTGATGAACTGTATGAGAGTACATCTAATTACTGTACTATGTTCTGTTATCAACATTATTGTCATTATTTATTACACAAAGCTATCATCCCATGTGTTGTTTATAACTATACGTAATGGAAAGACTGCCAAACACCACCGAAAGGTAGTTCAAAAACATTTGCAGAAAAGTTTGCTTATTTTTCAGGTTTTGACATGTCAGACTCAGCCTCTTACTACTATGCCTTGAATCTATACCTGCAAATAAAAAAATGCTGACAGACAACAAACTGATATACTCTGCGTCCTTTCTTTCTGAGCTGTCTGTACAGGGTTTCGAATTTTGGAAATACATCATAGACACAAAATCTGTCTAGGGACAAAAAGGCTGGCAGGTTCAGGGAACTGAGGCCTGGTTTAGAGGATGCCTAATACCACATCCAATAATTTCCCTGAATAAAGCAGTGCAACATACTTCCTGTCTTTGAATAGCCAAAAAGAAGGATTTGAACACACCTCGTATCGCCACGTTCTCACATTTCAAGAACTGGCAGCATTTCATACAACACAGTGAGGATACACTAGATGCTTGATACCCAATGGCTCTTACGATTAATCAGACCCCAATTGGAAGGGATGGTTGGTTTGGCTGTGGACGCTAATGGGTGTCACTGTAGATTTCTGGGCAATGCCAAGTGTTCAAATTGAATAGGCCTGACCAGCGATATGTATTTTTTTATTTGTGTATATGTATAATCTGAACACTCGGGTGGTGACAACATATAGTGTTGGGAAGTTGTGCCTTGATTGGCTAAAAACTTTCATACTTTCTCAGATGGAGCAATACTTGTCCCTTCCTTCTGGTGATATAGATCTTGGGGATTTCTTGTTAGGTCCTTGGAACACACATCAAAAACGCTTTTTTGTATGCAAAATACAACAAGCTGTGGAATGATTCTCAACTGGAAGCTGCTGAGAGACTGCACAAGATTGATAGGGTTAATTTAGAAAAGGCCTTGTCTGTGATTGACAATGGTATGACCACACTAACATCTAGGATATATTCACTGGGCAAAATAGTATCTTCTGCAATTGACGTATTACAGCAGGACATGTCTGTTTTACAACATATAAACAATCAAAAAAAGTCCACTAGAAAAACATATTCTAAACTATATCCTTCCAGATATATTAGTGATCCCTAAGGGAAAAGCATAATTTTCTTAAAATAACCCTCACCCACCAAAAGGCCCCTTGGTGGCATGCTTCATCATTGAGTTCTTCCCGCCCCAATGCGGGGCAGATGTGTCACGACCGACAGAGACGTGGGAGCACTTTTTGGAAGGTGTTGGCTTTCTTGCTAGAATAGGAGTGGAAGGGTCAGAGAATAGTGGAAAAAATTCTACAAAATACCTGGCCACTAGGAACCTAAACTTTATTTAATACTGTGGATGGTATTGTTAAAAATGGGTTTGGGAGTGGCACAATGTAATGAGTGTGTTACTCCCGGTCTACATGTGAACCTACAGAGACACGGGCAGGCAGAATGCACTGGGCAAGGGAGCAGCTTTGAAAAATGTATGACTACAAGCGCCCCTCCCCTCCTGTGTAGAGCTCATGGGGTGAGTTTAGACTGAAAAAAAATGTTTTGAGGCATCATACCAAATTGGTTGCATTGAAGCATCATACCAATTAGGAATTACGTAATGCACACGTATTCTACTTTGACAATGCACTGAGGAATACATTAGGCACTACTCAGGGGTGGTATTAGGGATCAAGTGCACTTGGTCCAGACGAAAAGCCTTAGGAGTAGACTTGAAACATGTAGACCGGGAGTAATGCACTCATTACATTGTGCAACTCCCAACCCCATTTTTAACAATACCAGTTACAGGATTTAATAAAGTTTAGGTTCCAAGTGAACATGTATGTTTTCGATTTTTTTCCACTATTCTCTGACACTTGCACTCCTACTCTGGCAATATAGCCCACGCCTTCCAAAAAGTGCTCCCACCTCTCCGTCGGTCGCAGCACGCCCGCCCCGCCCAGCAGCGAGGGTGAAGTACCTGATGATGAAGCATGCCACCAAGGGGCCTTTTGGTGGGTGAGGGTTATTTTAAGACAATTCATGTTTTCCCTTAGGGATCACTGATATATCTGGAAGGAGACAGTTTAGAATAAGTTTTTCTAGTGGACTTCTTTCGATTGTTTATATGATACAAGTGGCAAGGTCCACTACGTACCCCTCTCTCCCCCTTTTGATTAACCTGTTTTACAACATAGACAATAACAACTACCGTTCATTGTAATATTAAGCTGGACGTTGCAAACATAAGGTTCTGGCCATGTACCGCGGCGTTATTTCAGCAACACTAATCTATTTTCTGCATACTAGCTGACTGAAAAACAAATTTTAATGACACAAAGAAATGAAATATATACCATGTTGCACATTGAAAAGTTAGACTATTTACCTCTCACCTTGGCTGAGACACCTTCCACAGACTTGATAATCAATGGTTACATCACCCTACTGGTCATGACTTTCCAATTCCAATATTGTCTACAATACCACCAAGTAGGCAGATATGAGGCGCGAGGAGAAGGGTATGTGCATGTATACTGGGAATTACCATTCAGCTTTAGATTTAGGAATGGGGACACAGACGTTTTCCTTAGTGGTTCCAAATGCGAGGATGCTTTGAGCAGTTCCTTAATATGCAAGGACATTTCACTTTCTGGGGCATGCAATGCTTCAGTTGCGAACGTCTTCAAGCTGCTCTCTGATGGGAGCTATTTGATGCTGAATGATCAAGGTTGAGGCTAAATGGAACCAGGCCTCGCTTATCTGGTAACGGTTAATTCCATATTCACGTGTTGCACACAAGTACAGTTTCCACCTGCTAACACAGTTAGGAAGGCAATGCTATGGCCTTCAATTATTGTTTCCAACATGCTCTTAGATTCTCTAAGCAAACTGAAAGCCATGCTTTTTCAAAAAGATGTGGCCTTACCATCAATCTGAGAGAAGTTTGATGTCCAGGTTGCAAGGTCTTTATCCGAGATACAGACGCTGCTTCATACTAACTTCCTGCTGCATTTTGGGGAGCTGGTCCACCACATATTTAGTATGTTTGATACAAAGGTAATAGTGCACTTTTTTAAATGTATTGGGTCTGGACTGGTTAGCACCTTTCAGACAATTTTCAGAGTTATATCATCTTTCATACACATGGGCTTTTGGAGGTCTCCCACTTGTCCTGCTACTTTTGGCAGAAATTCTTATTTTAATTTTTCTGCTCTGCAGCGGAGGTCCCAGTTCATTTGAAAGGTTTTATATAGCTCTGGCTAGACCCGGGGGTATAAAAATGTACATGTGCAAAGCCAGGATTACAGGAGTTGTTCAAGGGCACAGTATAACAGTGGTAAAAAACAACACTCCAATTACATGTATAAAGACAAGAATTAAAGAAATAGTTCTAGGGTACAATATAACCATAAGTAAATACAAACATTCTAATTGAAGACTAATAAATATATATACGGCTAAATCAGATACATGTACATATATAGTGGCTGTGGTGGGAACAGGATTCTGGGCAGATCTGTAGGTGAGGCAGGAGTTAGGTAGGGATATGCAGGGAAAACCAGGATTGGGGAGGGGGGGGTTGGTCTGCTGGGTGGGGTGTTGAGAAGAAGAGTAGGAGGGTTAGGTAAGGGGGTGGAGAAAACAAGGGGGAGACAGGGGGCATAAGTGACAGGGGAGAGTAAACAGGATGCGGGTAGGGACAGAGAAGGTACGTAGTCCAAATTAGAGGCCCCAAAATCTGCAGAGGAGGTACGGTTTAAGGTCTTTTTTGAAGGCAAGGTAGGAGGGGTTGCAACACAGTTCCTTTAGGAGGGCATTCCAGACAGTCGGTGCGTTTCCAGAGAAGGCACGAGATTGAGGGGTTTTCTTTTTGAACAAGGGGGGATGAGGAGGACAGTGTTAGAGTTCCTCATCATTCTGAATTCCCCTGTTTTTTTTAGTTTATTTGTGAGGTTTCAGCGGGGCATTCTGGTATAGGGCTTTATGTGTGATGCATGCTGTTTTGTAGGAGGATCTACCTTCAATGGGAAGCCAGTTAAGAGCCTTCACGGCTGGGGAGATGTGGTAAAAGTGTTTAAAGTCAGTGATGAGCCTAGCTGCAAGGTGGAGCACAGATCTGAGATGGGCTAGGTGGACTTTGGGGGTTCCTGTGAGGATGGCATTACCATAGTGGATTGTAGAGAGTTCCAGCTATTGCACAACCAATTTGAAGTCTTTGGTGGGATGAAGGGTTTGATTTTCTTCAGGTGACAGAGAGTGAAGAGTGCTCCTTTAGCCGAGTTTTTTATGTGGTCGTTAAGGGTAAGATTTTTGTCAACGGTAATACCGAATGATTTCGCTGAATTGGACAAAAAGAGCAAGCAGTTGAGTGCATTAAGGTCGGAGATCCAGGCTTGGATGGGGAATCGGTTGTTTTTAGGGGCGAAGAGGATGATTTCAGTTTTCTTAGGATTAAGTTTGAGATAGTTGTAATGGAACCAGTGTTGGATTTTGTTTACGGTATGGTTAAGATGAAGCCTAATCTTATAGTAAAGTTGGGTGTCGTCAGCAAAGAGGTGGTAGTTGATTCCAGCTTGTTTCAGAATGTGGTTAAGGGGTTCCATAAAGAGGTTAAAGAGAGAGGGGAAGAAAAAAGAGCCTTGGGGGACGCCAAGGGACACCGGAGAGGGGTCCGATAGACAGTGTTCATTTTGATTTGTTGTGTTCTGTGATGGAGAAATTAGGAGAACCATTTAAGGCCTGACTATGAAGGCCAAAGCGGGACTTGAGTGAATTGAGTAGGGGGTTGTGGTTGCCTGTATCAAAGGCAGCCCGAGAGGTCAAGGAGAATGAGTAGACAGGATTCACTGTTGTCAAGTGAGTAGTGGATGTCAGTGATTATATTTAGCATGGCGGTTTCAGTGCTGCAGCCTTTTCTGAAGCAGGATTGCAAGGGGTCCAGAAGGTTGAAGTAGGGAATGTGTTTATCTAATTAAAGCAAGGCACATTTTTCCAGGGCTTTGGAGAGGAGTGGTAGGTTAGAGATAGTGCAGAGGTTGTTCAGGTCACTCGGTCTGCAGTGGAAGTTTTTGGGATAGGCGTGATTTGACCGAGTTGAAGTGAGTCTGGGACGCAGCCTGTGGAGGAGGATGTGTTAATGATATTGGACCAGTACGGGCAATAATGAGGTTGAGATTCTGGATAAGGCTAGAGAGGATAGGGTCTTTGGTGTGTGAGGACGGCTTAAGTTTGGCGAAGACGTTAAATACTTTGCGCTCAATCACGGGGTGGAAGTTAGTCCAAGACGCATTGTTTTTCAGTTGGAGGGGGGAAGGCTAAATTCAGGAGGGGGAGTAGTGAGAGGGAGAGTGGAGGGGTACAGAGTCAGAGTCGAACGGGGGGGATCATTCAGTGTCCGGCCGGCGACAGAAGAGGAATTGGGTGGGATTTCAGTTAGATGGAAGGAGAAATCTATTTTTGACGATTTTATCAGAGAAGAAGTTGGCAATTTCCTCACATTTATTAGTTGAGGCAGTACGTTTATGGGGGGCTATGAATGTTTGGTTGCAAACAATGTTAAATAGTTCTCTAGGTCTGTTTTTGGCGTGATCAAGTTGTGTTCAGAAAAAGGAGGCCTTTTCTATCAAGATGTGTTTTTATAGGATGATCTGGCGGTCCAGAGGCGGGTAAGGTAGGCGGGGGAGGGGTGTTGTCTCCAAGATCCTTCAGTCAGTCTCAGTGATCGCCTTTCGTCGTTGAGGTCAGAGTTCAACCAAGTTTTGGATGGAATGGTTCTTTGCTTTGGGAGAGGCTAGGAGGTCCATGACTTCACTGGCCGTCTTGTTGAAAGATTCGGTGAGTTCATTTGTGTCATGGGAGAGAGGGGAGATGCAAAGTTCGGTTTGACGCTTAGACTCGAGTTCGCCAGGAGGGATTTGATTGAGGTTTCTGGTCCATTTCATGGGTATGTCATTTTTATTAAGTGGGAGGAGGGGAGCAGAGTCAATCTTTAACAGAATGAGGTGATGGTCAGACCAGTCAATGGGAAGGATTTGGAGATGGAAGCCATGTCATTATTGGATATGATCGCATCAAGAGTGGAATTTTTGGTGTGAGTGGGCTAGTGCCAAAGTTGAACAAGGCCATTGAGCCCAAGGAGATTGATGAGATGGGTGACTGTGGGGTCAACATCATTGTTCCAGTGGGTGTTAAAGTCTCCTAGGAAGAAGTTTTTCGAGTTGGAGAGAGAGGATTGAGAAAGAAGGTTGGATAGTTCCTCAGCAAAGGGAAGTTGGTCACCTGGAGGGTGGTAAATGTTATGTAGGCAAATTGGGGGAGAACCCTGTATTGTGAGTTCAGCGCAAAGATATTCAGAGGTTAGGTGGTCGGAGTTTTTAACACAGGAGAATTGCAGTTCACTTTTGTATATATTAGCTAGGCCGCCTCTGATTCTGTCTGGTCAGTCCTTCCTAATGATGGAGTAGTCAGGAGGGGTGAGTAGGTCAAGGATGACCGTTGAGTGGTCATTGAGCCAGGTTTCTGTCAGGAAGGCGATGTCGATGGATTCCCTGAGGAGGGTTTCGGATATTTCAGTTGCGTGTCGGAAAGCTGAGTGGCAGTTAACGAGCATGCAGGAGAGGGGTTTAGGGTTGGCTTTGGTGGCCGGGCACGCATGTATGGTGGTGAGTTGGGCTGGTGGTCTGGGCGAGGTGGGAGAGGAGGGGGATCTGCTAGTTCCCAAAATCACTGGGATGCTGGAATAAGGGAGGGAATGATCGGGGATCGGGGAGGTAAGAGTTGCATAAGTCAGTGATGACAGAGGTGGAGAGGCCGTTCCTAGCGCGGAACAGCCTAAGAAATCTGTTGTGGAGGGGAATAGTTTCCAGATGTTGAGTCGGGAGGGGTGAGTGAGGCAAGGGTAGGCAGAGCAATTATGAATGAGAAGGGTCTTGTTGTTAAGGGCGTTGAAATCTTCTAGGAGTCTCATACGTTCTGTCCGAACGGTTGAGAGGTTAAGTTCAATTTTGGCAAAAGTCAGGGCAATAAGGTTGAGTGTTAGCTCGAGCAGCAAGGAGGGGGCGGAGAATGGTGGTTCAATGTTGCCCGGAGACGAGAGCCTGGGGGCCAACTCCAAATGGAGACAGCACTGGCTGTGCTGCAATGCTGTGAACACATGATAAGCTGCTTCGGTAAACCTTGGCTTCTAGAATTGAATGAGCATTCGTTCTTGTTATTCAGGACTGTTTAGGTTCACTGCATACACCCTGTATTCTGTTGCCTGCCATGCAGCCATCAATGCGTATTGGATTTATGTCTCGGATCACAATTGGTTGTGCCATTGGACATTGAAGTACTGATGGACCCCTTAAAAGGCCATGGGTATTGCTGTCCTTAGCATATTCCATTACTGTGAATGCATTTTTCAAGCCTTCCTGGGATGCTCTGGCTCCTAGTGAAACGGACGGTAGAGAGATTAAGTTCAATTTTGGAAAGAGTCAGGGCAATAAGGTTGAGTGTTAGCTTGGGCTGCGAGGAGGGGGCTGAGCATGGTGATTCAATGTTGTCCGGAGACGAGAGCCTGGGGGCCAACCCCAATTAGACACAGCACTGTCTGTGCTGCAATGCCGTAAACACATGATAAGCTGCTTCGACACACTTTAGCTTCTATATTTGAATGAGAATTGGTTCTTGTCGTTCAGGACTGTTTAGCTTTACTGCATACACCCTGTATTCTGTTGCCTGCCCTGCAGCCATGAATGCGTATTGGTTTTATGTCTCGGATCACAATTGGTTATGCCATTGGACATTGAAGTACTGATGGACTCCTTTAAAGGCCATGGGTATTGCTGTCCTTAGCATATTCCATTGCTGATGAATGCATTCTTCAAGCCATCCAGGGATGGTCTGTCTCCTAGTGAAATGGATACCGGCTCTGCGGAATAATTACAGGATGTAGTCCCTCCCACGGTGGCTGCTGTGGGAACTGAATGGAACCACCTTTGCTCCATAAACCTGCTTCGAAGTGCACCTTTTGGAACTTCGTCTGCAGTTGCCAGCTATGGCAATGTTGCGTCTACTACTTGGAACACTTAAACAATTGGATTTTCTGTGTGGTGGGAACTATTTGGCCCATTTTTTAAACAAAATGATTCAAAACATTATTCTGCTTTTTCTAGGCTCCATGGCTTTCTGAGTACTTGGAATTTAAAACAGTATAATAAATGTTAATGGCTTTGTATTAGTGTTTTAAAGGGAAGCTTTCTTTTAGATTATTTTAAAAGTGTTTTTAGAACTTTTTAGCCTGAATTTCATTATGGTCTGCTGGCTTTTTCGATAGATCTTTATATATTGACCCTTACTATGAAGATTGGGTATTATGTGCCATGTAGCGAAGCTGCTCATTTTTTACTTTGTCCTCTTTTGCACAACAACACTACTTCTATGACCTTTTACATATATTCATGTGCGTGACAATTCTGGATTCTTTTCTCTTCGCATAACATTATCGCGATGCCTCGAACACCGAGTATAAGGCCTTTACTCACGAATGTACACATTTGTTCTCTCTTCATCGATGGGGCGACAGGGCTATCTGCATATACATAACATATCTAATCTATACGTACATCAGAAGGATGCATCTTTTTACAAATAATCAGCACCTCATAGGATTAGCAGAGGAGGCACTTCAGCTGACACTGGGGGTTCCTGTATGCTGAGACTCCACCGCATAGCAGGGCGATATCTCCGTGAGTGGGTTTCCTATTCATGACCAAGACGAGGTCCTACATTCTCTACCTCCCGGTAATGTGGTTGAATCGGGGATTCTTGGCTTTACACCTACATAAATTCTAGACACACACAGAGTAGGGTTTGTATAGTAGGAGTACTACCTTGTATTATATGCCTACATATAAACACTGTCTTGGCTCCATGGTAGAACTATATCTGCTATTTACTCTTTGGTAATTGTAATCACTTTCATCTGCTTCTGTCTGCTGATTATCACAGCAAATCTATTTTATACAAGAATAACGTTGGTTCAATAAATATATTGAAAAAGTTCCAGTGTGCATTCTCTGAATATGCCTCTGAGAACAAAAGAGCTTGAGTGACTGAGCAAGAAGGTTCTGATCTGTTTTCATGAGTCCTAAGGGGTTAGGGTTGTCAGGTTCAGTGGTTGCCCGAAACCATTCACTCCCTGTTTGGGTAAGGGGAGCTTATAGTGGTAGTGCCAGCTAGATGGCCTCTAGGCCAACATATCCAGTGGGGGTGCCCCTAATCAGTCTAAGCACCTCACCCAAAGTCAATGTTGTCCAACTAACACACAGGTCCTACGGATTAGTGGGAATTATACGAGAAATGGGAGTGCCTGTCTTGATTCATAAACAATTGCCAGTCCAGCTTTCCACTGTTTATACCAGCATGCAGGGCAGGTATCTTTTAGTAGGGCGCCACATGCTGAGTTACAGTGTACTGTTGGTGAATATTTATGCACTGAACACTGACAGCCAAGAATTCTACCAAAACCTACAGTCACAGATTGAACCAATCTTTGCAGCTCATGTTTGTATGTGAGGTGATTTTAACATGCTTTTTAACCCAGGATTAGATAGCACCGTGCATGCTCCAATCAGTAAGCCACACTCTTGGAGCATTTTGTAAGAACTATGTGATGCATACATATTGGTTGATGCTTGGGGCTAACATTCCCATCTTGTTTACATTTCAATCCACACAACATAATACCTGGACACATTTAGACTATTATCTCTATAAGCTCATACTCATCCCTGGATTAACTATGTTGCATACCTCCCTCAAACCGTCCCCTGTAGTACTGAGGCTGCGCATTCCTAGAATGGGAGGTGTTGAAAGGCAGCTGCAATTTCCAAACATGGCACTCCAAGATGACCTCTTTCGAGCGTATCTCTGCAGTGCCATTATTGAATATTTTGAATTAAATAAGGGAACTGTCGCCTCCTGGGACACCCTGTGGAAAGCCTTTAAGCCATATATGAGAGGAATTTGTATCTCTAAACATGCGGGGATACTGCAGGCTCTGCATTGTACCCTATCCCAAAAAGAGGTGAAGTTAAGAGTGCTAGATGAGTCCCAGACACTACATCATAATCCGAACTATTTACGGCACCGAGAAGCTTTGCTAGCTGACTTTAAGTAGGTAGTGACAAGAGAAGCCCATTATCTTGGGAAATATACTAAAGCCCGAAGATACGGAAAAGAAGAGAAACTGGGATGTACATTAGCTAGATTGTTGCAACCTTTTTAGAGGTCAATCCTAATTCTCCGGCCTTCAGCTGTCTAATGGTACATGTATCTCAGACACATTATGTATTAGGATGAAGTGCTTAACTACTACACCAACCTCTACACTTTTAGTTTGACCACGAATGCCACTGAAATAACTAAGGGCCATATGTATGAAGCTATTTTCGATTCGCAAAGGCCGAAATTCGCCGAATTTCGGCCTTTGTGAATCGGAAACGGCCATTTTTGCACATTTGCAATGTATGAAAAAGTAGCAAAATAAGGAAGTGCAAAATTTAGTGATTCCTTATTTTGCCATAGCATTTAAGGAATCGCAATTTTGCGATTCCTTAATTGCTATGTAAGAAGCTTTTTTCTCTTGCGAATTAGGTTTAAGGAATCGCAATTTACCACCAACTGAAAGTTGGTGGTAAATTGCGATTCCTTTTCAATAAGCACAAATTTGCATTTTTCATTGTGGCATGTGACGCACATGCATGCCCTTAGGGCATGTATGTGCGCCATATGCGCACACATGCAATTTTCAGGGGTGCAGCAGGGTGTTCTTGAGACACCCCCTGCACCCTTGAAAATTCGCACAATTTGCGATTAGCAAATAGCGATTAGCAAATTTCCCCTTCAATCCTATGGGCCTCATGGCCCATAGAAATGAATGGGAAGTATTCCTTATTTGCGAATTCGCAAACAAGGAATAGTAAGGAATCGCTAAAATTCCTAGATTACCTACATACATACCGTTTTGCGAATTCTAAATAGCGATTCCTTAAGATTCGCTATTTAAAATTCGCAAAACGGAAGTATGATACATATGGCCCTAAATATTTAGATTAAATAGCCATGGTCTGTCGTAACACAGCACACCAGCAGTTTCTTAGTGAACACTTCACCATTGAAGAAATAATCCAAGCTATAAAATCGATGGATGGCTGCATAGTGCCTGGCCTGGATGGATTTTCTGGAGCTTTTGATAAAACATTGAAGCAATTACTGGCACCATATCTCCTAGAGCTCTACACGGAAGCACTGCAGAATGGCATATTCCCTCCTACTCTCGGAGAAGCAGTGATTACATTAATCCTGAAACCAGGAAAAGACCTCTACACTGTGGCTCCTATATACCACTTTTGCTGATGAACTTTGATAATAAAATCTTGGCAAAAATGTTAGCGACCCGCCGCTTATTATTAATGGAACAAATAATATCTCCTGCCCATCTGGATTTGATCTGCACAGATCAACAGCACTGAAGCTATGCAGGCTTTTTGCAGTATTACATAGAATTTCCCCAACTGTACCAGCAGCATTACTAGATGCTGAAAATGCCTATGCTTCACTGGAATTGGCTTTTTTACATGCTACATTATTCAAAATGGGGCTACATCAGGGTTTCCCATCCCTCATAACAGTACTATATGCACAACCAACGCATTTGCCTTAACGGTACACTGACGGAGCCATTTACTATGTGACAGGGAATTAGACCGGGTTGCCCCCCTATCACCCCTATTGTTTATCACAGCATTGGACCCCCTGATAAGTCATCTTCTGGCAAACCATCTTCATAGAGGCCTACAGTTTAAATGTGGCCCACTCCTAGTCACGCTGTATGCCAATGACAATATCCTCTATATAAGATACATAGATGAAAATCTGACACCTATTCTTTTTGAGATAACACGATACGGGGCCCTATCGGGGTTGCATATTAATTGGAAAAAATCTGAGATATTCCCTCTAGTGCATGGGCACTCGCATACATTTTCCAGGAGGCCAAAAAGTTTTCTCCGTGAAGTGACCGAGGGCCACATTGATGCTAGCGGGCTGGCGGTCATACGAGAAGGGTTTGAGGGGGATTGGAAGAAAGGGGGTGTAGGGTAAGCGAAGCTTATACATCTGGTGGCAGAATTGAACAATGTGAAACCAGAAAACATGGGATTAATACCGGCTTCCCCACTTTTCCAAATTGTGTGATCCTAGGCAATTGTTTTATTTCATTTTCCCTCCTTTTTCTTAATTGTCACATATAAGAGGATCTCAAAATACATGACTTCAGGGTGTGCACTGTACAAAACCTTATTCTGTGTTTGATTTAATCAGCTATAATGTTGTTCATGTATAATAGGTACCCAGGCCACCCAAAGAGTGCACATAACAACTGACTTGCCTCTTTAGTTCACCTTTTGTTATTGTGCCAGGGTGGGGGGAAAGAATGAATGTTTCTAAATTAATGTTTGAAAACAATCCCTTTTAAATTATTACTTCTAAATGTGCTGATATAATTTGATGTACTAAGGTGAAAATGTTGTTCTGCATGCTAATTAAATATATTTTTGAATTTTGAAGAGACTTAGTCATATTTTTAAACTTTTGCTGCAAGATGTCTTTAAAATGATGTTGTTCCTAAAGTCAAGTGGTGCAGGACACCCCAGTTGCTTCCTTTCTGTAATTACAATTAACCTTTTAATAAAGTCTTGCTTGTTTACTGAACATCCTTTTGATGTTTGTGCTGAGAGGGGTAAACAGCAGCCCAGTGATGCTGGAGACCAGA
This sequence comes from Lissotriton vulgaris, assembly GCF_964263255.1. NCBI lineage: Eukaryota > Metazoa > Chordata > Amphibia > Caudata > Salamandridae > Lissotriton > Lissotriton vulgaris. The sequence goes on along the minus strand of NC_141697.1, from coordinate 357,895,668 downwards.
GGGCCACATGTAAAGGTCACGAAGGCTGTACTTTAAGTATCACTGCTATTGTGGAAGCAACAGAGCAAATGAGTGGCGATACTTCTGCCAGATGTTTGGGGATATATATCCATAGGGATAAGGACCAACTTGTATGCCTTTAGCTATGGCCCAGGAGTGGCTAAATTGACCACTCAGGTCAAATGATGGCTCTGGGATCCCCCTTTAAATAGCGGGCCGCATAGCTATCTTTAAAATGGTGGTACTGCCCCAATTTCTGTATCTCTTTTATAATATTCCTATACCATTAACCAATGCATTCTGCAACAGTTTGCACTATTTTAACACAACTTATCTGGGGCTGTAAGCAACCGCAAATTTACATTTCTATTATCTGATAGTGAAGTGCAACTTTCCCTGACATTGGTATCATCCAGATGTACAAATATCGTATGCTAGACCTAAGATAGACTTAACTGCTCAACACCATTGGCAGTGTTATTACCCAATGGGCTGCTGTGATACCCACATGATAATCAAACAGTGTCCACAACTAGCTGGGCCTAGAAGAGATTGATTCGGATGACAGGTGGTCACTAACTGTACTCCCCGGTGTTAGACCTGGCATCATTGGTGTAGGTTTCTTCTGTATTTATGCCTTTGCCTCCTGTTATTTTGCTATGTGTTGGACTTCGTTTTTGCTGGTCTAGATGCTTTGGGGATTTTGCCACTGTTGTTCAGTGCCAAAGTGCAAGTGCTCCCTCGGTAAATTATTGTTATAGATTGGAGATTCCCTGATTGTAAATCAAACTCTGTTAGTGGGCTGGCAGCACTGATTGTGCCATCCACATAACATATTGTGTAAAGGTAGCTCAGACCTGCCACTGAGGTGTCTTTGTGCAGTCTAGTACTGCCATGTCGACTTGGCAAGTACACCTACTTGCCAGGCCCTAACCTTCCCTTTTCTTACATGTGAGTCACCCCTAAGGTAGCCACACGGTGCCCCTGTGGGCAAAGTTCAGTGTATGTGAAATCTAGGACATGCCCTGGTGTGTGTGGCATGCCCTGATACTGAAATACTGCCAATTTGTTTTTCACTATTGCAATGCTATCTGTACCATAATAAAGAATGGGGAGTTAACTTATAACATCTCATTTTTTTTCTTTTTTTTTTATAATATATTTTTATTGCAGGAATCAGTAAATTATTACAAAGCGGACCAGCATTATAAGTTCAATCAAAATCAGTAGAATATATCCCTTCGTCCCCCATCAGGATGAACTCTTACACAGCCATTTAGCCCACAACCCAAGGGTCGGGCGGCGATATCCAATGGGGACTCAACAGGAAGTCGAAGCCGGTCCGGATGATCCACTATCCGTCATCTGCTTCTCTAAACCATCCTACAAAAACTAAAAGAAAACCCCCCCTCAAAACACTATGAACCAAACCAAACCCCCCCCAACCCCGCCATCAGTGCACGGTAACAGCCGTAATAGGATCTGTGAGAGGACCCACGAGGAAAGCAACAGACATGGAAAGTGCAATCGTCTATCGGGACTCGGGCGAGCTGCCTCCTCACTTTCGGAATCGCTGGGAGCGCAATAATCCCTGAGGGCCTGCACTAACGTCTCCCATTCTAGCGCTGCCTCCTGCGCCTTCTCGTTGTGTTGTCTCCTAGCTAACTGGTACCGCAGCGTGCCTACCCCCGCCGCCCATTTCAAGAGTTCGCTGTGCCATCGGGCCCCCGTTGGACCAACTCGTGCCTTCCAGTTCCTGGTCAACTCCCGTTTAGCAAGGAGAAGCCCCAGATCAATGAATTTACTGGTGATTTTATTTTTGGGGGTATGTGGAAACCAGTGCAGGAGCCCCACTGCCGCATCCACCGATAAGGATCTCCCCGTTACCTCCTCCAGGGTATCCCCCACTTCCAGCCAGTAGGAGGACAGTCCCGGGCAGGACCACAACATGTGGAGAAGGTCCGCATCAGGTGCCTGGCACCTGGGGCAGTCCGCGGAGTCCGTGGCAAAATATTGTTGGATCTTCGCCGGGGTCAAGTATGCCCTATGGAGTACATAATAGTGGACCAATTGAAAGCGGGCGTGGCGCGTGCCTTTCCAGGCCCGCCTCATGAGTTGGGACCAGGTCGTCTCCGGGATCTCCTTCCCTATGTCTTCCTCCCAATGGGTCCTTAAGGTGGTGAGGGGGGTCAACCCCTCATTGAGCAGTCTGCCATATAGGCAAGTGACCGCCTTAACCGTTCCCGCAGACATCATGACGTACTGGCACATCGGAGATGTAGGAGGTTCCTCCTGTCCGTGCTTCCAGTGCGCCTGAATCGCTCGGACAAGGGCCGAGTGCAAAAGAAAATCGCCGCGAGGAACCTCAAAGCGATCAATGAGCTCCTGAAAGGGCAAAAGCGCCCCGTCCTCATAAAGGTCCCCCACCAGCTGTAAGCCCGCGTCCTCCCAATCCGCTAATCGTGACCAATCACCGCCATGAGGCAGGGCCGTCAGCATGCCCAGAGGTATTTCGGGTGCATACGGTATCCGCGACTGGCCCCGGGCGTGGGCTCGGTTCCAACACAAGCGAATGGTCTTCTCTTCAAGTGTCAAGTCCTGCAAGGCCAAACGCTGACGCAGCGCTATGAATGAAAGAACATGCCTAGCCATCCCTGTGCCCCTCCTGTCCTCTGGGCCTCGGAATTCCCTGGAGACCTCCTGGGTGAAAGTCTGCAGCTGCGCTGCCAAGTAATACTTTTCAAAGTCCGGCACCGCAAGCCCACCCTCAGCCTTCGGCCTCGTCAGGGTCTTGAGGGCCACTCTTCGGCGGCCCGAACCCCAGAGGAATCCGACCACCATTGACCGTAACAGTCGAAATGTGGCTGGCGGGACCCAAATCGGCAGCGCCCGGAAATAATACAGCAACCGGGGGAGCGCCACCATTTTAAGCAAAGCGATCCGTCCTGCTACCGAAAGCGGTAGAGTAGCCCAGAAGTTCATGCTACCACGCAGCGCGCGAGTGCTGCGAGCTATGTTCCCATCCAGGAGGTCAGATGGTTCATGGTAGACGTACACCCCCAGGTACTTAAAGCAGTCAGGTTCCCACCTAATCTCTCTACTGATATCAGGGCTAGGTGTGCCCTTGCGAACCGGGAAATGACAGGTCTTAGACCAATTCACCCGAAGGCCCGAGACCTCCCTAAACGCCGTGAGCGCCGTCGCAGCTCCATTCAGGGCAGCGACCGGGTCCTCAAGGAAGAGCAACAGGTCGTCAGCGTACAGCGAGACATAATGTGGGCCCGAAGGTGTCCATAAGCCATTATAGTGGGCCCCCGACCAGAGTAGCAGCGCCAGAGGCTCCACCGCTAACGCGAAGAGGAGCGGGGATAATGAACAACCCTGTCTCGTGCCTCTCTCCACCGGGTATTGCGAGGAGATCAGCGGGCCTGCTCGTACCCTGGCCGACGCCGAGGCATACAGTACCGTGGTCCACCTGACGAAACCCTCACCGAGGTCGAATCGCAGTAATACAGTGCGCAGGTAGTCCCATTCCAGGCTGTCAAAAGCCTTCTCCAAATCTACCGAAAGGACTACCGGGCACGGGGCGTCCACGAGCGGTTCTCCCAGCAAGCGGAACAGCCTACGGATGTTCATGGTCGTGTTTCGCTTGGGGATGAATCCAGCCTGGTCCTCATGCACCAGAGAGCTCATGTGACCCAGCAATCTCGATGCCAAGATGCTGCTCAGTATTTTATAATCGACCGTCAACATTGATAAAGGACGGTAGGACGCCGGATCGGACGAGTTTCTTCCCGGCTTGAGGAGGGGAACCACTAAGACCTCGCACATCGAGCCGGGGAGCCGACCAAGCCGCTTCCCCTCTCTGTAAACTATCAGCAACCTCAGTGCCAGGAGATCAGCATAAGCGGCATAAAATTCCACCGGAAGGCCGTCCAGTCCCGGGGTCTTATTCCTCGCCATCTTTTTAATGGCGCTGCGAATCTCCCCCAGTTCAATGTCGGAACCCAGGGCTTTCGCTACGTCAGGCTCCACTGTTGGGAGCTCTAGGGGTCGCAGGTAGTCATCGAGCAGGTCGGGGTCCCTGGCAGAGCGACTGCGGTACAGGCGTTCATAGTAGCGCAGGTAGCAGCTCAAAATCTCAGGTTGAGTGTGCACTTCGGTCCCATCCGCCGTACGCATGGACGTCGTTAGAGAGGTCTGGCGCGTAGGATTAGCCAGCCACGCCAGCAATGCGCTCGATCTATTCCCCTCTGCGAGGGACCTAACAGTATAAGCCTTATAGTCGAAACAGCGCAGCCGTTCGACCTCCGCCGCTACCGCCTCCTTCGCCGCTGCCGTTCGTTCCTGGAGTTCAGGGCGCCCGGGGCGGCGGAGTTCCAACTCACGGATTTTCCGGTCGGCCACCTCTAAGTCGTCAAGGATGAGTCGCCTCATGCCCACCTTTTTGGAAATGCAGAAGCCCCTGACCACCACCTTAAAAGCGTCCCATTCCAGCGCCCTCGAGCCCGCAGTGCCCCCGTTGGACGCGAAGTACTCCGAGATCTTATCTTCTAGGTCCGCTTTGAATACAATGTCTTCTAAGATTTCGGGACGTAACTTCCAGGTGGGCACAGCTGGCACCCCAGGAAACCAACGAAGGTCCAGCAGGAGAGGGTTATGATCTGAGATGGTCCTGGTCAAGTATTCAGACCGGACCGCCGCCGAAGCCAATTCTGCCGAGCCCAGAAACCCATCCAGTCGGACGTGCAACTCGTGCAGGCCCGAGAAGTAGGAATAGTCCCTGGCGTCGGGGTGCTGTGCCCTCCAGATATCCGTCAGACCCCAGTGCGACTGCCAGTCCCTCCTACCTTTAGCCACACGGCGAACCGGAGAGTCAGGGAGGGGGGGATGCGAGCGGTCGTTCTCCACATCTACCACTGAATTGAAATCCCCGCCGAGCAGGAGGGGCCCGGAAAAGAAGTGGGCCAACGAGCCCGATAACCTGGAAAGGAAGGCAAGCTGGTCCACATTGGGCGCATAAACACAGCAAACGTTTAGGTCCCTCCCCCCCAGAGTGCCCGAAATGGCCACGTAGCGACCCTCCGGATCCACCACCGATTTCGTAACCTGAAAAGGAACCCCAGCTCTGATCCAAATTAGCGCCCCCCTGGCATACGCGGAGTACGAAGTGCAAAAGACCTGCCCTCTCCACCTACGCTGTAGCGCCGCCCCTTCCGCCTTGTTAAGATGGGTCTCCTGCAGCAGCGCCATTTGTACCCCTCTACGCACTAAATAAGCATGGACTTTGTGACGTCTAGACATAGTGTGAAGCCCCCGTACATTCCAAGTAATGCATTTCACATTAGCAACATCAGCCATTGTCCCATATTGTTCGTGCAAAGTCTCCCCATCTGGGTCCCAACAAAGAACGAGCAACAATCAACCCAGCACTGATGGCGGACATTTTCCCCAACCAAAACTCAACAGCCCCGGTTCGATTCAAAACCTTGCCCACCCTCCCAAGAACAGGACCCAAATAGTACTATCTAGTTCTCATCCTAACCATACCCTCAGCAAACCCTCAGTCCCCGACTAATCCTGCAGTCGCCACCACAGGAAGGCCTTAAGGGCCAGGTGCGGGCTGGGCGTTAGCAATGGGCCCTCGATGCTCGGGCTACTGAGACTAAAGTGAGCCCAAAACAAAAAGAGAACACCCTCAAGGCACGAGCAGGGCACCCCACCTCCACTTCCCCGGAGTTTATGAACAATCGCCTACCCCCGCCACTCCCGCCGCGGGCCCCCACCCAAATGGACGCAGCTCACCCCATCAACCCTGTCCATCCAGAAGGTCCTCAACCGAGTTCGGAGTGATCACCGGCGTGTGGACACTGTCGGTCACCGATTCCTCCGAGTCCGTTGGTACCCCCTCGTCACCAAGGTCCGCTTCCTCTTCAATGGTACCGTCCCGTGAGCCAGACAGCACAGACAACACCTCCAACACTCCCTTCCGCTCCGTCGACGTCTCCGCAGTCGAGGGTCCGCCTGACCGGCCACGGCGACTCCGAATTCTTTTGGACTGCCGCCGCTGTCCAGGCTCCACTGCCAGTTGAGATGAGGAGCCAAAGTCATCCTTTCCAGCTCTGTAGAGTTCGAGCCAGTTACAGACATCCTCCGGGGAATCAAAGAACTGAGTCTTGTCATCGACGATTATGCGGAGCCTTGCAGGAAACAGGAGCGAGTATTGGATGCCCTCGCTCCGGAGCTCTCGCTTGACCGCCAGGAATGAGAACCGCCTGCGCTGTGTCTCATAGGTGTAGTCCGGGAAGATATTCACCTGGCTATTCGCCACCTTGAAGGGGCCATTGTGTCTGGCGGCATTAAGGATGAGGTCTCTGTCCCGAAAGTGCAATAACCGTGCCACCACCGGTCGCGGGGCACGGCCCTGTTGTGGCGGTCTCGCTGGGACTCTGTGTGCTCGCTCCAGGGTGTAGAAGGAGGATAGACCCTCCGGGGCCACCGTGTCCCGTAGCCAGGCTTCCAAGTAGGCCACCATGTCGCCATCTTCAATGTTCTCCGGCAGGCCCACCACTCGAATGTTATTTCGCCGATTGCGACCTTCCACGTCCTCCGCTCGCCGCTCCAGGGCATCAATCCGGGATAAGGCATCCTTCACCGTCGCGGCCAGGGTTCTCTGTGCCGGCTCCAAGGTTTTTACCGAGCCCTCCACTTCCTTGACCCTATCCGAGAGCTTGCCGTGGTCCGCTCTAAGGAGGCCCAGACTCGTCGCCACCTGGGCAATGTCCTGCTGGAGGGCCGAGCATGTGGTCGCGATCGTCCCCAGGACCCGGTCAAAGTGTTGCTGCAATGGCGCGCCACCTGAGCTCTCCGGGTCCCCACGTTCTTCTCTGTCCGGGGCCTCCGAGTCTGAGGCGGCTGGGGTGGTCCCCTTGGCTCCCCTCGGTTTCCCCATGGCACAGGAGTCACACGGTGGAGAGCCAGTCAGAGGCGCCACCGAATGCGGGCGTCGGCTATGTCTCTCTCGGCTAGTGGCCTTCGGGCCGAGGGCCGGCGAACTCCGTCTCCAAGGCCTGTTGGACCTCCACAACCTCGGGCCGCGCCACCACCACGTCGTCAGAGGGCACTGAGGAGGAGGCGGGGACAATCGGCGCCAGGTCGGGCAGGCCCGTTTGGCTGATGAGGACCTGGAACGAGGGTCACCAACACCACCGGAGACTTTGTGGCGCCGAGGCGCCGTGCTGCCCATGGAAGTCAGTCGCTCGGGGGGATGCAGCTAGGTGCGGCTCAGGGGGTCGGCACCGCCGCCAGGGCTGCCAGGCGCTCGTAAGTCGAGGTCCGCTACAGTGTAGGCATCCGACCATCCAGGAGCGATCACCGTGCTCAAATTCCGATCAGAACGACACCCAGACCATCACATCACTGGGAAATAAAAAGGTGGAGGGTGCGCTGTAGCTGACGACGCTCCCCCAGACTAAAGGTCCCAACCAAACAAAGAGGTCCGGGCGCCATGTTGGGCCGCACTCCGCGGGTCCACAAACTTCGATTTTCCGTCGGATCAACTCATGTTCGAGTTGCACCAGGTGCCTCGGCAGGTCCCAATCGGTCTGATCGACGGTTTGTGGGGACTAGGGTGCCCCACGGCCTCCGATCTGCAGGATAATCACGGGCTCAGTCCCGGAGCCGAGCTCTCAGGCGACCATCGCCATCGGCGTCCAAGCCACGCCCCACTTATAACATCTCATAAGTACCATTTCCCATGGGAACAAGACAGGAAAATAAATGTTACTATGCCTGAACTTAGAATGTAAAGATGCATCTTTTAGTAAGGACAACTTTTACATTCTGTGTTTAAAAATACCATTTTTATAAAGTGGGGATTTTCTTGCTTAGCCTTCCTGTGTGCCTCTGCTAGGTCTGTGTATTGACTGGTTTTGGAGTGGCAGGGGCTGGAGATGTGCATTGTGTTCAGACAGCCACTTGGAGGGATGAGGTGTGTCCTGCCTTTCCAGAGTGAGTCAGGGCTGTGCTGAATAGACCTGTGCTATATTTAGAGTAGGGGGAGGAGATTCCTTTCACACCTGAATGGGCCTGGACGGCTTTAGGCATTGGTGTCTCCATCTCCTGCCAGGCAGTTGCCCCCCAGAGGACAGAACTAGTTTTGGCTGGGCACAGTGCTTCTCTGCCACCAGAGAACAATGGATTTTACTTTATAAATATTGGGGCCCAGACCCCAGAACTTTAGATTACTGCTGAAGTAAGGATCCTGCCAGGAAGAAGTAACGGGAAAGCTAGAGGAGAAATGCTGCCTCTGTGTTGTGTGCTGTTGGGGTTGGCCTGCAGTGATTGCTTCTGTCTTGGGCAGGAAAAGGACTGGACTGTGCTTTCATCATCTTGCTGCGAAAGTTTTTTTCAAAGGCTTGTAGTAGAGCTTGCCTCCTGCTGGAAGTCTCAGGGATAGAAAAGACTTCAAAGACTACTTCTGGAAATCTAGAGGAACCTCTGCCAAAGAGAAGAACCGGAAGACACTGGAGGAGAAGTACTGCCCCTTTGCTGTGTGCTGTCTGGGGTTGGCCTGCCATGTTTATGTCAAGGAGAGGACCTGTGTATGCATCCTGCTTGCAAAGTGTATCTAAGGGCTCGAAGTGGAGCTTTCCCCCTGTTCAAGAGGTATTAGGAACAGCAAAGACCTCACCATCTTTCTGGGCACTGTCTCTGGAACCGGTGGTTACAGTTGCCGCAGAAGAAAAGGGCAACCGACTCTGTCACCAAGTCCGTCTCAGAATTCCGTGTACTGAAGGCCCCCGCAGAAGGCACTGCGCCCTTTGCACTTTGCACCCTGTCCTTGGTCTCACTGCACTTTGCACCCTGTCCTTGGTCTCACTGACACTGTGACCTGAAGGCACCGCATTCCGCACCTCCTTGCTTCACTCTGCCTGAACATCACTGACACTGTTGCAGCCGACCGGTATATCGACCGGCTCCATTGCCTGCACCACAGCCTGCCAGCACCAAATCGAGCACCGCCTCACCCTGCACCGTAAGTCTTTGCCTCACTGACTCCGTCTGTATGATTGTCACCGAGCCGCTGCCTGCACCGCAACAAGAGGGCACTGCACCCAGCACCGCTTTTATTTTGTAATGCAACCACGACGTTTGCCCTTACTGGCTCGTACCATCATGTCAGCTGCAACAAGAAAGGTACTGTCTTCGAGTCTGTCTTCACTTTAGCTGACTAGCACAGACGCGGTCAGCTGGAATTGTTAGACTCTGTCGTTTTCAGCATTACGATAGCCCAGGACAGAGCTACTGACTAGGAAGAACTGTGTTTTTCAGCTATTTCTGCAATTTAAAGTTTATCTTGCTAAGTAACTATTTTTACAGTATTGTGTTGTGGATTTTTGGTGTTTTGGTCTTGTTTGGTTTAGATAAAGAATACTAATGTTTCTAAACTGGTGTGGTGTCCATTTGTAGTTTTTTCCCTGTATTACTTTATGTGTTCACAAATGCTTTACACACTGTGATAAACCTGTCTGCTCGTGCCAAGCTACCAAGGGGGTGAGCTGGGGTTATTTTGGACATGTTTCCTCCTTACCCTGACTAGGAAGAAGGGTCCCTACTTGAACAAAGGTGCAAATTGTTGCCAACTAGAGACCCCCATTTCTAACACCTGGCAATTTCCCTAGCTGCCAACTAGCCAATTTCACAAGAAACATTGGTCCAACACACTGTTTCGAAATACTCATTGCATACATTTGGAGATCTATTCCCAAATGGGCATGTATTCCACCCCCCCCCCCCCCCCATATTGATCACTTTGTCCTACAGCGTCTTCAGGGAGCATTTAGGGGCACATGCATCAAGCTTTTTACCAGTGGCAAATGGGCCTTTCCAATGCATCAAACCTAAATGCATTCACAAAATAGGTAATCGCAATTTTTGTGATTACCTATTTTGCGAATAAAGTTAGGGAATTACAAATTACTATCAACTTCAAGTTGATGGCAATTTGCAAGTCCTTGGAAAAATGCACAAAATTGCATTTTTCAAAGTGCCATGTGGCGCATACGTGTGCCACATGTGCAAATATACCTTTTTTGGCGGTGCATCGGAGGGCCTTAGGCCCCCTGGCACCCTTGCAATTGCATTTGCAATTTGCGATTACCTATTTGGTAATCGCAAATTGCAAATGCTTTCCCATTTATTCCTTGGGCCTCTAGGACCAAAGGAATGAATGAGAATGCATTCCCTAAAGGTGAATCGCACTTTGCGATCCGCTATTATAGAATGTGTAGTATCGCTATTTATTTTGTGATTCCTACATGCATAAGGAATTGCACCCCTAAATAGCGATTCCTTAAAAATCGCTATTAAGGAATCACAATTCCTTATCATGATGTATGTGCCCCTTAGAGCTTAGGTTCCAAATTATCTGCTGGAACAGGATAAATTCCCACCTCTGACGCTGGTTATCATGGATTCGGACAGGGACCATGTAATTTTGAAACTATACTGTGCCAGCTTAGCTCTTTTACCTACCCGTGACTCTAAAATTTGGGCTGCCTGGGAAAAAAGACCTAGCATATGGTACTCTGGCCAAACTATCTCACATAGACCCAACTTGATCATCTGAATGCCCCAGATGCTAAACACCATTGGCAGGGTTTGCCCCATGAGGTGGACCTGTAATAAGGTTGCATAATATTGGTGGCAAATCTTCTCTATGCTGGTCCTTAGGATACAATTTGCCTATTGAGCCCTTCCCCAATTAGCCCTCTGGGCTATGTCCAAGATATACCTAAACCATTGCACCATTTTGTAGCCATTGCCCTACTCCTTGCCAAAATATGGATCAAAAGTCTAATATACTGCAATGCAAAGACTGAGCTATATGCAGCCCTACAGCCACCAACCTTCAGACCCCAAAATATTTGGCAACCATTGAGGTACTACCTTTTCACATTAGCCCCTTCTGACAACACACAATCACTGTGAATATCTCTCCCGTTTGTGACTGCATCGCTTATGGAGAATTGTGTGACATTGCAGAACGAACTAGGAATATAGCTTCCCTGTCGCATTTGATCAATGGCGGTTTCTCTTTGCGGGCATCGGGGCTCCGCCCCAGGTAATTTGCACAGTTTATGTTCAATCAATCAGTAGAGAGGATTTAGATCATGTTTATTTATTTATTTCTGTAAAAAATAAATTCCAAAGAACATGGGGCACTGTCTCTGAGTCTGCTGCCAAGCCCCAGTCACCAATACCGCCGCACCAAGTTTATTATACATTACGTGACGTCCACTGATTGATTTGCTGCTCCGGGGCCCAAAGAAGCGTGCTATGTCTTTGCCGGCTGAGAACCTCACAGCCCTGAAGGCTGTGATGTCATCAGCTCGGAAAAGACATAGCCTGGAGGCCCAGTCTCCACCCCCTGATGGCGTGGAGATTAAGTTAGCCCCGGGCGTTTTTAATACAAGCCCTTGATTGATAACGTCTCCATGTCAATCAGAGGGTGGAGGAGAGCTTGCTATCGTGTCAACCCACCCCCTCCCAACTCGTGACAGGGCGTGGTGCGACCCATCCTGTGACGAGTTGGGATAGGGACCGTCTGCGCAGACTCAGACACTTCTTCCTGCGCATGCTTTTGAAGTTGGAGCCTTGGAGGAGAAGTGGCAGCCATTTTATGCAGACAGACTTTCAGGAGCGGAGCCTAGCTGTCGTAGCCGAGGTCTAGGTGGGAGCCTCTGTCTGAAGGAAAGCGGACCGTCGTGCCCTGCAGCAGCAGCCTAGTCCATCCATTTTGCCAGGTAACGGTTGCTGTCCGGACCGGAGTACAGTAGAGACTTGTGAACTACTCTGGCAGGTAGGGCCCCCAGGCGGGCAGTTTTTAACTTCTGCTGCACTGCGTGTGTTATGTTAGTGTAGTGTTATTCCAATTCCATGGTGGAGCGGAGGAATAAAGGGAGCTAGTTTGGTATGAGGGCGGAAAGGCACAAAACACGAGTTGAACAGAGGGCAGAAGGCCTAGTCCATCCATTTTGGTTGCAGGCTGCCAGGTAACGGGTTCTGTCCGGACCGGAGTACAGTAGAGAATGTGAACTACTCGGGCAGGTAGGGCCCCCCAGCCAGGCAGATTTTAACTTATTATAGGCCTGCTGCATTGCGTGTGTTATGTTAGTGTAGACTATTGTTATTCCATGGTGGAGCAGAGGAATAAAAGGAGCTAGTTTAGTTTGCAACAGAGGGCAGAAAGGCACAAAAAATGAGGGGGAAATCATGAAGTGGAACAGAGGGCAGAAAGGCACAAAACACGAGAGGAACAGAGGGCAGCAGAAAGGCACAAAAAAACGAGTGGAACAGAGGGCAGAAGGGCAAAAAAAATGAGTGGAACAGAGGGCAGAAGGGCACAAAAAAACAAGTGGAACAGAGGGCAGAAGGGCACAAAAAACGAGGGGAAAACGAGTTAAACAGAGGGCAGTAAGTCACAAAAAACGAGTGGAATGTTTACATGGTTGTCCAGAACCCTTAGCTTGAACCCTTAGCCAAAATTAGACTTACACATTTCTTCTGTTAAAGAAATTGTTTCTGATGCAGTGAAATACTGTCAATCATTGATATTGTTTGTAAGATTTCGTGTTAGGAAATTCTCTATGAAGCCTTTTGTAGTTTCTCTGTTATTTTAGATTTTGTGTACTGATTAGGCTGTTTGTATTTTCTTTTCAAATATCTTACACATTTTGTTCTGAAGATATTTTATCTACATGAATCTAAATTCAATGTAAAGTTAAACTTTCGCTGGAATGTGAGTGGTCTACTGATTGGAAGGTGCTGTCTTCAGCTGTTCATTTATTTGTTATGAGGGGTTTTTCTTGGCCATGGTATATGATTAACCAGTATAAATATAGGTGTTGTCAGGCAGTCAGGGTGCGTTGGGCTGTGATTCGTTGCAAATGATAGGAAGAACAGTTGGGTAAGTAGATGTTTTACAACACAGGTCAAGCCCTAACATGCCATTATTTACTCTTTACTGGACGCAGTGTGCCTATTTGTTTGAGAACACTCTTTTCAAAATCAGTGTCCCAGAAAAGAATGGCCATTTTTAGCAAGATCATGAATGTGTGTCTATATACTTATCAGGAAAGATACTTTGCAAAGTATATACGCAATCAAAAGTGATTAGTTAACACCTCGTTATTCCATAGTGTCCATGTATTATGGAACTTGAATTATAAAAATTGTGTTTAGTTTCTTGCCTAAAATATTTAGCCTATAAAGGTTGAGTATTTTTCATGAATATGATTGCATTTGTTTCAGTGCACAAATGTGTTTACCATTTAGGTGACCAAAGCCATTCACGTATCTTGTCCAGGTCTGATTAAAATCTAGTGATCCGTCTATGCATCTCTGAATCACAGTCCATGCACCATCTGAACACAAAAATAAAATGGAGGGGGAGTGTCCAAGATGGCGACCTGATCAGACGCAGGTCTCCGCAGCTCCCTGCCCCGATCTCTCCTGAAGCCCTTAAAAGCATTGCCTAATTTCCCGAAAAGCACCGAGCACGTTGGATACCGGGTGCTGAGTTTAGCTGTTGCGTCCAGGACCTGACGCCGGCTCGGCGCGACACCGGCGAGGCTCTGCAGGTGAGGGGGCGACCCTGCAGTGGCTTCTAAAATGGCGGCCGCCCCGAAGCAGTGACCCACTTGCGCGCTCTCTGCCCTGGCCCCCGGCCCCCGGATAGCGAAGGGGCCGGCCGCCTGCCTGCCTTCTGAGCCTACGGAGGCGGCTCACTGCCCCCGGTCCTGAGCCCGACACCCGCACAAGGCACTGACTGCCGCCATCGTGACCCGGCCAGTGGCAAAGGAGAGCCCGGCCTTGAGTCGCAAGAATCGAGACCCCAGCTTTGGGCCTGCTGGGCGGAGCGGCTGCGAACTGAGCCACGACTCTGCCGGGCCTCCCTGTGAAGCGGAGGCGACAATCGAACCACCAAGCAAGACCTGCCGCCCCTGACCCGAGCTGATCGGCTGCACGACTGTCGGACCACGAGAGGTCAATGACATTGCAATTTGCTGACAGGACCCGGCGGAGTCAGGCTAGTGGACTGGCGGACGAGGCCGGAGGCTGGAGCTCTGGCGAGGAGCGGCCTGAATACACTGAGCGTGCCGGAGAGTGACTGACAGGCTGTGCCAGACCTGTGGGCTGAGGTGAGGAAAGTGGTGGTGGGTGCTCCAGACCACGCTCTGGGGGCATAATTGAGCTCCCGGGGGAGGATGAGTAGGGCCTATAGCCACGCTGAGCCGGCGAACCGGGGGTGAGACAGCGTCATTTCAGTGGCATTGTCAGACAATCGGAACCCATCCATTGTTTACGGCGGGAGAGAGAGGCCTGTCCCTGCACGCAGCCTACCTGATTGCCTTGACCTACCTGCTAGTGGTCTCGGGCCCGGCTCCTTGGTGGGGCCTCCCATTGCTGAGGCGCCCCTTGGTGCTGTGGGAGCCACCGCCGAGTCGTTGCACCTTGGGCCCTGGCCGATCCATAGTAGAATAACTTTGACCAAGCGGTGAGGGGTGAGGCCTGGGCCGCCGTCGGAGCGGCGGTTAGCTGCTTTGCTCCTCGCTGAGTCCCCCGACGCTGTACAGAGGGCTTACCCGCCCCACAACACAGATCGCATCTATTCTTGGAACTGTCGGGCCTCTGGGCATGCCCCCGGCTTCCTGCGGACCGTTGGGCGGACTGATCCAGTGGCCAGCCGCGACATGGCGGGTCTCCGGGGGAAGAAAGCGAACCAGACACTCCCGGAGCTGTTGGCAAAATCCCAACATAGAGCCGGCAAAGACCCACCTTCCCCTGAGACCGCAAGACCATCTCCGGAGCCCTCTGGCGACCAAACGCCCATCACCAGGTCCTTTCTAGAAACACTTTTTAACTCCCTCAGGGATGATTTCAAAACCTTGAAGTAGGAGGTGGCAGGAGAGGTCCGGGACCTCAAGCAAGATGTGGAGGGCCTTGGGGAGCGGGTGGTCGCCATTGAGGAGGCAGACCAGGCTAGAAGTGACGAAATCGAACAGCTTCAACAGGAGGTCCTGCGACTCACAGACCAACAACTGGACCTCCAGGCCCACACGGAGGACCTTGAAAACCGCTCCCGACGTAACAACATACGAGTCCGGGGGGGTCCCTCAGAAAGCGGAGGGGACGGATGTCGCTGGCTATCTACAGGACCTTTTCTGAAACATCTTGGGGGAGCCTGCTGACTTTACCATTCGCATCGGTCTGGCTCACAGAGTCGGGCTTCATAGACTCGCTTCCGCCCCGCCGCCGGACATCCTGGCCTTTCTCCCTGACTTCCCACTAAAAGGAAGGATTCTCCGGGAGGCTAGACAAGCACAACCTCTTCAGTTTCAAGGCCACCCCATCGCCCTGTACCAAGATCTCTCGGCCATCACACTACAAAAACGGAAGGGGTTTAAAGTTGCGACCGATTTTCTCCCACAGAAAGAAATTCCGTACTCATGGGGCCACCTGTTTAGGCTGATATTTAAATGGAACGGGTCCCTACATCAAATGCGCTCGCTCAAAGACACTTGTGCTCTCCTAGGACTTGACTTGGAAGAAGACGCCCCTACGGTGAAACTGTCGCAAGTGCCCTCCAGAGGTGACTGGCAAACTGTAGGCCGCAGGCGATCCACGCTGCAACGCTTGAAGCCCGACGCCCACGTCATAACACAGGAGAGGGCAACCGCAGTGGCGGAAGTAGCCAGAGAGACCTCACCCTCTAAATGATCTTTCCATTGACCGGGAGATGGCTCATAGCACGTACCTTGCCCATGGGCTGGGGGGTGTCGGGTGGGGGCCGCGGCGGTCGTCATCGGATATGACCCTCATAAATAACTCTACCACAGCCCTGTGTGGACTGACAGGACTGGGACTATGCGTTCTAATGGTTTGGGGGTTGGGGAGTGGGCGGTGGGTGGGGATGCTGACCATTCAGGTTGGATAAACTTTGGGTCTTGGTTTGGGGAAGTTGAATTGGGAGTTGGGGTATTGGGGGGGCCGGGGGAGGGGAGGGATGGTTTGGGACAGCGGGAGGGACTGTGGGTGGGAACCAGTGTGCCAAAAGGGATTTGTCAATGATGGATTTACTATAATTTACATGTGTCTCTCATTGCTTAGCCTATTCATTCACCTACTACCTCCCTCCCGCCCACCTCTAGACGTGTCCTTAGCCATACACGACACTTCATGCATACTCCCCTTCGGGGCCTGGGTTTCAGGAAGATCCCTCCTGCTGACTAATTCATTACATTCCTATGTGCCACGGATGCATGCCTCTGCTTTGCAATATCTCATTTGTCCTCCTTACTATGGCTGATTCACCTTTGAAAGTGCCGACCCTTAATGTGAAAGGGTGGAATAACCCTATCAAACGACGGGCCGTAAATTCCTACCTAGACAACTCCAGGGCCGACATTTGTTTATTACAAGAAACTAACCTCTTGCCCAAAGACTGGCACAGAATGCGATCCCGTGCCTTCCCACAGCAGTTCTTTTCCTCTCTCCCTACGAAGAGGGTGGGGTGGCTATTTTGGTCTCCAGGCATTTCCGGGGAAACGTGGGGGACAAAGCAGGAGAGATCAAGGGTCGCCTCTTGGCCTATACTTTTCTGATAGGTGACAAACACCTGACGATCGGTTCCATCTATGCCCCAAATGCGGGACAGGAGACATTTTTGAAAGGCGCAGTCTCACAGTCACTTCAGTCCTCTAACTCGCTCCTGCTTATAGGCTGGGACCTCAACTTGGTTATGGACACGAACAAAGATAGGTCAGGGCGTCGATACGGGGACTCGGGTGCTATCACAGACACCTGACTGGAATGGCTGAGGGAGAGAGGCCTAATGGACCTCTGGACACCCTAACGCAACGCAATTCACCTTCTACTCCCATGTGCACCGCACCTACGCCAGGCTAGACCATTTCTTGAGCTCCTCTGAGTTGCTTCCGATCCTCAGTGAAATATGCGCGGTACCTGCGGCCCTCTCAGACCATGACGCGGTGGAGCTGTCGCTCAAACTCCCTGCGTCCCCGGGGGTCATGGCACCACCCGAAACCCTCCTACAGAGGCCGGAGGTCACCAAACAGCTTCACAAATGCCTTGTTGACTACTTAACCATTAATGATACACCGGGGATATCATTGTCGGCCCTATGGGGGGCCCTGAAATCAGTGGCCTGCGGTGAACTCATTGCGATCTCCGCGGCAGAGGCCAAAGACCGAAAGAAGAAACGGGATGACCTCACCGCTCAAGTTGCTGAACTAGAGAGAGTCCACAGCCGGACTTGCGCTCCGCGGGTATGGAGACAGTTGAAGGCAGCAAGGGCCCAATTGGCCAGCCTAGATACTGACAGGGCAGAAAGCTAAGACCCAATGCTCCAAAATCACCGGCCTCACGGACGATTCGGGCGTCGTTCTCACTGAGGAGTCTCAGATCGCGGAGGTATTTTGAACCTATTATGCCTCACTGTACGGAGCCGAGGCAGTGTCCCTCGAGGAGGTTGATGCCTACTTGAGTACTGCAGCGATCACCGAACTGTCTCGGGCCAACGCAGACGCTTTAGACGCCCCCATCCGGCTGGAGGAGGTGCTGGCCGCTATATCTTGCCTCCGCCTGCTTAAATCCCCAGGACCGGACGGCTTCTCGGCCGGTTTCTATAAGACCTTTGGTCAGCTGCTGACTCCTGTCCTCACCCTGCTCTTCAACTCCTTTGAAGGCCCGAGCTCTCTTCCCCCAGATATGTTAGCGGCCGAGGTGGTGGTGTTGCCTAAACCAGGTAAAAAACCCACACACTGCTCTGCGTTCCGCCCAATTTCATTGCTGAACCTAGACCTGAAACTCTTCACCGGAATTTTAGCGGCGCGCCTCGGCCCATGCCTGCCTGGGATCCTGGAGCCCGACCTATCGGGCTTTGTGCCTACCCGTCAGTGAAGCGACAACACCAAGTGGGTGCTCCACCTGATAGACAAAACACACTTTCAGAACTCAGACTCTGCACTGGTGGCCATCAATGCTGAGAAGGCGTTCGATCGTATCGATTGGACCTTTCTCCAGCGGGTCCTGACGCGTTTTCAGCTGGGAGAGCGCTTCCAGTCCTGGATCGCCTGCTGCTACCACCATCCCCAAGCTCGAATCCGCCTGGGTGGTCTTCAATCGCACCCGTTTGAAATCCAACGCAGTACCAGACAGGGGTGTTCCCTTTCCCCCTCTTGTTCGCCCTGTACATAGAGCCCCTAGCGCAGAAGATCCGGGACAACCCTGACATCCGAGGGATCACCTTCGGCCGAGAACCACATGCGGTCAGCCTCTACGCTGACGATATCATAGCCGCTCTCGACCAACCGGCCCGCTCTATACCCGCCTTCTTGGAGGAGTAAGACTCCTTTCGTGTGGTCTCGGGCTTTCGAATCAATAGAGAGAAATCCCTGATATTACCTCTGGGCAAAAACACCCACCCCGACAGGTCTGCCTCTACATATGGGAGCGATCTTCGGTCCACCACACAACTCCCGTAGCTGGGAGTTACTCTTACTTCTTCGACAGAGTCAACGATGGCTCTCAACTACAAGACCATCACTGCCCAGTTCCGGAAGGATCTCGCGCGTTGGTCTAAGCAACTCCTTTCCCTATTAGGTAGAGTCGCAGCGGTGAAAATGTCAGTCCTACCTAAGATCTTATATCTCTTTCAGACCATCCTGGTCGCACCCCCCACTGGCACCATCACGGACCTGCAGACCGCCCTCCATCATCTCATTTGGGAAGGGAAACAAGCATGTTTGCATAAGCAGTTGGCATACAGGAGCATGGATGAAGGGGGCCTCGGAGTTCCCAACCTATTGCAATGTTTCCAAGCCTCTCAACTCCGCTATATGGTGGAATGGTACAGACCGGAATCTGAGAAGAGATGGCACTTCCAGGATCGAGCTATGGCTCTGACACCTCTCTGGAGAGTTCCTTTCCTCGCCCGCCAGCACCGGTCGCGATACATCTTGAATTCACCTATCACTCGTACTACCATGCGGGTCTGGGACATGGTCGCTGTCAAGAAAGGCCTGACGACCTTTCCCTCCCCGTTTACTCCCATCCTGGACAACCTAGAGTTACCGCCGGGCAACTACCCTCATGCCTTTTCGCAATGGCGTGACTCCGCCTGCCGTTCTGCCGGTGACCTTTTCGACGTACGGGGCTTTCTTCCTCTCTCAGACATCAAGCAGGGCTATAAGGTAGCGAACCCTCATCTTTTCCTATACTTCCAACTCCGTCACTGGCTCACTAACGCGGTCACCGTCACTCAAGCGGCTCGACCGATGACAGCTTTTGAGAAATGGCTATTGACAAAAGATACAGATAAACATCTTATCTCCGACATCTACAAAATACTCGCACCATCACCCATTTCAGTCAAAAACGATGGGAGGCTGACCTTGGCAGGACCCTAACACCTAAAGAATGGAGCCACATTTACTTCAGGCCCTCACACACTACACGTAACACAGTGGGCAGGGAAGCTGCGGTGAAGTTGGCAATGTATTGGCACCTCACACCGGCCCGACTTTATAAAGGGAACCCGACCCGCAGCGCATTGTGTTGGAGGGGATGTGGGGAGCTAGGCACATTAACTCATCTCCTCTGGGACTATTTTGAGATCCAGAGCTACTGGGAGGCAGTTCTGGATGACATTGACTCCACCTTCGACACCGAAATCCCGAGATTCCCTGCCTACACTGTCCTGGGCCTGCCCAATGCACTCACCTTTCCCTTGAAATTTAACCGGGGTCGCCAAATGGGTCTCGCCATGCAAGCAGCTACACAGCATGTCTTATCACTTTGGGCCTCCATCACCAAGCCCACGCACATGGGATGGCTCCAAAAACTTTGGTTCACTTTGGGAATGGAACGCATCCAGGCTACGCTTACACATACCACTGCTACATTTCCAAAGGTCTGGCTTCCGTTGCTATCCCTTTTGTCCAAAGAATTTAATGAGATTACGTGTCCCAGGTATCTTCGTATTCTGCGACTTACTGAAGCTCTGCGCGAACCTCCGTGATCCCATGTGATACCATGCATGCTCGCAATATCCACTATTTGATTACTTCTGAAAATGCTTCCGCCGAATGGCAAACTGGTTGGGGTGGGGGGGGGGGGAGGGATGGATTGGGAAAGGGGTGGGGGGTTTCTGGTTTTTATTTCTCCAGTTCTGTACTCTTATACTGCTTATCATGTATCACCTTGTTATCATATCTCTCTTTTGGCATATGTACTTCGCCTTCTACTCAATTTACAGGGAAGACGTGCCTGTCTGTCCCGTTCGCCTTATATGCCTGATGCCTTTCCATTGTACTGTGATGCCTTACTCTGCTTTAAAAATTAATAAAACACATTTGAAATTAAAAGTAAAATGGAAATGAAAAATATTTTTTTATTGTTATTTCTGTCACAATATGTTTAGTGGAACACAAATGTAATACATAGATTAACTGGTAAAACGTTATCATTCCAAATCCAAATAACTGACTAACCTATCCACTACTTAAAATGTACTTGCATGTTTCACTATACTAATTCAACACTAATCCTCTATGGGTCCCAATGTTTTTTCTCACTCTTCTTTTTATTTGTTTTAATTATACTTATGTGTTGTGTGTGTTACAGTAATTGAAAGCCAATGGAACTTTTTTCATTAACTGGCAATAGTACTTTTTCTTTATCTCTATAAGAATCACATGTTCTTATGATGTGCATTAAAACTAAACAGGGCATCTATACAAGCTCCAAATACAAATGACTGATAGGAAGCACCTGTGCTCTTTTAATCATATTCTATTCAATGGATATTTTTTACAATTTAAAATGTTTATTTAAAGCATATTGCAGAAACTGTTACATGGCTGCACATTTTAATTCTTCTCACTAGTATTACATGTCTTTACAATAAAACACCATTGCGTTAACCTGCTAACATCAGAACTATTGGCAATTCAAATTCACATATCCAGAACGGCTGCATCAAATTATCCTCCACAGCCTGATGAAAGCACATCATAAAGAACACCCATCCAGATAGGATTATTAAGTTGTCTGAGGGCCTCTTGTATATATTTCGACCTGTCCATCCCCACGATGTTCCCACCCTTGTCTGACGATTTTATGACTGTTTTGTCATCTTTTTGCAGGTTAGAAACTGCCTCCAAGTGTTCCTTTTTCATGTTCTTCAGTCTAGGGCCGGTATTAATATATATTAATGAGTATGTATATATATATATATATGTATATATATATATACATACTCATGCACATATAAATATTCATTAACATATATACATGGTCGATTTGTTGTCCGGGCTTGAATAAATAACTCTGCACCAGTTAAGGGTTTGTCTTGTCTTTTGCCTAGCAGCTTCCAAGACGGTGTATGATATATATATATATATATATTCTTTCCAATCCTGACCACAACAGTAACAATCAGGCGCTGACTCCGTGGGGTCATGTTCAGAAACAAGATTTATTTTCTCAGTGCATTAGGATTGACGCGTTTCGACGGTCAAAGCCGCCTTGCTCACAACACAGAGCAAACAATGAGTCATTGCTTTTAAACATGTCAGCATTTCATTGGATCTCAGTTTGGTTTCCCCGTAGTCATGGTTACCAGTTACAAACTCACTGGAAAGTTACAGCGTTTTATGTAGTTTTGCCGCTTTTACAATTATAAGCATCTTAAGGTTTAACCACATATAAATCATGCTATGTAAATGATCGACAATTTATGTCATTGCCGATTATGAATTACTAGCCAAAAAAACATTGCACCATTTACAAATTATTTTAAAGCGAATGAATGTACACTTTGTATCACAATGTGTTTAAAAACGATTAAACTAGTTCAATCTGTTTTATAAGTACAGAAAACCCTTGTTGTACTTAAAAATACAAAATACTGGGTCCAGTGCCCGTTTTATAAACAAGAACCAAAAAATCACGGGGTTCAATGTGTGTGTTTGACACACCTAATTGTTTTTTAAACAGTTTGGAATTGAGCCCAAGTGGGCAATGGCAACACATTGTATGATTCATAATATATAAACATCACATTTAGCTAATTGTTATTTGCACAAACTAGCAATGTTAAAGCAGTGAGAGATTAATAGATTTAGAGG
Source organism: Lissotriton vulgaris (assembly GCF_964263255.1). Taxonomy (NCBI): domain Eukaryota; kingdom Metazoa; phylum Chordata; class Amphibia; order Caudata; family Salamandridae; genus Lissotriton; species Lissotriton vulgaris. The sequence goes on along the minus strand of NC_141697.1, from coordinate 357,873,454 downwards.
ACAACCAAAATAAAAAAAATTTTTGTAAGCATATACGGTTATACTACAATTCAGATAGGTGACATGTAGGATATATATATAATTGCATTTTGATCTCTGTTACCGGAGGAGTGGTTTGGGAACTTCGTGGATCAAATTTTTATTTCACATTACTAAGGATTTCATAAATGTACACTAAGTGCCTCATCTGCATTAAGGCCATGCGGCGTCTTACTGTCTAGGAGAATGATGTATCGTGATTCCAGTCTCCTGAGGGCTAATAGTCTATTACCCCCTCTTGCGCTTTTTTTCACATGGTCTATTACATAATATATTTTATGTTGTCTGCATTGCCTTCGTGTGTCATGTTAATATGTCTCGCCACTGGGTACGTAGGGTCGTTGTTTTTTATGGCCCTAAGATGTTGGAGCACTCTTACGTGGACCGGATGTATTGTGCTACAGTTTACAGTGTAGTTTACTACAGCTGCACTGCAATACATAGACTGCGAAGTCTGTTTTACATGAATAATTTGCTCGTATCTCTAGTGGGGTTTTCCTGTGTGGCACATTTACATGAGTAACATTGGTGCCATACTGACACGCTTTGCACTTAGTGCACTTGAAAAAACCATTTTTAGTTTTTAGCCATGGCAGTTCTTTCTTTTTCAACACTGGAGCATTGTTAACTAGTTCTTCCCTCATACTCTTTGCTTTCCTAAACGTGAGTTATATATATATATATATATATATATATATATATATATATATATATATATATATATATATATATATATATATATATATATATATATATAGGTAGTAACAATAGTCCTGTGTTTATTTGAGCTTTTTATACCACAGCTTCCACTCAAATTTTGTGCACAATGGAGTGAAGAAACTACCAAGCCCACAATGCCTCATTGAGGGAAAAAGTGGAAGCTGTGGTATAAAAGGGTGAAGTTAACATAGGACTATTGTTACTACCGTGATCAGGAACTATCATAGTTCGAAACGCGTAGGTGGAGAGAAGGTGAAGGTCATTAAAAGTCGAGTTGATTAATCCAAGAAGAGTGCAGCATATTCCTTTCAAGTTGCTTGAATAATATTGCGAAGCTGTCCTTACTTCGCTGCCGGCACCAGCTATCTTGCGCTCCTCCCGCAAGGACAAATTGCTGTAGATATGATCTTTTACACGAAAGAGGAACAAACGATCTTGAACCTCCAGCATGTGGCGAACAAATGCCAGCGAATCCCAAAGTAAGGCAAGATGACTTTATTGCACCAGGTTCAAAAAGCACGCAGCGGACTACGCGTTTCGGGCGGATGCCCTTGATCACAGTGAAATGCAATTTAAAATGCCTTATTCTTATATGCTATAGTGCACACCATGTGACATATAAACATAAACGACATACTATAAGGTGAACATGGCTCCATGAATGGAAATTCGTAAGGTCCCCTTTCATTCAAATTACTAAGCAACAATACCACAATGATAATTCAAAACAAACATATTTCTGATTAAATTCATTAATGGAAATGTATACCTGCATGAATGCAGAAAGAAAATATATGTTATAACACGCTAGGTACATACAGTGCTAATGGTTTAAAAAATAGTTAGCAGCATAATATAGATGTGCAAAGTATCCCATTCGTAAACAATGGAAATTGTGCAAATAGTTTGTAATATATCAAAAGTAATATCTCATATACTTAAAATCTGCTCGGAAATATCATAATTCCTAAAAACTATTAGTTCCTTTTATGGAGTGTGCAAGATATCGCAATGTAAACAAGTTAATTAGTGCATCATATGCTAATAATTTAAGTACTGTTGTAGCTAGATCTAGAATCTGGGAAACCACCTAATTCCCATTGGGGACATCTGTTTTAGATGGCAGCCCCAATTTGCTAAAAGGCCAAAGGCCTATGCCTGAAAAGGTAGTTGATTGTAATAGAAAAAATGAATATGTTGAAGGGGAACCAACAATGACTGCCATGGTATAGTGAATCATACTAATACAGCTGGATTTAATAAGCCAAAACTGTATTACCCTGTGTCATAAAAAGTGATTGGGAAAATCTAAAGAATAAGATAAAAGAGAAGAACATTTCAAATACTATCATTACAGAAAAGTACTGGTGAGGGTGGGGGCAATCTGGACTGGGATGTTATAATCTCATATGCCTGCCCAAAATTGCAAAATTAGTCAGCACCGCCTCATCCTTCGTAGAGCCCTACAAAAAATGATAAAGGTCCTCTGTAGTATGAAGTCCATTAGGAACCTTGCTAGCTAGTTCTAGAATCATTTTTGATTCAAGTTGTCGTAGCAATTTGTCCCTGTCTCCCCCTCTGCGAGGTTTGGGTACAGAGGTGAGCACAAAATAAGTGAGACACTGTAGGTTGTTGTTATGTATGCTTTTAAAGTGTCTCGCGACAGGGTACGAACTGTCATTGTTGACAATTGCGCGCAGATGCAGCAATATTCTGGCATGCACCTGTAGCCTGGTGCTGCCAACATACCTCAGGCCACAGGTGCACCCCAGAACATAAACAGCATACTCCGTCTTGCAACTGTAGTTTCCTTTGATGGACAATGGAACAGGACTGAAGGGGGTGTTGTATTGGGTGGTGTTTATGCCAAACTTGCACGCCCTGCAACTTGAACATTTAAAAAACCCCGGCCGGGGTTTAAACCAAGATGTGCTCTTGGGTAGTTCAGGAAAAGGATTGGAAACTAATGTTCTCATAGAGGGGCCTCTGCGAAACGTAACATTAGGATTCCTGGGGAGTTGGGATGACAGAACTCCAACAGTCATTAATTTAGGCCAACTCTTAGTCAGGATAGCTCTTATTTTTCTTTCCTGACAGCTGAATGATGTGATAAACCTAATGTTACAATTTGCTGGATCTTCCCTCATGTCACTAGTGGAAGGTTTAGGCAGGAAAAGCGACTCTCTAGTCCTTTGCTTGGTTTTATTAACTGCCTTATTGAGTTTCCTATCACTGTACCCTCTGGCCTTGAATCTGACCAGTGCGTCAGAAGTACATTTAAGAAATTCTTCTTCACTGTTACAGATTCGTTTAAGGCGAAGTAGTTCTCCATAGGGTATGTTATCTATGACATGACGTGGATGGGCACTGCTCACGTGGAGAGTCGAATTCCACGCCATGCTTTTCCTATGGAGGGTGGTAGATAGTTTACTGCCTTTTGAAGACACCCTAACATCTAGGAAGTGATATTTGATGTGAACCTCAAGTTTAATGAGTTAGTGTTAAGGCTTGAAACAAAAGTTTTGGCACTCTCTTCTTCACCCTTCCAAATTAAAAACACGTCGTCAATGTAACGAACCCATAAGGCTACATGTTCCGAAAATGTCTGAAGGTGTTCCCCCATGAGGACCCACTTCTCCCACCAGCCTACGTGCAAGCACGCATAGCTGGGGGAAAAGCAGGCCCCCATGGCTACACCCCTTTTCTGTAGGTACACATCTTTAACAAAGACAAAGTAATTGTGATGGAGACACCATGTTACAAATTTTAATAGCATTTTGTTGTGGTTATAACAATGGAGAGGTCTTGTGCCCAAAAAATATTCTAGCGCTATCAGGCCCGTATGATGTTCAATGCTCGTATAAAGAGCTTCTATGTCCAAAGGTATAAACAATGAATTTGCTGTCCATGGAATATCTTTGATTTTTTTCAAAAAATCGCCAGTGTCTTTGATAAAAGTAGGTAATTTGGTCACCAGGTCTTGCAGGAAATTGTCGACAAATTGCGCCAAATGTTCTGCCACACTTCCTATGGCAGAAATTATCGGTCTGCCCGGAGTTGGTAGGATTCCCTTCTGTATTTTTGGTATTCGGTAAAACCTGGGCATGATCGGTTGGTCAACATTTAAAAACTTGAATTCCTGCATAGATATTAGGCCTTCTCTTCTGTATTTGTGGAGCATCTTTTTTAATATATGTATATATATATATATATATCATCTACTGACGGTCGCCTGTAGATAGTTATAGTTAGGACCTAGTTTCCATAGAAAAAGCGTTTTTTCCCCCAATAACTTTGGCTCCGGTTGACGAACCTTCACAACATTTTCTAAACTTTTGGCCCGCTCCGGTCAGCTCCTATCCTTAAAGTTTCGGGGTGATTTGCCAAGCGGGGACAGAGACAAAAGGGGGGTCCCAAAACGTGTTTTCTCCATGTTATTTTCCGTAGGAAACTTTAGACACGGCTACAGCCCGAACTACTGAACAGAGTTACACTGAATTTTGCAAAAAGGTAGCCCTTGTTTCTGAAAGAACTCCTGTGGTTAAATGGTTTAAATCTGTTCAGTAGTTCCTGAGAAAGTGAAAAAAAGAGGGGCCCTCATGATTGAAGGGGAATTAATTCCCCAACTTAAAACACTCCACAGGGCTTGTTTGCACACGTCACCTCAGGCCCTACCCCCTCCCTTCACCACGGGGCGAGTTTTCACAATGGTGAAGGGAGGGGGCGGGCCTGAGGTAATACGTGTGCAAACACGCCCTGTGGCTTGTTTTAAGTTGGGGGATTAAGTCCCCTTGACGCCTGAGGGTCCCTGGGGTCCAACTAGCCCACCAGGTACCTCCAGTAAGCACCACAGACCTGCATTGCTGTGATATGGTCCAGGCCATACCCCTTTTTACACCTCCCTGCAATGCAGCTCTGTGGCGCTTACTGGAGGTACCTAGTGGGCTAGTTGGATCCTAGGGACCCTCAGGATTCAAGGGGACTGAATCCCTCAACTTAAAACGCACCACGGGGACTTAAATCCCCATGCAAGCGCGTGCCAGGGAGCGTGTTTGTAGAGTGGTGGGCAATGCTGCTGTGTGGGACTGACTGGAGGTAATAGTTTGGGAAGTTGGCCCCCAAGGATGTCCTTGGGGGCCATCTACCCCTCTTGTTACCTCCAGTAAGTCCCACACAGTGGGATTACTAAATCGTCTTCGGAGGCCAGGGCCCCCTTTCTCTACCACTCTGCAAACTTGCCTCTTGGCAGACTACGGGATGGGGGATGAGCGTACAATTTAGTCCTGAGGGAGTTTGGGGGCTAAGAATCCCTCCTGGTACCTCCTTTTTCTATGTCCTACGCAGCGAAATTCCTGAGCGTTGGTTGGACGCCCAGCACCCTTTCTCCTCCACTCTGCAAACGCGGCTATTAGTTAAAATAGCATATTTCTGCACCTTTGACTTAGAGGTAGTTTTAATACCCCTGCCCTGTCGTGTATTAGTTTATCCAAAGAACAATGGTTCCTGTGGCATATTTATTTTACACAATATTCAATATGACAGCTAAAACTAGTACTATTGACTTATCACAGAGAAGGGTTTGGCAAGGAAAGAAGCACACATATATACCAATTTTTTAGAAATTACTTCTTGTATTTCAAGTTGAGACAATCAATCTTATATTTTTGACAGCGACATATATACAAAAAAAGTGCAATGTGTCCCCAGTGATTTTGTGAACAAAAAAACAGAACATAAAACAATAAGCGATCTGTACAGTTTTTTGTTATGGATATTTACAAAGGGAAAATGACCAAGCACAATAATAAAGCAATTATTATCAGTGACTATCTGCAATCATAGAGCACTGTGCTTGAGGGGTTCATTCCCTATGGCGTCGACGGCGTTTCGACCTGCTGGATGAAGGTCTCGTCAGGACTAAACAGTGAGGGACATCTAGGGGGAAAGTGAAAAATGTGTAAATATGTGTAGTCGCAGTAATTAATAATTATATGTGGACTAAGGTGGACGAATAATACCTCGTGGTGTCTTTAATTAATGCAACCCATGCGTGATGGAATAATGGAATTGACTTACAGTATACCCAGCTGGGCACTGTCGGGAAGCAAGATAGAACAATCAATTGTTATTAACATACGTACTGTAGAGTGGGCTATTGTGTATTAAGAGGCACAGCTTAGGCATATGTATAACAGGAAACGCCACATGTACAAAAGCCATATTTTGCCGTGTTTCCCAATATTCGCATCTAGGAAATATTGGAAAACACAGCAAAATATGGCTTTTGTACATTTATGTTTCCACCTTGATTATAAATGGTACCTGTGTATTTCTGGTTTAAAACAACTGCAATATGTTGGACATAGCATATGAGGGTTGAACTGTTGAATAATAGCATTGATCGTTATTATGACTCCGTGTTTATAAAGTGTAGACACCCGAACAACTGCAATATGTTGGACATAGCATAAAAGGTTTGAACTGTTTTATAGCAGGTTGAATAATAGTTTTGATCGCTATCATGACAAATACCCCGTGTTTACAAAATGCAGACACCCGCCCCCTGCATAGAGTGCGCGCACATCGCACGCATCGTGTTATAAACGCGATGACGTACAACACCCGGAACTAATCTGTTATTGCACAGACGACCGGGGAAACGCTACCGTGCGTACCGAGTTCTGCGAGCAGGTAGGCTCCTACACCCCTTTTTGCATAAGAGATCCCTGTAATAACCTAGCCCTCTTCTAATCATAAGTCCCTTTGTTACCAGGCATTTTCCTGTTTTCCGCTGCTACGTATTGAACGTCAGCTCTATACTTACGATTACCACGCATTCTATGCACAGTGGTAAGTGGCGTTTCCTGTTATACATATGCCTAAGCCGTGGCTCTTAATACACAATAGCCCACTCTACAGTACCTATGTTAATAACAATTGATTGTTCTATCTTGCTTCCCGACAGTGCCCGGCTGGGTATACTGTAAGTCAATTCCATTATTCCATCACGCATGGGTTGCATCAATTAAAGGCACCACGAGGTAATATTCGTCCACCTTAGTCCACATATAATTATTAATTACTGCGACTACACATATTTACACATTTTTCACTTTCCCCCTAGATGTCCCTCACTGTTTAGTCCTGACGAGACCTTCATCCAGCAGGTCGAAACGCTGTCGACGCCATAGGGAATGAACCCCTCAAGCACAGTGCTCTATGATTGCAGATAGTCACTGATAATAATTGCTTTATTATTGTGCTTGGTCATTTTCCCTTTGTAAATATCCATAACAAAAAACTGTACAGATCACTTATTGTTTTATGTTCTGTTTTTTTGTTCGCAAAATCACTGGGGACACATTGCACTTTTTTTGTATATATGTCGCTGTCAAAAATATAAGACTGATTGTCTCAAGTTGAAATACATGAAGTAATTTCTAAAAAATTGGTATATATGTGTGCTTCTTTCCTTGCCAAACCCTTCTCTGTGACAAGTCAATAGTGCTAATTTTAGCTGTCATATTGAATATTGTGTAAAATAAATATGCCACAGGAACCATTGTTCTTTGGATAAACATATTGCCCTGGTTCCGCTGTGAGTAGGGTCCCCTTGTTTCCCCTTTTCGCACTATTGTGTATTAGGGCTTACAGAGGAGGTCATGCTAATCACAGGGATACCCCAATGCATAGTGTTCCCTAGTGTAAGTAGGTGTTTTCACTGTATTCTAAGTGTCTTTTAGCATAGCACTGTCTCTAGGCCTGATTAGTCAGAGTCAGTTACCACCAGTACCCATCTGAAAAAGTTGTGGGCACAGGATGATTTTGCAACAAGGCAGGCTCTTTCTACTCCTCTGTTGGTTCTTTCTGCACATCTCTTCTTCTTCCTGCACTTTTCTTCGTCTTTCTGGAATTCTGTTGCCTCTTTCTGCATTTCTCTTGCTTCTTTCTGCACTTTTCTTCCTCTTTCTTCACATGTCCTACCTTTATAGGCATAGTTAGAAATTAGCATTTAAAAAACATTTGAAATTCACTGAAAAAACAATATGTTTCACGCACGTTATAGTTAGAAATTAGCATTTAAAAAACTTTAGGAATTCACAGAAAAAACCATAGGTGTCAGGGACGTTATAGTTAGTTGGAGATTTCACTCATATAAAACCATAGAAACTCAGCAATTACAGTTAGTAGACCTAACTATAACTTGCACCCCTGCAATGCACTGCTGATGACATCACATATTACATCACTTATGACATGCTCAGTGACATCACTGATGACATCACTGATGACATTTCAAATGACATCGCTGATGACATCACCTATGTCATCATCCATGTAATCATCAGATGCACCTCCTCATACCCTAATAACACCTTTCATACACTCACTATAAAATACAGACCACTAATAGCAAAACCATAGACAGACCAATAGTAGTTAGTACAAATCTGCTCAGTGATTCATATGTCTACACACACATCCACCCACTTAGCCATACAGTCACTCATACACACAGTCATTCATCTATATAGCCACTAATGTATATACTCATAAACTCATATAGATACTCACTCACTGCCACTCCCCCAAAGAGTTACTCATAAACCTGGTCAGTCATGCAAAGTAACTATCATACACCCATGTAGTCACACATGCACCACTGAGACATCCATGTAGTCCCCAACACACCCATACACACACTCACCCACCCATACAGATGTTTCCATATGCACTCTTGAACCTATACAGCCAGTGAAACAATCACTCAGATATCTATGCACAGAGTCACACACCCACCCACCCACAAAGACACTCAGGCACCCATGCAGATACTCAGACAACCAATAAATAACCCATATAGACACTCATGTAGGTACTCACCATGCCATGCAGCTGCTTACACACTAATAGACTAATAAAGACATTCACAGAGTTTAGGCTCTAACCCATGCCTTCAGTAACGTACATTTGATCACTCACTTATACAGTCTGTCACACACCTAATAAATCATCCATTCAGGCACTCATACACCCACTCATACTTCAATACACTTTGGCATATATATATATATATATATATATATATATATATATATATATATATATATATATATATATATATAAAACATATTTTTATACTTTATAGAAACATACATTCACTTGATGATGTCATCAGTGATCTCATCAGCGATGTCATTAGAAATGTCATCAGTGATGTCACTGAGCATGTCATGAGTGATATGTGGCTTCATCAGCAGTGCATTGTGGGGGCGCGAGTTATAGTTAGGTCTACTAACTATAACGTCCAAATTTCTATGGTTTTATAGGAAGGACATCTCCAACTAACTATAACGTCTCCGAAACCTATGGTTTTTTCAGTGAATATATATATATATATATATATATATATATATATATATATATATATATATATATATATATATATATATATATATCACCAGCCTCTCGCGCACAGAAAGGAGTTGAGCCGCACATACTGCAATGAAATTTAGCATGTATTTATAAAAACAGTGTTCCGTTTTCCCTGAAGCATTTCGGCCACCTTGGCCTTTCTCAAAGGGAGGAATAGAGTCATCTGACGATTTTCACCAGAACAAGCACCAGCTGATTGCTCTTTTGTTTAATTTTAGCCCGCTGGTGGGCGTCACGCTTAACCAACTTCTTCCGAGCATGCTGGTATTTGTTGTGTGCTTTCAAGTGCACTTCGTTGTTTCCCTCTGGTGGGCGATGCAAATTCATTTTTAAAAACCTTGCTGAGTTGCATTGCAGTCCCTTGCCACCTATTTTCGAGGTCTGCTTGGATTCAAACCAGGGTTCAGTCCCTGGCGGCTGCCGCTGCCCTTGTTTGGCTTTCACCGTCCCATCAAAGCAGTCCGAGTCGAGCAGTTGTGGAGCTCTTTTTTCGGTGGTGCGTTGCTCACGGCCGGACTAAGCCGTATATTATCTCACCAGCCTCTCGCGCACAGAAAGGAGTTGAGCCGCACACACTGCAATGAAATTTAGGATGTATTTATAAAAACAGCGTTCCATTTTCCCTAATGCATTTCGGCCACCTTAGCCTTTCTCAAAGGGAGGAGTAGGGGCATCTGACGATTTTCACCAGTACAAGCACCAGCTGGATGCTCTTTTGTTTAATTTTAGCCCCCTGGTGGGCGTCACGCTTGACCAACTTCTTCCGAGCATGCTGCTATTTGAAGTGTGCTTTCAAGTGCACTTAGTTGTTTCCCTCTGGTGGGCGATGCAAATTCATTTTTAAAAACCTTGTTGAGTAGTATTGCAGTCCCTTGCCACCTATTTTCGAGGTCTGCTTGGGTCCAAACCAGGGTTTAGTACCTGGCGGCTGCCGCTGCCCTTGTTTGGCTTTCACCGTCCCATTAAAGCAGTCCGAGTTGGGCAGTTGTGGAGCTATTTTTTCGGTGGTGTTTCGCTCACGGCCGGACTAAGCCGTATATTATCTCACCAGCCTCTCGCGCACAGAAAGGAAATGAGCCGCACATACTGCAATGAAATTTAGCATGTATTTATAAAAACAGCGTTCCGTTTTCCCTGATGCATTTCGGCTACCTTGGCCTTTATCAAAGGGAGGAATAGAGGCATCTGACGATTTTCACCAATACAAGCACCAGCTGATTGCTCTTTTGTTTAGTTTTAGGCCCCTGGTGGGAGTCACGCTTGACCAACTTCTTCCGAGCATGCTGGTATTGTAGTGTAGTTCCTATTTTCCCTATAGGCCTTGCACATTGGAATAACATAAACAGCAGTGTAGACGTAGGACTGCGGTCTTCTAGGTCTTTACTGACTATGTTAGACTTAATTTAGGTTTGCGCCAGCTAGCTCAGAGGTCACTGGAAACTTTCTTGACTGAATAGGAAGTGATCAGCTTCCCTGGCTCAGACAAGAAGGGATTCAGCTTCCAACAACCGCATAAACATGACAACTTTGCTCCTCAGAATAAGAGTCAATCTCTAGAGTCGTGTGAAACAATAGACAGCTATTTCACTCAGTCAGTTGTGCAGATTTATTTTCATCAGAGTGCAGAGAATGGAGAGAAGAGCGTTTTCAATAAAAGCTATTATTTATTGAGCAGTCTTCCTTCTCATGCAAGAGAAATGAATTGCCACAATTGCAAGACTTGTTATTATGAAAAGTGCGTACAGTAAAAGGAGTATTACGAAATAATACTGTAAAAGCATTGATATGGTTTCTTAGCCATAAGATGGTTAAAATGAATAAAATATATACATTTATATATACATTGGCTAACGACCTCAACTGGTGCATCTAACTACGCCTACCCCGGTGTACCTGACCTAAGCCTAATACAAGGGAGGGAGTAAGTAGGTAGCAATTTAAGTTAAGTTGGTTTTGCCAAGAGTTTGTTTCAAGAATTCTCTCTAAGGGTTTAGTCCGCACCGTACCTCTGGAATAGAATGCAGGAGGTCTGGTATCTCCTCTCAGGACCCGATATCCCAGTCAGCCGCAAGGGTAGGCTGGAAATGCCGGAGCTGGTCTTTATCAGCACGTCAAGGAGGAGGGGCAGCGTCCGTGGGTTTCTCGCGTCTGCTGGGCTCTGCAAGGGGACAGCTGTTCTGCTCCAGTATTCACCACCACCGTGTGCTTGCTTAAGGCAGCGTTGGTATATTTATACCTGAAAGGTGCCGAGTTTGACGTAAGTTTTGGACATAAGACGTCAATAAAGATGTCACTAAGAACTGGTCGTTCTTACAGTGCTCGCAGGAGTTCTATTACTAACCAAAACAAAGCAAGCAGGGCTTTCCCAGGTTGCTGGGGGTTTGGTATGTCGAAAGAACTCGGTGTGCTATCTAGGAATCTAAGGAAGTGGCTTCTGCTGTGTCATGGACTGTCATGGACTGCAGAGGCGAGTTACTGAAATATGGCTCTGATTTTTATGCCATTATAGGGATATGTATTGATTATAGCCGTATAGGGGCATGAGGTCACAATATTGATCGGGGTCCTAGATAAAACACATCAGTATTTGTAGTGTGCTTTCAAGTGCACTTCGTTGTTTCCCTCTGGTGGGCGATGCAAATTCATTTTTAAAAACCTTGCTGAGTTGCATTGCAGTCCCTTGCCACCAACTTTCGAGGTCTGCTTGGGTCCAAACCAGGGTTCAGTCCCTGGCGGCTGCCGCTGCCCTTGTTTGGCTTTCACCGTCCCATCAAAGCAGTCCGAGTCGGGCAGTTGTGGAGCTCTTTTTTCGGTGGTGCGTCGCTCACGGCGGGACTAAGCCGTATATTATCTCACCAGCCTCTCACGCACAGAAAGGAGTTGAGCCGCACACACTGCAATGAAATTTAGCATGTATTTATAAAAACAGCGTTCCGTTTTCCCTGATGCATTTCGGCCACCTTGGCCTTTCTCAGGGAGGAATAGAGGCATCGGACGATTTTCACCAGTACAAGCACCAGCTGATTGCTCTTTTGTTTAGTTTTAGCCCCCTGGTGGGAGTCACGCTTGACCAACTTCTTCCGAGCATGCTGGTATTTGTAGTGTGCTTTCAAGTGCACTTCGTTGTTTCCCTCTGGTGGGCGATGCAAATTCATTTTTAAAAACCTTGCTGAGTTGCATTGCAGTCCTTTCCCACCTATTTTCGAGGTCTGCTTGGGTCCAAACCAGGGTTCAGTCCCTGGCGGGTGCCGCTGCCCTTGTTTGGCTTTCACCGTCCCATCAAAGCAGTCCGAGTCAGGCAGTTGTGGAGCTCTTTTTTTGGTGGTGTGTCGCTCACGGCCGGACTAATCCGTATATTATCTCACCAGCCTCTCTCGCACAGAAAGGAGTTGAGCCGCAAACACTGCAATGAAATTTAGCATGTATTTATAAATACAGCGTTCCGTTTTCCCTGATGCATTTCGGCCACATTGGCCTTTCTCAAAGGGAGGAATAGAGGCATCTGACGATTTTCACCAGTACAAGCACCAACTGATTGCTCTTTTATTTAATTTTAGCCCCCTGGTGGGCGTCACGCTTGACCAACTTCTTCCGAGCATGCTGGTATTTGTAGTGTGCTTTTAAGTGCACTTCGTTGTTTCCCTCTGGTGGGCGATGCAAATTCATTTTTAAAAACCGTGCTGAGTTGCATTGCAGTCCCTTGACACCTATTTCGAGGTCTGCTTGGGTCCAAACCTAGATTCAGTCCCTGGCGGCTGCCACTGCCCTTGTTTGGCTTTCACCGTCCCATCAAAGCGGTCCAAGTCGGGCAGTTGTGGAGCTCTTTTTTCGGTGGTGCGTCGCTTATGTCCGGACTAAGCTGTATATTATCTCACCAGCCTTTCCCGCACATAAAGGAGTTGAGCCGCACACCCTGCAATGAAATTTAGCATGTATTTATAAAAACAGCGTTCCGTTTTCCCAGATGCATTTCGGCCACCTTGACATTTCTCAAAGGGAGGAATAGAGGCATCTGACGAATTTCTCCAGTACAAGCACCAGCTGATTGCTCTTTTGTTTAATTTTAGCTACCTAGTGGGCGTCAGGCTTGACCAACTTCTTCCGAGCATGCTGGTATTTGTAGTGTGCTTTAAAGTGCACTTCATTGTTTCCCTCTGGTGGGAGATGCAAATTAATTTTTAAAAACCTTGCTGAGTTGCATTGCAGTCCCTTGCCACTCAGATATCTATGCACAGAGTCACACCCCCACCCACCCACAAAGACACTCAGGCACCCATGCAGATACTCAGACAACCAATACATAACCCATATAGACACTCATGTAGGTACTCACCAAGCCATTTTGCTTACACACTAACAGACTAATAAAGACATTCACAGAGTTTAGGTTCTAACCCATGCCTTCATTAACGTACATTTAATCACTCACTTATACAGTTAGTCACACACCTACTAAATCATCCATTCAGGCACTCATACACCCACTCATACTTCAATACACCTTGGCATATATATATATAAAACATATTTTTATACTTTATAGAAACACACATTCACTGGATGATGTCATCAGTGATATCATCAGTGATGTCATTCGAAATGTCATCAGTGATGTCACTGAGCATGTCATGAGTGATGTAATATGTGGCTTCATCAGCAGTACATTGCGGGGGCGCGAGTTATAGTTAGGTCTACTAACTATAACGGCCCAATTTCTATGGTTTTATACGGAGTACATCTCCAACTAACTATAACGTCTCTGAAACCTATGGTTTTTTCAGTAAATGTAAATTAAAATGTAAATTGATACTTGTATAGCGCACTACTCACCCGCAAGGATCTCAAGGCACTTGTACGAATACCGCTGTGGAACCCATCCTGGCTTTCCCTGTGAGGCGTCCACTCCTGCGCACCTCCAAGGTGGAGGCCAGGCATCCTTAGCATTGTGGGGGCCGTTGTGGAGATTAAGCAAGCTATTGCCCAGAGTTGCAGAGTGGGACTCCATGATTGGAATAGGCACAGAGGCGAGAATTATCAGCTCAGTGGAATTTTGAGCCCAAGACCCGCCGAGGCGGGGAATTGAACCCTGGTCCCGGGCTAGACCTCTGCATCAGGGTCTGCGACTCTAATCATTGAGCCACACTTCAGTGAATATATGTAGGCGATAACAATTTAGCGCCAAACTCAAGGCATATGCTTTTGGACTGTACCTGTAAGGGGTGGAACACGCACAGAACAGCAAGGGGGAGGCGGGTATTTATACCGACATATGAACTCCTCTGTTGCAGAATACCCCAGGCGCTGAAGAAGGCTGTCATTATGCCGAAATGCATTTGTCTGTACGGAGGTGTTCCTCAATAAAAGCTGGCTCCAAACGGTTCCCCTGTGGTGGTCTCGTCTTTCTCTTCGGAGGGAGGTCGTGTTGGACTCAATAACGCGACGTCCAGTGTCGCGTCTACGAGGCCCCCGCAGAATCAAGATGGTCCGGGTCTCACTGGTATCTGCTCCGGCGGAATCTTAGTTGTTTCCAGGTTACTGGATTTACCCTGGGCCCACCCTCAAGCCGTGGACAATGTGGTGCGGTGTAGCAGCCATTCGACTGCTCTCTGGATGGGGCGGATTTTCTACTTGGCCCCCGCTACAAGTACCCCATTGGCCTGAGGGGCGCTGCAATTTAGGGGACCAGAGGAGCTCGCTGAATCCTTGGACACTCGTACTTTGGGGTATACTTCACAACATCATAGCCCATACTTGCTCCTATCCCCGCAATGCCTACCCACTTTTCTATTGCATTCTGGGACCTGTAGGCGATAATAATTTAGCGCCAAACGGATGGCATATGCTTATGGACCGTACCTGGAAGGGGTGGAGCAAGCACAGAACAGCAAGGGGAAGGCGGGTATTTATACTGACATATGAACTTCTTCTCTGTTGCAGAATACCCCAGGCCCTGAAGAAGGCTGTCATTATGCCGAAATGCATTTGTCTGTACGAAGGTGTTCCTCAATAAAAGCTGGCTCCAAACGGTTCCCCTGTGGTGGTCTCGTCTTTCTCTTTGGAGGGAGGTTGTGTTGGATTCAATAACGCAATGTCCAGTGTCGCGTCTACGAGGCCCACGCAGCATCAAGATGGTCCGGGTCTCACTGGTCTCTGCTCTGGCGGAATCTTCGTTGTTTCCAGGTTACTGGATTTACCCTGGGCCCACCTTCGAGCCGTGGACAATGTGGTGCGGTGTAGCAGCCATTCGACTGCTCTCTGGATGGGGCGGATTTTCCGCTTGGCCCCCGCTACAGGAACTCCATTGGCCTGAGGGGTGCTGCGATTTAGGGACCAGAGGAGCTCGCTGAATCCTGGGACACTCATACTTTGGGGTATACTTCACAACATCATAACCCATACTTGCTCCTATCCCCGCAATGCCTACCCACTTTTCTATTGCATTCTGGGACCTGTAGGCGATAACAATTTAGCGCCAAACGGGAGGCATATGCTTATGGACTGTACCTGGAAGGGTTGGAGCAAGTACAGAACAGCAAGGGGGAGGCGGGTATTTATACCGACATATGAACTCCTTCTCTGTTCCAGAATACCCCAGGTGCTGAAGAAGGCTGTCATTATGCCGAAATGCATTAGTCTGTACGGAGGTGTTCCTCAATAAAAGCTGGCTCCAAACGTTTCTCCTGTGGTGGTCTCGTCTTTCTCTTTGGAGGGTGGTCGTGTTGGATTGGATAATGCGATGTCCAGTGTCGCGTCTATGAGGCCCCCACAGCATCCAGATGGTCCGGGTCTCACTGGTCTCTGCTCCGGCGGAATCTTCGTTGTTTCCAGGTTACTGGATTTACCCTGGGCCCACCCTCGAGCCGTGGACAATGTGGTGCGGTGTAGCAGCCATTTGACTGCTCTCTGGACGGGGCGGATTTTCCGCTTGGCCCCCGCTACAAGAACCCCATTGGCCTGAGGGGCGCTGCGATTTAGGTGACCAGAGGAGCTCGCTGAATCCTGGGACACTCGTACTTTGGGGTATACTTCACAACATCATAGCCCGTACTTGCTCCTAACCCCGCAATGCCTACCCACTTTTCTATTGCATTCTGGGACCTGTAGGTGATAACAATTTAGCGCCAAACGGGAGGTATATGCTTATGGACTGTACCTGGAAGGGGCGGAGCAAGCACAGAACAGCAAGGGGGAGGCGGGTATTATACCGACATATTAACTCCTTCTCTGTTGCAGAATACCCCAGGCGCTGAAGAAGGCTGTCATTATGCCGAAATGCATTCGTCTGTACGGAGGTGTTCCTCAATAAAAGCTGTCTCCAAACGGTTCCCCTGTGGTTGTCTCATCTTTCTCTTTGGAGGGAGGTTGTGTTGGATGGATATATATAATGTATATATGTATATATATATATATATAACGCGTCTGGCAGAAGCTGCTGACTGATTTACTAAAGCAGGATTCTTGGTGCAACGCTGCTGTTTTCCATTAAATGAAGTGCTTTTTTCTCAAGGGCAAACTCTGTTTGGATTTTATATATATATATATATATATATATATATATATATATATATATATATATATATATATATATATATATATATATATATATATATATTACCTACTGGCGATAGCCAGTAGGTATATATAGTTAGGATTTTTTTCCTATGGGACTTTTGAAAATTCTATGTCTAATAACTTTGGCGTTTGTGGACGGAATCGGCTGAAATTTTCAGGAAAATGGCACATTTTGTTTCTGAGCAGCTCCTGAAAATTTGGGGGGGGTTCGTCAAGGGGGGGCCGAGAAAAAAGGGGGGTCCCAAAACGCGTTTTTCCCATGTTAATTTCCATAGGGCGGTTGGACTCACTTTTAGCCCGAACGGCTGAATGGATTTCCACGAAACTTGGCAAAATTGTAGGGACTGTTAGCCCGATGTGCCTTTGCTAGGTCTCAATATATGTGCTTCAGTGGATTTTGAGAAATTAACGTTTAAATCAAGATAAATATCTGTAACAGCGCTCCGGGCAGCTATCCGGTTAGCGAACCTTTCGCGTATCGGAACTTTGCAAAGCGAAGCTGATTGGCTCTCCGGTGTCTGTCAACATTCTAAACAGTCCGGTGCGGCCGCCATCTTGTCTCTCGGTAGGATCGAGAGACAAGAGGAGGCCAAAACAAAGGGGGAAATGAAGGAAAGGGGGCAAGGTAGACCCCTCCTGACCCCCTAGGATTGATGAGGGGGATATTATAGAGCCACGCCGGGCCCAAAAAAAAAAAAAAAAAAAATCCGATTTTTTCGCCGTAGAGACGCGTCTTGGTAAGCGAACCGGGCAGCTAACTGGGCAGCTAACCGGGAAGCTAACCGGCAGTGTAACGGGAGTCTGAGGAGTAGCTGATTGGCTGTCAACATTGTAAACAGTCCGGAGCGGCCGCCATCTTGTCTCTCGGTAGGATCAAGAGACAAGAGGAGACCAAAACAAAGGGGGAAATGAAGGAAAGAGGGCAAGGTAGACCCCTTCTGACCCCATAGGATTGATGAGGGGGATATTATAAAACCACGCGGGGCCCAAAAAAAAAAAAATCCTGAGGAGTAGCTGATTGGCTGTCAACATTGTAAACAGTCCAGAGCGGCCGCCATCTTGTCTCTCGGTAGGATCGAGAGACAAGAGGTGGAAAAAAAAAGGTGTAAATGAATGAAAGGGGTAAGGCAGACCCCTCCTGAACCCCTAGGATTGATGAGGGGGCTATTAAAGTTCCCTGCGGGGCAAAAGAAAAAAAAATTGCGATTTTTCGCGGTAAAGGTGCTTCCTTGTACGTTAACCGGGCAGCTAACCGGCAGCGTAACGGGAGTCCGACATATTGTGTTTTTTGAACGTTTGTGATATGTGCACGTGTGGATTTTGTCTAATTAAGGTTAAAAAAATATATATATATCTTTAAGCGTGTTCTGGCGCGCTTACGTTTTGGGTTTGATTTGCGCTGCAGAGACGATACGTCACGGTTATGCGATGCATCATGAGGCGTCTCACGGGCTACGTGATACGTCACTTAATAAAGAATATATTTTACAGCTATAGATATTAGCTTTTAAAAAACCAATGAAATTCACAGAAAAAACCATAGGTTATAGACCATATATAGCTAGCACCACCCCACAAAGAATAGGGGGCCACGTTGTGGAGCACAGGTGTTGGATAAAGGCAGCCGGCACTCTGGGGCCCAAGAGGGGCTTTACCTGGCATTTATTCCAGCACGCATCCATCCAGGATATAAACTGAAACTCCATCTCCCAGAAAGCAGCAGATTCGCTAATTCATGGCATTCATCATGGCTTTAATTTGGAGATGGAGCGAAATATGCGTGTGAGGACTGCAGTGCCCCAGGAAGAAGAGGCAAACTCGAAACGCGTTGGGACTGTGGACATATGCTTTTAATGTACCGGAGAGCGTGACTGCCTGTACCTTTAATAAAAATCTGTTTGGGGAACAGCTCACATGTGTTCGGCTGCAGTTCTCTAGTTGGACCTCCCCATGAGCGTACACATTTGGCGGCCGTCCTGCCGCCGAACTAGCACCACCCCACAAAGAATAGGGGGCCACGTTGTGGAGCACAGGTGTTGGATAAAGGCAGCCGGCACTCTGGGGCCCAAGAGGGGCTTTACCTGGCATTTATTCCAGCACGCATCCATCCAGGATATAAACTGAAACTCCATCTCCCAGAAAGCAGCAGATTCGCTAATTCATGGCATTCATCATGGCTTTAATTTGGAGATGGAGCGAAATATGCGTGTGATGACTGCAGTGCCCCAGGAAGAAGAGGCAAACTCGAAACGCGTTGGGACTGTGGACATATGCTTTTAATGTACCGGAGAGCGTGACTGCCTGTACCTTTAATAAAAATCTGTTTGGGGAACAGCTCACCTGTGTTCGGCTGCAGTTCTCTAGTTGGACCTCCCCATGAGCGTACATATATATATATATATATATAAATATATATATATAATATATATATATATAAAATATATATATATATATATTCACTGAAAAAACCATAGGTTATAGACCATATATAGTTAGGAATTTGCATTTACAAAACCTTGAAAATTCACTGAAAAAACCATAGGTTATAGACCATATATAGTTAGGGATTAGCATTTAAAAAACCTTATTTTATTTGCACAAAACCATTGAAATTCCATATATAGTTAGTTGCACTAACTATATATCGCGGACCCGCAATCCACTGCTAATGATGTCACATATTACATCATTCATGACATGGTCAGTGACATTTTTTATAAACTGAAACTCCATCTCCCAGAAAGCAGCAGATTCGCTAATTCATGGCATTCATCATGGCTTTAATTTGGAGATGGAGCGAAATATGCGTGTGATGACTGCAGTGCCCCAGGAAGAAGAGGCAAACTCGAAACGCGTTGGGACTGTGGACATATGCTTTTAATGTACCGGAGAGCGTGACTGCCTGTACCTTTAATAAAAATCTGTTTGGGGAACAGCTCACCTGTGTTCGGCTGCAGTTCTCTAGTTGGACCTCCCCATGAGCGTACACATTTGGCGGCCGTCCTGCCGCCGAACTAGCACCACCCCACAAAGAATAGGGGGCCACGTTGTGGAGCACAGGTGTTGGATAAAGGCAGCCGGCACTCTGGGGCCCAAGAGGGGCTTTACCTGGCATTTATTCCAGCACGCATCCATCCAGGATATAAACTGAAACTCCATCTCCCAGAAAGCAGCAGATTCGCTAATTCATGGCATTCATCATGGCTTTAATTTGGAGATGGAGCGAAATATGCGTGTGATGACTGCAGTGCCCCAGGAAGAAAAGGCAAACTCGAAACGCGTTGGGACTGTGGACATATGCTTTTAATGTACCGGAGAGCGTGACTGCCTGTACCTTTAATAAAAATCTGTTTGGGGAACAGCTCACCTGTGTTCGGCTGCAGTTCTCTAGTTGGACCTCCCCATGAGCGTACATATATATATATATATATATATATATATATATATATATATATATATATATATATATATATATATATTTATATATATATATATATATATATATATTCACTGAAAAAACCATAGGTTTAACACCAGTTATAGTTAGCTGGAAATTTTACTGATATAAAACCATTGAAATTCCCACGTTATAGTTAGATGGACTCACTATAACTTGCGCGTGCAATGCACTGCTGATGACGTCACATATTACATCACTCATGACATGGTCAGTGACATCACTCATGACATCACTGATGACACCATCCAGTGAATGTGTGTCTTTCTGAAAAATAAATATATTTTATATATGTATATGTAAAAGTTGATGGAAGAATAAATGTTTAAATAAGTGTCTAAATGGATGGTTTTTTAAAAAAAATTGATTGGTTAACTGGCTTATTAAGTGTATCTTAGTGAATACATATATTAGTGAGTAATGTTTAAATATTTAAATATATGTATTAGTGTTTCACTTTGTTTATAAGTGGCTGCAGGGGTTGGTGAGTAGCTACATGTGTAGGTATATGGGTTATTAGATGTTTTTTTAGTATCAGTATGAGTGTTTGTATGGTTTGGTGGGGGTATTACTTATCACATAGATGCATGAATGACTGACTCTCTCTTTGTATGTGTTTTGAAGACAGCATATGTGCAGGACTGTATGGGTGGATGAGTGTGTATATGTGTGTGTTACTGTGTGAATGACTGTCTCACTAGTGTCTTTATCAGTAACTACATATGTTTTAATCTAGTATATGTGAATATTGATGTATATAAGTGAGTATATGTGAGAGTAAGAGATTGTAAGAGTTCCTGTTTAAATAAGTATGTGTTTCTATAAGTGATTGTTTAAGAGAGTAAGTATGTGTAAGTTTCCTTAGAAGTAAGGTGGTAGTGTGTGTTTAGCTGTATATGCAAATAAATGGATGTTCAATAGTTTACTTGCATGTGTGAGTATGTGTGAGAGTAACTTTTGGATGACTGTTGGTGTGTAACAGGATGTATAGGTGTATCACTACATATGATGAGTGAGTATATGTATGAGTGACTATATAGAACTGTTGGTGAATGAGTGGATGTGTATATAGATGGTGGAATTATTGAATTGGTTGTTGTAACTTTTATGTGTATCTCCATTTTTTTGAAAATGTTAATTTCTATTTTTGAATATGTGTTTCATGGGTTACATTACACTGAAAGGAGGTCTGTCACTTTTAGAACTGGGGGTCTCTAGTTGGCAGAGGTAGGTACCACTGTCCAAATAGGGACCCTTGCTTCTAGTCAGGACAAGGAGATAACCCTCTCAGATAACCCCTGCTCGCCCTCAAGGTAGCTTGGCCTGAGCAGTCGAGGCTAACCAGAGGCAATGCGTTAAGTATTTGTACCAACACTCACAGTAACACAGTGAAAACACCACAAACTGATTCCACAACAGTTTAGGAAAATAAAGATATTTATTCTAAACTACACAAGACCAAAACGGCAAAAATCCAACATACACAGTTCAAGGATATGGTTTCAAAAGAGTTCTTCAGGTTGTAATCAAAGTTCTTTAAGTTGCGTTAAAATAATCCACAGATGCGTGAAAGGTTCACAGTTGCGTCACGTTTACTCACAGTACCTTTTAGATGCAACAAAGTTCCACAAGCAGGAAGCTGGTGCGGTGGAAAACAAGCGATGCGTTACTCCTGAGACCCTGGGGAGGCGATGCGACAGCCCCGCTGCAGCAGCGGGCGTGTTGCGACGAATCCGGTCTGTATGGGGAGGAAGGCCGCTTGCGTGGATTCCGGTGCGTAGGTTCCGTAGGAAGTCTGTTCTCACAAAGGCACGATGCGATGATCTCGTAGGGGCTGCGACGATCTCTGGGGCGACGATGCGCGGTCCAGCGGTGATCCTCTCTCTCGCAGCTCCTCGGTGAGATGCTTCTGCAGCGATGTCTGCAGCGACGTGATGCGGTCCGCAAGCAAGCGGTGCGGCGTTCTCACCCAGACGACAGGCTCTGCGACGACACTCGCAGCGATGTTCGATTCTCCCGCACCGGTCTGGTGCGTCCCGCAAACGAAGGGTGCGACGGCTCCGGCAGCGATGTCAGGCGCTGCGCCGATCTCGACCTTCGTAGCGGCGGGAAACTCCTCGCACTGTCGGGGATGGGCTCCGCAAGCGAGCGATGCGACTCTTTTCAGCTTCACAAGTTTCTCAGCTTAGTCTCAAGCTTCCCAGCTCAGGTTCAACTTCTAGAGGCCCCACAACTGGATCAAGCACTCTATGAAGGACAGAACTCTCTCAGCAGAGTTCAGGGAGACTGGGGGTGAAGTCCTTTTGTTCCTGGGACTTCGGAAACAGGGAGCCAGCTCTTCTAAGGCCCTTGGAGATTCCTTCAAGACAGGGGACACAGCTCACAGCAAAGTCCTTCCCCTCTCCTTGGCAGCAAAGCAACAGCAGGTCAGTCCAGCAGAGCAACAGCAGGACAGTCTTCCTTCTTCAGAGTCAGCTTTCTCCTTGGCAGAGGTTCCTTCTTGATTTCCAGGATGATCTAATTTTCTGTTGTCAGGGGTCCTGTACTTATACCCCTAAAGTCTTTGTTCTCTCTGTGCATGTGGGCCCTGAGCCCGGTCTGAACCAGTTCTGGGTGGATCTGGAGCACTTTGTTTTGCTGGCTGCATCTTTCCTTTCAGAGTGAGGGGCAGAGTCCTCAGCCGCCCAGCAGGAGGTGGAGCCAGCATTGTGGCAGGCAGGCCCAGCCCTATTCAGCCCAGGTGCTAACTCCTCCCACCACTCAGGTAGCAATTGCTCCACTCGGCCTAGTGCTGACTCATCCAGCCTCTGGGGGGATTCCCCAGCCCCTGTCACTCACAAACCAGACAGTCAATACACAAACAGTCTCAGGCACACAGAAGGGTCAGACAAGAGAACAGCAACTTTCTAAAAGTGCGGTTCTCAAACACAGGATCTAAAAACCACCTTTCCTAAAAGATGCGTTATTAAATTCTGAGTTCAGGGATACTAGATACTTATGTCCTATCTTGTTCCTATGGGAAGAAATGCTGTTAACCACTGTAGCCAGCATCCCCCATGTTAACCTATGGAGCAAGATAGCCTTACAATAGTGAAAACGAAAATGGCTGTAATTCACTACCAGAGCATGTCACCTGCACTAGTACATGCTCTACCTTTCACATACACTGCACCCTGCCCAGGGGGGTACCTTGGGCCTTCCATAGGGATGACTGATGTGCACGAAAAGGGAAGGGTTAGGCCTGGTCAGCGGGGACGCGGACCAGGAGGACATGGCAGTTCTAAACTGCCCGTAGGCGCTGCAGTGGCAGGCCCGAGACACCATTTTAGAGCTACTCCTGTGGGTGGCACAATCAGTGCTGCAGGCCCACTAGTAGCATTTGTCATCACCAGCCCTGGCACACCCAGTGCACTTTACTAGGGACTTCATGGTGATACAAATATGCCAAACATGTATATCCAATCAGAATAACAATTTACATAGGGAGCACTTACACTCTGGCACTGATCAGCAGTGGCAGAGTGTCCAAAGCATCTAAACCAGCAAAAACGAATCCAGCACAGCATCGAAAAACACAGGAGGCAGAGGCAAAAAGATAGGGGTAATCACGCCAAAAGATGTCAGGTCTAACAGTCACTCTGTCACAAGGATGATGTCATCAGTGATGTCATGAGTGATGTCACTGACCATGTCATGAGTGATGTAATATGTGACGTCATCAGCAGTGCATTGCACGCGCAAGTTATAGTGAGTCCATCTAACTATAACGTGGGAATTTCAATGGTTTTATATCAGTAAAATTTCCAGCTAACTATAACTGGTGTTAAACCTATGGTTTTTTCAGTGAATTTGATAGGTTTTTTAAATGCTAATTCCTAACTATAACTGGTGTGAAACCTATGGTTTTTTCAGTGAATTTGATAGGTTTTTTAAATGCTAATTCCTAACTATAACTGGTGTGAAACCTATGGTTTTTTCAGTGAATTTCATAGGTTTTTTAAATGCTAATTCCTTTGTATATCGAGTTTCTAACCTTTTTTTTTTTTACAATTTGCTGTTTTTTTTAAAGTTTTCATATAATTTTTTTCTTTTGCGCTCTGGGTGCGCGCTCCGGGAAGCTTTCAGCTAAGCTCTCCGGTAAGCTTTTCCAGAGCGCTAATAATGCAAAACATTTCGTACCATACAAATAAAATTAGTTTTTTTAATAAGGAAAATTATTATGCATTTCTGTAAAAGTTTGATGACGTCACTTCGGCACGCAACGTAAGTGCCCTCGGAAGCGCCTACGTTCGCGGCGCGTAAACGCACGCAAAAGCGCCTACGATCGCGCCACGTTTGCGCCCCGGAAGCGCCTACGATCGCGCTGCGTAAACGCACCCGGAAGTGCTCCGGAGCGCGCAGCGTAAACGCGTCGGGTCATGTGACCCTAAAATAACACTTTTCATTGGTTGCTAACAGTTTTTTTTACAATGAATGAAATCCCCACCCATTTCCTTCACTTCTTCTTTCACTTTTGTGACTGAAAGACCTGCCTTTTTCCTCTTGCATATTTCTTGGTTAATCATGGCTGCCAGACCATCCAGCAGTGAAGATGAGCCTGAATTCATCGATGAAGAGCCTCCTCAACCAAAGGTGAAAGAGCATTTCATATGGAAATTTTTTAAGTTTCCAGCAGACCAGAAGAAGGTGAATGCACCAAAAGTGGAGTGCAGGATCTGCAAACAGGTCCTGTCACGGGGTAACCCCCCAAAAAAGTACTCTTTTGGGAACTTTACCATGATCCGACATGTGGAGAGGAGGCACCCCCAGAATTTTGCCCGGGAAAGTGTCAGGGCTCTGGCACAAGAGGTTCCCAGAGATGGGGCCTCTACATCAACCGGAGGAGCAACTTCTTCTGGGAGAGAGCAATCGCAGGAGCAGGTGCCAAACATACAACCTGCATTTAACCATGGGGTCGTCAGATGCAGATACTGCAATCAACTCCTCACCTATGGGGAGCAAAGTGTCCTGCTCATGGTTCGAGCATTGGAGAACCATCGCTGCCCTTCCCACCCCTAATTTTTTTGTTTTCTTTTTGCTCCTGTTGAGCAGTTTCCATTCCCTGTTTTTGTTCCTGTTCAGTTAAAAGAAGAAAACCAAAAGTTCTTTTCAGAACTACCTCCAATTCTCATCAAAGAGCTATATTCTTAAAAAAATGAAGAGTAAGTGAAATATAGTGCATTGATAATTGAAAGGAGAATGAGTAAGGAAGAACAGAAAGGTATGAGAGGTGAAAGGAAGTGAAGTAGGAGGAATGAAAGAAGGTGAGTGTTAGAAAAGAAAGTTATGACACAGTGAATAAACTGGAGGCCTCATTTCTGAAAAGTGACGCATCGCTACGTGAAAACAGCGATGCGTCACTTTTCTGGACGCACTCCTTATGACATTCCAGATATGTCATATTTAATATATGACTAATCAATTCGCAAGGAGTTACAGATATGTCAGTATTTCTGACGTATCTGTAAACACAAAAGTAACGCATTGCTGGAGTGCGTCACAAAAGTGACGCAACTCCAGTAATGTGTCCTTTCACATGGAAAAAGCACCATGTGAAAGGTCTGCTGTGAAGCAGGCGCAAGATTTTGACGCAACAGCATCCTAAAAGTGACGCACTGCGTCGTTATTACCAAGCTTTTTGCGGGGGAACACCCCCTCTGCATGCATTATACCTGACACTATTTTTAAAAAGTGACGCATCTAGGTACATGGGTCACTTTTTAAAACTCTGCGCCACATTATATCTGCATCAGGTATAATGTATGCAGAGGGGGCAATCCCTCGCAAAAAGCTTGGTAATAACGACGTACTGAAATCTATGAGATTTCTCTGCGTCACTTTTAGGATGCTGTTGCGTCAAAATCTTGCGCCTGCCTCGCGTCACTTTCATGTTTACAGATATGTCAGAAATACTGACGTATCTGTAACTCCTTGCAACATGATTCGTCATACATTAAATATGACACATCTGGAATGTCATAAGGAGTGCGCACAGAAAAGTGACGCATCGCACCAGCAGTGTAAAAAAATGTGCCTCGTTGCACTATATTTAAAGGACGCAACAGCATCCTAAAAGTGACGCAATGAAATCTCAAAGATTTCACTGCGTCGCTATTACAAAGCTTTTTGCGGGGGAACACCCCCTCTGCATGCATTATACCTGACGCAGATATAATGTGGCGCTTGATTTTAAAAAGTGACCCATCTACCTAGATACGTCACTTTTTAAATATAACGCAACGAGGCGCATTTTTTTACACCACTGGTGCGATGCGTCACTTTTCTGTGCGCACTCCTTATGACATTCCAAGTAACGCATTGCTGGAGTGCGTCACAAAAGTGACGCAACTCCAGTAATGTGTCCTTTCACATGGAAAAAGCACCATGTGAAAGGTCTTGCGTCAGTCTAACACCTGCTGTAAAGCAGGCGCAAGATTTTGACGCAACAGCATCCTAAAAGTGACGCAGTGAAATCTCAAAGATTTCACTGCGTCGCTATTACAAAGCTTTTTGCGGGAGAACACCCCCTCTGCATGCATTATACCTGACGCTATTTTTAAAAAGTGACGCATCTAGGTACATGGGTCACTTTTTAAAACTCTGCGCCACATTATATCTGCGTCAGGTATAATGTATGCAGAGGGGGCATTCCCCCGCAAAAAGCTTGGTAATAACGACGTACTGAAATCTATGAGATTTCTCTGCGTCACTTTTAGGATGCTGTTGCGTCAAAATCTTGCGCCTGCCTCGCGTCACTTTTATGTTTACAGATATGTCAGAAATACTGATGTATCTGTAACTCCTTGCAACATGATTCGTCATACATTAAATATGACACATCTGGAATGTCATAAGGAGTGCGCACAGAAAAGTGACGCATCGCACCAGCAGTGTAAAAAAATGTGCCTCGTTGCACTATATTTAAAAAGTGACGCATCTAGATAGATGCGTCACTTTTTAAATATTGCGTAACAATGCGCATTTTTTTACACCGCTGGTGCGTCACAAAAATTGACGCACAGGCGGCGCAAAACTGGCAGCGCAAGGCCTTCATAAATATGGTCCTGGATTTTCCCCGTGCTTCGCCGGTGCGCGTACCATGCGCTTCCCCCGCGCAAAACGAAAAAAAAAATAAAAAATGTAATGCCCCGCAGGACCCTATTTTAGCCCCCACATCAAACCTAGGGGGTCAGAGGGGGTCTACTCTTCCCCCTTATGGTCATTTGCTACTTTTTTTTTCAAACCCCTTGTGTCTCGATTTTACCGAGACACAAGATGGCGGCCGCTCCAGACTGTTTAGAATGTTTACAGACACCCAAGAGCCAATCAGCTTCCTGCGCGCAAGTCGCGTGTCGCGCCTGGAGCGCACTCCGGTGCGCGCACCGGAGAGCGCCTATAGATATATATATTTTTTTTAACCTAAATTACTCAAAATCCACTGCAGCACATATCTTGAGACATAGCAAAGGCACATCGGGCTACCAGTCCCTTCAATTTTGCCAAGTTTGCTGGAAATCCATTCAGCCGTTCGGGCTAAAAGTGAAATCGACCGCCCTATGGAAATTAACATGGGGAAAACGCGTTTTGGGACCCCCCTTTTATCTCGGCCCCCGCTTGACGTATCCCCCCCAAACTTTCAAGGAAGGACCGGAGCTCGACGAGGCCATTTTCAGGAAATTTTCAGGCAGATTTGTCAACCGGTGCCAAAGTTATTCCAAATAGAATTTTGAGATTTAACATTGAAAAAAATCCTAACTATAACTACCTACTGGCGACCGCCAGTAGGTAATATATAAATATATATATATATTTATATATATATATATATATATATATATATATATATATATATATGCAAATTCACTCGTACAGAAAGTACAACGCACTCCACACAGATGAAAGTCGGACAAGATACCGTCTGCTTAGTCAAATCCTTGGTTTATTTCAAAAACCACAAGCCAAAACCAACCCTACGCGTTTCGGCGGACAACCGCCTTGCTCACGGGTAAGTGTTGTTGTTTGTCCATAGGTTAAATAAAGTGCATGTGATGCATTAAACCAACAACATCAAGAGGGGACAACAGTGCTGTGAGGAGTCGGCCATCTTACAATGGGTTAGTTACAATGCGTGAAACAACATAGGATATGCATTCGAGCCAAAGAATAAATATTACATTGGTGTGCCAGTTAAAATTAAAATTAAGTAATGTTCTTTTGAAATAATAACAATGTCATGGAATGGAACCTCCTGTGTTGAATACATTGGAGAAACAAAGGATTCGCCTGCCCAAATGTTAATGGTAATACGCTTGCACCAACTTAAATTGAACAATGTTCTTTAGGAAAAATAACAAGATCATATGATAAAGCCTCCTGCAATTGATACATTTGGAAAGATATAGGGCTCGCTTGCCCATATAATAATGGCATAACGTTTGTGGGAAACCTGGGTACATTAGGGTATTGTACTAGCCAAGTGGCATAAAGCAATATACGGATTATATGACCAAAGGTAAATGTACATATTTAAATATTTGGTACAATTAACGTTTGAAACTCATGATTTTAGAAATCACATATTTTTTAAGCCCAGTGGCAAATTGGAAAGAAAAGGATAAATGTACCCATCAGGACCTGATCCATATCCTGGTATTCATAAATATAAACAATATAGACAAATCAAGTAGATTCCAAAACCCAAGTGGGGTAGTCCATGATCTTTTCCACCAAGTCTCTTAATTTCTATCAGTCCCAAATTCATCAAAAAAGTCATAACGTAACATTGAATACTATTCCTTAACATCTTTCGTTTCCCAGTTGGGCAGGCAAGTTTCATATCCATGGATTGTCCATTCCATATATTTGCTGGAGTTCCCAATCTGCAAGAGAAACATCCCTGGCTCATTAACTATACCAAATTGCTTCATCTATAACCCAAAGTGTGGACATTCCTCCTATTCATCAATTAGTTACATTAAAAACAAGTGAAACAGTGAATGTTAAAATTACAGCGGAAGGCTTTGGACTCAGTATATATACAACAGCATAACGAAGTATTCAAGTGCAGATAGGGCAGGTCGGTCAGTAGAGCAATGCCCCTTGCCTAGTTACCCCTGTTTCCAGAGACAGAACCAGACTAGTTTTGAATAATTCATGTAAGGTCTACTCTCCCAGGAACCATGCCATTTCTTCCTCAGAATTCAGACCTATCGGGATCTTCGACTCTAGATTGAGAATATATTGAGATTCTAGCTGTCTAAGTTTGCGAATTCTGTCCCCTCCCCTGTTGCTAGTTGGTATTCTATCAACAACACAGAAACGTAACAGATCCCTGTTACTGTGATGGTACTCTTCAAAGTGTCGGGCAATGGGTGAGAGCTTGTCTTTGTTTTGGATGGCTCTCATATGCTCCAATACACATATATATATATATACAGGGGAACAAAGGGTCACCGCCACTGCTCCTTCACGCCCGGGTGCTCAAACTCCTGTGGTGGTGAACCGCTGACAACAAGAATCACAGTGTGAACCCTTCTGACGGAGTAATGGAGAGCACGCATGGGAGTAAGTTTAAGCGAAGTGCATTTAATGTGCAGACCCCCCTGCACTGACAGACGTATTTCACCTTGTGGCTTTTTCAATGTCAGTTTTACAGTGCAGCACCAGATATTTCAAATAGCAATTCAACACATGTCTTTCATGTGAATAGAAGATGGACTTGCAGCAACCAAATAACTAGAATTTATGGCAGCCATCTTTCAACATGTTTTAAACATTCAATAGTGATATCAATGATGTGCAATAGTGTGTTTTAAAATACATTAAAAACAAGATAATCAGGGAGAATAAAAATCAATGAATAAACACTTATGCTCAATATTCAGGTCCAATTGTTCTAACATTCATTGTATATGAATTTTGCTTGATAAGTGTTTCTAATTATGCTAATGTGTATTCCAAAATATTATCAATATTGTCTCCAATGTATTTATCATTAAGCCCTGAATGGGCAAGAGTGTCACTTGAATGTATATGCGGTTCATATATATATATATATATATATATATATATATATATATATTACCTACTGCCTGTCGCCAGTAGGTATATATAGTTAGGATTTTTTCCCTATGGGATTTCTGAAAATTCTATGTCTAATAACTTTGGCGTTTGTGGACGGAATCGGCTGAAATTTTCAGGAAAATGGCACATTTTGTTTCTGAGCAGCCCCTGAAAATTTGGGGGGTGTTCGGCAAGGGGGGGCCGAGAAAAAAGGGGGGTCCCAAAACGCGTTTTTCCCATGTTAATTTCCATAAGGCGGTTGGCCTCACTTTTAGCCCGAACGGCTGAATGGATTTGCACGAAACTTGGCAAAATTGTAGGGACTGTTAGCCCGATGTGCCTTTGCTAGGTCTCAATATATGTGCTCCAGTGGATTTTGAGAAATTAACGTTTAAAACAAGATATATATCTGTAACAGCGGTCCGGGCAGCGATCCGGTTCGCGTACTTTTCGCGTAACGGAACTTTGCGCACGGGAAGCTGATTGGCTCTTCGGTGTCTGTCAACATTCTAAACAGTCCGGTGCGGCCGCCATCTTGTCTCTCGGTAGGATCCAGAGACAGAGGAGGCCAAAACAAAGGGGGAAATTTCCATAAGGGGGCATAGTAGATCCTCCCTGACCCCCTAGGTTTTATGTGGAGGTTGTAAAAGGTTCCAGCAGGGCAAAAAAAATAATTTTTTTTTGCGTGGTGAGCGCCTAGTACGCGAACCGGAAAGCGTTCTGGGCAGCGTACTATAAGGATAATAGAATGATAGACTTTTTTAATACTGAATGTTAATTGTTTGTTGTTTTTATTTTTGTTTTTTTTTTATTTTCTTTATTTTTTATTTTTTTTTTATTTTGATTGTGTTTCATACTTCATTAAACTTTCTAACATTTCAGTGTCAGAAATGTCAAAATTGAATATAGGGTGTAACATTTTCTCATTTTGAAGCAGGTTATCAACTGCTTCAACACGTTGTAGAAGTTCGTGGTCTCTACTTTGATCCATAAAATCATCAATTTTGTCTTGGCTGCTCTCCTTCAGTTCAATTGAAAATGTAACTTGTTGCTCGCCTTCCATTTTGCCTGAAATTTTGAATAAAAAAATATATATTAGTAGAGATAGGGCACTGTTGGGATTAATGTTAGATAGGCAGTTTTTATCTGTGAATTCTTCTTTTGGTAGTGTATAGTATCAGAGTGGAAATAGGACTATAAAAAAGTGTATGTGATTTAACCAAGAGAAGCCTAACTCCATTCATAACTATAACAGAGAAGTCTATCTAAATCCATAACTACTACAGAGGGATAGTGTATATCTATCAGAAAAAGTCTACTATATTAAGTTATAGTGCACAATATATTTCATTTTTAAAAATTATAACTCACCTTCACAAAGAAGTTGAAGTTTTTGGAAGCTATTGAAATGTGATGTACAACAAGAAGTAGTAGTCAAAATGGCTGTGTTTTCTTATCTTCCTTTATATATATTCAGGTATTTAACCAATCAAATGTCAGGTTATAAAAGTAGAAAATGAAAGTAACATTATCATTGGTTGTCAATTCCAACACTTCAGATGTGTTTTGTGAAGTAATTTACCTCACAGTATTTAGAGAGGTCTATAGACTTAATGGCTAAATGGAATTTCAATCAAATTTGTGAAAAAGAAAGGGATTGTTATGTAGTATAAGCTAATCTATATTTGGTGAGAGTGTCTCCAGTCGTTTTTCTGTGAATTACTTTCCCACCTTTTTTTTGGACCGTTTCCCGGGAAGTGGTCCGGTCCGCGAACTAGGAGCGTAACGGGAGTCCACCATTTTGTGTTTCGGTCGAATTAAGATATAAAATGGAGGGTAAAGAATGTTCAGAATGGGTAGAAGGGGGCACGGTACAAGTATTTTGACCCCCTAGGTTTTCTGAGGGTGGCTGAGGAGGACCATATGTGCGAAGAAAAAACTTTTTTTTTAAAATTTTGCGCGGTTAGCTTCCAGTTCGCGTACCGGGTAGCGCTCTTTGAGCGTAGTTTGTTGAAAATTACAGAAAAAAGTTAGAGAAAAATAATAATTGTGAGTGATCAGATGAAGGGTAGCTCTGAGAAGAGCTTTTGGGTTTATGGTACATTTAGGTACTTATAAGTAGGTACCAATGCACAGTCTTAAATTCAGAATGAAAATTCTGTTGCCCTCATCTGAGAAGTGAACTCCATCTCCTCTGTAGATATCTTGCATGTAGTAACGCAAGTTATTGTTGTACAAGGAGCCCATTCCATGGTCTCTCATGTAAGCTGAAACAGATTTGTTTACATGCTTCCTCGCTTTCTCAATTTGTGGACAAAATTGGTTGGACCACCTCCATTTCTGTCTTTGGCATATATTGGAATATACCAAGGCAGTTTGAGGAAAAAGTGCCATTAATTGCTCAAAGGTGTCCTTTAAAAGCATTTCCAGACCTACCCCAGTCAAAGTGCCCAAATCATTACCTCCACAGTGCACAATTAACAGGTCAGGTTTTGGCAAATGCATAAAGGTTTTCACCAATGGTATCAATTGGTGACATTTTAATCCTCTTTGGCCCAACCACTTAATTTCCACATCTTGTAAATTGAGGTTAGGTAAATTTCTGTTCTCAGCATACCTTTGAGCCCAGTGGATGTAACTATGTCCAACAATCCAGACATTAAACATGGTGGGAGAAGGTTGTGCTGCAGTCAGATGAAGTGTGGTAATGAAAGGGCAGTTGAAACAGTAGGAGTTTGTAAAGAAAAAAAACTGTGGATTTCCAATGCTAATGATTCATTAGCAGTGATTGGTGCATTTCCATTTCTGAAAACAGAAAGTTAGGGTGCATGGATGTGTTCTTTGAAAGATGTAATTTGAATGGTCAAGGAAGAAACATTTAATGAAAGATTGCACTGGATACGCAGGTGCACTGAGAGTTCAGAGTTCAATTGAAACATTGTTGTGTGAATTTGCAAACATGAGAGGTCTTCCAGGAGGTGGTTGCTATGGAAAAAAGGCAGAGAGGGCAGAGGGGGGAAGGGTTTTGATTTGAAAAAAGTGAGGGAAGAGTTATGATTGGCTAATATGAGAGATATTGTAGGAAGGGGGAGGCTCTAGTTGGCGCAGTGCAACACTAGCGACAAGCAGGGACTCTCTCTTCCTCGTCAGGGCTGAGGGTTACCTTCCAGACAACCTCTGCTTACCCTCTAGGTAGTGTGGCTTAAGCAGTCGTAGGCTAATCTTTGGGGCACATAGGGTTAAACACTTACAATAGTACACCTTTACAACCAACCCACCACACAACGAGACCAGACTGTATTCTGTAAAAATATATATCTTTATATAGATTTTAAGCAGGCTTGTGAATACAGTCAACGTACTTTATGATAACGGTTGCAAGTTTACTCAGTTCAGGTTACCACAGTTCTTATGCAGTTCTCTTGAGGCCCGTAGGCCGGTGTTAACCAAAGTTCTTGTGGAGCCAGCGGCTTCCAGGGGATCTGTCCCACGTCGCGTTGCCTTCCCGGGGTCGCTGATCGTTGCGGCTCTTCAGCCGAGCAGGTCACTGGTCATCCGGGGTAGCGGTGTTCTCGTGGCGGCAAGGTCCTCTCCTTGTCGTTCGCTCCGACCCTGGAGGCGGCGGCTATGCGGCGGTGGCAAGTGGCAGTACGGTCCCCAAGTGCAGGACGTACCCAGCCAAGTGCCGGGGCAGCTGTGGGCTCACAGCTGGGCTGTCGGGCAGGCTACCGACCTTGCGGATTCTCCCAGGGCAACTGTCCGTCTTTGCAGGTGAGTGGCTGCTCGTTATGCAGTCACCTTGAGAGCTCGGACCGGACGGGTCCTCCTTCGCTGTGCTCTCGGGCTCCCGGTGCAGCTGCGGTCACGGTGTTCGGGCCAGCGGCGGCTGGTCCTTACTTTGCTCTCGCTTGTGCTTTGGGCCCCGGTCACGGTGGTCAGGTGGATGTCGTTGCCTTGGAGGAGATTCCTCCGTCGGTGCTGCGGCGATGGTCAGCACCCGCAGTCGCTTTCTTCCAAGGGGGTAGCGTCCACTGGTCCTGGGACGCTGGTCAGGGGGCAAGTTCGGTTGCAAGCCCTTGGAGATCTCTTTAGCAGAGTTTGGCACAAAGTAAAGCAAAAGTCTTTTCGTAGTCTTTTCTTCTTCCTCTCCTTCAGCAGCAAGGCACCAGACACAGGCAAGAGTCAGCACCCTTCCTTGTCTCTCACGGTCCTTCTCGTAGGGCAGAGTCCTTCTGTGTCCCAAACCGGATCTAATTTTCAAGGAGCAGGGCTCCTTCTTTTATAGGCCAATTATTTTGTTCTCGCAGGCCAGGGGGGCCTTTGCATAGCCACTCTCAGTCTTTGAGTACCCCAGTGGGTGTACTCCGGCTTCTGCTTTCAGTGTGAGGGGCAGGCGCATCAGACGCCCCACAGGAGGTGGAGCCAGCATTGTCCGGACAGGGGTGGCCAGAGTACCTTGTTGATGGGGGCTGCGCCCTTCCTGGGCCAGGCGTTGGCAGAGTCATCCGCCGCTCCCCAGGAGGGTGGAGCCAGCATTGTGGTGGTCGAGCACAGCTACAGTTCGAGTCAAGAGGCACTCCTACCTCCCACTAAGGTGTAATCTGCGCATTCACCACCTGTCATCCCTCCAGCCCTGTCACTCACACATCCCAGACAGTCAGATACACATACCAGCAGAGGCGGGCTGAAATGGCTAAGCAAGCAAATGCTAACTTTCTAAAAGTAGCATTTGCAAACCCAGGATACTAAAATAGACTTGACTACAAGAAATATTTTATCATCCTGAGTTCAGGCATACTAAACATGACTCGCTACCATGCTCCTTGAGCCTGCGGGGATTATAGGGTGTAATAATTCCAGCAGCTCAGTCTGGCCTAATGGAGCAGGTAGCCTTCAATAGTGAGATACGGTCTTGGTTGTAAGTCACTACTAGGACATGCCACGCACATCAGGGCTTGTCCTACCTTACACCTACAACGCATCCTGCCCGCAGGCCTACCATAGGGGTGACTAACATGTAGTCAAGGGAAGGGTCGGTGCTGGCAAGTGGGGACACTGGCCCAGCTAGCGTGACAGTACGAGACCGCACGCGGGTTCTGCGGTCGCAGTTCCCAGACACATCTTTACGGCTGCTTCGGTGGGTGGCGCAACCAGCGCTGCAGGCCCACCAGCAGTATTGGCATCTACAAGCCCCGGCACTCTCTCGTGCACTTTACTAGGGACTAACAGTAAATCCAAAGAACCAATCATGGAGACCAATCGCATGTACAATTTACAGTAGGGAGCACTTGCACTGCGGCACGGATCAGCCGTGGCGCAGTGTCCTGAGTATCGGAAAACCAGCAAAACATCGGAGGCACATCAGCGAAAAGTGGAAGGGAGACTCACGCCAAGGTGCCAGGTCTAACATGTGTCCCCTCCAGCTGAAATGTGGGGGGAACTACCCTTCCCCAGGGAGTTCCACATCACTAAGGCGGAAAAATCTGGACAGACCGTCAGCGTTGGCGTGATCGGTGCCAGGGCGGTGTTCCACCGTAAAGTCCATACTCTGTAGAGAAATGGACCACCTCAACAGTTTCGGGTTCTCACCCCTCATTTGCATCAACCATCTGAGGGGCCTGTGGTCCGTCTGAACTCGGAAGTGAGACCCAAACAAGTAGGGTCTTAGCTTCTTCAGGGCCCAGACCACAGCAAATGCTTCACGCTCTATTGCACTCCACCTACTTTCCCGTGGAAGTAACCTCCGACTTATGAAGGCTACGGGTTGATCAAAGCCCTCCTCAGTCATCTGTGAAAGAACAGCCCCTACACCATGCTCTGAAGCGTCTGTTTGCACTATGAATTCCTTGGAGAAATCAGGAGCCAGGAGCACGGGCGCCGTGCACATGGCAGTCTTCAGGGTGTCAAAAGCCTTCTGACAGGTGTCAGTCCAAATCACATTCCTGGGCTGCTTCTTCGAAGTCAGCTCTGTCAAGGGGGTCACGATCGTGCCATAGCCCTTGACAAACCTCCTGTAATACCCAGTGAGCCCCAGGAAGGCTCTCACTGCAGTCTGGGTCTTGGGGGGTTCCCAAGCCAGGATGGTTTCGATCTTGGGCTGCAAGGGTGCTACCTTGCCACTCCCAACTTGGTGTCCCAAGTACACCACTGAACCCTGCCCAATCTGGCACTTGCTTGCCTTGATTGTGAGGCCTGCTCTGCGCAGGGCCATCAACACTTCCCAGAGGTGTCGCAGGTGTTCGGGCCAGGTGCCGCTGAACACCGCGATGTCATCCAGGTAGGCGGCACTGAACTCGTCCAGTCCAGCCAACACCTGGTTGACCAATCTCTGAAAGGTGGCAGGGGCATTCTTCATTCCAAATGGCATAACCCGGAACTGGAAATGCCCATCTGGTGTAGAGAATGCCGACCTCTCCTTTGCCCCATCGGTCAAGGCGATCTGCCAGTACCCAGACGTTAAATCAAACGTGCTGAGGAACCGGGCAGCCCCTAGCCGATCAATGAGCTCGTCAGGGTGGGTGAGAGGTTAACTCCATCCACTGACCCATCTTTCTCACAGGCCACCAAGAGGTCAGGAAGAGGCTCCGACTCCTCCTCCATTCCGTCATCAGTTGCCAACAACATGCCCACTTCGGACCTTCGCAAGTGGGGCTTGAGGCGGTTGACATGTAGGACCCGCAAAGGGTTCCTGGGCGTCTTCATGTCCACCAAGTATGTCACGGGGCTCTTGCGCTCCACAACCTCAAATGGGCCTGTCCACTTATCTTGAAGGGCACAGGGCTCCACTGGGGCCAGGACATACACCTCTTGTCCAGGCTGAAGCTCGACCAGAGTGGCATTCTGATCGTACCACCGCTTCATTTCCTCCTGGCTCGCTTCCAGATTTGCCTCGGCAAGTTGTCTGAAGCGTCTGGTCTGGTTTCTGAAGGCCAGCATGTAGCTATATACATTCTGGGGAGGTTTCCTGGGAGATTGCTCCCAGCCTTCCTTTACCAAACTCAGTGGTCCTCTCACGGGGTGACCGTACAGCAGTTCAAAGGGGCTGAACCCTAGGGACTTCTGTGGCACCTCGCGATAGGCAAAGAGCAGGCATGGTAAGAGGACGTCCCACTTACGCCTCATCGGACCTTCCAGGCCCATGATCATGCCTTTTAGGGTTCGGTTGAATCTTTCAACCAACCCGTTACCTTGGGGATGGTAGGGTGTGGTGAACTTATACGTTACGCCACACTCCTGCCAAAGGGACTTCATATACTTCGATATGAAATTGGTCCCCCTGTCGCTCACCACCTCTAGAGGGAATCCTACTCGAGAGAAAATTCCCATCAGTGCACGCCCCACCACGGGAGCCGTCACGGTCCTCAGAGGGATGGCTTCAGGGTACCGGGTGGCATGGTCCACCAAGACCAGGATGAACCTGTTGCCCATGGCTGTCTTGGGGTCCAGAGGCCCAACGATGTCAATACCCACTCGCTGGAATGGCGTACCGACCACAGGGAAGGGTTGGAGGGGAGCCTTGTTCTTCCCTCCCGTCTTCCCACTTGCCTGGCAAGTCGGACAGGTTCTGAAATACGCATCTGAACTCTTATGCATTTGGGGCCAGTAAAAGTGGGTGACAAGCCTGTCATAGGTCTTGTCCATCCCCAAATGTCCTGCTTAAGGCACATCATGAGCCAGACCCAGTAGGAAGGCTCTGAACTTCTGGGGTACCACCAGCACACGGGCTGACCCAGGTTCAGCAGCCTTAGGCTCCGAATACAGGAGGTCGTTCTCCCAGTGCAGGTAATGTGTTTTGGCCTGAACACCATTGGCCTGGTCTGCAGCCTGCTGCCGCATCCCCACGAGAGAAGGGCATTCTTTCTGCTCCTTGCAGAATTCCTCCCTGGAGGGTCCTCCTTCTTGCTGCCAATGGGTCAGCTCAGGCAGGTCCCCCAGTTCGGCGATCTGTTCCCCTGTAGGCTCCAGGGCATCCCCCTCAAGGTCTGCTTGCTCCTGGACCGTGGGAACTTCAGGAGCCGGTTTCCCGCGCCCCCTGCGCCTTCTCCCTAAGGCCGGTTCCTGGGCCTCTACTTCAGGCCCCAGGACCTCTCGATCACCCCTACTGGCTGCCATTGACCGGGTGGTCACGCACGCCCAGTCAGGCAGACCCACCATCCGCAGGTGAGTCGTCTTCTCCACCTTTTCCCAAGGGGAGTGCTCCAAGTCATTCCCTAGCAAACAGTCAACAGGCATGGTTTTTCTTACACAGACCTGCAGAGTACCAGAGACCCCCCCCCCCCACTCGAAGGGAACTTGAGCCATCGGACACTGACTCTCTGAATTATCAGCGTTGATAACCCTACAGTAGGCATGGGGTACAACCTGCTCTTGAGACACCAGGTGCTGCCTCACTGCAGTCACACTGGCTCCTGTGTCTCTAAGAGCCTCAGCTTCCTTACCATTGATGATCACCTCCTGCCCATATTTCTTAGTGTTAGAGGGCAGGTAGTTCGTAGGGATCATCTCACTGTCTCCTAGCGAGACTAGGGTCATGTGAACGGGATCTCCACCCCCCGGGACCATCATTTCTTCTCCCAGGTGAACGCTAGTCACTTGTCGGGGCGGAGCACCAGTGGGTGCGGGTTTTCCAAACAGGCGACACTTGGGGTCACTGGATATGTGCCCAGGCTCGCCACATTTGAAACAATTGAAGGGCCCCTTTGGAACAGGTTTACCTGTCGGGCCCCATTCTGCTTCGGAGGTGGGGGAGGCTGAGAACCCTGCTGCGGGCTCCCTTGGGAACTACTTTGGGGGCCTTTTTGGAACCCTTTCTGTTTTCCCCCTTTGTCCCCCCCACTCTTCTGCTGGGGACCCTGCCCACTCTTGGCGGAGTCTCCCACGGGACCCTTGTGGACCCTGGTGCTGAGCCAGCGGTCCGCCTCCTCAGCAAGCTTCCTCGGGTTGAACAGCTTGCTATCGATCAGGTGTTGGCGTAACTCAGGAAAACAGTGATCAGACAAGTGCTCCCATGCAATTAAATCAAAGAGACCTTGAAAATCATTAACTTTGTTACCTTTCACCCAACCATCCAGTGCTCTGCAAAAGTAAGTCACATACTCCGCATACGTATTCCCAGGCCGCTTAGTACATCCCCTAAACTTCTGTCTATACATTTCAGGGGTAAGCCCGTACCTGTTCAGTAAAGCTTCTTTCATGTGGGCATAGGATCTCTGATTTTCTACGGGCAAATCTAGCAAGGTATCTCTCCCTTCGCTAAGGAACCTTCCCCACAACCCCGCTCCCCAATCCTTGTCAGGGACCCGGTGGGAGGACATGGCTACCTCGTATGCCCTAAACCACTGTCCTATGTCATCCCCCTTAAAGAACTCCTTGACTACGTCCTTCGGGATGTGCACTCTTGACTCTACCTGCACTGGCAATGCGCTGCCACCAGAGGGAGGACGATCCAAGTCTCTCTCCTTGAGACTTATCTCCCTCATTTTTTTTTTTTAAAACCTTTATTGTAAGAAGGCACACAGCTATTCAGCCTAACATCCCAGAGGCAAGGCAGCAAAGTATCAGAACGGTCATAGTGCCTAGCGATTCATGTCAGAGCAATGCAGGTTGTTTTTTATTTTTTACACACAGAAACATAAACGAAAGCGCCCGAGGGCGCGGAAAAGGCAATGAAGGAAAAAGACCATGAGTCGGTAGGAGGCGGCAGAGGCTAGAAAAGTTGTAGAAAGAACTGAGACAGAATGTAGCAAAAAGCGGGGGGGGGGGGAAGGAAGAACAGGAGAATCAGTACGAGAGTAACATAGCTGTTGTCAACGTCTATGGCGACAAGCGTTCATCCCGTGGCAACGGTGCAGGTGGTAGGCACAAATCCCCTCTGTAGGCGTTCCAGGCTCCCCATACCTTGTTCCATGTCTGAGGTCGCCCCCTGGCAGTATACACAGTCTTTTCGCGCAACATACACCAGTCCATATTGGCCTTCCATTGTACCACCAGGGGGGCCACATTCGAACCCCATCTCTGTGCTATGTCCCGTTTAGCGACCATATTGCCCAGTGTAGCCCATCGGGTCTGCGCCATATCATAATCATTGGGCTCCCAAACATTCAGGAGGCACCTACGCGCCTCCGCAGCTAACTCCACTCCAGTCACCTCCCGCATCACTCTATGGACCTTCTCCCAATAAGGGGCAATAACGGGACACTCCCACAATATATGCAGAAAGGTGGCAAGGGCTCCGCAGCCACGGCGACAGAGGCCATCCGGCGAGAAGCCCATATGCACAAGCCTGGGGCCGGTGACATATACTCGGTGAAGAATTTTAAACTGGACCAGCCTCAGACGTGAGGAAATGGCGACCTCCTTAGGGGAGGACACTGCACTCTGCCAGTCCTCATCGTCTAGTTCCAACCCATCGGTCACCCACTGCTCCCGCAAGCGCTGGAGGAGGT
The DNA here is from genome assembly GCF_964263255.1 of Lissotriton vulgaris. Classification (NCBI taxonomy): domain Eukaryota; kingdom Metazoa; phylum Chordata; class Amphibia; order Caudata; family Salamandridae; genus Lissotriton; species Lissotriton vulgaris. The sequence continues at coordinate 357,832,684 of NC_141697.1, read as the reverse complement.
CCACCTGAACGTTTATCAGCTTTTTGTAGGACAGAGAGATGGCGCTATCCGGCATATGCCCGTCCAGCACCCTGTCCTCCAAAGGCGAGCTCTCGGGGATGTCGCCCTCCTCCGGTCCGGCGGCAGTTATTGCATGTTGCAGCTGGGCGTAGCGGAAGAACTCTGTTCCGCTTAATTTATACTCCGCCTGCAGCTGTGGGAAAGTCTTGACCACCCCCCTGGAGAGCATGTCCTCAACCCTCGAGATGCCTATGAGGTCCCACTTCTCAAAGCCCTTGGTGTGCCAAAGCTTGCCCAAAATGTCGGAATCAAAGAGAGGGGTAAATCTCGTCAGTCTGCCCTGCCAGCCCTGTATCTTAGTGACCGTTCGCCACGTATGGACCGCCGCCTTGGTCGGGCCCGTGAGGTTCCGATCAAAGGATCTAGAATATAGGGCACGATAGTAATTGCCTCCGTGTAAAAGCCAGCGGTCCATGGCATAGCCGGGGCTGTCCACGGGACCGTAAAAACCATGATTAATAGCGGTAAGTTGAGAGGCCCAGTAGTATCTCCGCACGTCTGGTAACGCAATGCCACCATCATACCATGGCATGGTAAGCTTCCGGACAGCGACACGAGGTCGTCCATCCCAAAGAAGGGCACGCTGCAGGCTCTCAACCTCCCTGAAGTAGCGGGCTGGGACAAGGTCCTGAGTATTCTGCAAGGCATACAGGAACCTGGGCAGGGACATCATTTTAAACAACGCCGCACGGCCCAGCAACGAGAGAGGGAGTTTACGCCAACTCTCCACATCCCGCCGCAGTCGGTGGAGCGGGGGGAGCAAGTTGTGGTCGTACCTTGCCTTAGGGTTGTGTGAAATGTAAATCCCCAAGTACTTAAAGCCTTGTCCCGCCAGTTGGATGTTGCAACCTCTGGGGAGGCGCGGCGTGTCACCCTTGAGGATGTAAAGGGAGGATTTGGCCCAGTTAATAATCAGGCCGGAATAGCGCCCAAACAGCCTGAGCACGTCGCACGCCACAATAAGCGACTTGCAAGGGGAGGTGAGGTAGAGCAGGATGTCGTCTGCGTGCAGGGAAACCCTGTCCTCAAAGCCCGGAGACCAGGAGATCCCATGCAAGTCAGGGTGCGAGCGCAGCATCGCCGCAAGGGGCTCTAGAGCCAGTGCAAACAGGAGCGGAGACAAGGGACAGCCCTGTCTGGTGCCGCGTTGAAGCGCGAAGGGAGCTGACATGCGACCGTTCACCGTAACAGCAGCCAGAGGGCTGGCATAAAGGAGTTGCACCCAGCCCAGGAAACCCGGTCCAAATCCGAGTTTCGTCAACACTGCCCACAAATAATTCCATTCCAAGGAATCAAAGGCCATTGTGGCATCAAGGGAGGCCAGCACCGCCGGTTCCGTAATGGCATGAACTCTGGCCATAACCCCGTGCAAGCGTCTCAGGTTAAGGGCAGTGTTGCGGCGAGGAATAAAACCAGACTGGTCCGGGTGCACCAGGTCACTAATAACCCCGATCAATCGATTAGCCAACAGTTTGGCCAGGATCTTGGGTTCCGCATTGAGGAGGGAAATAGGGCGGTAGGACCTACAAACATCCCGCGGCTTGCCATCCTTGTGAATAACCACTATAGTGGCCAGTCGCTGGTCCAGGGGGAAGACGCCATCCTCACGGGCACGGAGGAACATATCCTTCAGGTGAGGGGAGATCACGTCCGGCCTGATCTTGTATAGTTCAACCGGTATGCCATTGGGTCCGGTTGCCTTGCCCGCACGCAGTGCGCGGATCGCCAGGGCGATCTCGTCCGCAGTGATATCCCGGTCAATGTCTACCCTATCCTCCTCAGAGAGGCAAGGAAGGTCTATCGCCGAGAGGAATTCAGCTGAGTCAGCCTCGGAGCGATCCGAACCGGAGGTATAAACCCCCCGGAAATAATCAGCAAAAGACTCGGCGATGGCACTCGGATCAGTAACCACCACTCCGTCCTCACACAGGATCTCCGGGACCACCCGGCTTGCCATTTCCCGCCTGTCCAGCCAGGCCAGCAATTTACCAGCCTTGTCCCCGACATCATAGATGCGGCCCTGCTGCTCCTTCGCTAAGATCAGCGCTGCATTTGTGGCGAGATCGTGGTACTCCGATTGTTTCAGAGAGAGTTCGTGCAGGAGAGAGGGTTCCGGCTCGGGCCCCAGACGGGACTCGAGATCCAAGACCTCCTCCTCAACCTGCAGGAGATCAGCATCACGAGTTCGTTTAGCCGCCGCGATGAGGGCTAGGGCTTCACCCCGCAACACCGTTTTGAAGGCCTCCCAAAGGGTGACCGCAGAGCGCACTGAGCCAGTATTTTCTGTAAAGTATAGGTCGATGGCCTTGGCCAAAAGTGCTCGCGTGTTATGGTTGCGGAAATACCAGGGATTCACCGCTGCCGGGCGGCTGGACAGAAGGACACCGAAGTCAAATGAGATCCACAGCGGCGAGTGGTCGGAAACGCCCCTTGCCAAAAAACGCGCCTCAGAGACGGCAGGCGATTGCGCCGCCAGGGTGAGGACATAGTCCAGGCGGGACAGGCTTCCATGGGCACCGGAGAGGAATGAAAACTGGCGAAGCGCCGGATGTAATAGCCGCCAACAATCCACCAGACCCATAGAGTCAAGGAAGGTCGGCAGCCACATTTGGGAACCCGGGAGGTCTCTCGATGGCTGACGGTCTAGAGCGCCGGAGCAGACTGAATTGAAGTCACCCCCTAGGATCAACAGGCCCGAAGGCAGGGACAAAATGGCGCCACCAAGGTCCCGGAAGGTGCTAGATTGGAGGCCAGGGGGAACATAAACCGATAGCAAGGCCAGGGAACGCCCCTCCCACCTTCCCGCCACAGCTGCGTAGCGCCCCCTTTCATCTAGCAGGGTGACGTCTATCTCAAGAGGAAGGGACGCACGTACAAGGATGCCTGCCCCCCGGGAGCCCGAGGAGAACCCAGAGTGGGCGACCATTTTGTAGCCCTTGCGGTTCAGGGCCCTACAAGAGTTACCCACTAAGTGCGTTTCCTGTAGTAACACAATATCAGGCATGTTCCTTTTTATCAACTGGAGCACCACCCCTCTCTTAACCCGGTCACCTAATCCATTGACATTCCAGCTAAGCACTTTTAATTTCCTACCCCCCATCCCCGAACCACCCGCCCCACCCGACTCCATCCAACCCAAACGTCCATTGTACAGTAAAACACACAGTCCATTGCCTCAAGAAAGAAAAAGAGATAGAACAAACAATCAACAAAACCCGCAAAGTTGCACCCCCCACCCTGCACCCCTGCATGTGACTAAAAAGCCCCCCCAACCAGCAGTGTGCCTGTCGCCCCATAACTACTCTACAAAAAGACACCCAGAGGAGTAAGGAATCTCCGCGAACACCTCCCGCCACCCTCCATGTACTGACAGGAAAGATAGTACGGCATCTGAAAGCAACATTAGGTAGCCACTGAGGCAAGCAAGAGAATTAATTAGTCACCCAGTACAGAACCAAGTCTCATAGGTCCGAGCCACCAGCAGCGCCACCCTCATGGTCCTCCTGTGCATCTCGGCGCGGTGGTAGAGTGTCCAGCCAGTCACTGACGTTCTCAGCGAAGTCGAAGAACAGGGCACGGCCCTCGTATTCGATCCGGAGCTTAGCAGGGAACATCATAGAGTACTTGAAGCCTAGGTCCCGTAGTCGTCGCTTCACCCCAGAATAGCTTTGGCGCTGTCGCTGAACCGTCCTGGTGAAATCTGGGTAGAAATGGACATCAGCGTTTTGAAATTTAAGTGGTCCATGTCGCCTGGAAGCCTGCAGGATAGCATCCCTGTCGCGGAAGTTAAGCAGCCGGGCCACGATGGGTCTAGGTGCCACGCCGGTCTTCGGCGGGCCACCCGGTACCCGGTGGGCACGCTCCTCCGAGAAAAAGTTGCTGAGGCCAGGCGGGGCCAGATGAGTCCTGATCAATTCTTCAACGAGGAGGTCCGTCGCCGCCTCCTCCGAACCCTCCGGTACGCCGACAATGCGGACGTTCTGCCGCCTGGCCCGGCTTTCGAAATCATCCAGCCGCCTCGCGAAGTTCTCCGCTGTCCTCTGCAGGTTCCGGACCTCCGTTTGCAAATCCGAAACGTCTTCCGTAAGACTGGCCGCCTTGATGTCCAGGTTCTTAACCCTGTCATTGGTTTTGCCCAAATCGGCTCTGATGAGGGACAGATCAACGGCCATGCCATCCACCTTGTGCGTGAGGACTTCATGTTGTTGCTGCATGTCCGCCCGGAAACTTGTAATGGCTCCCAAAATGTCTGTCAAAGTGGGCTCAGAGCCGTCCGGCGAGCCCGAATGTGGAATGCCCTTGGCAGAGGGACCAGTAACAGGCGGTGTTTTCGGCTGAGTGTAGCGCTCAATCCGATTCTGCTGCTGTTGTTGCGATTTACTGCGCACTCCTCTATTAGATGGCTTGTCGAGGTCCCCCTTGCCCGCCATGTTAGGTCCCAGAGAACAAAGGGCTATGCCAGGCAAGTCCAAGCCCAGAGACCCGAGGTGATCTCCGGGGTGTCAATGGGAAACCGGTCCAGGTGTGCCCCTCCGTCCAAATAGTGCCGCTGTCCAGTACACTTCTCCGTTGACGAAAGCAGGCTGGCACTCCGCAGATCAGCAAGGCGTAGCAGCGGAGTCCGCAGAGACAATGGCACCGAGCTGGCACGGAGTCCCACTTGACGTAGCTCCGCGTAGGAGACACCGATTCGAATTCTGAAAATGGTGCTCGCCTCAGGGGGCCCTCAGCAACGAGTATCCACCCTCGTGGATCAGGATTACGGGCAGGATAGTTGCGGAGGATCGGAAGGTCCGCGGAGCTCCGAGCTTACGCGGCCATCTTGGTTGCCCGCGAAGCTCCTCCCCATCTCCCTCATTTTTACTTCATAATCCATCTGGTGCTTTCGCTCTTCCAGCGCCATTCTTTTCGTTTCAAGCTCCAGCTGGATTTTCAATTCTGCCAACTTCCTTTCGTGATTCCTCGTTTCCTTCCTGTCCGCCAGCTCCTCTGGCGACAGGCCTTTACCAAAGCTGTGCTCGCTGTCTTGCCTCTCGAGGTCGATCAGATCCCCAAGTGCATTCTGCTCCTCCGTCGCATTCTGCTCGGCGAGGACATCTTGCTCCTCCGGGGTTTTCCGGGACTCTATCCAGGCTTTCAGGGCCTTGGAGAGCTGGGTCTTGTTTTTGCAGCCAGCGTGCGGGACCTTGAGTTTCTTGCAAAAGAACTTCAGTTCGTCCCTGGAATATTTATCCACTTTGGTGGGGTCCCACTCCACCTCCAACACCTCGGAGGTCGTGGACTCCGCTCCATCCAGGCTCCTTGTGCCCAGCATGGTTCGTGCACTCGGAATCTTCTTTCGGCAAAATTCAAAAAGTAAAGTCTGTGGCTAAGTAACTGGACCGTAATCCTTGTGTAGTGGTCAGAAGCTCAGGTATAGATATCGCAAGTGTAAATTCGAAATCCTCACCGCTGCGTCCAATGTAGGAAGGGGGAGGCTCTAGTTGGCGCAGTGCAACACTAGCGACAAGCAGGGACTCTCTCTTCAGGGCTGAGGGTTACCTTCCAGACAACCTCTGCTTACCCTCTAGGTAGTGTGGCTTAAGCAGTCGTAGGCTAATCTTTGGGGCACATAGGGTTAAACACTTGCAATAGTACACCTTTACAACCAACCCACCACACAACGAGACCAGACTGTATTCTGTAAAAATATATATCTTTATATAGATTTTAAGCAGGCTTGTGAATACAATCAACGTACTTTATGATAACGGTTGCAAGTTTACTCAGTTCAGGTTACCACAGTTCTTATGCAGTTCTCTTGAGGCCCGTAGGCCGGTGTTAACCAAAGTTCTTGTGGAGCCAGCGGCTTCCAGGGGATCTGTCCCATGTTGCGTTGCCTTCCCGGGGTCGCTGATCGTTGCGGCTCTTCAGCCGAGCAGGTCACTGGTCATCCGGGGCAGCGGTGTTCTCGTGGCGGCAGGGTCCTCTCCTTGTCGTTCGCTCCGACCCTGGAGGCGGCGGCTATGCGGCGGTGGCAAGTGGCAGTACGGTCCCCAAGTGCAGGACGTACCCAGCCAAGTGCCGGGGCAGCTGTGGGCTCACAGCTGGGCTGTCGGGCAGGCTACCGACCTTGCGGATTCTCCCAGGGCAACTGTCCGTCTTTGCAGGTGAGTGGCTGCTCGTTATGCAGTCACCTCGAAAGCTCGGACCGGACGGGTCCTCCTTCGCTGTGCTCTCGGGCTCCCGGTGCAGCTGCGGTCACGGTGTTCGGGCCAGCGGCGGCTGGTCCTTACTTTGCTCTCGCTTGTGCTTTGGGCCCCGGTCACGGTGGTCAGGTGGATGTCGTTGCCTTGGAGGAGATTCCTCCGTCGGTGCTGCGGCGATGGTCAGCACCCGCAGTCGCTTTCTTCCAAGGGGGTAGCGTCCACTGGTCCTGGGACGCTGGTCAGGGGGCAAGTTCGGTTGCAAGCCCTTGGAGATCTCTTTAGCAGAGTTTGGCACAAAGTAAAGCAAAAGTCTTTTCGTAGTCTTTTCTTCTTCCTCTCCTTCAGCAGCAAGGCACCAGACACAGGCAAGAGTCAGCACCCTTCCTTGTCTCTCACCGTCCTTCTCGTAGGGCAGAGTCCTTCTGTGGCCCAAACCGGATCTAATTTTCAAGGAGCAGGGCTCCTTCTTTTATAGGCCAATTCTTTTGTTCTCGCAGGCCAGGGGGGCCTTTGCATAGCCACTCTCAGTCTTTGAGTACCCCAGTGGGTGTACTCCGGCTTCTGCTTTCAGTGTGAGGGGCAGGCGCATCAGACGCCCCACAGGAGGTGGAGCCAGCATTGTCCGGACAGGGGTGGCCAGAGTACCTTGTTGATGGGGGCTGCGCCCTTCCTGGGCCAGGCGTCGGCAGAGTCATCCGCCGCTCCCCAGGAGGGTGGAGCCAGCATTGTGGTGGTCGAGCACAGCTACAGTTCGAGTCAAGAGGCACTCCTACCTCCCACTAAGGTGTAATCTGCGCATTCACCACCTGTCATCCCTCCAGCCCTGTCACTCACACATCCCAGACAGTCAGATACACATACCAGCAGAGGCGGGCTGAAATGGCTAAGCAAGCAAATGCTAACTTTCTAAAAGTAGCATTTGCAAACCCAGGATACTAAAATAAACTTGACTACAAGAAATATTTTATCATCCTGAGTTCAGGCATACTAAACATGACTCGCTACCATGCTCCTTGAGCCTGCGGGGATTATAGGGTGTAATAATTCCAGCAGCTCAGTCTGGCCTAATGGAGCAGGTAGCCTTCAATAGTGAAATACGGTCTTGGTTGTAAGTCACTACTAGGACATGCCACGCACATCAGGGCTTGTCCTACCTTACACCTACAACGCACCCTGCCCGCAGGCCTACCATAGGGGTGACTAACATGTAGTCAAGGGAAGGGTCGGTGCTGGCAAGTGGGGACACTGGCCCAGCTAGCGTGACAGTACGAGACCGCACGCGGGTTCTGCGGTCGCAGTTCCCAGACACATCTTTACGGCTGCTTCGGTGGGTGGCGCAACCAGCGCTGCAGGCCCACCAGCAGTATTGGCATCTACAAGCCCCGGCACTCTCTCGTGCACTTTACTAGGGACTAACAGTAAATCCAAAGAACCAATCATGGAGACCAATCGCATGTACAATTTACAGTAGGGAGCACTTGCACTGCGGCACGGATCAGCCGTGGCGCAGTGTCCTGAGTATCGGAAAACCAGCAAAACATCGGAGGCACATCAGCGAAAAGTGGAAGGGAGACTCACGCCAAGGTGCCAGGTCTAACAGATATGTGAAATGAATATCTGTATTTCTGTGCTTTCAATAGCTGCAGCCTCTGGAGTGCATCCTTTTTCTTCTGCTGAAGACAATTTGGTGTATTTCTGAGACTGTTTTCAAAACTCAAAAAGTATTTGCTAAGGTGAGAAAAGATTTATTTAATTTAGATAGAGAATAGTATGATTTAAGGAGAAAATGATGAAGAAAGCTGTGTTTTTAAAATGTGGCTTTGTCTCTAGTGATATACATGTAGATTTTGTTTCTTTGAGAAATTGTAATTGCATATTCGGTGTAGCATTCTGGCATGCAGTAACACAAGTTATTGTTGTACATGAAGCCCATTCCATGGTCTCTTATGTAAGCTGAAACAGATATGTTGTTTTTAAAAACGATTTTTGAAATCAATTACATTTCTGGATATGTACTGCTAGCAGCGACGGCTCGTGGAGGGAGTTACGGTGGGGCGGGAGGGTGGGAAGGGGCAGGGTGGAGGTTCCTAAAAACCGGCATATGGTTAATTGCAGGTAAGTAAATAATTTAATTAATAAAACGAATTTCGTAGTGCGCCTTGCATCGCAAAATGCAATGCAGTGCGAGCTACGAAATTCGTTTTATTAATTAAATTGTTTACTTACCTGCAATTATCCATATGCCGGTTTTTAGCAACCTCTGTCCTGCCCCGCCCCCTCCCCACCCTCCTGCCCCACCGTAACTCCCTCCACGAGCCGTCGCTGATTGCTAGAGCTTCATAGGTTGTTTTGGGTTATATTTATAAGGCATTTGAGTGTCTTTGATGTTATTTTTTTTCTTTTCAAATGGAAAGCGTTCTTCATGGGGCAAGTTTCTTGTAAATACGCTCCCACTTGCGCTTGGCAAATTTAGATTTTGATTATGGGAGTTACATAGCCATGTAAATAATTTCCAAACAATGGTGCTAGGGCATTCCAGAAAACGCTTTCATGTGTCTCAAGGACATTTCCAGTCATTTCCTCTTGAATGCAGGTATACAATTGATTTATATGCTGTGTTTAAAAACGATTCTTTTCTATGATGTTATTTGTCCTTTTTAAATGGAAAGTGTTCTTCATGGTGCAAGTTTCTTGTAAATACGCTCCCACTTGCGGTTGGCAAATTTAGATTTTGATTATGGGAGTTACATAGCCATGTTAATAATGTCCAAAAAATGGTGCTAGGGCATTCTAGAAAACGCTTTCATGTGTCTCAAGGACATTTTCAGTCATTTCCTCTTGAATGCAGGTATACAATTGATTTATATGCTGTGTTTAAAAACGATTTTTTGAAATCAATTACATTTCTGGATATGTACTGCTAGAGCTTCATAGGTTGTTTTGGGTCATATTTATAAGGCATATGAGTGTCTATGATGTTATTTTTCCTTTTTAAATGGAAAGCGTTCTTCATGGTGCAAGTTTCTTGTAAATACGCTCCCACCTGTGCTTGGCAAATTTAGATTTTGATTATGGGAGTTACATAGGCATGTTAATAATGTTCCAAAAATGGTGTAAGGGCATAATCAAAATCTAAATTTGCCAACTGCAGGTACTTAATTAATCTACTCCTTCCAGTATTTTTCTCACTCCCTCTCTTCTCATACTTCTTCATTATTATTCACTCATTCTGTCTCTATTAATGTTACTGTTTCTGAATGATCTCAAAAAAAATTTAAAACAAGAACAGTAAGTATAAGGATAGGAAACAGACATTTATGTTACAAGGCTGTTCGAGCAGTAGCGGCACCCCCCCCCCCCCCCCCCAGCGCCTTGAGACCCTACGGGTATGTAGCGCGCTCTATAAATGTCACTGATTGATTGATTGATTGACAAGAAAGACAGCTATAGGAAGTAAACAAAAGATACTGTTACTCGCAATCCACTGCTGATGATGTCACTGACCATGTCAAAAATGATGTAATATATGACATGATCAGAAGTGAATTGCGGGTAACAGTATCTTTTCTTTACTCCCTATAGCTGTCTTTCTTGTAACATAACTGTCTGTTTCCTTTCCTTATACTTACTGTTTTTTTTTAAAAAATATTTTTTTTGGTTCGCTCCTGGTTCGCGTACCGGAGTGCGAACTGGGAGCGAACTAAAAGAAATAGAGCTTGGCAGAGTTCCAAAAATTCTACCAATTTTTTTTTATAATGGGGAGGTAGTTCTGAAAAGAACTTTGTTTTTGGTTTTTGTTGTTTTAAATTTTTTTATTATTTTTCTGAACATTTTTTATATTTTTTTGTTTTTTCTGAACATTTTGTAATTTTTTTTATTTTTTGGGGGGAGGGGGGAAACAAAAATGATTCATTGAAGAGGGCTCAACAGGAGCAACAAAAAAAAGAAGAATTTATTTTTTGGGACGTTTTGGACATACATGATTTTTGATTGCTCTTATTATAACAGTAATGCTACTTTCTCGGTAGCATAATATTTGATTGCACCACACGCACACTTGTTTCACTTCCCCCATGTCCATTTGAATATTCGGGATCAACTCCCTTGCCTCTGGTCCGATACTTCTGGCACGACAGATCTTCTTGCTATTGCCGGGGGATTTTGTTGTTCGTTGCGAAGCTGAGCAGCACTATAATTATTTGGGTGCCACCTACTCATGTGCCTGTGCATTGTAAAATTTCCAAAACTATATTTTTTGTCCGTCCCCCTTGAAAGGCGATCATCACAGATACGGCAAAAGACATATCTTGCATTGACTTTCTTTTGCCCTGGTGGAAATTTAAAAAATTGCCAGATGAAGTTTTCCTTTTTGTTGTACCTCCTGGGCTCCTCAGGCAAAAATTCAGGCTCTTCCTCCTCTTCCTGATCTTCCTCTTCTTCAAAGATTGGTTGAGTAGGTGGTCCTTTCTTTCCATGAGGAGGTGGAGGTGGTGGTGGGGGAACACTACCAGAAGCAACAACTGAAGCCATTTCTCTAGAATGTAAAAGGGTCTTTCTCTCACCAAGATGAAAGTCAGAGTGAGGAAAGAAGGAGGGGTTTTCATCATTTGGGAAAAGCAAAAGTTCTAAACCAATGAAAAGTGTTAATTTTAGATCACATGACCTAGTATTACATCATTAGGAAACCAAAAGTGAAATGAACCAATGAAAAGTGTTATTACCGAGTCACATGACCTGCTGTCTTTACGTTTCGCGCTTTGCGCCGCTTTCCGGTCCGCTTCCGGGTCCGCTAACTTGGCGCGTCCGATGACGTATTACGCGACAACGCAAAACGTCATGATAACGTAACAGTTACGCTAAAGGAACGATTACCGGTTCGCGCACCAAGTCGCGGCTTTAAATTGAGCTAACGGGAAGCTGACCGGTTCGCGGACTAGGAGCGCAACAAAATTTTTTTTTTTTTAAAAATGTATAAAAAACATGTAAAATATATTTTAAGATTTAAAGAAGAATACATTTTACAGATACAGATATTAGCTTTCAAAAAACCATTGAAATTCAATGAAAAAACCATAGGTTATAGAGAATATATAGTTAGGAATTAGCATTTACAAAACCTTAAAAATTCACTGAAAAAACCATAGGTTATAAACCATATATAGTTAGGAATTAGCATTTACAAAACCTTATTTTACTCGCATAAAACCATTGAAATTCCATATATAGTTAGTTGCACTAACTATATATTGCGCACCCGCAATCCACTGCCGATGATGTCACACATTACATCATTCATGACATGGTCAGTGACATCACTGATGACATCACTGATGACATCTCAAATGACATCACTGATGACAACTCAAATGACATCACTGATGACATCACTGATGACAACATCCAGTGACTGTATGTTTCTGTAAAGTTAAAATATGTCTTACATATTGAAGAATGAGTGGATGTATAAGTGTCTGGATGAAGGATTTAGTAGGTGCATGACTGACTGTATGAGTGAGTGATTAAATGTGTCTCACTGAGTGCATGGGTTAGTGACTAAACTGTCTTAATTTGTGCATCATTATGTCTGTTGTTCTGTAAACTGTTGCATGTGTTGCATAAGTAGCTATATGAGTAACTATATGGGTTAATGATTGGTTGCCCAAGTATTTGTATGGGAGTCTGAGTGTGTGTGTGGGTTGTTGGGAGGTGTATGACTCTGTGCATAGATGTGTGAGCAGTTGATTCACTAGATGTATGGTTTCAAAAGTGCATGTGGAAACAGCTGTATGGGCGGTTGACTGTGTGCATGAGTGTATTGGTGAGGGAATGGATTTCTCAGTGCTACATGTCAAAGTAAGTACATATGTAAAACACAGTACATGTGAGAGTTGACATATATAAATAACTGTGCATAAGAGCCAGTGAATGTGTGAGTGGCTGTATGGATCATTGTGAACTTGTATCAGGGATTGTATAAGAGAGTAAATATGTGTTAGTATATGTTTGAATAAGTAAAGTTTCTATACTGTATAGTTGAGGAAATGGAGGTGTGATTGATTCTTTGCATGACTGACTAGGTGTGTGAGTAACTCCATGGATGAGTGACAGTCTGTGAGTGTCTGTTTACACTGATTGTATCTAAGGTTATATTAGAGTCTGAAGAGGTTCATCGTATTATCACATGAATGATATCATCAGTGATGTGATCAGTAATGTCAAATGAGATGTCATCAGTGATGTCATCAGTGATGTCATTTGAGATGTCACCGGCCAACCCCGCATGTTTTGCAAATCTTTATTTCCAGGCAAGTAGGTATTAGCTCTAGCAGAACAGCATTACGCGTTTCGAGGTTAGAACCTCTTAGTCATATGCAAAGTCATGTGGGTGGGATCGTTAGGTATTTCAAACGTAACTCCAACATTGAAGAAGGACTCATGTCCATTTAATTAAAGAGGCAGTCTTTTTTGGCTATTTCAAAAAAATGTTCTATCGTTAAGGTAGGAGTACCTGTTTCATTCTTTTATTATGCTTAATGCAAGAAGTCTCATTAAGTGTCTTTTGGTTCACCTTAACATTAATTAATTTCAAAATCATACCATTTCGGACTCCAAGGTCCACAATGCCTCTTTCTGGAACCCAGCTTGAATTTGACTTCAATGTAGATATTGGCAAATTGTCCCAAATGTCACTCTCAACCAATGAAGTGACATTGGAGGACAAATGAAGCAGCATGAATGAGAGAGCCACTGCACAACCCACATGGGTGTTATTTCAAACAATGAGGCTTGGCACGATAGCGCACAGGTGAAAAACTGGCACCACAAGTACCATCGGGCCACGGGGTTGGCCACGCCCCCAAGGGCGTAATTCAAGTAGTGGTACCGAAAATAATCGTGTCATTTCCTGCAAAGTCCAAAGCCTTTGAGGAAGTGCTTGATGCACGAAACGCGTCAGGCAGGACTTGTATTCTGCTGCATGCTGTGTTTCCCTCATGCTGCCTCCCTCCGTGAATAAACGTGGCAGATGCTAATATCCTCTTGTGCGGCTTCCTTCTGTTCAATCAGGCAACTTTTGTGGATTGTTGGCGGCATGCCTGAGCCGCGTTGCGAAGTCCCGGGGCTGTTTACAACCCTCCAGTAGAGACGCCCATAAACGGCTTTACGTATGGAAGAAGATGCCGATTCTAGGAGGACGAATGAAGCAGCATGAATGAGAGAGCCGCTGCCCAACCCACATGGGTGTTATTTCAAACAATGAGACTTGGCACGATAGCGCACAGGTGAAAAACTGGCACCACAAGTACCATCGGGCCACGGGGTTGGCCACGCCCCCAAGGGCGTAATTCAAGTAGTGGTACCGAAAATAATCGTGTCATTTCCTGCAAAGTCCAAAGCCTTTGAGGAAGTGCTTGATGCACGAAACGCGTCAGGCAGGACTTGTATTCTGCTGCATGCTGTGTTTCCCTCATGCTGCCTCCCTCCGTGAATAAACGTGGCAGATGCTAATATCCTCTTGTGCGGCTTCCTTCTGTTCAATCAGGCAACTTTTGTGGATTGTTGGCGGCATGCCTGAGCTGCGTTGCGAAGTCCCGGGGCTGTTTACAACCCTCCAGTAGAGACGCCCATAAACGGCTTTACGTATGGAAGAAGATGCCGATTCTAGGAGGACAAATGAAGCAGCATGAATGAGAGAGCCGCTGCACAACCCACATGGGTGTTATTTCAAACAATGAGACTTGGCACGATAGCGCACAGGTGAAAAACTGGCACCACAAGTACCATCGGGCCACGGGGTTGGCCACGCCCCCAAGGGCGTCATTCAAGTAGTGGTACCGAAAATAATCGTGTCATTTCCTGCAAAGTCCGAAGCCTTTGAGGAAGTGCTTGATGCACGAAACGCGTCAGGCAGGACTTGTATTCTGCTGCATGCTGTGTTTCCCTCATGCTGCCTCCCTCCGTGAATACACGTGGCAGATGCTAATATCCTCTTGTGCGGCTTCCTTCTGTTCAATCAGGCAACTTTTGTGGATTGTTGGCGGCATGCCTGAGCCGCGTTGCGAAGTCCCGGGGCTGTTTACAACCCTCCAGTAGAGACACCCATAAACGGCCTTACGTATGGAAGAAGATGCCGATTCTAGGAGGACAAATGAAGCAGCATGAATGAGAGAGCCGCTGCACAACCCACATGGGTGTTATTTCAAACAATGAGACTTGGCACGATAGCGCACAGGTGAAAAACTGGCACCACAAGTACCATCGGGCCATGGGGTTGACCACGCCCCCAAGGGCGTAATTCAAGTAGTGGTACCGAAAATAATCGTGTCATTTCCTGCAAAGTCCGAAGCCTTTGAGGAAGTGCTTGATGCACGAAACGCGTCAGGCAGGACTTGTATTCTGCTGCATGCTGTGTTTCCCTCATGCTGCCTCCCTCCGTGAATAAACGTGGCAGATGCTAATATCCTCTTGTGCGGCTTCCTTCTGTTGAATCAGGCAACGTTTGTGGATATATATATATATATATATATATATATATATATATATATATATATATATATATATATATATACACACACAAACAGCCAAAACTGCAACCCGGCTCCAGGAACCAGAACAGATGACCAAACAAATCCTCAATGAGGCAAGATGTAATTTTTATTTAAGGCAAACTGAGCAGCAAAAACTGACGCGTTTTGGGCGGATGCCCTTGCTCACAGTCAAGCGTTTACCCACAATGCCTGTATTTTTCAAATGCTAGTGCACATCATGTGACACACCATGTGACATAAATGAAAATGGAAGAAGTACTGCTTTCACATATATAAAACAAATGTACAACGAGGGAAGGTCTAATATTCCCATTATCATATCAAAGTTAAGATGTGCTTCTAATTATGACCACGTAAATTCAATGTTTTAGACAAGAAAATTTCTGCTTAAATGCATGAATTTGGTTAAAACAGTACATAGATCTTGAAGACGTATTATGTGCAAATTGTTGCAATAAGTAAACATCATATAAATACCACAGTTTAGGTTTAAAAAGCATATTTTAAATACTTAAAAACAATTTGAATACAAAAATAAATTGTTATTCTTAAAAACTGTTTCAATCATGATGTGCAATCTTGCGCAATGTAAACACACACTCTATATGAACAAGATATTAATTGATCATGAACTGTGAAGACCTTGCATCTAAAATATAGTCTATTGGGGACATCTCAAAAGTGATGGCAACCCCTTGATTTACTGGTCATGATAAATTGGGGACATCATTAAATGATGGCAACCCCTCTGAATAGTAATGCCTATATTTACCAAGTACCAACTTCCATCTTATAGTGCACCTGACACCTCAATAATGAATGTGCAACCAATATGTGAAAAAGAAAAAAACCTATTTATTCAAAATAAGCAGCATTTAAACAGGTCAAAGAGAAATAAGGGTGAGATGACAGAACAACACAATGTTTTTTTTTAAGTTTTGAAAATAAACTTATACTATATACATGTTGGAGGAAACAGCAAAATATAAGGGGGGGAATAAAGAATTTTATAAATTTAGTTTGATTTTAAAGCTAGAATGTATCTCTGAGAAGCAGTGAACTTAATATACAGAAATAGGGGTATTTAAAATCAATGTCATGATGGATTGATTCTTGCCCTATAGAAAATGTTACAAATCCTCTGTGGTGTTCAACCCATTGGGCACCTTGGTATCCTGCTCTATAATCATTCTTGATTCTAGTTGGCGTAGCATCTTGTCTCTGTCTCCTCCCCTACGGGGTTGGGGCACAGATGCCAAGACAAAATAGCTAAGACACTCCAGGTTGTTGTTGTGCACACTTTTGAAGTGCCTCACCACTGGGTACGCATTATCGTTGTTTACGATCGCCCGAAGATGCTGCAATATCCTGGCATGTACTGCCAGCCGAGTACTGCCAACGTACCTCAGGCCGCATTTACAGGTCAAGACATATACAGCATATTCTGTCCTACAGTTGTAATTTCCTTTCAAGGTGTAGGACTGAAGGGGGTCATGTAAGTGCTGGTGTTGACACCAAATTTACATGCCCGACAACTTGAGCACTTAAAGAACCCAAGTCGCGGGGGAAACCATGATTTAATTTTTGTAGTTCAGGGAATGAGTTGGAAACATGACTACGTAGGGAAGGTCCCCTACTAAACGTAATCTTAGGATTCTGAGGTAGACTCAAAGCCAGGACTCCATCAGTTTGGAGGATAGGCCAACTTTTTGTCAAAATAGACCTAATCTATCTGTCCTGGCAACTAAAAGATGTAATGAATCTGAGAGCAGAATTTTCGGTGTCTTCACCAATAATTGGTGTATCACTATTTTGATTTAAAAGTGATTCCCTGCTTCGTAGTTTCATCTTATTAACAGCCCTGCTGAGGATTTGGTTATTGTAACCTCTAGCTTGGAATCTTCTAAGGGCCTCTGCTGTGCATTTTTCCAACTCATCTGGAGAGTTGCAAATTCTTTTTAGACGGAGCAGCTGAGGTTCCGTGACGATCGTAAGTGGTGTTTTTGACTCGTACGAATATGGTCGAGTCTGGTATCTATGAACCGCAAATGACGAGTTTAGTGGGTGTACGCATTTTCGCTGTGCTAACCTAAACCAATCGTTTGTTTCGTGGGTTTCTACATCCGAACCCACGGGTTCCATCTTAGATGCGGCATCCATTTTGTCTCTTGCCCTCAAGTAGCCAGCGAACGGACGCTGTCCGCTTCGCGACCCTGGGATTCCCAAACTCTCGCGGAAGACACGTTTCCTTTGAAAGTGTCTTTATGATGAGGGGGATGATACTGCAAGGCAGATGGCCCCGCTCGAGGCTCATCTTGCCATGCCGGTCTATTGTCTTAGCCGTGCATCTCATTAGGCACGTCCGTTTGATGCCTGCAGCCCGTGTTTCCCGATACCACCCCTTTTACACCCTTTCCGATCTCCCCACTGTTTCTGCCTTCCTCTGCACCTGTCTCCGTTCCTTCTTCGATCTGTTTACTGCTGATTGGAATGTACTAATGGTGGGAAGATGGGTTTTTACAGTTGGGAACCACCAAATGTTTCCGTACTTATGTTCCGGGCCCTGAAAACATGAAAGTAACCCCTTGTGGTTTTTACGATGAGAACCGAGTTGTAACTTTTGTGTACCATGTTAGCCTATGAGAGAAAACTGTATAAAAGGAGCGACCCACAGTAGCAATTTGAATCAGGCTCTGTGAACCTACATGTGATGTACTTCTCGTGACTTCTGTGTTCCCTGCAGTAATAAACCTCGAATCTTTGACGCCGAAGGAAGTGTCCCGTGTCTCTGTCATTTGTACGCCGGAACAGGTTACCCACGAAGGTTTCAGGTGTTGTCCCCTGGCACCGCTGGGTCTTAGAATAACCCAGTCCTTCAGTTGGCGCCCAACGTTGCGCTGCATCAGTGGTACCGGTCCAAGCCCGACGATCGTGAGGAACTTCGTGTGAAATCTCCGAGGGAAGGTGCACCCCGCTTCATCGATCCAGTTGTCGAAACAAGTGGCCCGACGACTTTTCCCGCGAAAATCCCCGCCTCCTGACGGCTGCGACGGACTGCTGCCCTGACTGTAGACCTGTTTTGGCGCCTGGCGTAGACCTTGGTACAGCGAGACGATTGATGGGCCTTCCTGGTGACGCCATCGATCTTTGAGTTAAGTATTTGTGGGTCGCTCCCATAGTCCTTAGTTGTGGGTACTTAGTCGTTGCATGGTTCCATTGCATTTGTGGTTCTTAGTACTTGGTCCTTTGTTGTGATATTTGACGTCTGCAGTCGCCAAAAACCGAGGGTTTTTGCTCTTTGCAGGGTCTTGGTAAATCCCATAACCCTTGAAGTTTGTGAAACTCGGCTGGTGTGCGAGATGCCTGGCCGTAGTACTTTGTTCAGTTGTTTTAGAAAATGTGGTGCGGATTCCCGACTGGAGGACTCGTGTCCGATACCTCCGGTTGGAACTCCAACTTACGAGTTATATAGCAAACACGGGTTCGGACCAATTATATTCAACGAGTGCTGGATTCGCTATACTAAAAAGGATGGTGTCCTTAGTTGGCCACCTCATGGTAGTTTTGAGACTCCGATTCTAGACAATCTTGAAGCTATATTGTTTAAGAGGAAAGCAAGGCCGGCCATGTTTGATTCCTTTCGGTTGTGGCGTAAAGAAGCCAAACAGAAAGAAATCAGACAGATTAAACGTAATCAGAGAGATGGAGTTGCTACCACGGTAAGAAAAGCAGAACAGTTTCAGCGGGATAAGGAGGAAAAGGAAAAGGAAGTTTTCGATAGACTTCAGCGTATGTCTGCAGATAAATGTTACCCCGCTTTACCAACGGAGTCGGATAAGAAAGAGGAAGCAGTTGAGGATCCTTTACTGTCCTATCTTCTGAAGTCACCACCTCCGTACGGACAGGGTACCACAGCTCCTGTGGTTCCCCCCGTACCTGCTCCTGTACCTGTTCCTCAACCTGTTCCTCAACCTGTACCCGTTCTTCCGACTGTTCCTGCTCCCTTGCCTACTTTTGTTCCTACTGCTCCACCCCTTGTACTTCCTCAATCTCCTGCTCCCGCTGCTGCTCCTGTTCTACTTACTCCTGCTGTTTCGTCAGTTTCCGACTCTTCTCTTGTTAATCCCCTATGTTATACTTCTCCATCTACCAGACGTCGTACTCCTTTAGTTGCTGCTAACTTTTTCAATTCTCTTGGACCTATTCTTGAGTCCGCTGGTTCGGACGGTCCTCAAAGACGTAGTCAGCTTCCCGGTAATCGGGAACGTGCTGCACTGTATAATATGGCGATGGCCTGGATGAAATACCCTATTAGGAATCCTCCACGTTCAGTGCTGCATACGTTTTGTCAATTCAATATACCGACGCAAATATACGTTTTTGAAGAAATGTGTAAGGTTTTACGTGATCAAATATCGGCCGATGCATCTGACGATGTATTGACTGCTTTGACTAATCTGCAGCTCCAGTTTTCGAGCGGAATGATATTAGACTCTAATGTTCGACGCGCTGTTGAGCAGTTGTTATCTTTTCGTCCCTCTATAATGCCTCGAGCATTGTTTGTGGAAGACATTGAGGGACCACTAGAAGCGCCTGGTCAGTATCCCATGCGCGAAGTTCCACCAGTGTGGATGCCAGGTGATGCTACTCAAGCACCACCGATTTTGCCGCATTTCCAGAGAGTGTGGATCCATCTTCCATGGAAACGATCGGAAGTTTTGCAGGTAAAGCAATCTTTGCCTGACCCTTGTAAAAATCCTGCAGGGTACTATAAGGAATTGTCGCAGCTTGTAGATGCTACGATAATGAATCTCGCTGACATCGATATGCTGTTCGGTAACGTAGTTCCGCAACCGGTTTGGGCGAAAATTCGTCAAGAAAACCATGCGGCAGAATTAGGTGGTGATTGGGCTGCTCTTATTGCGGCAGATACACGACAAATTGGTGGGGCTAAACCTGAACAGCTCATTACCGATCTCCCTCAGAGAATTATTACCCTTATGAAAACGCTTATGCCAGCTATGAAGGTGAATTGGGACAAGTTGTCCGCTTGCAAACAGAAGAAGGACGAGAGTGTCTCTGATTTCTTTACGAGATTCGAGGAGGCATTCATCGTTCATAGTGGTCAGGATATGGGTACCGAGGGTGGTCAGAGGTTGTTCGTGGACAAATTTGTCTCTAACTTGTTGCCTGACTTGAGCAACAAATTGAGAAATTCTGAGAGTGCGTGGGCTGTCTCTACGTCTGCTCAAATATTGGATACAGCACAGTATTATGAGAATAGGGAGAAAGAAGAGAATGATCGTGCCAATAAAAAGACAAAAGAGCTCAAAACTAAAGTGTTGTTACAACAGGCGTATCCTCCGCGTTCGAATCAGAACGACTCGCAACAGCGGAACAGATCACAATCTCAGTCAAATAGGTCGCAATCACGAAATGATTCCTCTTCGCAGAGATCTTCGTTGGGGTACAATCAGTGTGCCTATTGTAGGAATGAGGGTCATTTAAAATTCGATTGTCCAGATCTAAATGAGCGTAATAGTGGTAATTTGTCTAGAGGAGGTCGTGGTGGTTCTCAACAGACATCACGTGGTAGAGGTCGCGGTGCTCAAAACGATCGTTCCACTAATACTTCTGACTCTAATAATTGTTTTGATCAACGTGGATCATCACAAGGAAGATCTGCGCAGTACAATGTAGATGATTATTACGTCGATCAGGGAACTGACGACGGTAATTACTAGGACAGCCATAGACAGGGAGAGGGAGTAGTATCAGTTCCGGTTGATCAGAGAGGGCCTTACGTCGCAGTTGCCACCTCGGGCGTCGTTGAGCCTTTTCTGTTGGACACTGGTGCAGCGAAAAGTTCCATCATGCATTCAAAACTCCCTGGCGCACCTTTGTCTGGCTTAACAAATGTTTCCGTTGGATTCTCTGGCGCCCCTGTTAGCAATCCGGTTTCGTGCCCTTTGCCTCTTACGATTGGGCCTCGTGAGCTGAAAGCTCCGCTGATTTTGACCACTGGTTGTGGTGAAAATCTCTTGTGTCTGGATTTGCTAAAACGTCTGTATGCGACTTTGTATTGTTCTCCTGCGGGAGTAAAGCTTACTTTGGGTGAGAGAGTTATCTCTCCAATGTACTTGTCTCTCGATAAGCTTCCACCGGAATTGAGTTCTCTTCCTGCATCTTTGTGGGCAACAGGTCCCAATGACGTGGGCCTGCTTGACATCTCCCCTTATGTTGTCCATTTGAAATCTAACGTGCGACTGCCACGTATTCCCCAGTATCGTATCTCCCTTGATGGTGAGCGAGCATTATTAGCGATCATCTATGACCTGATCGAGAAAGATGTTATTGAGGAGACTCGGGGAAACGTGTGCAATAGTCCTGTACTGCCCATTTTGAAGCGCACGGATCCATCAAAACCACCTGTTTATCATTTTGTTATCGATTTACGGGAGGTGAATAAAATTGTGATTCCTCAGTTCCCTGTTGTGCCTGACATCACGGCGCTACTGACTCTGATTCCAGCCTCTGCATCTTGGTTCTCTGTGATAGATCTGAAGAATGCTTTCTTCAGCATTCCGATTGCGGAGGAAAGTAGAGACCTTTTCGGTTTCTCTCTTGGTGGCCACAGCTTCAGGTTTAAACGTGCTCCTGAGGGCTACTGTGAGAGTCCATCGATATACAGTCAAGCCTTGAAGGGCCAACTTGATGCGTTTGTGTTGCCGGCTGGCGCAGCCTTGATCCAATATGTTGACGACTTATTGGTGGCTGCAGATACTCAGGACATTTGCAAAATTGCCATGGTATCGTTGTTGCAGCATCTCTGTGACTTACATCACAAGGTGTCGCCTTCTAAATTTCAATATTGTTGTCAAGAAGTAACCTATCTAGGTCACTTATTGTCAAAGGAGGGAAGAAGGTTGACCCCAGAGAGAATTGCAGCGATTGCGCGAATGACTGTGCCGACGACTCAGAGAGATGTGCGTGCCTTTTTAGGTATCACGTCATACTGCAGGCAATGGATTCCAAATTTTTCATTGCTAGCGAAACCATTGGTGGCTCTTACGTGCAAGGACGTCCCAACTCCTTTACCATGGACGGAAGAATGTCAGAAAAGTTTTTCTGAATTGCGTGACGCGTTGTGTTCGGCTCCTGTGTTAGGTACCCCTGACTACAGCAAGCCGTTTACATTATACGTTCACGAGAGGGAAGGTTGTGCGTTGAGTGTTTTGACGCAACCTTTTGGTGGTAAGCAGCGTCCATGTGCATATTTTTCCTCGACCTTGGACCCGGTAGCTAGAGCATTGCTGAGTTGTTTGAGAGCAACAGCGGCAGCTGCGGTGTCCATCCGACAATCTGCAGGATTGGTCATGGATAATATGCTTACGGTGATGGTTCCGCACGCAGTTGACACTCTTTTGAATCGTACAAAAACCCAACACTTGACGAGTGCGAGGTTGTCTGGGTACGAGTTGACGCTGTTGGCAAGTCATATTCAGATAAAACGTTGTAATGTCCTGAATCCGGCGACTTTATTGCCAATTAGTATGGAATCAGATGAAGTGGCACCTCATGATTGCTACTTACGGACTGAGGAGGAAACAAAAGGTCGTGTGGACCTTAAAAACACTCCTTTGGAAGATCCCGATGGGACCTTGTATGTGGATGGTTCATGTTTTAAATTGCCGAATGGTGATGTGACGACTGCGTATGCTGTGGTAACTTTGAATACTGTTGTGGAAGCTGCGAGATTGAATCAGAATTCTGCCCAAGCTGCAGAGCTGATCGCTTTGACTAGAGCGTGTGTGTTGTCGAAAGGGAAACGGGTGAATGTGTTTACCGACAGCCAATACGCTTTTGGCGTCGCGCATAGTTTTGGACGGTTGTGGAGAGAGAGAGGTTTTATGACGTCGCATGGCACTAAGATTCAGCATGGACAGCTTGTGAACGATCTTTTGGATGCACTTACATTGCCCAAGCAGGTGGCGATTGTTAAATGTAGTGCGCATCGTAAGGTGACGGATGATGTTGGTCGTGGTAATGCGTTTGCGGATGAGACTGCTAAGGAGACTGCCCGGAACCTTAGAACCAGAATGTATGTGACGAGTTCGGTTAGGTGGCCTGCAGAAACTGGTATGTGTGAGGATACTATCGAGAGTGTGAAAGCGATACAGAATGAGGCCACTCAGACTGAAAAGACGAAGTGGAAAGAGAGTACGGGAAAGTTGGATGCGAATGGGTGTTGGATTGATTTGTCGGAGCATAAGAGATGGATGTTGCCAGATGCGTATGTGCTAGCTGTTGTGACGATGGCACACGGGTTAGCACATATTAGTGCGAAAGGTATCTGCAAGTTGTTGTCCCCTGTGTGGAAGAATGATGGTATCACTAAATGTGCTGAGAGATTGGTTAAGAATTGCATGATATGTATGATGTACAATCCTGGTAAGGGAACCCCTACACCTCCTGGCCATTTTGCTCCCCCTTCATGTCCTTTTGAGGTGATTCAACTAGACTTCATCCATATGGAGCGATGCAATAACCTTAAATACGTTTTAGTTGTGGTTTGCGCATTCTCCCGATGGATTGAAGCCTACCCTCTCAAAGACAACACGGCTCTGTCCACTGCGAAAATCCTACTGAAGGAATACTTTCCTCGGTATGGAATGCCGCGGATTGTATGGTCTGATAACGGAAGTGAGTTTGTGGGGAGTGTGATGAAGAGTGTGTGTAAGGGCCTTGGAATTACTAAAAAATTCCATAGCGCCAATCATCCCCAGTCAGCAGGTTTAGTTGAAGGGTATAATGGCACCCTTAAACTAAAATTAGCGAAGATTCAGGCTACGACTGGTCTTTCGTGGCCTGACGCTTTGCCTCTAGCTCTGTTGTCAACAAGGGCGACTGTACACTCCTGAGTAGGGCTCAGTCCCTATGAAATAGTGTTCGGCCGTCCTGCGAATGTTTGGGGGGTCCCTAGACCGAGTGTGTTTTCTGATCTTGAGTACCCAACGTTGATTGATTATCTTCATGATCTGACTGCTAAACTGAGGTTAATTCACCAACAGGTCTTTGAAGCACTGCCGACGCAGACGGAGGGTCCAGGCCACCAGCTCCAGCCCGGAGACTGGGTGGTGACGAGGAATTTTGGAAGAAAGCGCAATCTCGAACCTCGCTTTAATGGACCCTACCAAGTCCTCCTTGCCACGAGAACTGCTGTCCGTTTGGAAGGCCGGAAGAATTGGGTGCATGCCACCCATACCAAGAAGGTACCTATACCTTTATCAGCGGACTAGTGGGTGAGGAAGGGCATTGCTTCGTCTGAAACTGAAAGATTGCAGACCTTCGTACCTTTTAGCGACGCTCAGCCTGTCGGAGAATCCTCAGTGCAGCAGAACGACATTGTTGAACATTTGCCACCACAAAACTCAAGATCTGAACAATTGACTGATCAACAGAACTCTGTTCCCTCATCGGATCCATTGTTTGACGAACAGACACGTCCTGGGAGAAGCCGATACTTTTTGCGATCTAATACCAAGGACAAATAAAAAAAGTTTGCTTTTGTCCCTCGACATCTACGTTACCCCATTGCCACGATCAGTCTCAACACTCGTACAACTGTGATTTTGTAAATATTGAGTTTTTTCCATATATGTGTTTTTGCTTCCACAGCTGAGAGACTTTGTACATATTTGTGAATTAGGATACCTTGCATCCGGGTGGGCCGTAGGGCCGCGCGTGTACTTCCTTCTGGTTAGTAGGTCCTGACACTAGGTCGGAGACCGTCGGTTCCTGGGAACTCCTGGGGATTGACTACTGCTACACAGAACGAAGTGCGTCAAGAAACGTTGCGGACGGTTTTAGAGGATGGCGTTTTCAAAGCTGATGGACTTGGAAAAAGCTCAGGCGCAAAGATTCAAACTGCAACAAATTACTCGTACAAAATGCTTTATGTTTCAGGTGTTCCTTCTGTTTCTAACTGTTTCCTCGTTATTGGCGGGTGGGGTGTATTATATGATACAGTACTTCCTACCTTCTGCCATACCTACTCCTACTTCTGAACCTAAACTTACCACCACTGTGTCCCCTCATTCCTTCCATATCCTACCCCAACACGAGCAGGCTAGACGTGCGGAATTCAGAAATAATTCCTTCATTCAGCTCCTTCATCAGCATCAGTTAGTGGTTAACACTACCAATTGTTGGGTGTGTGGGTTAATGCCACATACCACGGATAAGGGAATTCCATATCTGGTCCTTCCTTATAGTTCTCAGGGTTCAGCTTGAGCATTCCAAACAATGTTTCGAAGTGCACTAGATTCATACCCCAATCGAGAGCCACGTCCTCCGCACTTTGGTCCCGGTCCGTACCACAAGCCTTTGGCTATAGCGATCCCTGATTTAGATAGGGATATCTATGAGCCGTCGCTCATCCCAGAGGAAGAGGTGCGAGCCTATAGGGACCTGGGTGAGGCTGAGTATAGTGCGCTCGTGGGTGAAAGACAGCTTAGAAGCTCGTCTCCGATATGGATCGTACCCCACCTTGGTAATTTCTGTCTAAAAGGTCGTGGCCGAAGACCGAGAGCTCATCTTGGAGAGAGTGCTTGCTCCGAGACGTATGTCTTACCGATGCTCTCGTCCCCTGTGTTTCTGACTGCCAAGGGTACGTACTTCGCTTGTCATGATCGTGCGTATACGTGGTTGCCCTCTGACTTTGCGGGCACATGTTATATTGCAAATTTGTTGCCTCCGACGTTCACCGTTGATGCAGAGTACCACAAGACTAGAGTTGTGAGGGGCGTGATTAGCGAAGAGGACACTGCCGGTCAAGAGGCGGGAGACTTTTTCAAGGGTTTCTTTCCGTTTTGGGGGCCTATGGTCAATAGTAGGAACCTGAGACAGTTGACTCGAGTGGTGGAATCGACAGCTAATATCACTGCCAGTGCCCTTGGTAACATCACAGCAGAACTTCAGGCGGATAGGCTCATGACGTTACAAAACCGTATGGTTTTAGACGTTGTTTTAGCAAATCGAGGTGGAGTATGTAAGGTGATCCATTCGAGCTGCTGTATTTTCATTCCAGATAACGCTCCGACAAGCCATTTCAAAGTTGCATAAGATCTCTGAGTCCATACACGTGGACGTAGGGGATTGGACGCTACTTGGGTGGTTTTGGGGCCTAATGTCGACTTGGGGTTGGAAGATTCTGATGGTCATCGGGGTTGTTGTAGCGTTTCTGTTCACATGTTGCCTTTGTGTGCAGTGTGGTCCTGCCTTATGTGGCCTCTGTGCTACAACGTGTATAAGACAGCCGCCTGTTACCAAAGGAACTCGGATGGATAGAATTATGCTGCAGCAACATCTGGATGGTTTGATGAATATCGAATATGATTCCGACTAGTGCTTGCCTACATGAGGGCAAAAGGAGCGTCTGAGGTTCCGTGACGATCGTAAGTGGTGTTTTTGACTCGTACGAATATGGTCGAGTCTGGTATCTATGAACCGCAAATGACAAGTTTAGTGGGTGTACGCATTTTCGCTGTGCTAACCTAAACCGTTCGTTTGTTTCGTGGGTTTCTACATCCGAGCCCACGGGTTCCATCTTAGATGCGGCATCCATTTTGTCTCTTGCCCTCAAGTAGCCAGCGAACGGACGCTGTCCGCTTCGCGACCCTGGGATTCCCAAACTCTTGCGGAAGACACGTTTCCTTTGAAAGTGTCTTTATGATGAGGGGGATGATACTGCAAGGCAGATGGCCCCGCTCGAGGCTCATCTTGCCGTGCCGGTCTATTGTCTTAGCCGTGCATCTCATTAGGCACGTCCCTTTGATGCCTGCAGCCCGTGTTTCCCGATACCACCCCTTTTACACCCTTTCCGATCTCCCCACTGTTTCTGCCTTCCTCTGCACCTGTCTCTGTTCCTTCTTCGATCTGTTTACTGCTGATTGGAATGTACTAATGGTGGAAAGATGGGTTTTTACAGTTGGGAACCACCAAATGTTTCCGTACTTATGTTCCGGGCCCTGAATACATGAAAGTAACCCCTTGTGGTTTTTACGATGAGAACCGAGTTGTAACTTTTGTGTACCATGTTAGCCTATGAGAGAAAACTGTATAAAAGGAGCGACCCACAGTAGCAATTTGAATCAGGCTCCGTGAACCTACATGTGATGTACTTCTCGTGACTTCTGTGTTCCCTGCAGTAATAAACCTCGAATCTTTGACGCCGAAGGAAGTGTCCTGTGTCTCTGTCATTTGTACGCCGGAACAGGTTACCCACGAAGGTTTCAGGTGTTGTCCCCTGGCACCGCTGGGTCTTAGAATAACCCAGTCCTTCACAGCTCCCCAAAGGGGATGTTGTCAATCGTGTGCCTGGGATGGGCACTACCTGCGTGCAGGGTGGAATTGCCCGCTGTTTCCTTTCTGTGGAGAGTGGTCGCCAATTTATTGGATTTGATATATACTTTAACATCAAGAAAGTCTACTGAGCTTTTACTCATATGGTGGGTAAACTTGAGATTATAATCATTGATGTTAAGTTTTTCGATGAAATTTAAAGCACTGGACTCATTACCTCTCCAAATTAAAAAAACATCATCTATAAAACGAACCCACATATCAACATGTTCAAAAAAAGTTACTTGATGTTCCCCCATGAGAACCTGCTTCTCCCAATAGCCTACGTGCAAGCACGCATAGCTAGGGGAGAAACAGGCCCCCATGGCAACACCTCTCTTCTGTAAGTAGACCTCTTTACCAAACATGAAGTAATTATTGTTGAGGCTCCATGACACAAGTTCCACCAACATCTTATTGTGATTATAACAGTCTATCGATCTAGTGCTAAAAAAATACTCAAGAGCTCTAAGACCCGTGTAGTGTTCAATACTTGTGTAGAGGGCCTCGATGTCTAATGTTATTAACAGCGAGTTTTCAGTCCATGTTGCATTGCGAATTTTGTACAAGAAATGCCCCGTGTCCTTGATGTATGTGGGCAGACTTTTAACCAGGGGTTGAATGAAATAGTCTGTGTATTGAGCAAGATGTTCCCCCACACTATTGTTCGCCGAAATTATCGGCCGTCCAGGAACAGGTGATGTTAGTTTATGAACTTTAGGTATGAGGTAAAATGTGGGCATTACTGGCAATTCCACGTGAAGAAACTTAAATTCCTGGTTTGAGATTAAACCTTTGCGTTTATACCGGAATAAAAGTTTTCTTAACTTATCTTTGGATAGATCATATTGTTTCAAACAAGTTTTGACGTAGCACGCAGCATCAGAAAGTTGCCTTGTTCCTTCTGCAACATATTGCGTTTGGGGCCAGATTACAATGTTGCCTCCTTTGTCTGAGCTGCATACTACGTTGTGATGATGATTTTTTAGTTTGTTAACCAGATCCCAATATTGAATTTCTTGCTGTTGTTTTATCCTTTTGCGATGTTTGACCTGGTGGTATAATTTTTTAAGGTCTGCAGTCACCACATCATGGAATGAGTCTATAGCATCCCTAGGCATAATAGGAATAAAATTAGATGACGGTTTGAAAGGACTGCTTCCTGCTCCTGTTTGTAGAATTGCAGCCTCCCTCAATTCTTCCTGTGTAGAAATTTCAGAATTTGTATCATCATTGCCCTCACCCAATTGAACAAGAGTTAATAAGCCTCTAGTGTCAACAGCCTGGAGAGCTGCCACACTGGTTTCCACTGTTGTTGTTTCTTCATTGTTAGGTCCTTTCTTAATTTTGAAAAACTTGCACAGCTTGAGTTTACGGATGTAACGAAACACGTCGATCCTGGTGGCAGCATAATTGAAATCTGTTAGGGGACAATATGTGAGGCCCAGACTAAGTAGTTGTTGTTCTGCCGTGGTGAGCGTTGCCGATGACAAATTAATAATGGTTTTCGCATTTATTTCTTGTTGTTGCGCCAATATTTTTTCTTTTTGTTGCTGTTGTTTGAGCTTGTGTTTGTTACGGCGCTCTTTCCTGCGGCGGTTGATTCTGGCCCTTTTTTCTGCTGTTTTTGTTGATTTCGCGTTGATGAGCGTAAATTCTGCAGTCGAGCGTTGACTAAAAAATCAACCTCTTCCCCTAAATCAAGTACCAGTGGGGGTCCTGATTCCTCACCCCTCGATGCTGTGTCCTCATCCGAATAAATGCTGGTATTGCTGCTAGATATTGAAGATATGTCACTCATGTTCTGAGTATGTTCGGGGTTCTGGCCTCGAGGATATCTGCCTGATGGTCCTGGCCCTGTTGCCCCTGATACTGGAGCTGATGTTGCATTCTTTATAAGCATTTTGTCATTGTCAAATTTGCGCGCGAATGTATATATTTTACCATGTTCATAATCATCCTTATCGCGCGCAAATTTCCACGCTTTGCAGGTTTTAATCCTCATGTTTGTTAACCCTTTCTTGAACCTCCTTTCTCATAGTTGTTATTAGTTCATTTGGTTCAAGTTTGAGTAACTCTCCATTTATTTCTTCCATGTCTTTGAGCAGCTGTGTACGAACAATCTCCGCATATTTTATCAAAATCAGAACTAGATTACGAGATGCATCAAAGTTACTTTGTCCCCATTCTCTTAGCATTTCTGGATGGGGTTTCTCATAGCTTGGGGCTAGTAATATTCGCAACCCCCGTGGGATACGTCCTTCCGCTATGTACATGGTGAGGGATTTATATTCCCACCACTTGGTGACCTCGTTTTTCATAACTTTCTCCAAGCATTTCATTAGAGTCTTAATTTGCATCTCTGTTGACGGGGGACTGGTTTCTGTAACCCCCGAGGCTCCCGCTACGGCGGCAGCCCCTTTTTGAGTGACTTTGGGCAGATTAGAAAAGAGTTCCAGTGAAGCTGCCTCTCGCGCCTTTACTGTTTCCTCTGTCATAACTGTCGCTGCTCAGTTTGCCCGATTGTAAATATAGATAGTTTTTCTGTGCGGGTGACTCGAATATCGTGGCTCACCCTCGCACACTGCCTGTTTCCTCCCCACCGCTTTTCATACACTTGGGAACACTCACCAGCAAGTTGAAAGTCGTGCCGTATTGTTTTGCCGTTGTTCCCGCAGACACGTTGCAAGTACAGCTGAGCTCTCCTCACACAGCGGGTCTTTCCTCACGGCGTTCGGCGTTTGGCGTTTCTCGGTGAACATGCCTCAGGGTGGGTGTGTTCTCTGTCTGCAGGCAGGGTCCATCGTCAAATTCTGATCCTCAGACTATGCACACGTTGGTTGACGACGCCGGACAGCTTACAGGGAGTGGATTCGTGGCAGAAGCAACCACCTTCCGCGGGGTAAATGCACACAAACAGCCAAAACTGCAACCCGGCTCCAGGAACCAGAACAGATAACCAAACGAATCCTCAATAAGGCAAGATGTAATTTTTATTTAAGGCAAACTGAGCAGCAAAAACTGACGCGTTTCGGGCGGATGCCCTTGCTCACAGTGAAGCGTTTACCCACAATGCCTGTATTTTTCAAATGCTAGTGCACATCATGTGACACACCATGTGACATAAATGAAAATGGAAGAAGTACTGCTTTCACATATATAAAACAAATGTACAATGATTGAAGGTCTAATATTCCCATTATCATATCAAAGTTAAGATGTGCTTATGATTATGACCGAGTAAATTCTATGTTTTATATATATATATTAATATAGTTTTTCCCTATAGTTCTCACCTAATATAGCTGTATGTATGTACACATGGCTGTGGAAAATGTAACCCTTCATTTCAAATTGACCCAAATCTCTTCATTGTTGTTGAGTCCTACAGGGGCTTTGGTCTGGAGGTCTATGATGTATTTAGACTCCAGAATCCATAATTTCCTGACGCTATCCTCTCCCCTTTCATTTCTCTGTATTTAAGCTATACAATAACATTTTAGGAGGTATTAGTTGCTCTGATGGAATTTCTCAAAGTGAGGAGCAACCGGATAAGTCATATCCTTATTGGTGAAAGCGTGCATGTGTTCAAGAATGAGCTTTATAGTTGGATGTATGGTGCTCCCTACATAGCGTTTGGGACAGGGGCAATTCAAACAGCAATTTAGGAGCCGCTTTATTCTTCTAGTAGGCCTAGGATCCCCTGGTCTACCTTTGAAGTTGGTGGTTTTACAGCTATATTTGCAGGCCTTGCAATGCATACAAGATATAAACTGTTACATTGAATGCATTCCTTGTTGTCAATGCAGGATTATAGTGACTGTGAATCAGATGATCACTCAAAGATTTGCATCACTTGTACGTTATTTGTGGACATATGGGGAGGCTGTTCTTTAACACACTGTCAGTTTGGAGGATGTGCCAGTTCTTTTTAAAGATCTGCACAATGTTACCAGATGTTTCATTAAAATTTGTTATCATCCTGGTTGGACTCTCTTGTATAGTTTGTCTAGGTGTTTTCACTACCAATAAGTCAGGTGTATTGATTTTTTCTACTCTGACTTCTGCTTGATGTAGTACCGCTTTTGTATAACCTCTGTTCCTGAATCTTTCTAGAGCTAGTTCTTTGGCTTGTTCCAAGTCTTGAATATGGAATATTCTTGAGAAAACTTCTCGGATGATGACTCCCTGCATGCAGGACAGCGTGCACACTCCACATAGACTCCTAGGTCTAGATAATTCACTGAGGTTTCACTAATGTGACCTTTGAATTTCAGATTTAGTTCATTATTGTTTAGTGAGGCAATGTACTCCTCAGCCGAGGAGTGACTACTTAGCCAAACATTAAAGAAATCGTCTATGTATCTCGCCCATAACGTCACTTTCTCCATTCATTGGTCATGGGATTCCCCCCAGACCACGTGCTTCTCCCACCAGCCCACAACATTTTTTGCGTAGCTGGAGGCAAAGCACATGCCCATGGCGGTCCCGCGTTGTTGTTAATATAGTTTTCCTGCAAAGATAAAAATATTATTTTTGAAGCAGAAGGTGATCATATGTTGGAGCATAAGATTATGTTTCTGGAATTTCAGAGTTCTTTTGTTTAGGAACCATTTGACAGCTGCGACTCCATCATGGTGATCGATGCATGTGTATAGACTAGTAATGTCTAAAGTAATAAGGAGATATCTGGTTCCCACATAATCTCCTCGATGAGTCTCAGGAAATCCTGAGTGTCCTGTATATACAAGGGTAGGTCTCTAACCAAGGGTGCTAGAAAATAGTCAATATATGTTGGCGTGTTTT
Organism: Lissotriton vulgaris; assembly: GCF_964263255.1. Classification (NCBI taxonomy): domain Eukaryota; kingdom Metazoa; phylum Chordata; class Amphibia; order Caudata; family Salamandridae; genus Lissotriton; species Lissotriton vulgaris. Next base: position 357,800,682 of record NC_141697.1, on the reverse strand, counting down.
CTAAAAGACTGTTAATAGAGGCCACGATTGGTCTTCCCGGTGGGTTGGCCAAGTCTTTATGTATTTTAGGGAGATGCTAAAAAGTCAGAAGGAATGGCGATTCACATTGAAGAAACAGATATTCATCCTGATCCAACATTCCTTCCTCCCTCCATCCTAGCAATATTTATTGGTAGATATCAATACATTCCAGATAATCTGCTCTCCTAATGGGCACATAGCATTCTCTGTTGTGCAGCTGTCTCATGACTTCCTTGTGATACTGTTTTTTGTTAAAAATGACAATGATACCTCCTTTGTTGGAGGGTTTGATCTCCAAAGTGGGATCTTCCTTGAGTGATTTGATCAGTTCCCATTGTTTCCGGGGGATGTTATAATGGCTATTCTTTTGTTTTGAATCTTTTGCCAAAATCTTTAGGTCAGTGATGACTGCCTCATTGAAGACATCAATGGCGTCAAAAGGGACCTGAGGGATCATTTTTGATTTCTTTTTGAGATTTCTTTTTCTAATGGACTGTTTGATGCCTGCCTCCACGAGACCGGTGTCGACACTGATGTTTCTCTCATCCGTAGTTCTCACAGAGTCCAGTGTTTGTAAGGCCATTAAGGTCTCCAAGTCATGGCCAATAAGATGATCAGATTCATTATCATCATGGTCTGACGCTTCTAGTAAAAAAAATAAACAAAAAAAGATTAAAAAAAAAATATATATATATATATAACGCTCCAAAAACACCTGGGCAGGGCACTCACAGGCGGGTGCTTTTCAATGTGGGGGTGCTCCCACAAATCAATGCTCGCTCCAAATTCCGTAACTCAGGACTTCCATCCTACGGTAAAAAAGCACTCGCGGGGGTCGTTTGGGTAATTTATTTTTCACCAACAAACAGACACTTCATCAACAGACGCGTTTCGGTAAAGAACCTTCATCTATGTTTACCGTAGCACCATCTTAGACACAGTTTTAACCACATGTGCATATTATCGCAATCAACAACGGACTCATGAATGCAAAAAGAGTCATTACAAATGGAGCGCCATTATTAAACATCCAAATCAGTGAAAGAAAGTTCAATGATGCCCGTGGATGGGCACATTATGGATATAGCTATATACCCAGCGTTCCAAAAACAATTGTATATACAATTAAGACTGTGATAAATCAAAGCATACTAATCCTGCCCTATATGGGCATGCAGAGAGAATACACAAATACTGCGGGAGATTCGCGATGGCATGTGATAACCTGCAAGGCTTGTGTCTAATGTAGACCATCAATACATCATATTCACACATATATATACACATCTAAGAAAAAAGAAGGAAAGAATGTCAGAACCACTCCAGAGAGAGGGTGACCAGGAAGATAGGCGGGGAGAAGACAGAGATAAATGATTCTATATACATATATACATATATATATATATCTGTACATTTCAGAAATCAGGCTCAAACTGAATTTACATATATACAGTAAGTTGACATGCCTGGATCGTGTTAATCACTCCTTCAAGCTTATCCAGGACTGTATACTTGGCCTTAACAGTTGTTATAAATTCCAATAAGTTCCAATAAGTTATTCTCCCAGGTGTATTGCAAGTTCCTCACTACTGTTTAAACCCAAAGGATGCTTGGTGTGCATATCAATGATATACCTCGACTCCAGTCTACGGAGCCTAAGTAATCTATCACCCCCTCTAGGATTGCTGGGAACATGATCAATCCCAAAATAACTAAGCAGATCCCTGTTGCGCTGATGTACTTTATCAAAATGACGCGCAACAGGGTATGCTTCATCACCTTTTGCAATGGCCCGCATGTGCTCCAGAATTCTCAGCTTCATGGGATTGATCGTGCTTCCCACGTAACGCAGCCTGCACGGGCAGGTTAAACAGTAAACACTGTAGGGGGTCGTGCAAGTAAGGAACCTTCTGATCTTTCTGCGGATTCCTATATTGGGAATTTCATAGGTCAGAACTTGTTTGCTGATTTTACAAGCTTTACATTTCCCACAGGGGAAAAATGCTTGCATGGATCCAAAAGCTGATTTAGGGGTTTCTGCCATGTAACTGTGCACCAGATCGTTTTTTAATGATCTCGCCTTCCTGAAGGTGATTAAAGGATTGGAAGGGAGATCAACGCTTCGTACCTCATCAGTTTGTAATATATGCCAACTTCTTTTCAAGATCTTTTTAAGTTGGGTTGAACTTTTGGAAAAAGTAGTTATAAGTAAATGTAAATGTAAATGTAGTTGAGCTTATATAGCGCACAGCTACCCTCAGTGGGTGTCCCGGCGCTTGCTTAGGGAACCCGTCCTGATATTCCCCTGTGTGATAGCCCCAGCGGGTAACCACAAGGTGAAAGTCAGGCATCCCGCCGCGAGGGGCCGTTGTGGAGATTAAGCAAGCTATTGCCCAGAGTCGCAGAGTGTGAAACCGTGAGTCGAGAAGGCACCGGAGCGAGAATTATCGAGTCCGTGAAATTTTTAGCCCAAGACCCGCCGAGGGGGGGAATTGAACCCTGGTCCACGACCGATCTCAGCTTCCGGGTCTGCCGCCTCTAACCCCTGAGCCACACTTCTCCACGGCGGAATTTCCCCCCATTTACAGAGTCTTGGATTCTCCTGTCTTTGATCTTTAAAAGGCTATTTCTTTTCAGTTTATTTGCTCTTTCAAGAGCGTTGTTTAGAATCTCGCGGCTATAGCCACGTGCCTGAAAACGTTGCATACTGGCTTCGGCTGCAGTTTGGAATTCTTTCTCATCTGTGCAATTACGTTTAATCCTAAGAGGTTCCCCGTAGGGGATACTTCTTATAAGATCAGAAGGATGGCTGCTAGACGCTTGCAATATAGAATTGCCTGCTGTCGGCTTTCGGTAGAATCTAGTTTTCAATTCTCCATAGTCTATATAGATATTAATATCCAAATAGTTCACGGAGGACTCACTAACTTCACCAGAGAATTCTAGATTGAGTTTGTTCCTATTGAGGACATCAATGAATACTTTAGCCGTCTCTGGTGGACCATTCCATATGACAAACAAATCGTCGATGAAACGATACCACCCCACAATCTGTTCAGTCCACTCCTTGTTGGCCTCCCCCCAGGCCACCTGCTCCTCCCACCAGCCCACGAACAAGTTTGCGTATCTGGGGGCGAAGCAGGTACCCATCGCTGTCCCAGACAGCTGTCTGTACAGTTGTTTCTGAAATAGGAAGATATTGTTAGCCAAACAAAATTCAACAAACTCCAAAACCATAGAGCTATGTTGTGTATATTTAAGTGGACATTTGTCCAAAAAGTATTTGATGGCTAAGAGACCATCTTCGTGTTTGATCGAAGTGTAAAGGCTCGTAATGTCCAACACCATCATGGTGTATCCCTCCTCCCACTTCAAAGTAGCCAATTTGTCTAACAAGTCTGTGGTATCCCTGATATAGGATTTCAGAGTCTTCACATGTTGTATCAAGAAGAAGTCCACATAGGTGGAGAGATTTTCAGTTAGGCTGCCTTGAGATGCCACAATTAGCCTGCCAGGGGCCATGGTCTTATTCTTGTGCACCTTAGGTAGGTGATAAAATGTGGGTATTGTGGGATTTAAGCGTCTCAGAAATAGGAACTCATCAATATCCAGAAGTCCTTTATTGTGCCATCTAGATAACATCGCATGGTAATCCACAGTGCTTCGTTGGTAATCATTAGTTGTGATCGCCATATATTTGTCCTGGTTGTTCAATTGGCGGAATGCTTCGTTGTCATAGTTCTGCTTTGTCTGAATGACAATATTGCCGCCTTTGTCAGCAGGCTTGTAGACGACACCCTCATCATTGCATAACTCAATCAGAGCTTGTTGTTGTTTCTCCGTGAAGTTTCCATCTGGAGATCTCCGATATTTGTGTTTCCGTCTAAATGGGGTTAAATCTTTCACCACCGCCTTAGCAAAGATATCTATGGCATCCACTGCCATCTGTGGATGGAATTTTGATGCCGGTTTAAAGGACATGAGTCCACCCAATTGTTCTGTGTCAGTCACAGCCAGTTGTTGAGTTCTACTTAAGGACATCAGATCTTCTTCAGTTCTTAATTCCTCCGGGATCACAATTGTTTCCAAATCTTTCACAGCCAAGAGATCCGTTACAGGCACACTGCCAGCTTTCTTAGTGGGTTTGCCAGTGTGCTGTCTAGTCTTAAAATACTTATGAAGTTTCAGTTTACGCGTAAACTTGAATAAATCAATTTGCGTTTGTGTAAATTCCATCGTTTTTTGGGGACAGAACGTCAATCCTAGCTTAAGTTCCGATTCCTCAGTGCTTGTCAGTTGTTTATTCGTAAGATTGACTATGGCAAGATTCTCCTCCATCATTGTCGTTTTTTGGTTGTAAATCTTCTTGCTTCTCGTTGCTGGTGGGGAGACATTGCTTCTTACGACCCCTCTGCCCCCTCCTTGTTTTCCTCTTCCCGATTTTTCCGGGGGGTTGCTCGCTCCCCCTTTCTGCCAAGATTGGCGGATCAGTTTGAATTCCTCACGAAAAGGAGTACGGACACGTCCTGATCTTAAGGTTCCAGCACCTTCTTCTTCCGATGATTCGTTTTCGGTTACCTCTGATTCTGAGTAAGCATGGGCGGAAAATCCGTTTCGCTCGCGGATTTTGCGGATTTTCGGTAAATTCGCAATCCGCGAGATTCGCGAATCTCCCGCAAAATCCGCAAATCCGCGAGCAGCGGATTTTGCTCGCACTGCTCGCACTGTTCTCGTGAGTTCGCGGCTTCCCAGTACAACTTCGCGCCCCGCGAATAAGTGCAAAATTGCAGAAATACGATCTTAGCAAAACTGAAACTACTTACCAGGTTCAAAAGTTCAGGCTCATTATTAGTAGCCATTTCCTGTAGTGCTTCCTGAGGGCCCCCTCCAGAGTTCAGTTGCCAGTCGCAACTATTATGTGACCCTGCTCTGAACCTCAGAATAGTTACACATATGCCACAAAGGTCCTGAATTACAGCTAAGGGAGACAAGCAGGAGCCAGGCTGGAAGTTCAAATCCATTAATCAGCCCCTAATTCATTATTGTCAGTTGGGGCAGGGCAGGTGTTGTAACTAATTTTGCAACAATGAAAGCACTCAGCAAGTGCAAAAGATCACTAATCAGGAAGCACTAAGGAAGCAGGTGCCAGCTAAAAAAATATTCTGTGACACATTAATCAGCCCCAAATTAATTCAGGTCACTTGAGGCAGGGAAGGTGTGCTTGCATTGCCACAATAATGTACACTGACTGGACAACCAGAGGGTGCTGTGATGAAACAGAGGGTGGCATGGGTGGGCCAGAGGGTGGCATGAGTAGTCAGAGAGTGGCAGTGGTGACAGAGAGTGGCAGTGATGAAGAAGAGTGTCCCAAACAGGCTGGACACGTAGAAACAACAAGTTCGCGTAACTTGCGACCCGACAGGTAAGTTCGCAATTTGCGAAAGTGTACAAAACCCTCGCGAACTGGCAGAAACCCGCGCAAACACAAAAAAAAAATCCGCAAATTCGCGAGAATTCGCGGATTTTGCGGATTGCGAGTTCGCAAATCCGCAAAATTCGCGAACGCGAGATTCGCAAAATTCGCCCATGCTTAATTCTGAGGTTGCCGGGGCCTCCACTTGTCATTTGGACCACAGTCTTGCTTTTATTCAGTAACTCCTTCTGTGGGGTCTCATATTTTTTCGCGAAGGTTAGAATCCTTCCTTGGGCATAATCGGCTTCATCACAATCGAATTTACTTTGTTTTCGTAATTTGATCTTCTATTCATAGGTTTTAAGACGCTTCTTCATTTGATCTCTGTATTCCCCAATCTTCACTTGGTCCTCCTCCTTCTTTAATTCTTCCTCCAAAGTTTCGATATCTTTGAGTGCCTTTTCACGGTCGCTCCATGCAAACTTTACCAAAATCCGCAGACTCCCTTCACAGGATGCTGCAGTATGTTCCGCCCATTCATCCAGTAATAATGGGTCTGGGGACTCGTAGGCAGGCACCGTGTAGATTCGTAGACCTCTCTGGACCCTATTGACTTCGATATACTTTTGGAGGGAGGTTCGCTCCCACCATTTCCTTATTTCACGCTCGTACAGCCGTTCGAGCGCGATACATTTGGTGGTAACAGTCGTTTTAGCGGGTTCACTTGGGGCTTGTGGAGTGGCCCCTCTTTCTTCTTTACTTTTAAACATATTTGAGGCCGCATCCCGGCATGCAGAGAAAATACACATGCCCATATAGGGCAGGATTGGTATGCTTTGATTTATCACAGTCTTAATTGTATATACAATTGTTTTTGGAACGCCAGGTATATATCTATATCCATAATGTGCCCATCCACGGGCATTATTGAACTTTCTTTCACTGATTTGGATGTTTAATAATGGCGCTCCATTTTGTAATGACTCTTTTTGCATTCATGAGTCCGTCGTTGATTGCGATAATATGCACATGTGGTTAAAACTGTGTCTAAGATGGCGGTACGGTAAACATAGATGAAGGTTCTTTACCGAAACGCGTCTGTTGATGAAGTGTCTGTTTGTTGGTGAAAAATAAATTACCCATACGACCCCCGCGAGTGCTTTTTTACCGTAGGATGGAAGTCCTGAGTTACGGAATTTGGAGCGAGTATTGATTTGTGGGAACACCTCCACATTAAAAAGCGCCCGCCTGTGAGTGCCCTGCCCAGGTGTTCTTGGAGCGTTATTTGAATTTGGCGGAGCACCGGCCGAGAGGAGCCTGAAGTGTATGGAACCGGGTGGTGTCAGAAACAGCACCGTTCCGCATCAAGACACGGCGGAGAATCCCGATAGGACGCCGGCTGGCGTTCTAACTTATTTTTGTGATTGCTTCACTCGGACAAGACGAGGGGGGAGAGACACGCAAACTACAAGCATTGAGCTATATAAAATCTACTAAGCATGTTTTGTGAATCAGAGAGCCGGTATGCGGCCTCAAATATGTTAGAAGAAAGAGGGGCCACTCCACAAGCCCCAAGTGAACCCGCTAAAACGACTGTTACCACCAAATGTATCGCGCTCTAACGGCTGTACGAGCGTGAAATAAGGAAATGGTGAGAGGGAACCTCCCTCCAAAAGTATATTGAAGTCAATAGGGTCCCGAGAGGTCTACGAATCTGCACGGTGCCTGCCTACGAGTCCCCAGACCCATTATTACTGGATGAATGGGCGGAACATACTGCAGCATCCTATGTAGGGAGTCTGCGGATTTTGGTAAAGTTCGCATGGAGCGACCGTGAAAAGGCACTCAAAGATATCGAAACTTTGGAGTAAGAATTAAAGAAGGAGGAGGACCAAGTGAAGATTGGGGAATACAGAGATCAAATGAAGAAGCGTCTTAAAACCTATGAAGAGAAGATCAAATTACAAAAACAAAGTAAATTTGATCGTGATGAAGACGATTATGCCCAAGGAAGGATTCTAACCTTCGCGAAAAAATATGACACCCTACAGAAGGAGTTACTGAATAAAAGCAAGACTGTGGTCCAAACGACAAGTGGAACAGGGGAGGCCCCGGCAACCTCAGAATCAGAGGTAACCGAAAACGAATCATCGGAAGAAGAAGGTGCTGGCATCTTAAGATCAGGACGTGTCCGTACTCCTTTTCGTGAGGTATTCAAACTGATCCGCCAATCTTGGCAGAAAGGGGTAGCGGGCAAACCCCTGGAAAAATCGGGAAGAGGAAAACAAGGAGGGGGCAGAGGGACCGTAAGAAGCAATGTCTCCCCACCAGCAACGAGAAGCAAGAAGATTTACAACAAAAAACGACAATGATGGTGGAGAATCTTACCATAGCCAATCTTACAAATAAACAACTGACAAGGACTGAGGAGTCGGTACTTAAGCTAGGATTGACGTTCTGCCCCCAAAAAACGATGGAATTTACACAAACGCGAATTGATTTATTCAAGTTTACACGTAAACTGAAACTTCATAAGTATTTTAAGACTAGACCACACACTGGCAAACCCACTAAGAAAGCTGGCAGTGCGCCTGTAACGGATCTCTTGGCTGTGAAAGATTTGGAAACGATTGTGATCCCGGAGGAATTAAGAACTGAAGAAGATCTGATGTCCTTAAATAGAACTCAACAACTGGCTGTGACTGACACCGAACAATTGGGTGGACTCACGTCCTTTAAACTGGCATCGAAATTCCATCCACAGATGGCAGTGGATGCCATAGATATCTTTGCGGAGGCGGTGGTGAAAGATTTAACCCAATTTAGACGGAAACAAAAATATCGGAGATCTCCAGATGGAAACTTCACGGAGAAACAACAATAAGCTCTGATTGAGTTATGCAATGATGAGGGTGTCGTCTACAAGCCTGCTGACAAAGGCGGCAATATTGTCATTCAGACAAAGCAGAACTATGACAACGAAGCATTCCGCCAATTGAACAACCAGGACACATATATGGCGATCACAACTAATGATTACCAACGAAGCACTGTGGATTACCATGCGATGTTATCTAGATGGCACAATAAAGGACTTCTGGATATTGATGAGTTCCTATTTCTGAGATGCTTAAATCCCACAATACCCACATGTTATCACCTACCTAAGGTGCACAAGAATAAGACCATGCCCCCTGGCAGGCCAATTGTGGCAGCTCAAGGCAGCCTAACTGAAAATCTCTCCACCTATGTGGACTTCTTCTTGATACAACATGTTAAGACTCTGAAATCCTATATCAGGGATACCACAGACTTGTTAGACAAATTAGCTAATTTGAAGTGGGAGGAAGGATACACCATGATGGTGTTGGACATTCCGAGCCTTTACACTTCGATCAAACACGAAGATGGTCTCTTAGCCACCCAGTACTTTTTTGACAAACGTCCACTTAAATATACACAACATAGCTCTATGGTTTTGGAGTTTGTTGAAATTTGTTTGGCTAACAATATCTTCCTATTTCAGAAACAACTGTACAGACAGCTGTCTGCGGCAGCGATGGGCACCTGCTTCGCCCCCAGCTACGCAAACTTGTTAGTGGGCTCGTGGGAGGAGCAGGTGGCCTGTGGGGGAGGCCAACAAAGAGTGGATTGAACAGATTGTGGGGTGGTATCGTTTCATCAACTATTTGTTTGTCGTATGGAATGGTCCTCCAGAGACGGCTAAAGTATTCATTGATGTCCTCAATAGGAACAAACTCAATCTGGAATTCTCTGGTGAAGTTAGTGAGTCCTCCGTGAACTATTTGGATATTAATATCTATATAGACTCTGGAGAATTGAAAACCAGATTGTACCGAAAGCCGACAGAAGGCAATTCTATAATGCAAGCGTCTAGCAGCCATCCCTCTAATCTTATAAGAAGTATCCCCTACGGGGAACTTCTTAGGATTAAACGTAATTGCACAGATGAGAAAGAATTCCAAACTGCAGCCGAAGCCAGTATGCAACGTTTTCAGGCACGTGGCTATAGCCGCGAGATTCTAAACAACGCTCTTGAAAGAGCAAATAAACTGAAAAGAGATAGCCTTTTAAAGATCAAATACAGGAGAATCCAAGACTCTGTAAATGGGGGGAAATTCCGCCTTATAACTACTTTTTCCAAAAGTTCAACCCAACTTAAAAAGATCTTGAAAAGAAGTTGGCATATATTACAAACTGATGAGGTACTAAGCGTTGATCTCCCTTCCAATCCTTTAATCACCTTCAGGAAGGCGAGATCATTAAAAAACGATCTGGTGCACAGTTACATGGCAGAAACCCCTAAATCAGCTTTTGGATCCATGCAAGCATTTTTCCCCTGTGGGAAATGTAAAGCTTGTAAAATCAGCAAACAAGTTCTGACCTATGAAATTCCCAATATAGGAATCCGCAGAAAGATCAGAAGGTTCCTTACTAGCACCACCCCCTACAGTGTTTACTGTTTAACCTGCCCGTGCGGGCTGCGTTACGTGGGAAGCACGATCAATCCCATGAAGATGAGAATACTGGAGCACATGCGGGCCATTGCAAAAGGTGATGAAGCATACCCTGTTGCGCGTCATTTTGATAAAGTACATCAGCGCAACAGGGATCTGCATAGTTATTTGGGGCTTGATCATGTTCCCAGCAATCCAAGAGGGTGGGATAGATTACTTCGGCTCCGTAGACTGGAGTTGAGGTATATCATTGATATGCACACCATGCATCCTTTGGGTTTAAAAAGTAGTGAGGAACTTGCAATACACCTGGGAGAATAACTTATTGGAACTTATTGGAATTTATAACAACTGTTAAGGCCATGTATACAGTTCTGGATAAGCTGTAAGGAGTGATTAACACGATCCAGGCATGTCAACTTACTGTATATATGTAAATTCAGTTTGAGCCTGATTTCTGAAATGTACAGATATATATACATGTATATATGTATATAGAATCCTTTATCTCTGTCTTCTCCCCACCTATCTTCCGGGTCACCCTCTCTCTGGAGTGGTTATGACATTCTTTCCTTCTATTTCTTAGATGTGTACCATCCCGACCGGCTGCACTCGTGTCTGGAGAAGATCTACACGTGGATGTGCAGCTCTGCACTAAAGCTCAATGGCTCCAAGACGGAACTGATGCTGCTGGGGAACTCTTCTCCGTCTTTGTCCCCCAGCAGTTGGCCCGACTGTCTGGGACCTCCACCCACCCCCAAGCAGGAGATCAAGAGCCTGGGAGTGTGGCTTGAGCAGGACCTTTCGTTTAAAACTCATGCCAAGAAGACTGCTGGCGTGTGTTTCGGCCTGCTCCTCTCAGCTCGGAAGATTCTACCTCTGCTGCCAGCGGCCACTAGGAGGCTTCTCATCCAGGGGCTTATTATCTTGCGGCTGGATTTCAGCAATGCGCTGTTTCTGGGTGCACCTGAATCCACCCTGGACAAACTGCAGCAAGTGCAGAATGCGGCCGCCAGGCTCTTGACGGGTCTTCCCAGGCGTCAGTCCGCTCGCCCGGCGCTGAGGGCGCTGCATTGGCTCCCTGTGAGAGACAGGGTGAAATTCAAGTCACTCTGTATCGCCCATAAAGTCCTGCAGGGAGTAGGTCCACCTATCCTGGGGGAGATGGTCCAGCCCTATAAAGCCTCCCGCTCTCTCCGTTCTGACAATCAACATCTTCTTCAGGTTGGGAGGGCGAAGAAGGCAAGAACCGGTGGCAGAAGGTTCTCGATAAAGGTGGCCACCCTGTGGAATTCCCTTCCCCTGCAACTTCGCTCGGAAACTAGTTTGCTTCGGTTCCGTAAACTTTTTTAAACTTTTTTATTCTCGGCTTAACCCTTTTATTGTTCTGGTAGCGTTATTCTCTGGTGAGCGCTAGGATGCCTAATGGTAACCAGGCGCTATACAAAACTCAGAATAATAATAATAATAATATATATGTGTGAATATGATGTATTGATGGTCTACATTAGACACAAGCCTTGCAGGTTATCGCAAGCCCATACGGGGCAGTATTTGTGTATTTTCTCTGCATGCCCATATAGGGCAGGATTAGTATGCTTTGATTTATCACAGTCTTAATTGTATATACAATTGTTTTTGGAACGCCGGGTATATATCTATATCCATAACGTGCCCATCCACGGGCATTATTGAACTTTCTTTCACTGATTTGGATGTTTAATAATGGCGCTCCATTTGTAATGACTCTTTTTGCATTCATGAATCCGTCGTTGATTGCGATAATATGCACATGTGGTTAAAACTGTGTCTAAAATGGCGCTACGGTAAACATAGATGAAGGTTCTTTACTGAAACGCGTCTGTTGATGAAGTGTCTGTTTGTTGGTGAAAAATAAATTACCCAAACGACCCCCGCGAGTGCTTTTTTACCGTTCGATGGAAGTCCTGAGTTACAGAATTTGAGCGAATATATATATATATATATATATATATATATATATATATATATATATATATATATATATATATATATATATGTATATATATATATATATATTTGTAATCAAAAGAAGAATGGACACTTGTTACCACTTTAACCATTGGTTAAGATGGGACACTCTCATAAACGCGGTGTTGCTCGTGCGGTGTATGTCTTTCTTCCGCCCCTCACACGCGTTATGGCATTTATCATTGAGTGTTCCAACAACGTGCTATATGCCAAGCCTCAACTCGAGGCAACCTCTGGCGCTAGTAGCAGTGTCCAGAGATAAGGGAAGGGGAAGGTAGGGCACCCAGAGAGAAAGATAAGAAGCATATACTACACCGATGGAAGTTTTATTAAAAAGGTGAAGTATTGCTATTAAAATTGGTTGCGGTATAATGGGAGGTCGAGTTAATGGATCTCTTTATACCTTTTTAACTATAGCGTCAACATGTTTCTGCTCCATGTCGCCCAGCCGGGTCTACGGAGCATTCGTCAGGACAGGTACACAACACAAAAAACAGATAATGAAAATTACTTGCACCATTTGTGTAGTAATGATATATGCTGAATTTTCGCCATTTCGGGAATTGTCTGAAAAAAGGAGGAAGGAAATAATTCTATGTTAGGAATTACGTCTTATGGGTGCAAATATAGCATTCATATGATCTCTCACCGTTTGTGGAGGATTGCTCTATATGAGTGAAAGTAAAAAAGAACTGGTATAGGGCTCTGAGGAAAAACGTGGTGCTTATGGCTTCTTTGGAGGGTTTGTAGTTAGTTGCTGCAAGTAGCCTGACGTTTATTAATGGACTGACAAGGAAGTTAGCTCAATGTGGAGTTTGAGACTATGTCGGTCAATACGTGCAAGACAGCGAGGCTAATGCAGCGTTTAGTTTTAAAGTGACACACGAAGGATAATAATCTTAAAAAGTGAAGTGCGCACACAGTCAAACAGCGGTAATCTTACCTATTGTGCTTGCTGAATTCAGCTTCAGTCAGGTGGCAACGGGACTCTCTGGTCCCAGACTGAAACAAAAAAGTAGTAAAAAGTGGGGGCCTTGAGGTAGAGTTCTTACCCCGTAACGTTCAGTGTTTACCCGAAGCCGGCCGCCATTCTTACCAGCGCGTGGGAAGTTCCCAGGACTTGTGCTGTCTCTGCCCCCGGATGCTAGATGCCGGTTTCCTGTTACAATTGTAAGTTGGAAATGTTATGGAGCTAGAGAACAGACTATACATCTGCTGGCGATATCTGCAGGTTCAGGTTTTAAAGTAAGGTCGAATGTTGAACTACAGTTCATTATGGTGGAGAACAATTAGGGTATTTTAGCGAAATTAGTAGAAGTTACAATTTTTTGTTATTTGATATCGATGATCTCCTACCAGAAAATAGGGAAGTAAGACTTATCTTTTTCATGGGGTACTATTAAAAGCATCACCGATCAATGCATCATCAGGCAAAGGTATTCTGTATTTTATGAGAACTGGCACCAGGGAATATTGTCATTGAGCCCAAATAGATGGGTTTTCAATCGGTCCACCCACCGTTGCTCTTTTTCGAATAAGATTCGTGTGGCATTCCAAGGTCTGTCTGTTAGTTTTTCAAGAACTGTCCATCTCATTTCATCACAATCATGATTTAGATCAACAAAGTGGGAACAGAGCTTTGTGTTGTTCTTTTTTAATCGGATGTTACTTTTGTGTTCCCCTATACGGGTCTTGACTTTTCTACAAGTCATTCCGATATATTTCTTCTCACATGGGCACTGGATCATATAGACCACATGGGTCGAATTACAATTCGTGTGTTGTTTTTGTGTCCAGGTGAGGGAGTCTGTGAGTTGTAGTGATTGTGTGATAGTTGTTAATTTGCACACTTGACAGGAGCCACAGGGATAGTGACCTGTGACAGGTGACATTTCTAGACTTCTCAAATCAGTGGGTTTGGTTTTGGGTACAGTGGGGCGAGTATGGACAAGTAGGTCTTTTAAGTTCTTTGTCCGCTTGTTGGCAAAGCGAGGCTTCGGCCAGGTATGTTTTCCAGTACACAGAATGGGCCAGTTTTTATTGATGAGTTTTTGTACATCATATGTCGCAGGACAAAAGGTTGTTACGCATTATATATATATACTAGCAGCCCGCCCCGACGTTGTCCGGGGGCTATCAGGCTTGCTGGTATTCCACCCGCCGCCATGTAATTGCACTGGTCCCGTACTTTTAAGCAGAGTTTTGGGTGCTGGTACTTATTCTTAACTCTGCTTATTCCCAGGCTCACTTCCAGTCCCATGTTGTCCGGGGGCAATTAGGCTTGCTCCCAGTCGCCGAAACCCAGGCCCCCAACCACCTCCTCAGCCCAAGTTCACCACCACCTTCAGTGCCCCCAATCATCCGCACATGCCCTGCTCCCTAACACTGTGGTCATCCGACGCTGCAAACGGACAAAGCCAGTATACACGCCCTGCTGCAGCGCTAAAGTTTACCTGTCATCCCGCTCCATTCCGCCTAACTTCTCTGCTCCTCCCCGCGCTGTTGTCCACCGCCGCTGCAGTCCAGTCCTCCTTACTTCACCCCTCCTCCCTGCTGTTCACGTACCTATATTTACAACAAGGGGTGGTGAGGGACAGAGTCTCTGAATTAAACAGAATACTCTCACCCAGTCAAGAGATCAGGGCTAGATCCAACACCGTTTTTTAGCTCACTGCACCATCCCAGTTTCAGAACCTGGCTGTATGCAAATTAGTCTGTTCCTGTCCCAGTGCAAGATGGGAACAGGGCAAGCCAAACTACAAAAGCCAATTCTTACACTGGGAAGGAAACAAGCTACCGGGGACCGGTTTCTGGCATTTCAGCCTCTTCGGCCCGGCTTGCTTGAATTCTGATGGTGCAATGAGCAAGGGACTCACATCTGAGTATACCCTTCCACGCTTAGGGTGGACAAAAATATTTACAACAAGGGGTGGTGAGGGACAGAGTCTCTGAATTAAACAGAATACTCTCACCCAGTCAAGAGATCAGGGCTAGATCCAACACCGTTTTTTAGCTCACTGCACCATCCCAGTTTCAGAACCTGGCTGTATGCAAATTAGTCTGTTCCTGTCCCAGTGCAAGATGGGAACAGGGCAAACCAAACTACAAAAGCCAATTCTTACACTGGGAAGGAAACAAGCTACCGGGGACCGGTTTCTGGCATTTCAGCCTCTTCGGCCCGGCTTGCTTGAATTCTGATGGTGCAATGAGCAAGGGACTCACATCTGAGTATACCCTTCCACGCTTAGGGTGGACAAAAATATTTACAACAAGGGGTGGTGAGGGACAGAGTCTCTGAATTAAACAGAATACTCTCACCCAGTCAAGAGATCAGGGCTAGATCCAACACCGTTTTTTAGCTCACTGCACCATCCCAGTTTCAGAACCTGGCTGTATGCAAATTAGTCTGTTCCTGTCCCAGTGCAAGATGGGAACAGGGCAAACCAAACTACAAAAGCCAATTCTTACACTGGGAAGGAAACAAGCTACCGGGGACCGGTTTCTGGCATTTCAGCCTCTTCGGCCCGGCTTGCTTGAATTCTGATGGTGCAATGAGCAAGGGACTCACATCTGAGTATACCCTTCCACGCTTAGGGTGGACAAAAATATTTACAACAAGGGGTGGTGAGGGACAGAGTCTCTGAATTAAACAGAATACTCTCACCCAGTCAAGAGATCAGGGCTAGATCCAACACCGTTTTTTAGCTCACTGCACCATCCCAGTTTCAGAACCTGGCTGTATGCAAATTAGTCTGTTCCTGTCCCAGTGCAAGATGGGAACAGGGCAAACCAAACTACAAAAGCCAATTCTTACACTGGGAAGGAAACAAGCTACCGGGGACCGGTTTCTGGCATTTCAGCCTCTTCGGTCCGGCTTGCTTGAATTCTGATGGTGCAATGAGCAAGGGACTCACATCTGAGTATACCCTTCCACGCTTAGGGTGGACAAAAATATTTACAACAAGGGGTGGTGAGGGACAGAGTCTCTGAATTAAACAGAATACTCTCACCCAGTCAAGAGATCAGGGCTAGATCCAACACCGTTTTTTAGCTCACTGCACCATCCCAGTTTCAGAACCTGGCTGTATGCAAATTAGTCTGTTCCTGTCCCAGTGCAAGATGGGAACAGGGCAAACCAAACTACAAAAGCCAATTCTTACACTGGGAAGGAAACAAGCTACCGGGGACCGGTTTCTGGCATTTCAGCCTCTTCGGCCCGGCTTGCTTGAATTCTGATGGTGCAATGAGCAAGGGACTCACATCTGAGTATACCCTTCCACGCTTAGGGTGGACAAAAATATTTACAACAAGGGGTGGTGAGGGACCTCAGGCCGCTCCAGTGTGGCTAAGTTCTCCGCTCCTCCCCACGCTGTTGTCCGCCGCCGCTGCAGTCCAATCCTCCTTACTGCACCCCTCCTCCCTGCGGTTTCACGTACCTCAGGCCGCTCCAGTGTGGCTAAGTTCTCCGCTCCTCCCTGCGCTGTTGTCCGCCGCTCCTCCCTGCGGTCCTGTCCGCAGCTCCTCCTCGCGCTCCCGTCCTCCAATGATGATGTCAGCACATATGTGGTTAGCGCACACGGCCGGCGCTACTTCGAAGGGACTACTTTTTTTTTTATTGTAAATTTTTTAAATAACCTATATATTTTTTTTATATAGCCTATGTCCATCTACTGGACCTCCCCTTTCCAACACTGTATTGGGTGTTGCGATTGGTGGTGAACTTTTCGAGTTTACCTGGCTCAAAGGACACAGTTCTCTCTTTATAATAGTAGTATAGATATAAATATATATATATATATATTCAAAATTGCTCGCTTCAGCTACCAACTCCCATAGGGTCAGAAAGAAAAACGAGGCAGACCCTTCTTGGTGCTTTTTTCAGTTTATTTCAAACACCAGTCCTCATGACGCGTTTCGGCAGATCCCTGCCTTGATCACATGACAACACGTCAGTGAAGCACATCCCTTTTTAAAGTGCTAGTGCTCATTAATAGACATAAAAGAGGTATTAACATATATACATGATGGTAATCCGTCTTTCTGCACTTCGTTTTCATCAATGCAAACTTTTTCCGTTTTTTGTGATTATATGTATAATACATTTGTGCATTATGAGAATTATATGGATATTTATGTCCACCATGCAGTATAGCTTTTCACCATTGTCACCAATAATACTTGTAAAATACAGGTTTCACTCTTCACATATACTCCAATATTCTGTATAAATACATATTATAAACTTTTATATTGGAATGACATAATTACGTGAATGTATATTTTCTCATTAGAATTTTCTTATGCTTACGTTTCCGATACCTCTCTTATTCAAATCATACTATTGTGCTTCCCCTGGAACATCCCCTAGTTAGCCTTTTTAGTGTTTCACATCAAAAAAGTGCTATTCAAGTGCATATAAATAATAAAGTGCTGGTATACTGCATTAATTTCATATGTGCGGTATATATCTATTCTGTTATACTGTTTTTTGTAAGTCGGCACTTTTCACGCCAAGCAGGATGCAGGTTAAATGGATTTTCATTCAGCTGGGTTTATAAAACATGATTCCCACAATTAATTTTCAATAACTATACCAATATATATATATATATTCTCCCAAACTTCGTTTTTTTCTGGTGCAGTCCTGCACAGGAAAAATAACGGATACGGACCACAATATCGTGCAGTTGTTATTTTATTTGGTGCTCGTGGACGCCATGACGCGTTTCGGCCCCTCCCTCAGGCCTTGCTCACATGACACAGTGTATATATATATATATAAATAACTGTATATATATATATTCACTTAAAAAAACATAGGTTTCAGGCCTTATATAGTTAGGAATTAGCATTTAAAAAAAAATTGGAATTGCTTTATAGTTAGTTGTACTAACTATATTTTGCGCACCCGCAATCCACTGCTGATGATGTCACATATTGCATCATTCATGACATGGTCAGTGACATCACTGATAACATCACTTATGACATCTCAAATAACATCACTGATGACATCTCATTTGACATCACTGATGACATCATCCAGTGACTGTGTGTTTCTTTAAAGTTTAAATATGTTTTACATATTGAAGAATGAGTAGATGTATAAGTGTCTGGATGAAGGATTTAATAGGTATGTGACTGACTGTATGAGTGAGTGATTAAATGTGTCTTACTAAATGCATCGGTTAGTGACTAAACTGTCTGAATGTGTGCATCAGTATGTCTGTTGTTGTGTAGGCTGCTGCATGTGTTGATCAGTAGCTATATGAGTGGCTATATGGGTTATTGATTGGTTGCCCAAGTATTTGAATGAGAGACTGAGTGTGTGTGTGGGTGGCTGGGAGATGTGTGACTCTGTGCATAGATGTGTGAGCAGTTGATTCACTAGGTGTATGAGTTCAAGAGTTCATGTTGAAACAGCTATATGGGCGGTTGACTGTGTGCATGGGTGTGTTGGTGAGTGAATGGATATCTCAGTGCTACATGTCCAGTAAGTACATATGTAAAACACAGTGCATGTGAGAGTTGGCATATATAAATGACTATACATGAGAGCCAGTAAATGTGCGAGTGGCTGTATGGATCATTGTATACTTGTATCAGTGATTGTATAATTGAGTAAGTATGTGTTAGTATATGTTTGAATAAGTAAGGTGTTGTGTGTATAACTGTATAGTTGAGGAAATGGAAGTATGATTGATTCTTTGCATGACTGACTAGGTGTGTGAGTAACTCCATGGATGAGTGGCAGTGTGTGAGTGTCTGTATAGGTGTATGAGTGCATATGATAGTGTTGTATTGATGAGTTACTGTATGTATGAGTGATTCTATGGGTGAATGAGTGAATGTTTGTTTAGACCTAGGAATCAGTGAGTGGGTATGTAGTAACTGGTATTGGTGTGTCAATGGTTTCAAGAATGGTAGTCTGTATTTAACAGTGGGTTTATCAAAGGTTATCTTAGAATGTGAGGAGGTGCATCGTATTATCACATGAAGGATATTATCAGTGATGTGATCAGTGATGTTAAATGAGATGTCATCAGTGATGTCATCAGTGATGTCATTTGAGATGTCATCAGTGATGTTATCAGTGATGTCACTGACCATGTCATGAATGATGTAATATGTGACATCATCAGCAGTGGATTGTGGGTGCGCGAAATATAGTTAGTACAACTAACTATATAGGAGCAATTTCAATGGTTTTTTAAATGCTAATTCCTAATTATATAAGGCCTGAAACCTATGGTTTTTTAAGTGAATTTGCAAAGTTTTTAAAATGCTACTTCCTAACTATATAAGGCCTGAAACCTATGGTTTTTTAAGTGAATTTGCAAGGTTTTTTAAATGCTAATTCCTAACTATATAAGGCCTGAAACCTATGGTTTTTTAAGTGAATTTGCAAGGTTTTTTAAATGCTAATTCCTAACTATATAAGGCTTGAAACCTATGGTTTTTTCAGTGAATTTGCAAGGTTTTTTAAATGCTAATTCCCAACTACATCAGGCGTGGAACCTATATTTTTTTCAATAAATTTCAAAGGTTTTGTAAATGCTAATTCTATTAGCGGATAACGTTTATATATGTTATTATCCTTCTGGGATCACCTGAGCAGCCATCTTGTTTCTCAGGCGAAGTGAGGCACAAGAGAGCACAAAACAACAGTGGAAAACGCGAAAAGGGGGCAGGGTTGAGACCCCCTGACCCCCTAGCCCTTCTCAGGGGGTCCCAGAAGGACCACCAAGTGCAAAAAAAGTATTTATTTTTTTCAAATCGCGGGGTACTCGCACGGTACGCGTACCATGCGCGTACGGTGCGCGTACCCCACGATTTTTTCGATTTTTTTTTTTTTGCCCTGGGGGGTCCTTTTGGGACCCCCTGAGAAGGGCTAGAGGGTTGGGGGTCTCTACCCTGCCCCCTTTTCGTGTTTTCCACTCTTGTTTTGGGCTCTCTTGTGCCTCAGTTCTCCTGAAAAACAAGATGGTGGCCAACACTTCCTGGTTTGGACAGTTTGGAATGTTGACAGTCGACTGCCAGCCAATCAGAAACTCGCTCGCGCACGTAAGGGTACGCGTACCGTACGCATACGGTGCGCGTACGGTGAGCGCATATAGATATATAATTTGCTCAAATTCAATTTTCTCAACAACTACTGTAGGGATTTTCACCAAATATAGAAAAGGCACTACTGCATACCTGTCCCTACCATTTTGCCAAGTTTGGTGTAATTCCGTTCAGCCGTTCGGGCTGTAGCCGTGTCTGAAGGTCCCATAGAAAATGCCATTTGAAAAATTTCAAATTCAATTTTCTCAAGAACTACTGGAGAGATTTTCACCAAACATAGCAAAGGCACATCTGCATACCAGGCCCTACCATTTTGCCAAATTTGGTGTAATTCCATTCAGCCGTTCGGGCTGTAGCCGTGTCTAAAGGTCCCTATGGAAATTAACATGGGGAAAACACATTTTGGGACCCCCCTTTCGGCCCCCGCTTGACGAATCCCCCCGAAACTTTCAGGGAAGGAGCGGAGTGGAGCTGGACAAAATTCTGGAAAATTACACACAGATTCCTCAATCGGTGCCAAAGTTATTCCCTATAGAATGTTGAGCGCATATAGATATATAATGTGCTCAAATTTAATTTCTCAACAACTACTGGAGGGATTTTCACCAAATATAGAAAAGGCACTACTGCATACCTGTCCCTACCATTTTGCCAAGTTTGGTATAATTCTGTTCAGCCGTTCGGGCTGTAGCCGTGTCTAAAGGTATCATAGAAAATGCCATTTGAAACATTTCAAATTCAATTTTCTCAGGAACTACTGGAGGGATTTTCACTAAACATACAAAAGGCACTGCTGCATACCAGTCGCTACCATTTTGCCAAATCTGGTGTAATTCTGTTTAGCCGTTCGAGATGTAGCCTTTTCAGAATTTCCCTACGGAAATTAACATGAAGAAAACACATTTTGGGACCCCCCTTTTTTCTCAGCCCCCGCTTGAGGAATCCCCCTGACACTTTCAGGGAAGGAGCGGAGGGCAGCAAGGCAAATTTAAGTAAAATTACAGGCAGATCCCTCAATCGGCGCCAAAGTTATTCCCGATAGAATGTTCGAAATTTCCTATGGTAACTAGGTCCTAACTATATATACCTACTGGCGCTATATATATATATATATATATATATATATATATATATATATATATATATATATATATATATATATATATATATATCACCAAAACATCCTCATTGCAGAAGAAATCAGCCGCACACCAGCAACGGAGCTTGCATTTCTTTAATCAAACCGGCGGTCCACCTGACATGTTTCGTTCTCACTCGAACTTTTTCAAAGGTATGCCGTCACTTCTAATTGCTGTGAAACCACATTGCTTGTGCTTTTGTTTAAAGTTTTGTCCCCGCCTCTTACTTGGCGCGCTATGAATTGTGGTCCTAGTGGTTCACATTTGCCATAGTTTATCAACCCTCCATTGGGTAACATGATTGAAGTTAATTTTAAAATCCGGTTGTTCTAAATGCAAAGTCTGTTGCGCCCCGCGCAGCCCATTTTCGAGGCTGACTCGGGGTCCATACCAAAGGCAGTCTTTGGCGCTCACCAGCCTCCCCTTCTCCGCTACCACGAAATCCACACCTGGGTTCAATGCGGGAAGGCAACGGCGCTCTTTCTGGAGGTGCGTCGCTGCGGCAGAACCACGCCGAAATACATCACCAAAACATCCTCATTGCAGAAGAAATCAGCCGCACACCAGCAACGGAGCTTGCATTTCTTTAATCAAACCGGCGGTCCACCTGACATGTTTCGTTCTCACTCGAACTTTTTCAAAGGTATGCCGTCACTTCTAATTGCTGTGAAACCACATTGCTTGTGCTTTTGTTTAAAGTTTTGTCCCCGCCTCTTACTTGGCGCGCTATGAATTGTGGTCCTAGTGGTTCACATTTGCCATAGTTTATCAACCCTCCATTGGGTAACATGATTGAAGTTAATTTTAAAATCCGGTTGTTCTAAATGCAAAGTCTGTTGCGCCCCGCGCAGCCCATTTTCGAGGCTGACTCGGGGTCCATACCAAAGGCAGTCTTTGGCGCTCACCAGCCTCCCCTTCTCCGCTACCACGAAATCCACACCTGGGTTCAATGCGGGAAGGCAACGGCGCTCTTTCTGGAGGTGCGTCGCTGCGGCAGAACCACGCCGAAATACATCACCAAAACATCCTCATTGCAGAAGAAATCAGCCGCACACCAGCAACGGAGCTTGCATTTCTTTAATCAAACCGGCGGTCCACCTGACATGTTTCGTTCTCACTCGAACTTTTTCAAAGGTATGCCGTCACTTCTAATTGCTGTGAAACCACATTGCTTGTGCTTTTGTTTAAAGTTTTGTCCCCGCCTCTTACTTGGCGCGCTATGAATTGTGGTCCTAGTGGTTCACATTTGCCATAGTTTATCAACCCTCCATTGGGTAACATGATTGAAGTTAATTTTAAAATCCGGTTGTTCTAAATGCAAAGTCTGTTGCGCCCCGCGCAGCCCATTTTCGAGGCTGACTCGGGGTCCATACCAAAGGCAGTCTTTGGCGCTCACCAGCCTCCCCTTCTCCGCTACCACGAAATCCACACCTGGGTTCAATGCGGGAAGGCAACGGCGCTCTTTCTGGAGGTGCGTCGCTGCGGCAGAACCACGCCGAAATACATCACCAAAACATCCTCATTGCAGAAGAAATCAGCCGCACACCAGCAACGGAGCTTGCATTTCTTTAATCAAACCGGCGGTCCACCTGACATGTTTCGTTCTCACTCGAACTTTTTCAAAGGTATGCCGTCACTTCTAATTGCTGTGAAACCACATTGCTTGTGCTTTTGTTTAAAGTTTTGTCCCCGCCTCTTACTTGGCGCGCTATGAATTGTGGTCCTAGTGGTTCACATTTGCCATAGTTTATCAACCCTCCATTGGGTAACATGATTGAAGTTAATTTTAAAATCCGGTTGTTCTAAATGCAAAGTCTGTTGCGCCCCGCGCAGCCCATTTTCGAGGCTGACTCGGGGTCCATACCAAAGGCAGTCTTTGGCGCTCACCAGCCTCCCCTTCTCCGCTACCACGAAATCCACACCTGGGTTCAATGCGGGAAGGCAACGGCGCTCTTTCTGGAGGTGCGTCGCTGCGGCAGAACCACGCCGAAATACATCACCAAAACATCCTCATTGCAGAAGAAATCAGCCGCACACCAGCAACGGAGCTTGCATTTCTTTAATCAAACCGGCGGTCCACCTGACATGTTTCGTTCTCACTCGAACTTTTTCAAAGGTATGCCGTCACTTCTAATTGCTGTGAAACCACATTGCTTGTGCTTTTGTTTAAAGTTTTGTCCCCGCCTCTTACTTGGCGCGCTATGAATTGTGGTCCTAGTGGTTCACATTTGCCATAGTTTATCAACCCTCCATTGGGTAACATGATTGAAGTTAATTTTAAAATCCGGTTGTTCTAAATGCAAAGTCTGTTGCGCCCCGCGCAGCCCATTTTCGAGGCTGACTCGGGGTCCATACCAAAGGCAGTCTTTGGCGCTCACCAGCCTCCCCTTCTCCGCTACCACGAAATCCACACCTGGGTTCAATGCGGGAAGGCAACGGCGCTCTTTCTGGAGGTGCGTCGCTGCGGCAGAACCACGCCGAAATACATCACCAAAACATCCTCATTGCAGAAGAAATCAGCCGCACACCAGCAACGGAGCTTGCATTTCTTTAATCAAACCGGCGGTCCACCTGACATGTTTCGTTCTCACTCGAACTTTTTCAAAGGTATGCCGTCACTTCTAATTGCTGTGAAACCACATTGCTTGTGCTTTTGTTTAAAGTTTTGTCCCCGCCTCTTACTTGGCGCGCTATGAATTGTGGTCCTAGTGGTTCACATTTGCCATAGTTTATCAACCCTCCATTGGGTAACATGATTGAAGTTAATTTTAAAATCCGGTTGTTCTAAATGCAAAGTCTGTTGCGCCCCGCGCAGCCCATTTTCGAGGCTGACTCGGGGTCCATACCAAAGGCAGTCTTTGGCGCTCACCAGCCTCCCCTTCTCCGCTACCACGAAATCCACACCTGGGTTCAATGCGGGAAGGCAACGGCGCTCTTTCTGGAGGTGCGTCGCTGCGGCAGAACCACGCCGAAATACATCACCAAAACATCCTCATTGCAGAAGAAATCAGCCGCACACCAGCAACGGAGCTTGCATTTCTTTAATCAAACCGGCGGTCCACCTGACATGTTTCGTTCTCACTCGAACTTTTTCAAAGGTATGCCGTCACTTCTAATTGCTGTGAAACCACATTGCTTGTGCTTTTGTTTAAAGTTTTGTCCCCGCCTCTTACTTGGCGCGCTATGAATTGTGGTCCTAGTGGTTCACATTTGCCATAGTTTATCAACCCTCCATTGGGTAACATGATTGAAGTTAATTTTAAAATCCGGTTGTTCTAAATGCAAAGTCTGTTGCGCCCCGCGCAGCCCATTTTCGAGGCTGACTCGGGGTCCATACCAAAGGCAGTCTTTGGCGCTCACCAGCCTCCCCTTCTCCGCTACCACGAAATCCACACCTGGGTTCAATGCGGGAAGGCAACGGCGCTCTTTCTGGAGGTGCGTCGCTGCGGCAGAACCACGCCGAAATACATCACCAAAACATCCTCATTGCAGAAGAAATCAGCCGCACACCAGCAACGGAGCTTATATATATATATATATATATATATATATATATATATATATAATATATCTGGGCATGTTCTCCATGCAGGCTGTAATGCAGCCTACATGGAGACCATGAAAAGTGCTCATGACTGTTTTGGGTGACTTGAGAAGGCCGTCCAAATAGTCATTGCGCTCTTAGGAGTAGGCAAACCACTCCTACCCTGCCCTACTCTGAGAACAGAGCATCCCCACCCACCCAACTGCCCGTAAAGGAAACATAAAATGATAATAACTCAAAGTTATTATCATTTAATATTTTTTTACTTTGAACTGCTCAGAAAAACAGTGGGGTGACGCTCCAGTGGCATAGCGAAGGAGCCGCCACTTATTCCAAGGTTCTTTGAATGGCTTGCCGGGAAGTGTGCGCTTTTGAGTTCAGCAGGCCACCAGGTGGGGTCCCAGATCGAGGTGTCTTTGCTGAAGATTACTACTTCCATCTTGTCTGTGTTGAACTTGAGGCAGTTGTTTTTCATCCATCTGGCGACTTTGCTCATGAATGAAGAGAAATTTCTATGGGTTTTTGGTGTTTTGTCTGAAAGGGTGTAATCAGTATTTGATATACTGTTTATTCTGAGGGCATGGATGATGCTGGAAAGTGATGTCATGTAGTCACTGAGCAGACTAGGGCTGATTGAGGATCCTTGAAGAAGTCTGCAGATGAGGTTGATGGTGTTTGTGATGAAGCGGGCCAGGCTGGGTGACTTGATGCGGTCTGTGAAGGAAGAACAAATCCAGCAAAGTGCAGGACACTGGATAAAAGCTTTGCACAGTCATTGGATATGGATGGGGTGGAAAATGGTGTTGAAGGGCGAGGGAAGATCAAGTAGGATGATATACTCAGTTCATTATAATTTGGGTGTTGTCCATCGTGGTGATGATGGCCTGTCTCTGTAAAGTAGTTGGGCCTGAATCAAGATTGAGTGGGGTCAAAGAAGTTGTTGTCAGTGAGATGGGTCACTAGGCATCTGGGCATCTGTTTATCATCTTTTTCATACCTTTTGCTGGGCAGAACAGCAGGGAGATAGGCCGGTAGTTGGCTATTGTCTTCTGGTCTGCTGATGATGTCTTGAGGAGAAGTACTGTTGTTAGAACTGGGGGTCTCTAGTCGGCAATGGTATACACCTTTAACCAAATAGGGACTCTTGCTTCTAAGTCAGGGAAAGGGGATTACACTACTGTATAACCCCTGCTCACTGACCTTGGTAGCTTGGCAAGAGCAGGCAGGCTCATCTCAGAGGCAGTGTTTAAACATTTGTGAACATATACAGTAATACAGTGAAAACACTACAGATGGACACAAGTAGAGGATGCGCCTTGGTCCTTACCAGAGAGGATGTGATGCAGTGATTCTCGTACTGCGTTCCGGTTACAATGCGACAAGATGGCGCCTCGGTGCGATGCGGCAATCCGGTGCGATACGATAAGATGGCGCCTATGATGCGACAACAGGAAAATGATGCTTGCACGCCCGGCGACCGTGCGGCGAACTCTGTAGCTTTGGAGCCACGACCGGCCATGCGACACACTTCTCTGGTGATGTGACGGCAACAGCTGCAATGCAACCCGCTTCTTGTCTTTGAGTCACGCTTCCAGGTCCCAGCAACACGCAGGCTTCTGCAAACAGAATTCTCAGCAAGGAAATTCAGAGGGGAGCTGGTGGTGAAGTCTTTTGTCCCTGAGACTTCAGCAGGAGGCAAGCAAAAGTTCAAGCCCTTGGGGTAATATTCTGTAAGATGATGAAAGTTCTTTGAAAGTTACTTCTCCTCTCCATGGCACTGAAGACACCACTGTAGGCCAACCCGGCAACATAGCACACTGACTTGAGGGGCAGTCCAACTCCTAGAGCTTCCTTTGTTCTTCTCCTTGGCAGAGGTTTGTCTTGTTGTTCCAGAAGTGATCTAAAGTCTTGGGGTCTGGGTCCCCAATTTTATACTGAAACATCCTTTGTCCTCTGAAGGCAGAGGGACCTGTACCTAGTCCAAACCAGTTCTGTGCCCTCCTGGAGCACTTTGTTTACAGGACTCCTTCTTTCCTTTGACAGGATAGGCCAGGATCATCAGACACACCACAGGAGATGGAGCCAGCATTGTGGAAGGCAGGCACAGTCCTATTCAGACCCAGGTGCTACTCCTCCCACACATCTACATGCAGATAGGTATATTCAGCCTTGTGCTGATTCCCCTTTGTCCTGGAGCCACCCCAGCCCTTGTCACTGACAAACCAGACAAACAATACACAAGCTAGCAGAGGCGGCAGGCTGGATGGTTAGGCAAGAAAATACCTACTTTCTAAAAGTGGTATTTTCAAACCCAGAATGTGAAAACCAACTTCACTAAAAGATGTATTTTATCATTCTTAGTTAAGGCATACTAACCTCGAATTTCTAGCATGTTTCCTGGGTCAGTTAGGATTATAAGATGTTATAATCAAACTGCCCATTCTGACCTATGGGGACAGGTAGCGTTGCAATAGTGAAAAACGAAATAGGCTGTAATTCACTATCAGGTCATGCCACACACATCAGGGCATGACCTACCTTGTACATACAATGCACCCTGCCCTTGGCCTACCTTAGGGGTAACTAAAATGTAGCAAAGGGAAGGTTAAGGGATTGGCAGGTGGGTGCACTTGCCAAGTCGACATGGCAGTACTAGACTGCACACAGGCTCTGCAATGGCAGGCCTGGAATACACTTTACAAGTTGCCTCTGTGGGCGGCACAATCAGTGCTGCAAGCACACCAGCAGCATTTGTTTACAGGCCCTGGGCACACATGGTGCACTGTACTAGGGTCTGACAAGTAAATCAAATAACCCAATCATGGTGTCACTAATCAATCCATCAATTTCACAAAGGGAGCACTTGCACTGTGGCACTGAATAGCAGTGGCACAGTACCCAAAGCATCTAAACCATAAAACATATCAAAAACAGAGGAGGCAATCAGTGAAAAATGGAAGGGAGACTCACACCAATGGTACCAGGTGTAACAACTGTGCTGTGTTTTGAGGCATCCAGGTAAGTGGTTTGATGATTGCTTTCTTTAGGATTGCGGTGAGGGCTGCATTTATTGCCGTTTTTAGCGTGGTGGTTGTGGGCCAGTTGGTCAGTTTAGTCCTCTGGGTGTTGGGAGAGCTGGCAGAAGGGCTGCGAGGGTGGAAGGGTTTGGGTGGGTCTTGAAGTTTCTGTAGATGCTGGTAAGCTGAAGAATAGAGACAGCTGGGTGCAATGGTCCGAAGAAGGGGTTACTCTGTCAGAACTTGCTGCCAGGGAGATTAAGTTGTTCATTATGGCAAAGATTTCCTTGAGCTGTTGGTGCTGCTACCGAGTGAGGTGATTGCTGGTTGGTGAGCCCGGAGTGTTTGGTGGCTCTGATTCGCTGATGGTTGCATCAGAGGATGGATTTGTAGGTGCTTTTGTCAGTGATGTTCTGACTATGTCTCTATCTACGTTCAAGTTGTTTGCAGTGGGGTTTGGTGAGCCTGGGCTCTTCTATGTATCTGCTTGCCTGCAGTCTGGTTCTCATGGCTTTTTCGACTTTGAGAGGAGCAAGGATATTTGCACAGGTGGTAATTTAGGCCTTGGAGATGGAGATGGATTTATGGAGATTGTTGTTGAGTCGAGACCAGTTGTGTCGGTTTTCAGAAAACCTTGGATACTGCTGAGATCTTGTTACATTGCCTTTATGAAGATTTGGTGATGATGTTTCTGTTGTGGTGTGAGATGGGTATGCTGGAGTTGATGAGGTTAGGGTCAGACGAGGTGATCATTGTGTGCTTGTCTACTGTGATGTTGCTTGCTAAAGCTCGTGAAGATGGGGCCCAGTCAGTGTCTGGGGCCTTCCACTAACTGGGAGAGCCCAATGTTAGAAAGGTCCTGGAGAAAGTTGGTCACGTTGGGATCAGGGAGGTCCTCCTGGAGGTAGTTCAGCTCACTAAGGAGGATGAAGGCACTAGTGACTGAGATCATTGTGGCGAAAAAGTCCAGAATGGGCCTGCTGTAGTTGACGGGCTGTCAGGAAGTTTGAGAGATGAGGGTGCAGCTCATGGTGTAGTTTACAGTGATGAGGAGTTAGAAAGTCAAGTGTTCTATGTTGCTGGTGGTGCTTTCCAATGTGGTGGGATAGGATGGACTCTTGATTTCACCTCTGGTTTTGTTTATTTCTGCCCTTTCTTGTGATCTTGTATCTGAAGGAGATTTATGTGGCAATGACGGGGGCCAACAAGGGAGTCCTCTTGTTTTTCATCAGGAAGAGTAGGTCTGGTGAGCGGTTAAGTAGCAGATCTCAAATTATGGTGGTGTGTTTGGTGAAGGAGCAAGTATTGAGGAGTATGCAGAACAGGGAGTGGTGTAGGGTTGTGGGGGACAGGTGTGTGTGGTTGAGTGTATTGTGTGATTGGGGAATGAATTGGGTGTGGAAGGTGCTTATGAAAAGGTAAATAGAAGATAGCACAGGAGAACACGCCTACAGAGGCACAGTGCAGTAGTGATGGGGTGAGGTGGATGTCAGAAGAACCAGGGGTTCTGGTTCTGGCTGCGAATGCAGCACAGAAAGGCACTGATGATCTTTCATTTGGTGTGTTCAGCACGCAAGAGGTATGTCCATTGTACATGCGTGCTGCCAATCTGTGCTGCAGCCTCCAATAAACTAAGATTGAAGTTTGTGCAGCCCTGTTGAGCCTGGAGACAGATTTAATTTCCAGATTACACACTGTATTGAATGGAATATTTAAGCCACCTATAACACAAGACCAACAAGATTCCAATCTTAAATCAAGTTTGCCATTTTCGTACCATGACCTCAGTTTTGTCTGCTAATAGTTCCACCTCCAGTTCTATGCAAAGCTCTCGCTTTGCTTGAATTGCTCAGTGGATGACACCAAACCTTCATCCTAACGACAAGACTTGGGTGTCGATTCTGTGTGGAGTTATCAAGCTATATTGATTCACGTTCAGTCCTTCCACTGCTGTATGTAACATCAAGTGCACAGAGTAAATTGTTCCACAATCTTTAATATGTCTGATAAGCCACACGTGATTTGGTGGTTAATGTTCACCCAGGAATACTGTTTGCTGAAATCTGAGTGTTTTTCCAGGTATAAAGCACATCCCTTAGATGAGCCTAGACTTTGTGAAGTCGAGTGGAACTTTCAATACTTACCGTAAGCTTTCATTTCTTTTTCTTTTCAATTTTGGTTTGTCTCAGTTTTTTTCTATCAAATGTCTTTAGTTTTTTTGATGTATGGTTCATGTTACATTTTAGCGTATTGTATTCAATTCGTTTTTTGTACTGTCCCCAATGAGATTGTTTGAAATTGTTTGATGGGCAAAATAATGTAGCAATAGAGGTTGAAAGTCTAGTCTGCACTTTTTATATATATTTTTTTAATTTACTTTGCCTTTAACTTGAGGGAATTAATATATTCAGTACTGAATTGCTCATCATAGTCGAGTAAATGTGGTTTGCAATGTAGGTAGAGGGCATATTGTGCTGTTGCAAATTGTTCTGCAGCAGCCCTATAGAAAGCAGAACTGCTGTGGAGGAATTAGATTGAGCGTATCAGGCACACATTATGTTTCAAACTCTATTTAGGAGAGATGCAGAAGCTTCTGCACCCGCCAAGAATACGGACCTGCCTCAACAACACATTTTGCACTCACAGACCTGATTCACAAAGGTAATCTGAAAAAACGTCTAAGTTTACGAGTTTCGGTATTTACAAAGGGCATTTACAAGTAGTAAAGTTAGACTTTTGTCTGAGTTTAACTTAAGTTTTGGTCTAAAGTCTAACTGAGACTTCAGTTAAAATGAGACAAAAATCTGACTTTACTACTCATAAAAGCCCTTTGTGAATATCAAAAGTCGTAAAGTTATATTTTCATCTCAGTTTACCTTTGTGAATCAGGCCCAAAGTATTTATGAGAGTTGTGCATGAAATGGGCGGTCACAAAGCATTTTGCTTCTACGCATGGTCACATCATAATTTAGTGAATGTGCAAACTGCAACTTTTTCCCTCTCCAGGGCCTCATTACTAGTTCCCTGGATTGAGATGCTGTGATTCCCAGCCAGAATCACTGATTCTCTGTGGGAACATCTCACTTAAATCCAAGGATTATAAATGATTGCCTCGGAACAGGGAATAAGAAGCAGGCCTGGAATAGTTGGTTCAGTTCCAAGGACATTTCTCACCTGTGTAAGGCAGGTGGTAAAGGTGCTTGAAGGCTATTCTGAGGGCTGTGTTAGAGGGGGTGGGAGGACAGAATTGGTGAGAGGAGATCTGGGGGAGCATTTGCTGCTCCTCCATGCTGCAGCCTGAGTGCAAATGGGAGCAATGTACAGCAGCTGTTCCCAGTGCAGATGAAAGGTCAGGGTGCGGTGTCTTCGGACCTATCAGGTCCAGAGTTTGCAGACCAGGTATTCCCTGACCCAGAAACACTGGGAAACTTAGAATGCCTAGAGCTGTATACCCCCAAGAATCACGATTCTCAAAATGAGGGCCTTGGATGAGCAAGGATTGAGAAGAAGATTTTCTAAATCTGGTGCTTACTGATGCACAGCTTCGTCTCATAGGAGTATTTGCATACACGATTTCATGCCCAAACAGGATATTGTTGCATCCACGTATAAACTATGGAGCTATTAGTGGATTTATGAATGCAGCACCTATAGAAATCCCTGCAGTTGAGCATGTTACATCATATCAAATAATGGATACAGTCAGAAAAGACACTGTTATCTATGACAGTAACCCATATTAGCAGCTTTACATATCTGTATGAGCACCATATACTACTAAACCTTATATTCGCAGAGAGGAATTCCTCAGACAAATCTGTGGGCAATAGAAATGCTAAAGATAGATACTATATCCCTAGGTGAAGTTGGTGTCTTATTATTTCTGGTTGTTTCATAAAGGCCAAAATGTTCTGCCTGTATGGCGTAAAAAAGAAACAATTTGGGCACAGATGATTCACACAACTACCCCTTAAAATTAAAAATCATTCATCCTTTCATGCATCCATCTTAAACTATTTAATGAGCCATAATATTCAAATAGTAGGAGTGTAAGTCAGAGGCCAGTAGTCTTTATTTCAACAATCAGGATGATCTGTAGTAATACATTTTCAAATTAATTCTCATCTCCCAGCCATTATCCATGTATGGCCTATAATGTCATAGTTTTGGCTTTCTTATTTCTAATGCCTTCATCAGGATAACAGATATATTGACTGGTATTTCATCAATCAAACTACGTTACAACAGAACATCCAAATGATGTCTTTTTCCTCCTGGCAAGAGGTTTTACTGACCTAATCTCTTACTGACATGCACATCTCTCCTTATTGTACTCCTGTTAACTTTAATGTTATTGGGTGACATAATTGTCATGTTCCACAGCAGAGGATTGAGTGGGCATATAATTATGATATCCCCATGGCGTTTAATGTTTGATGAGAGTGCAAGAAATTGAATAAAGACTTGTGTACCCGGACCTGATTTGGAAAAATTTGAATTTTTGGAGACTAAGATATATCTGTGTTGTAGTTTGATTGACAGAGAAATAGTCTATATGAATATCGATTCCCAGAGTAGCATGTCATGAATTCTCATAAGGTTAGCCAATCCTCAGGGTCATAATCTAAATTGAGCAGTGGCTTCCATTAAGTTCTATTTTTCTTCCTAATGAGTAGTGAATATTCAGTGCCAATTAAAAGATTGTTAAAGCCTGAAAACAATCCTTTGCGTCTCCCCACAATTCTATTTAGCATAGTATTGGTGAGTGGGGCCTGTCAGTATTCTCTCTATGACAGTTTTTAACTAAGCACTGTGTCAATTGGAGGTATTTATATTGTTGAGTGTGTGGCAATCCGAAATCTGATTGGAGATCTTGGAAAGTCTTAAGCATGTACCCTGCATACAATTACTCTATTCGTGAAATCCCAAGGGACTGCCACGCTTCCCAATAGACAGAATGTCCTCCTATACACACTTGTCTATTGCACCATAATGGTGCTGATCTATGGCACCATGCAATAATGTTATGGGGATCATGTGCCAATTTCCCAATGTGGAGCATGACAGTGAGTATAGGATTATCGGTCTGCAATCTGGATGTTATGGCAATGGAAAGGGCTCCTATGGTGGCTTGGGACATTGTAGTATATCTGTCTCACTGAGTATCCACATTTGCAGGTTTGACACCTTCTCTCACCAGTGCACCATTTGGGATAGTGATGAGCAACATAATAGGAGACCATATGTTACAAGCGTAACCCCCAGATGCAGTATGGATGTAGAGTTTGTCAATTATTAGTTTGGAACACATGCCCTTCCTAATAAAAGTTGTTAAGATCATGTGTATCTGGGCCACCAGCAGCAGCTTTGGGATCCAAACACAGGAGGCATCCCAAAGTCATAGTTGAAATTGGTTGTTATAACCATTTTCATGGCTTCTCCCTCATAGGTTTTTAGGCTAGTTTGATATGTTAGCCACAATCATATGAGTTAAGCCACAGGTGACAATGAGCCCTGGGAATTTTATCCCTTTTGTCTCCCACCTGAAGTTAAAGCCAGTAATGCAGACACAGCTGGAATGCTCTGACATAGGCATGATTTCAGATTTGCGTAGTTGTCTGACAGGTCCATAAGTGTGGGGTGCGTTTCCCCTGGTTGGTAACAGTCATAAGATATTGTCAGCATAAAACAATGCCTTGACTTTAACCAAAGTAAGGGGCATCCCATGAATCAGGTGCTAACACCTTGTGCTATAGCTAGTGGCTCGAGTGCCAGCAAGAACAACAATGGTGTAGGAGGGCACCTCTGCCGTGTTCCATGCGGATGGAAAAGTCTCTGGACATAAATCCAGCGCAAATAAGCTGAGCCTCCGGGGTTGGACATAGCCATTTGACCTTCATTATGAATTATCTTCCCAGCCCTAATTTGACCAGGACTTTAAAGAGGTGTGACCATTCAACTCAGTTGAAGATTTTTCCAGTCAAGTGGGATACCAGTGTATCCTGTTCTTTGTCCTTAGAAGACCAGTTCAGAGATGCTAATGTTATTAAATGTTTTTGGGACAAATGTTGAGATACAAAGCCATGCGATGGATGAATTAGAGATAGTATCAACCTACTGGGCAAGGCCTGGCAGTTAGAGTCTTGGTTAATATTTTCATATCAACACTAATAAGTGAGATAGGGTCTATAGCTCCCGCACTCTAAAGGATCTATGCCTTTTTTTGGCTACCGGGTACGGATAGTCTTGTTAGGTATGGCCCTTCTGTAGTCTGTGAGATTAGCCTCTTTAAAGGCTTCATGAAGCATTGGAGAGATAAGAGTCTTGAAATCCTTATAAAATTCTCCCAGGAAGCCATCTTCACCCTGCGACCTGCAGGTAGGAAGGTTGGCGATGCACTCATTGATTTATTTCCATGTTATTTCCCCTTCTAACAATGTCCAATCCACTTCAGAAAATGCAGGTAAGGGAAGTCAAAAACCTGTCTTCCTCCTCTTAGTCGATTGAGGATGATGTCAAATAAAGGGAGGGATAGAAGGAGACAAAGACCTCTAAAATATCCTGCAGGTATATGAGAAGCAATAGGCATGTACTTGGGAGTTTAGCCGCTTAACCGCGCCGTGATTTCCGCCGCGGTTTAAATGAGTGGGCGGGGCCACATCGGCCAATGGACGTGCCCAGCACTACCGAGGTAGTGCTCGCAATGGCCGTTGGCTGACGCTTGCAGCGAAAGGGTTAGATGACATTTGTCCTTTGGGGACTTATACTGGGAAGCATTCATGTGCTACATCCTTCCCATTGGCCAGCAATGCCCTAATAAAAGGGCCAGTTTGACCAAGAAAATTTCAGAAATGCCTCCGGGTACTATGTCTTGCTGAAATGGTATTTGCAATAGTGGACCTCTGAGGAAGGAGTAATCAATTAGAGAGGTAGTACTGTGCACCTTTGAGTAAAAGGAGTAGTCTTCAGATAGCGGGTGCAAGATAAGCCATACATCTATCAGGCCATTATCATCCTTCACATCCTTTAGGACAACTCTGTTTTGCATTGTGCGGGTCAGGTGGGGTTGAGTGGTCAAGTATGACATCTATTGCTCAGTTTTTGCCTCCCCCATTATCACCTAGGTCATGCTAATTTTTGTAATTAACCTTAAATTATGCGTCAGGGAATGGGATTTACTTGTCTTTGGTATGTAGATGGATCTCAGTATCAATGTATGCCCTATAAATTTGATTTTCGCATCACATATCTACCTTTCAGTTCAAGACAGGTACGTAGCACTTTGTGGGGAATGGTTTATATAGCAATCCCACTCTTCTTTATGGTATTGGTGGTGTTTATTTAGCCAGTGTTTTGTGTATTTCTCCTGCAGAGATTAACAAGTCTGCCCACCCAGTCATTCCTCAGTTTGTCTGCTGCCTCTAGTTATAGGTGGGCCTCCTGGAACAAAGCAGATAGGTCAGTATTTTCTGACTTTGATGTAGCTATTGAGGCCACTAATGTGCAGAAATTTGAGATTAAAGGAAGCCGGTGTCTGGATTGCTGCGCACTAAGAGGATGAGAGGATACGTCCTGGGCTGGTGATCTCTACACATGACCATTGAGCTTGTGAAGATTGTGTATAAGTTGGGGGTTTGAGGATCCCACTAGAGGGGGCAGTTGTTAAACATGCAGAAGCGAGGAGCTGATTATTATAGTGATATGAAGTTCTGGTTGTCTGATTATATGCTATAAGTGCTCAAAATGTTAGAGGGGGAATGGATAAGAGAGGGAGAAAGAGGGAAAGGACCCAAAACATTTACCTGCAAGCTTTACAAGTTAACCATGGAAGCCAATGGGTACCAAAAAAAGCAATGAGGTGATGCATGGGGGGGAAATAGGACATATTGGTGAGGGTCGGTGTATAGTGCTCAAGTAGGGCTGATTTCAAGCACCTGACGGGGGAAGAAAATAGAGCTCCATCAGACCATTCCTCATGCTTGCCATTGGCCCAATGGGGGAGGGCCTCTGTACATTACTCGTTATTGTGGAGGAAAGCTAACTTCCCAATGCTACGGGTCTGTAGGATTTGTCTAACAGAGATGGAGAGAAATCCTGTCATAACAACAACAAACAAAGTAGGACATCAATCAGGCAGTCATATGGCCTGCAGGAAAGTACACCTGGCATTCCTGGCTATTCATATACTGTTGGGACTCCAGTAGTGTTTCTGCCTTTCAGCTATGAGTTAGACTAGTACCTGTCCTGGGCCTGGGCCAGTGCCTCTACCACTGTGTTAAGGCCCAATCTGTCCAATTTCCTGTGAAATGTTGTGTGTTGCCTGCTGCTGGGGCCAACTCAACTCCATCTCGCAAGGCTGTGCTTTCCTCTCATATTGTAGATTGTCCTGCTTCCATCTGTGTGAAGCCTTCGGTCTCCCAGTAAAGTTTCTAGTGTGTCTGAATTATAAAGGTCAGTCGTTTGGCCCTTATCTGTTATAAAGGTAGCAGCGGAGTTGAGAAGATCATATTTGATATTGTACTGGTCAAGAGAAAAACTGTTTTGTTTTGTCACTGCATCATGTGGGAAATCTTCTATGATATAAATCTGCTGCCTTGCCAGAGCAAACAGGCCCTCGTGCATTTTTGCCACCTGCAGATTCAGGCTTACTTGGGGTGTCCAGTTATGCATGCTTTGATCCCTGATGGCAAGGGGTGCATCAAAAAATGGTTGGGTCGCAGCCTCTCTACTCATTGGAATTCTAGCGAGTCTGCGTATTGGATACCCAATAGTGCAGGCAAAGCATTTAGTAGACACACCAGCATATTATTTCCTTTGCGACTTTCACAGGTCTCACGTATATATGTATTTTTTCTGGTGGTGTGGTCCTCTAAATCAGGAACTTTTAGTTGGAGATACCCTAGTTCTGACCTCCGGTCTGGTTGTTCAGATGCTAGTCTGTCTAGGACATCAAGCTGTCTATCTACAGTGTTTAGCTGGTTGTGGACATCTGTAAAATTAGAGTGCAATGACTTTATTTTCAAGGAAAGGTCAGACAATGTGATTTCAAAGTTGACATTTTCGACCCCAAGCCTGTAATTTCTCTAAGTATGGTGTCCTGAGGCATGTGTGTAGGCAGAAGCTGTTTAACAATTGGTCCCATGTCTGTTCCCAATAGCTTTTCAGAAAAAAGTAATCTGTAGGGATGCTCTACAGGTAGACATGTGGTGGTTTATGTCACTTCAAGTTGAGATTTGGGGCCCAGGTTGATAACTCTTTGAACTCCCAAGGGTGGACATTAAAGTCTGGATTAGAATAAGCCCAGCAGTGGAAAATCAGGATCCTAAAAAGGATCCACAGTAAGGGCAGCAGGAGTGTTAATGGCATTGGACTCATGGTCTGGTCTATTTGTTACATGCCATAATCTTAATCGATACATGACTGTTTCCTGCCGGCAGGGGAAGTTGTCACACTATAATTATACATTTTATACTGGAGGAGTGGCTGGGCCATTACAGATGCTCTGTACACCTGCGACACCTATAGAGTCTCTGTAATTCCACCACAGCTCCGTTGAGTGCCAAGTTGCTGGCTTTGTTTATTTCTGATGTGTCTCACATCAGAGCAGGGAGATGGCATCAAGGATATCGCATTAGGCTACAGTGTTAAACCTAGGCTCAGGTGCGCCAGGAGTTCATGTGGCTTCTCTATTTAGGGACTGCAGTGCTGCTCACAATCCTTACCATATTGGTGGTGTAGTGGGGTTTAATTTGAAGGCAAGGTGAGAAAATGTAGTCAAGCCCTTATTATTGCTGTGAAAGGCGGGTCAGCTGGCGCTAGTGCCAAGATCACGCCTCGCCTGCTCCCTCAACTGGCCTGGACTCCTTTGGATGGGGTTCACTGTGGCAATCTCTTGCAAACTTAGTGTTATTTGGTATAAATACAGCAAGAATTTTGAGATTATTTATGTTACAAAAATGGCGAATGGACTTTGAAGGTATAATTGTATGCACATCTTGACAGTTAAAAATTGATTTTAAATTATATCATAATTTGAGGGTTTTTTGAAGAATCTACATTACATTTGGCAGCTACTTAGAATATTTCAATTACTCTTAGAATATCATATTTTTTATACCTCTGTAAAGGGGGAGGCAAAGGGAAATGTAGATTAAAAAGGCATCGATTTACTAATACCTTTGCCATCATTGGACAAATCTATAGGAAATAAGAACAACAGTAACCCTGTTAAGCAAAGTGGTGGGAACTTTAGGTTCATGCATATCAATGTTGTGGTGGGATTGAAAAGGAGGGTGTCAGAACATGTTACTTTATAAATAACTTTGAGGCTAGGCTAATGGTTCTGTCTAGAGTCCATACTTAGATGCACATATTGTCAGTGTATTCTGTCTACGTGGAGGTTTGCACAGGGGTCCAAGGAGCTAGAACAGAGTGCAGTGTTTTAAAAAAAACAAATGCACAAAAAAACATTGGGGCTTATTTATGAGCCCCTTGCGATACTTTTGAGCCGCCGTTGCATCACTTTTCGTTTTGCAGCGGTAGCATACGCAATGCGCCACGTTGCGCCATATATACAAGGTGATGCATCTAGGCAGATGAGTCATTTTATAAAGCCCAGCACCACATTATACTTGCATCAGGTATAATGTATGCAGGGAGGGCATTTGCATGCAACAAAGCCTCATAGAAGTGGCACAGTAAAATCTATCAGATTTCAATGCATCACTTCTAGGATTCCTGTTAGACCAGGCACCATTGGCGTGGGTCTCCCCTGCATTTTTGTCTTTGCCTCCTGTGTTTTTACTGTGTGTTGGACTCCGTTTTGCTGTTCTAGATGCTTTGGGCACTTTGCCACTGCTGTTCAGTGCTAAAGTGCAAGTGCTCCCTTTGTAAATTGTTAATATGGATTAGTGATTCCATGACCCTAGTATAGTACACTGTGTGTGCCCAGGGCCTGTAAATCAAGTGCTGCTTGTGGGTTGCAGCAGCCTCTAAAAGGAAACTCTTGCATGCCATTGCAGAGCCTGTGTGCAGTCTGAACTGCCATGTCGACTTGGCAAGTGCACACACTTGCCAATCCCTAAACCTTCTCTTTTCTACATATTAGTCACCCCTAAGGTAGGCCCACGGTACCCCTGTGGGCAGGGTGCATTGTATGTGAAAGGTAAGACATGCCCTAATGTGTGTGGCATGACCTGGTAGGAAATGCTGTCAATTTTGTCTGATGAGTCCGGCTGACTCCGGGCTGGGCTGAATAGACCTGGGCTGCATTTAGAGTAGGGGGAGGAGATTTCCTTTCACCTGAATGAGCCTGGTCTGCCTTCAACAATGCTGTCTCCACCTCCTGCCAGGAAGCTGCACCAGTGAGGACAGCACTGGTTTTGGCTGGGTACAGACACCCTCTGCCTCCAGACAACAAAGGATTTTGGGGTATAAAAAGAGGGGCCCAGACCCCAGACTTTTAGATCAGGTCTGGGCCAAGGAGAAGAGCCGGAGAATCTGAGGAGGAATACTGCCCCTGTGCTGTTTGCTGTCTGGGGTTGGTCTGCAGTGGCTGCTTGCTGCCAAGGAAAGGAGAAAAGGAGTTTGCTGTTTGCTTTGTCACCTGCTTGAAAGAAGACCTTCACAGGCTTGAAACTGAGCTTGCCTCCTGTTCTGAAGTCTCAGGGCCACAAAGACTCCACCACCAGCTCCCCTGAATTTCCTTTCTGGGAATTCTAACCTGCAAAGAGGTGCCTGCTGCTGTTCTGGACCTCTAGAGACTGTTTTCCGCTGGGAGCAATGCAACATCAAAATAGCGAGACACATCCACACCTGTTGCCGACGCATCACCAAAGAAACAGTCGCACGCCTGCCGCGGTTCGGGAAATTGTGGCATACTGCATCAAGTGCACCATCTCCGAAGTCTGAGATCATTGCACCGAGTTTGATGCATGGGCTGCTGTGTGGATGCAAGAGTTCATGCATCGTCACCGGATCCTCGCACCGCATCGAGTTGCATTGAGTGGCCAAGTCTGTTGCATCACTGGGGGAAGCAGTAAGAAACCAATGCATCACCTCACCACGCAGTAAGAAACCGACGCATCACCTCCTCTTCGGGAAGGAACTGATGCATCACCTTCCCTGCTTTGCAGTAAGGAACCAACGCATCACCTCTTCCAGAGCAAAGACCAGATGCATCACCTTTCATGAGTGTAAGGAACTGAAGCATCACCTTCGATGTTGGCCATTTTGTTTGTTTGCGTGACACATCCACAAACTGTTGCCTCACTGATTGAAAACAGCGATGTGACAGTTTTCACTTTGCCCTTCTTGCAACACACTGGATGCAACGTATTTACTGTATGGTGCTCCATGTCGCAAAGAGTGACAGATGCATCAGAAATCCTGAGGTATCTGTTGGCGCAAAAGTCCAGCATTGCTGGGGTTTTCGCAAGCATGACGCAACTCCAGCAATGCAAGAGGCAGGTCCACATACATAGCACTGCATCACCTTTAGGCCTGCTATGAGGCAAGCGTAATGTGTTGATGCAGTGTTGTCCTAGAAGTGGCGCTGTGAAGTCTGATAAATTTCACTGCACCACTCCTATGAGGCTTTCGTGGCGTGGGTGATGCAGGTATAATGTTGCGCAGGGCTTTACAAAGTGACGCATCTTCCTAGATGCATCACCTTGTAAACATGGTGCAACGTGGCACATTGTTTACGCTGCCGCTGCATCACGAAAAGTGATGTAACGGCGGTGTGAAAGTGTCACAAGGGGCTCATAAATAAGCCCCTACGTAACCACAATGAAAGAGATAAATTCCCCCTAACAAACGTTAGTTAAAAAACATTATGATTACAACTTGCTATCTCAAAAATACTGAAATTTGTCATTAAGGGATAGCAATACTATCATAACTCACCCCAATGCACTGCACATGATTTAAAAAATGAAATGAAGGATGCCATCACAAATGCCATTTGAATTAATGCTTCTAATGACATCACATGTAACCTTGCCTTTTGCATGTTTGCCATAGCACAAAGCCATTATTTTAGCTAGTAGCAGCGTTCAGAAGACCATCTCAGCCTCTCTGCTGTAGAGCACTCTCAGAATTGAGGGGGTGCCATGTGGGGCGGGGGACCAAGACATTCCTCAGGTGGCAAGAAGAAAACAGGAAAGTTCTGCAAGTAACACACAAAGATAATCAGCACTCCCTTAATGTGTCTCCCTATTCAGCTTTCAATCCCCCATGAGTCAGACACTGGTTTCTTCCTTGGGGACGGGCATATGCAGCTGTCCGAGATGTTTTTTGTATGAAGTCTCCAAAAGCGTGAGCCCACTGTGCAGACCCTCTGCCCTCACTCCATCTAACGACTTGCCTAACAACCTGCAAAAAGGATCTCAAGCTCCTCTTATTTGACAGACATCTTGGTTAATTCACCCTCGACCAGGCTTAAGTACTTTCTGCAATGCGCCCTGATCTGACTTCATGTAACTGGGTATGTCCTCTTGAAGTAATCAGGGTTCCCAAGGCCTACATGCTCCGAGGATAACCCACTTACACTCAAGAACTGTTGGCACGGAAACTGTAAAAGGCAAAGAACAAGTTTATTAAGACCCCATGGGGTGGTGGTACACTCAAACAACACCCTTCGGTAATGCAAGAGGTATCACACCGAACACCGGTGTGACCCCGATTTTTATACAGTTTTAGGGCAATAAAAGATAGGCGGCACAAGTTTAGAACACATTTAGGTACATATATGGTCATGTTTTGGAATACAGCCAGCTCATTGGAGGGGGTACAACTCCGCTGGTCAGTTTGGCGCACATTCCTAAAGGCTTACTGGTCAGTTGGGACTGCGCATGTGCACGCTTGACCAGTACTAAAAATAGCCTGTTGCTGGGCAGACTGAAGTGGTCAGTGGTACGGACAACGGACTAAAGGGCACGCCGGCCACGAGGCCGCTTATGGTCTAAGATGGCTGCCGCAACATTCAAAATGGCGTTTTCATATATAGCCAAGTTAAGGAGGACAACGTGTAGTTTCAGCTAATCGCTAACGCGGCCATGCCAATTACGACAGACGACCCTTTTAGCGTTTAGCTGAATCTACCTCATAGTGAACATAATCAGGATGTTCGTCCTCGATGTCTATTAACATTATTTGGGTTACTTCTTTATGAAGCATCATTTTGTCATGAGCAAGAGCTCGTCTTGATGGTATGCAAGCTGATAGGCACATAGAACATAAGGCCGGGCCACATTGAATACATAGGCATATAAAAAACATTGCTCCCACGATTATACATAGAATCGTCAACAGTTTCCAGCCCCAGGTAGTAAGCATGGACCAGAACCATCCTGAAAGTGTCCAAGTTCCATTGTCCGGATTTATCTCAGCTGCGATCTTGTGGAGCTTGGATATGGCATCATAAACAGATGGAGAATTGTCCGGTACGTATACACAACAGCTGCTTCCGATAATTCTGCATGCCCCCCCCCCGGTCAGCCAAAACTACATCCAGCACTATCCTATTTTGAAGCGTAACAATTCTAGAAATCTGTAGTTCCTCAGTGATGTTTCCCAGGGCAATGGCAGTGTCATTCGCTACAGCCTCAACAACACGTGTCAGTCGTCTTATCTTCCGACTGTTCAATGCAGCCCCCACGAAGGAAAATAGTCCCAAATTAAAGTCCACATACTGTTGCAAGGCAGTGTCGGTCTGGTCTATGTCATCCAGAACAACAGTCCGCTTAACCCTATTCAGAACAAAATCATGATACAAGGTATAATCATTGTGATACATTGGTGGGGCAATGAATACAGGAGGTAGCACAAACGATACGTAGCATGTGCCCAACCATCCCAATGGAAGCTGATGGTAACCCTTCGTGCCACAAATAAAATACGTGTTTCGTGATGCTACAAATGAGATGCCATTCGGACTGTCGAAAGTGAGAGTAGTGTTACATTCACTTTTCCCCACTGCAATCGAACCTTAATTCCTAATACACAAATCGGCTTTAGTAGAAATGACATTAATGACATGTGCGCTAGATACATTAATATTTCTTTGATTGCTGTACACACGCGGGGCAGACACGTTATCGGGCCTGTACTCTTTCCATTCAAATCGAGTACCCTCAGCCCGTGGAAACCCATCCTTGTCATGGGAGCATACTTTATTCAAACGGAAAAGCACCCCCCCTTTCGTTGGCCATCTCAAAGTAAAGAGGAGGGTGTACCAGGCGTTGCATGATCCATTATGCGAAAACGGGAGTGGAATGAGTGGGGTACCCCCTCTCTTCTGGTGCCCCGGCAACATCCCACACACCCAGCAATTCGAGGTATTAGTCATATTATGTGTGTGATGAAGAATCTGAATGAAACTGTTATTCAGGTAAGTTTGTCGATGTCGCTCTTCATGGTAGGGCAATGTAAAGTGAAAATGTTCAGATGGAGCCGGGGTAGTCGGCAGCAAATGTTCTCGTACAGGCACCACAAGTTCAACTACCCAGGCTATTACAGCTATCACCACAATAGTCACAACAAAGAGAATGGCACCTAATATTCGTTTATCTTGTGCTGCCGTTGATGCCATAGTTCAGGAATGTTCGTGCAAAGTCTCAAATAATACAAATTGTTCACAGAGTCTCAGATACACGTACGTGTATACCTAAAAAAAAAAAAGAAAAATGCGGTGCTGAACTCCGAGGTAGCCGTTGTTTTCTTCTCCGGGCCAAGACGGGTGTCGCTACACTGGCAGAACTGATCCCCCCCCCTTGGAATTCCCGGTTTCCGTTTCACAAACCTGGAGCGGTAACCAACCAGTCACAAAGAAAAACAAAAATCTTCTTATCGAGGATGCAGGTTGTAGTGCTCTTGTCCGGCAACAGCGTGGTCCGGGAAGGCTCCCTCAACTTCGGCCGACGTCACAGCTGGGCTCTTTTCTTTCTCCAAAATCTCCTTGTAGTCGGTCAGCACAGCAGGAGTCACTAGATCCGGAGAGACACGGCGGCAGTGTGTCGAATGCACCCACCGCTTCCTGTTGGTCACTCGTACAGCGGTTCGGGTTGCAAGGAGGACCTGTTCGGGGCCCTTCCACCTGGGCTCCAGACTGCTCGCTCTCTCAAACGACCGGATCATCACGTGGTCACCAGGGCGGAGATCATGGCCCTCTCCACTAGAGTTGTCAGGGAGCGCTTCTCGAACCTGTTGATGAATAGAAAGCAAATCATTTGTTAATCGTGCCAAATAGTCGTTCATCATAACACAAGGCACATCATGTATTAATCGCGGC
This sequence comes from Lissotriton vulgaris, assembly GCF_964263255.1. NCBI lineage: Eukaryota > Metazoa > Chordata > Amphibia > Caudata > Salamandridae > Lissotriton > Lissotriton vulgaris. Next base: position 357,756,702 of record NC_141697.1, on the reverse strand, counting down.
TTAGGCACCCCCCAGATATTCATGGGGTGCCCAAACACCACCTCGTAGGGTGTAAGGCCAGTTCGTGAATGGGGTACTGATCTAAGAGAGAGCAGTGCTAGCGGCAAAGCGTCTGGCCACTTCAACGATGTAGACGCCACAATTTTGGCCAGCTTAAGTTTCAACGTAGCATTGTACCGCTCAACCAGACCTGCCGACTGAGGGTGGAATACAGCGTGGAACTTCTGCTGAATCCCTAACCCCTTCAGTACATACTCCACAATCTTTCCAACAAAATGAGGCCCATTATCACTCCACAGAAATTTACAAACTCCAAAGCGAGGAAAAAATTCCTTAAGCAACACCTTAGCTGTTGTCAAAGCCGTATTGTCTTTCGTGGGGAAAGCCTCAACCCATTTGCTAAAGGCACATACCACCACTAGGACGTACTTCAGGTTATTGCAGCGCTCGAGTTGGATGTAATCCATTTGGAGTACCTCAAAAGGTGCAGAAGGTGGAACGAACCCTCCTTTCGGAGTATGGGTCCCCTTTCCAGGATTGTGTTGTAAACAAACCAGGCAGGTCTGCACTACTCTCTTCGCAGTATTAGCAATCTCAGGATGTTCCCAAACTCGTGTTAACAGCCGAGTGATTGCAAGAGCTCCGACATGTGCCAGTCCATGCGTCATCTGGACCATCGCCTGCAAGTAAGCCGCAGGCAATTTCCATTTCTCCATGTCTTTGCTTCTCCAACAACCCTCGTCATCTAGTACCCCATCTGCTGCCCATGCCGCAAGTTCAGTTTCAGTAGCTGATTTTTGAATGTCCAATATTTCTGCTCTAGCATCACTCCATCGCTCAGCCTGCGATTGTATCACATACATGGGGGAGCTAGTTTGGGACATAGCCGTTTGTCTCGCTATGCTGTCTGCAAAGGTATTTCCTTGACCCACTTTATCCGTGATCTTTTTGTGGGCACTGCATTTTACTATCGCTACTTTCTTTGGGCCAAGCAACGCGTTTAGGAGATCACGCACTAGCTCTCCGTGCATAATGTGTTCTCCGTGAGATGTCAAAAACCCACGCTCTCTCCAGAGTAGCCCGAAGTCATGTGCTACTCCGAAGGCGTATCGGCTGTCTGTGTATATGTTCACACATAGGCCAACACTCAACTCGCAGGCTCTTGTTAAGGCTATCAGCTCTGCTGCCTGAGCCGATTTCTGTGGTATCCTAGCTGTTTCTACCACTGTCTTAAGTGTCGTGATCGCATAGGCTGCGGAAGTCGTACCATCTGGCAGCCTTAAACACGATCCATCAACCCACAGTTCCCCATCCACATCTGGAAGTGGCACATCCTGTAAGTCGACACGACCCTTTGTCTGTTCCTCGGTCAGGAAAACACAATCGTGATGTTTTTCTTCCTGACCCTCCTCGGCCGGATAGGGCAATAAAGTGGCAGGGTTCAAAGTAGCGCATCTTTTCAGTGTAATATGTGGCGCCAAAAGTGTCAGCTCATATCCTGTTAGCCGTGCACTCGTGAGGTATTGGGTCTTTGTTTGGTTTAGCAGAGCATCTACTGCGTGAGGAACTAACACCAGCAGTTTGTGCGATAACACTATTCCCCTCACTCTGTCGTATGGCTACTGCCGTTGCTGCTACCGCTCGAAAACACCCAGGCAACCCTTGTGCTACAGGATCAAGAATGGCAGAGAAGTATGCACATGGTCTCTGCTTATCCCCGTGTAGTTGCACTAACACGGACAACGCGCACCCATCATTCTCGTGCACGTACAGTGTGAAAAGTTTCGTGTAATCTGGTGTGCCTAACACGGGTGCGGAACAAAGGGCCTGCCTCAACTGTTCAAAAGCCTTCTGACATTCATCTGTCCATTCTAAGGGCATTGGTGTAGCTTTGGACAATAACGCTAGCAAGGGTTTTATGATATGTGAAAAACCCATGATCCACTGTCTACAAAAGGATGTCAACCCTATGAAGGCACGTACATCTCTCTGCGTGCGAGGGACAGGTGTGTCGAGAATTGCCTGAATCCGGTCAGATGTTAATGCACGCCCCTCCTTAGACAACAGATGACCGAGATAGGTCACCTGAGGTCTACAGTATTGAAGCTTTTTCTTCGAAACCTTATGATTGTTCTGTGCCAAAAAGGAAAGCAATGCAAGTGTACTTTCTTCACATTGTGCATAAGAGTCAGCAGCAAGCAGAAGGTCATCCACGTACTGGATGAGAGCAACGCCAGACTGCAATTTAAAAGAATCTAGCTGCCTTTTCAGAGCCTGGCTGTAGATGCTAGGGCTTTCAGTATAACCTTGGGGAACACGACAAAATCTATACGATTTATTATTTAACGTGAAGCCAAACAAATATCTGCTATCAGGATGGACAGGGATGGAAAAGAACGCATTTTTCAAATCTATTACACTAAACGTTGTGGCCGTTGGTGGAACCAACGTAAGCACGGTCGTGATATCAGACACCACCGGGTATTGGGGAATGACAATTTTGTTGATCTCTCGCAAGTCAATAATAAAGCGATAGACTTTGTCGTCAGTATCTCTCTTAAGGATCGGAAGAATAGGACTGTTGCAAACATTGTAAGGGACCTCCTCCACGACCCCTGCAAAAATTAAGTCCTGAACAATATGTGTCAATGCAATTTCACCTTCTCTAGAAATCTTATACTGTGGCACTCGTGGTAGAGGGGCCCCCTCCTTAACAGTAATGTGTATTGGTGGAATACGCATCTCTCCCACATCCGTATCTGAGGTCGCCCATAACGTATGCGGTAGAGAGGCCAAAGCTGGAATATCTAAAATAGCATAAAACCTGTCGGGGTCGGGATAATTGTCATTCAGGATAACCCGCACACCCTCAGGAGCGCACCGTATCGTTGCTCGAAAATATTTAAGCAAATCAATACCCAGGATATTATCTGGCGTATGGGGTGATAACAAAAATTGACCAAAACTGAAATATTTGTCAAGACATAATGCAAGGGGCTTTGACAATGGGCTAGGGGAGGGTGTGCCATCAAACCCTACGCATGTAATCATTTCGCCAGACAGGGGAGCCCTCGGAACCAAGTTTTTCGACAAAGCGCTACGTGTAGCTCCTGTGTCGACTAGAAATTGATCAGTAGAACCCAGAATACCCGCTGTTACATATGGACCCTGCTGATCTACCGGCACTTCAACTGATTCCTTACCCCATCCTACGCAGTCCTATGCATGCACATAATCCTGGTGCTCCACATTCTCACCCTCCGAAATCTGATATTGATTTCGTCTATCAAACGTGTTTCGCTCATCCTGGCCACGGCCCCTCTCCTCAACTCTTCCACGATCACTTCCGCCACCTCTCGCTCCCGTATAACCTCCTCTCGACCTACCACCTCCTCGACCACGCTGACTATGCTGCTCACGAAGTACCGGACAATCATCAGCCCAATGCCCAAACTCCTTACAATAAGCACACTGATCCTCCGCTATATCCGTATGACCATATGACGTATTCCCTCCACCTCGTCTACCTCTATCATTCCCTCTACCCTGTGTTCCCCGAACCTGCGCCAACATCACCTTCGTTTTCAATTCCTTCGCCTTTTTCTCAACACTTTCTTTAGCCTCCAATTCCTGCCGCTCATAATACTGAGCCATAGTTAACAAAGACGCATGGGTCGCCGTGGCCCAGGAACTTTCACTCAATTTCAATCTTTTTGCAATCTCCGGTAGGAGATTAGCCACATACTTATCTACAAACAAATGCCGACCCGTATCGTCTGTTAAAGATTGACCACTGTAATCATGGAATGCCTCCTCGAAGCGTGTAAAGAAATCTGAAACCGTTTCATCGGGTTTCTGTTTGCACGAAGTTAACATAGTCCAATCGATCTTTTTAGAGGGAACAAGCGTCTTTAATTTAATCAAGATAGCTGCCGGAAGATCTAGAATTAACTGACAAGGCTTACACGCCGGTTCCCTATCTAATTCGGCAGCATTTATTTATTTCCATGTGCCCCCCAATATTGTTTCATCATTATTTTTACGAATTTGTCTCCACATATCAGGTGGTAGAATTAGCCCAAAGAACAAATCTATATCAACAAGAGTCATCACACAAGACGAAATAGCCCCTTCCACCCCTTCATAAAATGCCGCCGGATTTTTCCGAAGATCAGGTAGAGAATTTTTCAATGCCATAACATCTGCTCTATTCCAAGGCGTGTATACCCAGTTATATACAAAATACCCTTTCGCATCCTTTGACGATTTATCATCATCTGTACCTTCCCCTTTAGGTGGAACATACAAGGGCGCGGCTTCACGCATAGGCATAACATGCAATGCAAACCTCTTATCTGAACCCCGGAGAGAACACTCCTTAATCTGCCCGTTATTCTCCGATTTGGACTCCTTTTGCCTCCTTTCCGCTCCTCCCGCAATCTCGTCGTCTCGTCTCGCAGCCGGATCAGTTGCTTGAATAGGTCGTCAACATCTGCAAGATCAAATACACCTCTAACCAAATTCTCACGATACACTGACAACGATTTAGGTTCTAACGTGTCTGAAAGTTCACGATACGCGGCAACAACTTCATCCGCCAAACTAGACAAAAAATACATTAATTCAAGATCCGACCACGCCCTCTTCTCCGCAAGCAACTCATCCTGAGAAACACATTTCTTATTCACTTTACGAGCCCAACTGCGTAAATGTGCGGACCTCTCCGCAGTAAACCTGAGAGCAGATACACCCTTCTGGTCCGACTTATCCTGTCCATCATCCTCCGAATCTGCAGCTGGTGCCGTCGGCGAAACGTACGGAGGCGGTGACCGATCTAGCAATGAAAAATCATCAATTTCATTATTAAGGACAGGATAAAGCGGTCGGCGAATAGGAAATTGACCAGTCGTTTGCAATTTACGTTCCCGTTCCTCCCTCTCTTTCTTCTCCTGAGCCTCCTTCTCCTCAAGCTGTAAAGCCTTATCCCGAGCAGCCTTGCGCTGCTCTTTGTCCGCCAAGGCAACTTCACGCTTCATACGCTCACGCACCGCTTTCTCCCACATTCGCACACAATCAAACATGTTTTGTCTAGACCTGCGTTGAAACAAACATTGCTCCACAAACTGTACTTTTCGTAAATCGAACGACCCATGTAGTGGCCATTGCAATTCAGGATCAGCCTTTGTATACTTATGCCATAATTTGCTGTACATAATAGGGGGCAGGCCGAATTTGATGTACATCTCGCGATTTGGTGTTCCTTCTGGGGGAGCCGGCTGTGCTTCCGCTAACCTAATTGTGGTACCATTTCCAAGACAGCACATCCCTCGGAGTGTGCTGAAAACAGGCATGTTCAAAAAGTATCACAAAAGCGTGACACCGTACAAAATGGCACTTACAGTACTTCACACAAATGTGCCGCTCAGAAGGAAAAAACAAAGTTAGAGAAACATCTCTACATGCCTGCCTATGTGAAGTGCACTACACATATGAGTTCAAAGATCACAAAGTCACAATGTTAGCTAACTCAAATCAAAACGTAGATCGTAGGACTTCGGCAAGCGTCCGAGGACTACCTTACCGATCACAAATCATAGAACTTCAGTAAGCGTCCGAAGACTACCTTACCGAACACAAATCATAGAACTTCAGTAAGCGTCCGAAGACTACCTTACCGAACACAAATCTTACCCAAATTCTCAAATGTCCAGATTCCAACTGCCAAGGTCTTGTAATCGAATCAGCCAAACGGCACTTTCCCAGCAACACACACACTCGAAAACTCAGTCGGAGACCGGCGCCACCTGGAAGGTCAGATCGGAAGGAAAGGAAGAAACACCGTGGGAGCCAAGACTCGGGTCACTCAGTGGCAGCGCCCGTCCATGGCGAGTTTCCAAGCCTTCGTCATGACCTCTCCTTCGGGCATCCGAGTCGCCGATGAGTCCCTTCGTGGTCGCCAATTTGAAGTAATCAGGGTTCCCAAGGCCTACATGCTCCGAGGATAACCCACTTACACTCAAGAACTGTTGGCACGGAAACTGGAAAAAGCAAAGAACAAGTTTATTAAGACCCCATGGGGTGGTGGTACACTCAAACAACACCCTTCGGTAATGCAAGAGGTATCACACCGAACACCGGTGTGACCCCGATTTTTATACAGTTTTAGGGCAATAAAAGATAGGCGGAACAAGTTTAGAACACATTTAGGTACATATATGGTCATGTTTTGGAATACAGCCAGCTCATTGGAGGGGGTACAACTCCGCTGGTCAGTTTGGCGCACATTCCTAAAGGCTTACTGGTCAGTTGGGACTGCGCATGTGCACGCTTGACCAGTACTAAAAATAGCCTGTTGCTGGGCAGACTGAAGTGGTCAGTGGTACGGACAACGGACTAAAGGGCACGCCGGCCACGAGGCCGCTTATGGTCTAAGATGGCTGCCGCAACATTCAAAATGGCATTTTCATATATAGCCAAGTTAAGGAGGACAACGTGTAGTTTCAGCTAATCGCTAACGCGGCCATGCCAATTACGACACTTTGCCCAACTGTTGTAGTTGTCTCTTGTGGTAACTTTGGTAGGCATCCACTGATGGAAACGTCTGAGTTGAACTACTATTACTGCAACCCGGTGTAACCATGTATCCTATGTGTTGTAAAGCGCTCTGATGCCTTTGGGCAATGTCCGCGCTATATAAATCAGCAAATATACGATAGTTCCCCAGCCCCGGCACCCCACCCGCCAAATCAGCTCTCTGCAGGTAAAGGTCATGCACAGCAGCGTCAGTTGTAAATGGCATACGTTTTGGGTAGCACCATAGCAGCCCATTACACAACCAAAAGCCGATGATGCACAGCGTGTACCCTCTGAAGTGGGTACCAGGTGTAGACTGCGGCTTTCATTCATTGTTATCTACCCAGTCCCTCTAGCTCCCAAATCAGCTTTCCAGAGCCTTTCGCAGTGCGCAGCTAGCTTGTAGGCTAAATATTCTTGGTCAGCACACTCATAGGATGTGTGCACCTACCTGGACATCATATATTTTCATTTACTCACAAATGTATGGTATCAGAGAGCGCTATGTCAGCCTCTTTAAGCTGTGCCTGTCAGAGGTTAGGTTCTGGCTGTGGTTGTCGTTAGTACCTTGCAAACAGACTCTCTATCTGCCTCTAACCTACAAAATCCCGTTTCTGAAGAGCCTACTGCGTACAGGCGGTACATTATTGCAATGTCGTGCTCGAAAACTATTGCAACAAGAATATCGACTGGAAAAATATTGTGAAGGTCAGTATATATGGGTAAATATAGGTTTACTATAGATGCTTTAAATGTATGTCTTGTGTTCCTAGATGTGGGTGGAATGAAAAATAATAAATCTATAGTAACCTAGTACCTTCACAATATGTTTTGTTGATAATCGTGCTATGAATACAGCAAGGATACTTGGTATTGTTTCTGGTGGAACAATATTTTTGAGGTCTGTATTCTAATATACAGCCCTCTGCAGCTACTGCTTGAGCCCACAGCTACTGGACCAGATGCACATGGCCTTATGCGGCTCACAGTAAAATCTATTTACTGGAACCCATATGCACAAATCAACTTTCCACAGATGTGGGTCTTGTGTAGTGTGATCTGAGGGTAAAATGTGGCTTTAGGCTCGTTTAGCACCCAGTTATCACTACATAACTATGCAGTGCTTAATTTGTAACAAAAAAGTAAGTGTCAGGGCCCGTGTCAGGAGCCCACTGTGCCTTACATCACCCATTGCCAATGCCATTGCAGGCAATGACAGTACTAACACAACTACAACTGTCACACTCCTACAAGTGATACAATTCACATCATTTCAAGCCCCCAAAGCTATAAGAATGGCCCGGAGGCAGGTATTAGTAATTTTTAATGTAAATTAAATTAATAAACAACTGGTATTATGCTCACCTGTAAATTAGACAAACATCGCCACCATGTGGCAGACAGTCATAAAAGCTGGTTTTGCCAATTAAGTGCCAGTGCTGAGCACCAGAAACCACTGGCTCAAATTAAGCACTGGAACCAGATGCACAATAGCCAAAGGCAGTGTTCATTTGGTGCTGTGAATATGGAGGCCCATAAACTGAAATTCCTGTGCAACTGAAAATGGAAAGCATGAATTCTGACATTTCCCTCAATGGATCTGCGTCAAACAAAAAAACGAATCTGGACATTCAGCTCGTCCACCCAATTTAATGCAACGTTTTCAAATGGAGCCACAGTTATTTACAAATCAACCTTCCTCCCATTAACTTTCCCCAACAATTGCGAATGCACAAGAAAACTGAGATATTGAAAAAGATTATACATGCTCTCTGTCAAATCGTATGCAGATTTCTCATACCAACGTTTTTAGCAAATGGACTTTCTCCTTGGAATGGTGCTTACATTTGATGGATCCTCAATAAAAACCAAACTATAACAATGCATACCAAATCAATTCTGCACTTGAAAACAATGTTAAAGTTTTAAGCAAGAGCCTTTTAAAAGAAAATTACAATGTACGCAAACATTTGCATAATTAAATTCAGGATTTCATGATTTAAGAAGTCACAATCATATTTTATTATGTCAGTTGGTGAGAGTATGCACATCGTTTTTTACCTGCTCATAAAGAACATTTTCTGTCCCTTTAAATATTGTCCACATTCCCAATTTAAATAACATCCTTTTTTTATATAATATTTTCATAGATTTTTTTCCACAATATTGACTATGAATTTGAAATTTTGAGTGTAAATTAAAGGTTTCGCAAAATTGACTGCAACTGTCAAAATTTAGATTTGTTTGACTGAAAACATAATTTGAAAAATCTGATTCTAGTGTTCAATATAGTTCCACATTGTATTACCTAATTTGAGCTCTGTGTCACCACAAGAAAGTTAGCTGAAAGCTCATCCAGTATCTTTGTTTTGGGTGTGAAATATTTTTCTCTATGGGAAGTCACAGAAGGAAAAGTACTTTTGGGAATGTTCCTCTATAACTTTTGCCTCCTTAACCAATCCTCATGAATCTATTGAGGATTAACTTGAGGTGTATGAAACACGTTGTGGTGGAAAGTTCATGCAGTTTGTCAAAATAGCACCAAATATATTCAATGTTCATAACACATGATGCCCATTTGGCATAGTTTGTAATCTTAAATTAGGAGTCGCTGTCTATATTGTTATGCTCCACACTGTTTCTGACACACATAATATGAAGAATGGCCCATGTGACATAGTTTTAAATATCTCATCACAATATTTCTATGAAATTACACAGGGACCAGCAGTTTGGGGGAAGGGAGGTTATCCTAATCGGATCTTTACAGAAGTTAATTTGGAAGCCAGATGAGGTGGGGTAGAGAAACACACTCTTGAACGGTTTAAGATAACTCTCTACTTTCTTAGCCAGGTCTCTACAACTAAAGTCAATCATACACACACACTTTCATGCAGGTGAAATGTGTGTCACAGTTTGGACATATGTCAGCATCCAAATAATTCCCCATCAGGAACCTGATGCTGTAACCTTTATCATCACACCACTGTGGTCCCACCTATTAATTAATGGACTAGTTCCCCCACAAAAGATACCTGACATCTTTGCCCTCCGATGACCAAAACCAGGAACATGATCTGATGTGGGCATAAATTAGCTTCATCCCTTTCTTCTTCATTTCCACCTATACTCTCTGCACTTTAAGTCACACCCGTTTAAGATTTGCAACGCACCCCCTTCGGATGTTTTCCCACACCTCGCACTATACCTCTGAGCCCTGCCGCTTTTCACATGCTCACATCATGTCCTCTCCCTCTAACCGAGTATTACCACCACCACAACTAAGAAGTAAGTTAAAAAAAACTAATTGTTGGTGCAGGAAAAGCAACTGAATGTTTTACAGTAAATTGCTCTTCGTGACAAAAGTTTAAAGATAGTGAAACCTCGAGTTTGTAAAATTTGGGAGCCAACCCAAGCACATCAAGTAAATGCTATGCTGGAAACAAAAACGCCACCTTAGGTTCAATTTATTTATTGTTCATAGAATTGTTTGCTGGACATTGTTTTGTGCTCCCAAGACTGCTAACGTTTCCTGTTTTCACAGGTATTTTTCCAAAAGAACATGAGGTCTGCACTATACATCTGCCTATTTGTCACTCTGCTTCATGGATTAGTCCTCTGTGATCATCATGAAGGCCATGGAAACAAAGACAAGCATGGCCACTCTGACCACAAACACCATGAAAGTGAAACTATGGCCTGCCACAAAATTTCAGAATCCATTTCACATTTTTCATTCCAACTCTTCAATCACTCTCTCAGGGCAGCAGGGTCCCGTAATGTAGTCGTCTCTCCTGTAAGTGTTGCAACTACCATGGCGATGTTGTCTTTAGGGGCAAAAGGTGCCACTTTGAGTCAAATACTACATGGCCTTCACTTAAACCTTACCAGCATTTCACTACAGGATATCCACGAGAGCTTCCATCACCTTCTCCAGATGCTAAACAAACCTGATAGCGAGCTGCAAATGAGCGTGGGCAATGCCCTCTTTATTAAGACAGATTTTAAACTCCTGAACAAATTTCTAGATGATCTGAAAACGCATTATAATTCAGAAGCCTTTTCAACCAATTTCCAAAATGAAGAAGAAGCAAAAAAACAGATAAACGATTACGTGGAGAAGCACACAAACGGAAAAATTGTAGACATGATGCAGAGCGTGGACAAGGACGCTGCAATGGTTCTGCTTAACTATATTTTCTTCAGAGGTAAGATTGTTTGTGAATTGATACTGTATTGGTGGACCTAAACGTGATTGCCAATATTAATTCCCAGACTATTAAAACAATTTCTTATAATATCTTTAATTGAAGTTCCTTATGCTTTCCTTCTAAGACTGGTTTGAATATTTTTGGCTTCTTTGAAACTCTTTTGCCAAGTATGGACTTGTAATTTTTCCTGGGCGTAGTTTGCGTAGTAGTGCTACGAGTAGCTATGCAAAGTGCACTTCGCACTACGTGAGCTATGCGTAGCTATGCAAACTGCGTAGTGCACTGTGCAAAATGCTGTTCGCACTGATTACACAGTGCTGAATGCATGTCCGCACTTTGCAATCTGTGCAGACAGCATCTTGCACAGTGCAAGCAGTTGTTTTCTGCCGCTCGAGTGGATTTCTACTCAAGAGGCCGCTTTCTCAACGCCGACTAGTAGTTTCTCATCGCAAGTGGTCGCAAGCATAGGCGACCACTCGCAATGAGAAACCTGACCCCACCGCGCTGAGAATCTTGCTGGTAGGTTTATTTTCCACGCTCGCGATTGGCAACTTGATGTTGCTGATCGCGAATGAGGAAAAAGTCTCGCCAATATGTCATTTTGCTTGCTCACGGTTGCCAACTTGACATTGAGGACTGTGAGCAAGCAAAAAATGATTGCTACTGTACGCGTGTTTGCACTGTGCTTTGTGCAATTCGCGTAGTGCGGAGTAGCGCAAACTTCGCAAACTATGCAAGCGTAGCGTAGTACTTTGCCCAGGGTTACTTGTAATGCCGGTTTCATCTTTGAGTCCCTGGATAAGAGTATGACCATCTGCAGACATTAATCAAAATCACATACAAATGCAACATTCATTCTTTTTATGAACCTTTTAGTATACGAAAGATGTGCCAACGCTTTTTCTCTTCAAATCTCCAGCTCCTCTTTATAAGAACACTTTTAGTGTTAGTCTGTCCCTCTTTACTTCTGTGCCATTTCTGTCATCGCCGACCTCAACACATACGCAGGACGTAAAACAGATTGCAAATGGATTTACAGTAACCATAGGCTGGTTACGGTTCGGGAGGCCCATGGGCAACACTGCTAGTTACTGGGACTTAAATATGACAATAAGTGGTCTTTTAAAGTTACCCGAAATAGAGACAAAGTGTGCCAATTTTAAGCACTGACCTCTCAGGACAGCGAGCCAAAGTAGTCCAAGTCTTACTCAGGAAGAAGCAACAAGATGAACAGAACTCAGCAATGCACACTAATAACATTCAATAAAGCAATATCTAGAAAGCCCTTTAAAAATAAATGCATTTTTGTTCACGCACAAATAAATGCTACACATAAAAATATAATCATATGCACGATTGTTGCCTTTTGCATTTACTATATGTGTTTCACAATGCACAGACCTTATTCTACATTCTTCAAAACAAGCTTTTCACAATTCAATAATGTTTACCTCTTGTTTTTGACATAGGCTTAACACAATATAAAAACTCCTGCCTACTTAGTTTACATTCGCCTGTCACTGCAAGGATGCCTGACGATGACATTTGGCATAGTTCTACAATATAAAGGAGTAATGCACACGGTCTTAGTCACCATTATTTCCTGACAAAAATCACTAATACATTTCAATACATAAGTTCTTTTTCTGGCTTCTTGTGACCATGGATGACTAGGTATTTGGATCATGTGTCTAAGTCTCCCACTCCTCCAGAATTGACAGATGAGGTTTATTTCCTTCATTTAACACATACCCACTGTTCCTGCATTGTGATGCCCTCTTATCACACCTTACACGGTATAACAAAGGTGCCAGTGTATTGTATGGTTAGGCACTCGTGACCCATGCCCAGTGTTCCTGTATTGTGATCCTCGCTTATAACACCTTCCTCTGTGTAACAAAGGTGCCTGTGTACGACTAGCCGCTTTTGACCATGGATGACTAAGTATATGGATCATGTGTCTTAGGGCCAGATGTAGGTCGCCCAATACCGGTCGGTAACGGCCGAAATTACCGAATTTCGGCCGTTACCGACCGGTATAGGGCTTTTTAGATGTAGGTGACATTTTTGTAGGACCTGGTATTTTACTGAATCGGTAATTTAAGGATTCTGTAAAATATTGAATTCTTAACAGACCGATTCGGTAAATTACTGAATCCAGTATGTAGGGAGCACTCAAGTTAGTGCATTCCTCAGTTAAGGATTCGTTATTTACCACCAACTACAAGTTGGTGGTAAATAATGAAAACCTTTGAAAAAGCATTTTTTTTGCTTTTCCAACAGTGCCATGTTGCAGACATACATACCCTGCCACCCTTCAATGTTTTCCCCCTTTTACCGATTCGGTAATTTCCATTTGGCCCATATAGGAATGAATGTAATTGCTATGGCCCTGGAGGCCCATAGGAATGAATGTCAATTACCGAATCGGTAAATACCGATTCGGTAAATACCGAATTTTACAGATTCGATCAAATTTACCGAAAAATTACCTGCATACTATTTACCTATTCTTCGGTATTTAAGAATAGGTAAATAGTATTTACCTACATTTGGCCCTAAGTCTTCTGCTCCCCCAGAATTGACAGATGAGGTTTATTTCCTTCATCTAACACATGCCCACTGTTCCTGCGTTGTGATCCCTTCTTATCACACCTTACGTGGTATAACAAAGGTCCCAGTGTATGGCTAGCCGCTTGTGACTTCTATCCAGTAATTGTGCATTGGGATCCCCTCTTATCAAACCTTCCCCGGTATAACAAAGGTGCCAGTGTATGGCTAGAAACTCGTGACCCGTGACCAGTGTTCCTGAATTGTGATCCTCTCTTATCACACCTTCCTCTGTATAACACAGGTGCCTGTATACGACTAGCCACTTGTGACACGTGCCCAGTGTTCCGGCATTGGGATCCCCTCTTATCACATCTTCAACTTTATAACAAAGGTGCCGGTGCATGACTAGCCGCTTGTGACCCCGCTCACAGTTCCTGCATTGTGATCCCCTCTTATCACACCTTACGCGGTATAACAAAGGTGCTTGTCTATGGCTAGCCGCTTATAACACCTGCCCAGTGTTCCTGTATTCAGATCCCCTCTTATCACACCTTCCCTAGTATAACTAAGGTGCTGGTGTACGGCTAGCCGTTTGTGACCCCTCACCCTCCCAGTGCATTAACACCTGAATGTGGCACAATTCCTGACAGATGGGCAGACTGACAGTAGTGTCTCTTTTACTAGCAGCTGCCTGAGTGTGCAGAGAAGGACAAAGAGAGCGAAAAATGTTTTGGTACCCTGGGATGACCTTAAACTCCAATCACAGAGTCAGTAGAATCTGGCATACCTCAGTCGAGAGCGAAGTTCTTTAAATCGAGTAATGGACAAATTATAATCCATTACAAATATCTGTAGCAATTCATTTAGGATGAAACTATGACCCTAAACGTGAATTCTGGGCCCATTCAAACATTGCAACATAACTCTCTTTGGTCTCTGAAGTGTGATCAAGTCAAAAATAGATTTTAACCGAATTTACAATAAAGTGTTTTCTGCCTATCAAAGCCGAGGAGCGAGTACACTTTATGAAAAGGAATTGTCCATTAAACTTGAGCCACGTGATTTAAGAGACCCGGCATCTCTCGCTCTGTTCTCAAACCAGAGTCAACATTAAAATGAGTCCCATCAGTTGCAAGCCTGACTCTTCCTACATGACTGGCTTAGTCAGACAGAAGTCATTGCCACCCAGTCTGCGCATGTGCATACATGTTACATGCATGACCTGCTATATATGCACGGCCAACTTACCTCATCTGCCCATAGGACGTTGGCCTTATGTTAAAAGATGGACACTGTAGTTGCAACTCTTAACCAATGTTAGTGGTGCATTATTGTGGGTAAAACTCCTTGTAGTATCTCCACAAAGCAGGGGTTACAAATTCGAAGCTCCACAACGTGAACAAAACAAACTGCGTTATTTTGCAAGTGGAACACAGTTCCTCTCAGTTAGACTATGCACCTTTTAATTTGGATTACGTTTTTTAAAGATACGGATATTTACAATGAAGTTGTCAAATGGAAATTAAATTGCTGTGTGTACAGATATGGATTGTCATGTATTTACATTTGAAACATCTCGTTCCTTACTTAATCGTTTTGGAGAAGATCAAAGTAGTATTTTTCATTGAGGTATATACATAAATAGTTTTTTAATAATTACATAATGGATAATGTAAAGAAATGGACATGGGGTAAACTGGCCATTTTGCAGAGGGCTTCTATAATATTTGACATCAAAAGTCCAGCAAAATCGTAGATCGACATGTACACCTTTACAAATATTTTTGAGCTTATCAATGATTTAAATACATCACCGGGTGACGAGCTTGAACCCATATTCTCTGCAGCTTACTTCACCCTAATATCTTCATGATTTCATGAAGGTACATGTCTAATGATCGTCTTCGGTAAAAATATTTGTAAGAAATTGATAGGGATTCGGAAATTTGTACTTGCAGCTGGGAACATTCATGGGCCATGGAAAAATCGCGTAAAATATAGCTTCAAATGATGGAAGGCCTAAATGAATAAAGTGAAATGGGGATAACTGAGGAGGTCATTTGTAAGGCTGGTCTTTAGAAAAAGAATCCATGTAATAGGAAAACATTTTTGCATTTACCCTTTAAACAGTCTACATAACCACACACATACAGCCACCAATAAATGAAGAAACACTTTCATCTAAAAGTCTATTTAGCCATTCCTATTCTCTTTGCAGTGCTTGGATTTTTATATATTCCTTCAGCTAAAAGCAGGGAATATAATAATTATGTTAAAATTGACAATTACCTGTCACAAATATTTTGCTAAATAACTTATGACCTAATTTGGGGCCCGATTACAAGTTTATCGGGCACACCGCTAGCCCTCCATCAGTCAAGAGAATGCCGCCAAACCGGCGGCATCCCGAACCACCTCATCACAACTTTACTGTGTGCCGGCGGTGCAGTCACAGCGGCTGCATGCTTCAGCTCTAAAAGGAGCCTGAAGGCAATTCCAGCCACATTTCTGCACCTCCAGAAAGTTGGGCGCACTGTTGCCAGACACCATGTTGTGCATGGTACACAGTGCATGCAACATGGCCCCTGGCCACAAACCTCATGTGCTAAATCGATCTGGGGCCTTTTTGTGGCCCTTTACCTGCCTTTCGACCAACCCTTTCATTTCAGGATCCCCACCATGAAAAGGTCGACAGAAAGGCAGGTCATAATTCCCACGGCAGTGCCACCATTGATCGTCACTGTCCACACAGCAGCCCCCAGGGACGCTTCGATATTGCAGTGGCGGTAGTCTAGAGGCGGTCATGAGAGGATCTCCCGCCCGCATTGAAATCCACCAGTCCGACCGTCAAATAAGTGGGCGGTCGGGCAGCCAGAATGAGAGGGCAGTCTCCAGACCAGCAAAGTCATTATCGGACCCTTGCAATTTTAAAGGAGATGAAGACCTATCCTAACCTGCCAAAACAGTAGCTGTCCTGCTCCATTTATAGTCAGAGGAAACCATGAATTTATACCAGCGGAGCATCCACTACCTTCACCGGAGTAAACCTTTGACTTGGCATCCCGTATGCCAACGGGCTGCAAGGTCATAGTGATGGTCGTATAGGGCAACCATCACTCCTTTTCCCTGTCTGTGTCTTCCACACGATCTATTGCAGACCTGGCCAGGGAAAATCATTAAAGACTGCATGCACAGGGTTAAAACTACCTGGGCATAGGGCCATTCATTTGTTGTTTTAAAAAAAATTCTCATGCTTTGTGAGTTTGTTCCTGGAAAACAAGTTTGCAGAGCGGACACTTGAAAACATGGGACTTACTGGCAAACCACTTCAGTGAAGGAAGCATTTGCAGCCATTGTTCCCTCTACGAAAAAAGAGAACAAGGGAGACCCTACTCACAAAGGAACCAGGGTAATGCGTTTATCCAGAAAAACAATGGTTCCTGTGGCATATCACTTTGTAAATTAGTTGATAAACTGAGACTTGATAACAATCCAAGTATTAGAGAAAGGGTGGCAACAAGGAGGGAGAAACACAATTATATCAGTTTCAAACCATTTTTTTATGCTTCAAATAACAAAAATGAATAAAATTGATTTGACTGCGACATATAATACAATATACAAAGTGCAATATGTCCCCAGTGATTTGTGAAGTAACCAAAAGACAACGTGTGTACAGTTAAGTGAACTATACAGGTTACAATGGTGGCTATTTACAAGAAGGGCGGAATATGCAAACACAACAGGTGATGGACCGAATGTGGATCAATGTCACACACTCAACCCAGTCCAAAGATCTGGGCCCAAATCCATCGTTATTTTGCACTCCACACCACCCTGGGTTAGACAATGGCGATATGCAAATCAGCTCTGACCCTGTGCCCCATGGGAACAGTCCAGTCCGAACTACAAAAGCCATGTCCTTCCCAGAACGGAATCAAGCATCCGAGGACCGGACCGGTTTCGAGGTAACACCTCTCATCAGCCCGGCTAGCTTGACTCCAGTGGTGTGGAGTGCCTGGGACCCATGTCTGGGCATCCCCAGCGCACTTAGGGCGGAATATGCAAACACAACAGGTGATGGACCGAATGTGGATCAATGTCACACACTCAACCCAGTCCAAAGATCTGGGCCCATATCCATCGTTATTTTGCACTCCACACCACCCTGGGTTAGACAATGGCGATATGCAAATCAGCTCTGACCCTGTGCCCCATGGGAACAGTCCAGTCCGAACTACAAAAGCCATGTCCTTCCCAGAACGGAATCAAGCATCCGAGGACCGGACCGGTTTCGAGGTAACACCTCTCATCAGCCCGGCTAGCTTGACTCCAGTGGTGTGGAGTGCCTGGGACCCACGTCTGGGCATCCCCAGCGCACTTAGGGCGGAATATGCAAACACAACAGGTGATGGACCGAATGTGGATCAAAGTCACACACTCAACCCAGTCCAAAGATCTGGGCCCAAATCCATCGTTATTTTGCACTCCACACCACCCTGGGTTAGACAATGGCGATATGCAAATCAGCTCTGACCCTGTGCCCCATGGGAACAGTCCAGTCCGAACTACAAAAGCCATGTCCTTCCCAGAACGGAATCAAGCATCCGAGGACCGGACCGGTTTCGAGGTAACACCTCTCATCAGCCCGGCTAGCTTGACTCAAGTGGTGTGGAGTGCCTGGGACCCACGTCTGGGCATCCCAGCGCACTTAGGGCGGAATATGCAAACACAACAGGTGATGGACCGAATGTGGATCAATGTCACACACTCAACCCAGTCCAAAGATCTGGGCCCAAATCCATCGTTATTTTGCACTCCACACCACCCTGGGTTAGACAATGGCGATATGCAAATCAGCTCTGACCCTGTGCCCCATGGGAACAGTCCAGTCCGAACTACAAAAGCCATGTCCTTCCCAGAACGGAATCAAGCATCCGAGGACCGGACCGGTTTCGAGGTAACACCTCTCATCAGCCCGGCTAGCTTGACTCCAGTGGTGTGGAGTGCCTGGGACCCACGTCTGGGCATCCCCAGCGCACTTAGGGCGGAATATGCAAACACAACAGGTGATGGACCGAATGTGGATCAATGTCACACACTCAACCCAGTCCAAAGATCTGGGCCCAAATCCATCGTTATTTTGCACTCCACACCACCCTGGGTTAGACAATGGCGATATGCAAATCAGCTCTGACCCTGTGCCCCATGGGAACAGTCCAGTCCGAACTACAAAAGCCATGTCCTTCCCAGAACGGAATCAAGCATCCGAGGACCGGACCGGTTTCGAGGTAACACCTCTCATCAGCCCGGCTAGCTTGACTCCAGTGGTGTGGAGTGCCTGGGACCCACGTCTGGGCATCCCCAGCGCACTTAGGGCGGAATATGCAAACACAACAGGTGATGGACCGAATGTGGATCAATGTCACACACTCAACACAGTCCAAAGATCTGGGCCCAAATCCATCGTTATTTTGCACTCCACACCACCCTGGGTTAGACAATGGCGATATGCAAATCAGCTCTGACCCTGTGCCCCATGGGAACAGTCCAGTCCGAACTACAAAAGCCATGTGACCCTTCCCAGAAC
Source organism: Lissotriton vulgaris (assembly GCF_964263255.1). Lineage (NCBI taxonomy): Eukaryota > Metazoa > Chordata > Amphibia > Caudata > Salamandridae > Lissotriton > Lissotriton vulgaris. The sequence continues at coordinate 357,737,775 of NC_141697.1, read as the reverse complement.
GGAATCAAGCATCCGAGGACCGGACCGGTTTCGAGGTAACACCTCTCATCAGCCCGGCTAGCTTGACTCCAGTGGTGTGGAGTGCCTGGGACCCACGTCTGGGCATCCCCAGCGCACTTAGGGCGGAATATGCAAACACAACAGGTGATGGACCGAATGTGGATCAATGTCACACACTCAACCCAGTCCAAAGATCTGGGCCCAAATCCATCGTTATTTTGCACTCCACACCACCCTGGGTTAGACAATGGCGATATGCAAATCAGCTCTGACCCTGTGCCCCATGGGAACAGTCCAGTCCGAACTACAAAAGCCATGTCCTTCCCAGAACGGAATCAAGCATCCGAGGACCGGACCGGTTTCGAGGTAACACCTCTCATCAGCCCGGCTAGCTTGACTCCAGTGGTGTGGAGTGCCTGGGACCCACGTCTGGGCATCCCCAGCGCACTTAGGGCGGAATATGCAAACACAACAAGTGATGGACCGAATGTGGATCAATGTCACACACTCAACCCAGTCCAAAGATCTGGACCCCAAATCCATCGTTATTTTGCACTCCACACCACCCTGGGTTAGACCATGGCGATATGCAAATCAGCTCTGACCCTGTTGCCCCATGGGAACAGTCCAGTCCGAACTACAAAAGCCATGTCCTTCCCAGAACGGAATCAAGCATCCGAGGACTGGACTGGTTTCGAGTTAACACCTCTCATCAGCCCGTCTAGCTTGACTCCAGTGGTGTGGAGTGCCTGGGACCCACGTCTGGGCATCCCCAGCGCACTTAGGACGGAATATGCAAACACAACAGGTGATGGACCGAATGTGGATCAATGTCACACAGTCAACCCAGTCCAAAGATCTGGGCCCAAATCCATCGTTATTTTGCACTCCACACCACCCTGGGTTAGACAATGGCGATATGCAAATCAGCTCTGACCCTGTGCCCCATGGGAACAGTCCAGTCCGAACTACAAAAGCCATGTCCTTCCCAGAACGGAATCAAGCATCCGAGGACCGGACCGGTTTCGAGGTAACACCTCTCATCAGCCCGGCTAGCTTGACTCCAGTGGTGTGGAGTGCCTGGGACCCACGTCTGGGCATCCCCAGCGCACTTAGGGCGGAATATGCAAACACAACAGGTGATGGACCGAATGTGGATCAATGTCACACACTCAACCCAGTCCAAAGATCTGGGCCCAAATCCATCGTTATTTTGCACTCCACACCCCCCTGGGTTAGACAATGGGGATATGCAAATCAGCTCTGACCCTGTGCCCCATGGGAACAGTCCAGTCCGAACTACAAAAGCCATGTCCTTCCCAGAACGGAATCAAGCATCCGAGGACCGGACCGGTTTCGAGGTAACACCTCTCATCAGCTCGGCTAGCTTGACTCCAGTGGTGTGGAGTGCCTGGGACCCACGTCTGGGCATCCCCAGCGCACTTAGGGCGGAATATGCAAACACAACAGGTGATGGACCGAATGTGGATCAATGTCACACACTCAACCCAGTCCAAAGATCTGGGCCCAAATCCATCGTTATTTTGCACTCCACACCACCCTGGGTTAGACAATGGCGATATGCAAATCAGCTCTGACCCTGTGCCCCATGGGAACAGTCCAGTCCGAACTACAAAAGCCATGTCCTTCCCAGAACGGAATCAAGCATCCGAGGACCGGACCGGTTTCGAGGTAACACCTCTCATCAGCCCGGCTAGCTTGACTCCAGTGGTGTGGAGTGCCTGGGACCCACGTCTGGGCATCCCCAGCGCACTTAGGGCGGAATATGCAAACACAACAGGTGATGGACCGAATGTGGATCAATGTCACACACTCAACCCAGTCCAAAGATCTGGGCCCAAATCCATCATTATTTTGCACTCCACACCACCCTGGGTTAGACAATGGCGATATGCAAATCAGCTCTGACCCTGTGCCCCATGGGAACAGTCCAGTCCGAACTACAAAAGCCATGTCCTTCCCAGAACGGAATCAAGCATCCGAGGACCAGACCGGTTTCGAGGTAACACCTCTCATCAGCCCGCTAGCTTGACTCCAGTGGTGTGGAGTGCCTGGGACCCACGTCTGGGCATTCCCAGCACACTTAGGGCGGAATATGCAAACACAACAGGTGATGGACCGAATGTGGATCAATGTCACACACTCAACCCAGTCCAAAGATCTGGGCCCAAATCCATCGTTATTTTGCACTCCACACCACCCTGGGTTAGACAATGGCGATATGCAAATCAGCTCTGACCCTGTGCCCCATGGGAACAGTCCAGTCCGAACTACAAAAGCCATGTCCTTCCCAGAACGGAATCAAGCATCCGAGGACCGGACCGGTTTCGAGGTAACACCTCTCATCAGCCCGGCTAGCTTGACTCCAGTGGTGTGGAGTGCCTGGGACCCACGTCTGGGCATCCCCAGCGCACTTAGGGCGGAATATGCAAACACAACAGGTGATGGACCGAATGTGGATCAATGTCACACACTCAACCCAGTCCAAAGATCTGGGCCCAAATCCATCGTTATTTTGCACTCCACACCATCCTGGGTTAGACAATGGCGATATGCAAATCAGCTCTGACCCTGTGCCCCATGGGAACAGTCCAGTCCGAACTACAAAAGCAATGTCCTTCCCAGAACGGAATCAAGCATCCGAGGACCGGACCGGTTTCGAGGTAACACCTCTCATCAGCCCGGCTAGCTTGACTCCAGTGGTGTGGAGTGCCTGGGACCCACGTCTGGGCATCCCCAGCGCACTTAGGGCGGAATATGCAAACACAACAGGTGATGGACCGAATGTGGATCAATGTCACACACTCAACCCAGTCCAAAGATCTGGGCCCAAATCCATCGTTATTTTGCACTCCACAACACCCTGGGCTAGACAATGGCGATATGCCTGGAGTCAAGCTAGCCGGGCTGATGAGAGGTGTTACCTCGAAACCGGTCCGGTCCTCGGATGCTTGATTCCGTTCTGGGAAGGACATGGCTTTTGTAGTTCGGACTGGACTGTTCCCATGGGGCAACAGGGTCAGAGCTGATTTGCATATCGCCATTGTCTAACCCAGGGTGGTGTGGCGTGCAAAAAAACGATGGATTTGGGCCCAGATCCTTGGACTGGGGTGAATGTGTGACATTGATTCACATTCTGTCCATCACTTGTTTTGTTTGCAATTGCCGCCATAAGTGCACTGGGGATGCTCAAACGTGGGTCCCAGGCACTCCACACCACTGGAGTCAAGCTAGCCGGGCTGATGAGAGGTGTTACCTCGAAACCGGTCCGGTCCTCGGATGCTTGATTCCGTTCTGGGAAGGACATGGCTTTTGTAGTTCGGACTGGACTGTTCCCATGGGCCAACAGGGTCAGAGCTGATTTGCATATCGCCATTGTCTAACCCAGGGTGGTGTGGAGTGCAAAAAAACAATGGATTTGGGCCCAGATCTTTGGACTGGGGTGAATGTGTGACATTGATCCACATTCTGTCCATCACTTGTTTTGTTTGTATTTACAAGAAGGAGACATGACTCAGAGCAATTATTTAAATCAATTATAGGACAGCTTGGAGGCAAATAAGACTCACACAGTGCCTATGATTTTATAGCGGCTGTCTTTTGGTTACTTCACAAATCACTGGGGACACATTTTTTTAACATTCCCTTCAGATTCTTCTCATGGGCCTTCTGCAGGACAACCAAGTGGGGCAGGTTGATGAATGGACCCCACTTGCGATGCAATTGTTTTCACTAGTATGTGATGCTTTGCTTGCTGGTCATCGTATGATTTGTTCAATATGACCAGTGTTTGACATGGAGTTTCAGACACTTTTGCTCCTTCTATTGCTTCCCATTTCAGTTTCTGTAATGTCACCCAAAATACAGCACAAGTCAGTAGTAGCAATCCAACCTCATGAAGGAAAAGCTCTAATTTTCAGTTTGCTGTACATTCTTACTTAGGGACAATGATTGCTTTATCATAATATTTGACAACAAGGGTATGTAAGTCCCTCATTTCAAGTTCCTCAGATTTAAGGGCAGGAGATACCACTGAGATGAAATCTCATATTCTAGCTGGCATTCCCAAGAGTAAATCGGGTAATTACTGCTTCTTTCCCTCAAAACAAGGAATAACACTTGGACCTGGAGGTACTGGGTCTTAATCTTTTCATAACAGGCCCATATTTGCGCCCATTTACTTTAAGCAGGGCCTTTAAGTAGGGAAATGAGACTGGAGAGAACATTAGCTGCTTTCCACGTACAGTGCTAGCGAGTGTGCAGGACAAGGCACAGCAGTTGGCCATACATCCATGCCGTCTGCTCTGAATTCTAGGCCCAGTGAAATATTGAGTCTGGAGTTTGCAAACCTGATAATTCAAGACCCAGAGATGCTGGCAAATTTAGAATGCCGATGAGTTTGTATACGGCCCCTGTACACTTGTTATCAGGGCCACTAGTTTGAGATAAGAGGGAAAGAAAACACATTGCTTCCGGTTAATGATCGTGCTCTCCTTAATCAGTTTTACATATAGCATGTTTACATTTTTTGTGGCTGACTTTCTTCTGCCAATTCCCGGATGTCTGCATGTTAACAGAGAGCTGGCACACTATTCAAGGGAATTCTCCATTGTAGATCTATGGTCAAAACCTTGCATAACCTCAGAGGCGTCTCCCACCAGCGATATTTGATTCCATTTGACATGGGATAACCCTTCATGTAGACATCGTTCATGACCGCTTGTTACAGTAAATTTCCCTTAAAAACACTGAATACAACAAACATCACTTTTAAAGACCGTCCATGAACTATTTAGTTGTGTTTTTTAATCGAAGCCTGTAGAAGGATACGGCTGTGTGCGTGGGAACACCAGCAGAAACACCCATGGAATGGCCTTTTCACGCAAAGTGCTGCGTGTAATGGGCCCCTATTTACAAAAACAGGAAAAGCCACGCAGGGTGGCTTTAAAAGCCACGCAGTGTGGCTTTTCCTGCCCTTGTCAAGATGGGGCAGCAAAATGTCCCGATGGGGCGTCAGAAAAAGTGACACACTGGTGGCACAAGGGACTTGTAAATATGTGCCTTGGTTTTTCCTACTAGTCTAGCATTTTGAACTGAAATGAGAAATTAGCAAAAGAATTTGCACTATATAGTCCTAATTAGAGACCCATTTTTGTTTACTGCCATAGTTTCAGTCAGCCATATCCATGCCTAACGAATGTTGCCCCAAACATGGCTTGCTCCCAACATTCAATGAGTTGTGGGCAGTGGGAGGAAAGAGGGAAGGATGGAGAACATAGAATCTTATTCAATTGAGATTCTCTCTGCTATGATTGTTGTGTTGTTCATTTTCTTCTCTCTTTTTCTCTATAAACAAATGTTCGAGGAATGTTCTAGAAAATATTCCTTCACATGCAGAGGAACTAGATGTTCGAATACAATTATTTTTTATTCAAGGTCAATGGGAGATGCCGTTTGATGTGGAAGATACCAAAGAAGAGGACTTTCACGTGGATGAGAAGACCGTTGTGAAGGTGCCCATGATGAGCCGTTTGGGAATGTACAGCACCGTCGACGATCGCGATATTGGCTGTACTGTGGTGAATATGCCATACAAAGGAAATGCAACTGCTTTACTGATTCTCCCCGATGAGGGAAAAATGAAGCAAGTACAGGATTCATTCTCAAGAGCAACACTCACGAACTGGGGCGAATCCTTGAGAAGCAGGTAATGCCTTCTTCATTATTGTAAGATTCATCAACCATGACCTCAGCCAAATTGTGCCAGAAAGAGGAGCTATATTTAGCTGGGTGAACTGAAAGTCTGAGAACTTGTTTCGCTTTAAAACTCACTAGAAGTTAGTGTTGTTTTTAAACCTTTTAGAATTTAGGTTGAATTGTTTTTGTTTTAAAGTGCACTGGATTTCTAATGCAGTGGTTAAAACCAGGGATAGCATGTTAAGATGAGATTTGAAGGTAATGAGTACTGCGCATGACAGGATTTTAAAGCATTTGCTTAGGGCATCTAAATGTAGTTGTTACTTCCGACAGAGTGAATGAAGAGGTAAATGCAGTGATTTAGTCACTGGTATGAACGTCTTTATGAGGAGATTGAATATAAACTGAGTGAATGTTACTGTTGATCCACTTGAGCCGAATTGATGTATCCAATCTAGTGGAATGATTGATATCCAGTGTTAGCGGCTAGATGGTCTGATGATTGGGTACATCATGTTTGCTAGCTCTGCAGGGTGTGTGCACGGGGAGGTTCCTGCCTTGCAAAGGTTAAATAGTAGGGAACAGGACCTGAGGGAACCATAGGAACTGAACAGATAAAGACTGGGATTAGATTTTTAGTTAATGTTATGTTAAACTGTTAAGGTTGCGTACACCAAAGATTTACCAGGTGCTAGACTGATGGGTATCCGCAGTGATTAAAGTAGTTAGCTATGAAAGGCTGGTGAGAAGAGTCATGATTTAAGTGCATGTCTGAAGGTCAATAGATCAGATCCAGCTTTAAGAGAAGGCAGCCGTTTACCTTCATAAATTTGGGACATAAGCCAAAAAATGCCATCCTCAAAATCTGGTCAAACGATAGTTGGGGACAACTAAAGGCTTTCTGAGAAGAACAGTAATGATTGGCCAGGGATGTATCTTTTCAAGCAGCAAATAACAGTGGTTTACTATGCAATGGTTTGTGAAGTGTAGAACTACTTTGCATTCTTTGCAATAACGGGTGAGCAGATGTCCATCTAGGAGCTTTTAAAATTAGACTAGCCACTACGTGTTGAACTATTTGCAGCATGTTCAAAGGTTTGGAAGTTAAGTTAGGATGTAATGAATTTGCATAGTCCAAAGGAGAGCCAACAATCGGTTAAAATGCTGATTTTGTTCCTTCATCAGTAATATAAGTAAGTCACTTTCCCAAAGTTCTGAGGTGGAAAAAACAAAGGAAAGCGACAGAGGAACCTGGTTAGGTAAAGACAAGAATTTATCAATCTTTACTCCAAAGCTGTTGACTTCTGGGGATGGTAAAGGAGGACTTTCTATGTTGTTGGACTACTAAGCATCAAGCTAGGTATTAGAGAGACAGAGAGAAAAAAACTCTGTTTATTTAGACCATAGTCATAAAACACAATGGGAACCCAGACTAATGGTGACAATATAAATTATTTAACAAATAAGTTACCAATATAACACTTTGCAAAAATGGCATCAACATATAGTCATAATTCAGTATAAACATTTAACATTTTTATATAGTTTCACCTAAAGTTTTTATATCAATGGGAAAAGGAAGACTGAAACAAATTATAATCAATGCCCCTCCTTCAGTTTCTCCCTTACTAAGCATTTTATGGCTTTGATGTATTTCCCGAGAGCAATTGCAATATCAAGATATAGTATCTCCGTAAGTAGGAGGACCATTTGGGCGCGGTCTCATCTCATATTTTAAAAATATGGGGCATAAAAACTGTTTCTGTAAGGCTAAAACCGAGATGCAATCAAGCAATATGTGTAAAATATAATTTCTATTTCCTAACCCATGTTTACAAATTCCATGAGTCTGTATCATTGATCCTTTTATTTTTTCTTCCATCAGCCAAGGATTAATACCAACTCGTACTCTTAGGATTTCATGCCTTAGCCCTTGATTAGGCAGGTTATCCAGGTACGGATACCAGTCTTCATTTACCCATGAATTCCTTATACATTGAACTGATTTTTTCACACTCATCACTGCTGTGATAGTCTCACCTTAAGGCGCGCGCCTATTGTCTGGAGTTTCCTTTTTACATCCTTCGCCCATTTTAGGCTACTAAATTGAATCTCCTCTCTGCGCCATTGTGAGACTTTCTGCACACCATCGGGGTGATGGTGTTTCCAAAACCTTAGCAAGGACCTTTGAATCTGAATGCTCCATTGCTATTGTCCCTAACTCCATTCTAATAGCCTGAATCATTGTGGAACTCGGTAATGACAGTAACATTATTAAGATCTTCCCTTCTTCTGTGTCCCACCCGCATTTGCCACTCAGGTAAAGAACTTCTGCCCCATACAGTACTTGCGGGGGGGGTCATTGCTTCATATTCCTTTAACATGGGTCCATGCGGCATGTCTCCACATTCTTTGTAAAAAAATAAGAGTGCATCCAGTTAAACATACTGTCTCCCTGGTTTGCCACTGATTTAAAGCTTATTAAGATATTGTGGTCAACCTTATCAAAAGCAGCAGAAAGTTCTAAGAAGAGAACCTGACGGAAGAGTCTCAATCAGGGTGAAACTGGTCTTGGGCTGCTTGTATTCTAGTTCAGGGAGGGCCTGACCTGGCTGTTTGGGCTAGACAGTTACTATTGGAGAAATTTTAAGGCTGATTTGTATATGACAGGCCCAAACTGATGTGGCAAGGTGAGCAAAATAACGGTGGACTATGATTCAGAACAGAATAATTACCAATGGCTGAGATGAATGCAAGCATTCCATCGATCACTTTCCTGTAAACTTTAGTGCTCCTTTCAGTTGGTTGTATGACAGAATATCATGTATAAAAATATAGAGAGACTCAAATATTGGGTCAAACATTTCATTGACTAGAATATCGATTTCCTATACTAACAAAAATGTTTTGTCAAATATATCATTGAGGGGAATATCATAAAAAACAAGATAAGTATATCCACTATAAAGTAATTTATTTAGATGAGTATTGTAGGTAAATGTAATATAATGTAAAATAAATAACTTTAAACAATTGTTTCTCTCTCTTTATATATAAAAATATGTGCGCATATATATGCGCTTTAAAAATATAACACAGCAACTCTAATTTAAATAATAACAAAACACATAATACTTTATATTAAATATAAAAAATACCCATAAAAAGTATATATAAATATCTAAAAAGGCATCAGCAAGGCAATTTGGCTGAAATGTGTTGCTGAGCTGTGCTGACTTTCTGGTAATAGTACAGTTATGAAATGGTCCTAGACTTCTATTCATAATTATATGTATATAATCAATCAAAGAAAATATTTTATATATAATTCATAGGACTTAATTCTAAAATAAAGAAAAACACATGTAAAAATCCAAATGCATTCCAAAGCTAAAAGAAAGAAATGGTACCCATAAATAATTCAGAGAAACAACTTTGCATAGAGATATATTAATTCTCAATTTATTATACAATAATATACACGTATTCATTAAAACAAAGAATTTCAGGAAAATCTAAAGGATGCTGCCAGGTGCAGTAGAAAGTGCAAAAGTGGTGCTCAAGTGATAGGAAAAGGAAAAACTGAGTTCTAAAGAAAAAGACAATAATTCCTGGAAAAACAGGTACAAATCCCTTCGTAGGAGCCTGACCCACGTATTTAATCAAAATGATCAAATGCGTTATCTAAAGGAAGGGGAAGGGGAGAATGGGTTAAGGCTTCATAATGGGGGGTGGGGAATTTGTTGACGTTTTGACCCTTGCGCATTGGTGGGAGGATCAACACCTCAGCTACGGGTCTTCCTCAGGACAAGGAATGGGAGGGAACCTGGGGGAAACCAAATAGAGCATCAAACGCATGTGAACATTAATTTAAAATTCTATAGGGCGTCACCCATTGAATGCGTTAGGGTACCTTACCTATACATTTAGCAGTAGACACAGCACCCCAATCAAGGAGGTTGGCCACCTGAAGGATAAAAGGAAACACATAAGGATACAGAGCCCAACTAGTAAATAAGGGCAAAAAACTAAATGTTCTAAAATCATGATATATCATGAAAGAACCAAAAATGAGGGGCAACTCACCAATAAATGGTGTGCTCCAACCTTCAATATGATGAAAAAACGATCACTGTCCTTTAATGACGAAAGAAATGTAAGGGGTATTGAATCCAAAATTCTGAAAAAACACAAGACACAGGTTATGTACTCCAAACGGCAAAACATGCAGCATTACAAACATGATGAAACTCCTAATGCCTCACTCACCCGTTCAATACTCGGTGAATAAAACCCAAACAAGGTTGAGGGTCATCGGAAACAGAGCCCGGTATTTGGTAAATTCCAAAAAACACAGCGCCAGTCTATGAGTCCTGGCTTCGTTCTGAAAAGATAATTAAATAAAATGAGTCCAAATTTAGTCTTTTGTTCCCACGAGTGTTGGTTAGCAAAACATCGAAGCGCTGGACAACGCAACTCCCGCAGTCGATAAAATACTGCTCACCTTGTTTTGCTATAGTTATTTCATCCAATTTTAACTCCCGTTCGAAAAAACAAGCACACCGCGAGTCTGCCGGCTTCTTAATCACACAGCTGCCTCACGCATAAGCGTTCAAAGGAGGCTAGCACGTTTGACTTGGTAACGTAAAAGCCCTCCGTTTCAAAAAAGAAGTCCCTTTACTTAGAGCCAGGATATTCGGCACACCTACCCTGAGTGAAAAAAGGAGTCCGAAAAAGAAAAACAAAGCACAATTCTGGTAATAAACACAGTGGATTTGAAGTCATAAGTGTGCATTTGATACTACTGATTCCTGGTGGTACTGTGGGATTCGATTTTTCAGTCTGGTGCCGTGCCCGATAAAACACGACGCAAAAACCACAGTTGATGGACAGAATGCAGAACAATGTCATACATTCACCCCAGTACAGAGATCTGGGCCCAAATCCATCGTTTTTTTGCACTCCACACCACCCCAGTTCAGACATGGCCATATGCAAATCAGTCTGACCCTGTGCCTCATGGGAACAGTCTAGCCCGAACTGCCAAGCCATGCCTTCCCTGGATCGGAAACAAGCTTCCGAGGACCGGTTTCTGGCATTCCAGCCGTCTTGAGCCCGGCTTGCTTGAATCCAGTGGTGTGGAGTGCATGGGACTCACGTCTGAGCATACCCATCCCACTCGGGGTGACAAATGCAAAAACCACAATTGATGGACAGAATGCAGAACAATGTCATACATTCACCCCGGTACAGAGATCTGGGCCTAAATCCATCGTTTTTTTGCACTCCACACCACCCCACTTCCGACATGGCCATATGCAAATCAGTCTGACCCTGTGCCTCATGGGAACAGTCCAGCCCGAACTGGCAAGACATGCCTTCCCTGGACCGGAAACAAGCTACCGAGGACCGGTTTCTGGCATTCCAGCCGTCTTCAGCCCGGCTTGCTTGAACCCAGTGGTGTGGAGTGCATGGGACTCACGTCTGAGCATACCCATCCCTCTCGTTGTGACAAATGCAAAAAACCACAGTTGATAGACAGAATGCAGAACAATGTCATACATTCACCCCAGTACAGAGATCTGGGCCCAAATCCATCGTTTTTTTGCACTCCACACCACCCCAGTTCAGACAGGGCCATATGCAAATCAGTCTGACCCTGTGCCTCATGGGAACAGTCCAGCCTGAACTGCCAAGCCATGCCTTCCCTGGACCGGAAACAAGCTAACGAGGATCGGTTTCTGGCATTCCAGCCGTCTTCAGCCCGGCTTGCTTAAATCCAGTGGTGTGGAGTGCATGGGACTCACGTCTGAGCATACCCATCCCACTCGGGGTGACAAATGCAAAAACCACAGTTGATGGACAGAATGCAGAACAATGTCATACATTCACCCCAGTACAGAGATCTGGGCCAAATCCATCGTTTTTTTTTTGTTGTGTCGGGGATGTCGTGTTTTTTAAAACACGACATCCCCGTTGGGCAGTGTGGCTTAAGCGGAAAGGATTTAACGTATAGGTATATACATATATTACTTAGTGGTGGTCGCTACTGGGTAGTTCTAGTTAGGTCAGCTGTTCCACATGAAACTATTTTTGGTTTTGCTAAAAACTATGGCACCATTTGACGAATCTCCACAAAACTTTCCAAAAAGGTGATACTTTTCAACTAGATTGTGCAGAGAAGTGATTTGTCAAGCGGGGCTCGGTAAAAAAAAGGGGGGGGGCAAAAAGCAAAATGCCCATGCATTTTCAATAGAAATCCTTAGACAGGGCTACAGCTGAACAGAATTACACCAAATTCGGCAGGAAGCTAGATCCAGGTCCACAGATTTTACTTTTTGGGATTTGGTGTAAATCCGTTCAGTAGTATTTGTGAAATTAAGGTTAAAGTATAATATAGATATCTGCATGGTTGAGTCCGCAAGAATGTAGCAAGAGGTTTGCAAGAGCGCTAATTAAAAAATGGAGCCCTGTGATTGGTTGGGAGGCCCATTCTTCCCGTGAGCCTCCTCGCAACCGCGGGAGAAAGAGCCTCCCATTAGTCCTACAGGAGCGAGTGCTCTGATTGGATGACTGTTGGTGGTTTAGAAATTAAATGGCCAACATTAGTGTTTATTGTGAAAAATTGTTGGTGTTGTGGGAATGAAGCATAAAAGCTATATAAGGGGCAGGACAAAGGTATCCTCCCCCCCAAGTTATTGAGAGGTGGTCTGTAAGACTTAAATACTGGGCGGGAAACAAATATAAATTCTATTTAAATTCATTTTGTTGTCTCACGGGTCTCTCACAGGATTTTGAAAAGTAAAAAGGAGTAGATGATCTCTGAAACCACTTAACTATTCACATCTATCACTGTAGGAAGCAGTCTTCCTTATGATGGTATTTGTTTATCAGAGCCTACTATTCACGTCTATCAATTTGGGAAAAAATCTGAATGGAGAGGGCACTCTCTCCTCAATCCCTACAATGTATGCTATTCACCTTGGAAACAGGTGTCAATAGTGAGGACAGTTAATGCTTACATGATAATATGCATAATAGTCACCTTAGGAAAAGGTATCAGAGTAGAGGCCTGTCTGTCCACACACCCTACTATACACATCTGTCATGTGAGAGAGAGGTCACATTGGAGAGGCCAGTCCTTCCCTACAACCAACTTTGGGTATCTGTCATGCAAAAGAGAGGTCTAAGCAGAGAGGCTAGTACCTCCACATACCTTACTATGCACACCTGTCATCTGAGAGAAAGGTTTCATTGGTGAGGCCAGTCCCTCCAGCAACCTACTAGGCATATCCTCCAAGAGAGGGGTCTCAGTGGAAAGGCTAGTTCCTCCCCACACCCTACTATGGATACCCATAATCTGAGACAGAGGTCTCTTCTGAGAAATTAGTACCTCACCACCCCCTAGTAAGTATTTCCAGGATCACTGACAAAAAATCTACATAAAAAATGTGGAGCAATAAAAATATCGACACACAAATATCGGCCATTTCCTCCCCAGACCCTACTTCATACAGCCATCATCCAAGCGAGATATCTCTGTGGAGAAGGTCAGTCACTCCCCATATGGTATCGAGTCTCAGCAAGGCCTAAATGTGCCGCTTTAAAACCCTCAAACCATAGAATTGAAGTTGGCACGGAAACTGGAATAGAAAAGATAAATTTATTAAGACCACATGAGGTCTTAATAATGTGTCAATATCTTCCAACCCCAAGAAGTAAATAGTGTCCATATCCAGCTCGATAATGTCCATGTACCAGTTTCTGGTTAGATTTCTGCAGCAATTTTATGCAGTTTAGAAATGGCATCATATACTGAGGGCAAATGGTCAGGGATAAAAACACAACAACTACTTCCGATGATGCGACATGCACCACCTCGATCAGCTAACATTACATCTAAAACCATTCGATTCTGGTTAGCGACAATTCTTGCAATTTGGAGCTCCTCTGTGATATTTCCTAGTGCCATAGCTGTCTTATTGGCAACAGTTTCTACAACACGAGTTAATCGCCTTATCTTCCGACTGGTTAATGCAGCACCGACAAAGAAGAACAAGCCTAGATTAAAATCAACATATTGTTGTAAGGTAGTGTCAGTCTGGTCAACTTCATCCATACTTATTGTCCTCTTGACTCTATTTACAGAAATATCATTATACAATATAATATTCTTGTGATATAATGCAGGTGCCAAAAATGCAGGGGCTAACAGAAAAGATATGTAGCACACTCCTGACCAACCCATTGGAAGCTGATAATAACCTTTATTTCCGCAAACAAAATACGTATTGTGAGAAGCCGTAAAAGTACTATTTTTCGCAACTTTGATTGTCAATACGATAGTGCATTCACTACTCCCACTAGAACTGTCCCCACACTACTAATACATAAGTCTGCTTTTGCTCTGGTAACGGAAATTACAAAAAGTTCATCAGTATTGATTGTACTTGTTCTGGTGAAGACATATGGTGTCGAAACATTGTCTGGTTGGTAATCTTCCCGTTTCCATTTAGTTCCTTTGGCTTGAGGGTATCAATGCTTATCTTTATAGCAAACTTTAATAAGACGAACGTTAATCCCGCCTACCGAAGTTTTTCTTGATGCAAACAAAAGCACATACCAAGCTTGACAAGAACCATTGTGAGAGAAGGGAAGAGGAATAAAAGGTGTTCCTCCCTTTTTCTGGTGTGCATGCATCATCCCACACACTCAACAATTGATAGTATTCGTAGCATTGTGCGTATGATGTAACATCAAGATAAAAGTGTTATTCAAATAAGATTATCGATGTTTTTGTTCATGATAGGGAAGAGTAAAATGAAAATGTTTAATTGGAGCTGGAGTAGTGGCAAGCAAAAGTTGTCGAACAGGGGCCACCTTCTCCACAAACCAAGCTGCTATTGCTATAACCACCATAGCAACAACAAACCCTACAGCACAAATGAATTTTCTGTTACTCATTTCAGCAACAGTAATAAGCAAACTTTTCTACAAAACGTATTTAAGTGACCGTTGGAGCTCCTATCCCTTGGGCAGCCGTTGATTTCTTCACCGCAGGTCAAGACTGGTGTCACTACACTAAGCAGGGCTGATTCCCCCCCCCCCCACTTGCCATATCGGCATTCCGTTTTACTACCCAGGGCGGTAGCTAAATTAGTCTTCTTTGACAAAACAGATTCTTTTCTTGGTCTCAGTTGATATCGTGATGTTCCAGGAATTGTGTGGTCCAGAAAGACCTCCTCAGATTTGTCAGGTGTGATGGCTGGGCTCTTCTCCTTATCTAAAATATCTCGTTGGTCAGTCAGTATAGCAGGTTCCACCAAGGCGGGTGACACTCTTCGACAATGGGTGCCGTGTATTCACCTTTTTCGGTTCGTCACCTGAACTGCTGTCCCCGTGGCCAAGAGCACTTGTTCTGGACCTCATCACCTCGGCTCCAAACTGTTCGGCCTCTCAAAGACTCGGACCATAATCTGGTCCCTAGGCCGAAGATCATGAGCCTCACCTGTAGATCTGTCAGGAAGAGCTTCTCGGACCTGTTGATGAATGGAAAGTAAACTGTCTGTTAATTGTGCCAAATAGTCATTCATCAAGACACAAGGTACATCATGTATAGGACATGGGATAGGAACTCTCCAAATATTCATTGCCTTCCAAATACCACCTCGTAAGGTGTGAGCCCAGATCGTGAATGTGGCACCGATCTTATGGATAACAATGCCAGAGGTAAGGCATTCGGCCACTTCAAAGACGTGGAAGCCACAATTTTTGCTAATTTAAGCTTCAGAGTAGCATTATACCTTTCCACTAATCCTGCTGATTGTGGATGAAAGATTGGATGAAATTTCTGTTTGACCCCTAATCCTTTCAGGACATACTCAACAACTTGCCCAATAAAATGGGGTCCGTTGTCACTCCACAAAAGTTTACAAACACTGAATATCGGGAAGTACTCCTTTAAAAGCACCTTAGCTGTAGTTAGCGCTGTATTATCCTTCGTAGGGTACGCCTCCTTCCATTTACTAAAGGCACAAACCACCACTAGAACATACTTCAGATTGTTGCAGTGTTCAAGTTGGATGTAATCCATCTACAAAACTTCAAAATGTGCAGTCGGTGTAGCAAACCCTCCTATAGAAGTTTGTGTCCCTTTACCAGGATTATATTGTAAACAGATCAAACAAGACTGTACTACTCTCTTAGCAGTGCTGGCAATCTCAGGATGCTCCCAAACTTGTGTAAGCAATTTTGTTATTGCTAGAGCTCCAACATGTGCCAGCCCATGTGCCATTTGAACCATAGGTTGTAAATAGGCTGCAGGTAATTTCCACTTATCCATGTCTTTGCAACGCCAGCAGCCCTCATCGTCCAATACTCCTTCTTTGGACCATTGCTCAAGTTCTGCTTTCGAGGCAGATCTCTGTACATCTAGTACTCCCTCTATAGCAACATGCCATCGCTCAGCTTGAGATTTTACTACGTACATGGAAGTGGTGCTTTGTTGCATCAGTCTCACGAACTACGCGATCAGCAAAAGCATTACCCTGTCCTATTTTAGCATTTACTTTCTTGTGTGCACTACACTTCACAATCGCTATCTTCTTTGAGTATGTTAGCGCAGTTAAAAGGTTATGTACCAATTCTTCATGCATTAACTGCATCCTGTGTGATGTTAGAAAACCTCTTTCCTACCAGAGCAGGCCAAAATCATGGGCCACTCCGAAAGCATAACGGCTGTCCATGTAGATGTTCACACATAAGTCAGTGCTAAGCTCACACGATCATGTCAATGCTATTAGTTCAGATGCTTGAGCCGACTTCTGTGGTATGCGGGCTGCCTCCACTACTGTCTCAAGTGCTGTGATTGCATATGCGACTGAGGTCGTGCCATCTGGTAACTTCAAACAGGACCCATCAACCCACAGTTCCCCATCTACACGTGAAAGGGGCGTGTCTTGCAAGTCAATCCGACTCTTTGTCTGTTCCTCAGTAAGGAAGATACAATCATGAGGCTCCTTTGATTGGGACTAAGCCGCAGGGTATGGCAACAAAGTGGCTGGATTTAATGTGGCACACCTCTTCAAAGTAATATGAGGCACTAGTAATGTCAATTCATATCCTGTCAAGCGGGCACTGGTTAAGTGTTGTGTCCTAGTCTGATTCAAAAGAGCATCTACTGCATGAGGTACGAATACTAACAGTTTATGTGACAAAACTATCTCTTCACTTTGATGTATAGACACAGCTGTTGCAGCAACTGCACGAAAGCACCCAGGCAATCCTCGAGCAACAGGATCAAGGACCGCTGAAAAGTATGCACAGGGAGGCCGTGTGTCTGTACCAAAACTGACAATGCACACCCATCTTTCTCATGCACATAGAGTCTAAAAGCCTTTGTGTAAGCTGGAGTACCTAACACTGGTGCAGAATAAAGAGCTTGACGTAACTGTTGAAAAGCATTTTCACATTCATCTGTCCATGGGAGGGGCATGGGAGTGTCTTTAGTCAAAAGTGCTAAGAAGGGTTTGACGATGTGTGAAAATCCTAATATCCACTGCCTACAGAATGAATTCAAACCAATAAAAGCACAACAATCTTTCTGAGTGGAAAGTACTGGTGTGTCTAAAAAGGCTTGAATACGATCTGGTGTCAGTGCACGAACCTCCTTAGACAGAAGGTGTCCTAAGTAGGTCACCTTCGGTCTACAATTTTGCAATTTCCTCCATGACACTTTATGATGGTGCGTAGCAAGAAAAGAAAGCAAAGACAAAGTACTTTCTTCACACAATTCAGGCGAATCCTCTGCCAACAGGATGTCATCGACATATTGTATGAGAGCCACTCCTTTCGGTAAATCAAAAGAATCAAGCTGTCTTTTCAATGCTTGACTGTAAATACTTGGACTCTCTGTATAGCCTTGAGGAATTCTGCAAAATCTATACAATCGATTATTCAAAGTGAAACCGAACAAGTATCGGCTATCAGGATGAATAGGGATCGAAAAGAAAGCATTCTTCAAGTCTATCACAGAGAATGTGGTCGCTGTGGGGGGAACCAAAGTAAGTAGTGTCGTAATATCAGAAACCACAGGATATTTTGGTACCACAATCTTATTCACTTCCCGTGACTCAATAATAAATCTATAAATCCTAGTATCAGTATCTTTTTTCGAAATAGCAAGAATCAGACTATTGCAAACATTGTAAGGGACTTCCTCCACAACCCCAACTTCAATCAAATCACGAACAATGTATATGAGTGCTTCTTCACCCTCTGGTGAAATTTTATACTGGGGCAAACGTGGTAATAAAGCACCCTCCTTGACACTAATGGGCACTGGTGGAATAATCCTCTGCCCTACATCAGTGTCCGAAGTAGCCCACAAAACACTCGGGAGTGAAGCTAATGCAGTATCCTCTTTAAGAAGACAAGATCTTTCGAGCACAGGGTAATTCTCATTCAAAATAACAGGCACTCCTTCAGGAGCACAGCGTATTGTAGCTCTGAAATACTTAAGCATATAAAGACCCACAATATTGTCTGGCGAGTTCGATGAAAGCAAAAACGGCCATGGAGTAGTAAACTTGTCAACATGGAATGCAAGTGGTTGTGACAATGGGCTAAGGGAGGGCGTTCCATCGAACCCTATCGATGTAATGGTTGAGCCAGACAGGGGAGCCCTTGGAACCAACTGTTTAGACAAGGCGCTACGAGTAGATCCTGTATCAACCAGGAACCGATCAGTAGAACCAAAAACATGTTCTGTAATATAGGGACCCCTCTGATCTACTGGAACTTCAACCGATTCCTTACCCCATCCTAGGCAATCCTATGCATAAGCAGAATCATGAAAATCAGATGGCACGCAATCAGATATTTGATATTGGTTTCGCCTATCAAAAGTGTTAAACTCATTCTGTCTTCGTTCAGTAGAATCAAACCTAGCACAATCATTTGTGCTCCCTCTAGACCCTGATTATCCTGAACTATTTCTCATTTGCCCTCGGCCACGTTGAGTTTGCTGGGAACGTAATGCCGGACAATCAGAAAGCCAGTGTCCAAACTGTTTGCAATATGCACACTGGTCAAGTGACAGATTACAACGATTGAAAGACGAACCATAGGATCCACGTCTACCTCTATCATTGCCTCTAGAAGGCAGACCATAAGCTTGAGCCATCATAACTTTCCTTTTCAATTCCTTAGTCTTTTTATCCTCATTACCCTTTGCTTCCAGCTCCTGGCGTTCGTAATACTGAGCCATAGTTAAAAGAGAACCCGGAGAAGTGGTAGTCCACGAACTCTCACTAGCTTTTAAGCGGCTGGCTATTTCTGGCAGCAAGTTGGCAACATATTTATCAACAAACAGATGTCTGCCTGTATCATCCGTTAATGACTGGCCACTGAAATTATGAAATGCTTCCTCAAAACGCGTAAAGAAATCTGACACTGACTCATCTACCTTTTGTTTGCACAATGCTAATATAGTCCAATCTATCTTTTAGAGGGAATAATCCTTTTTAATTTAACTAATATAGCTGCTGGAAGATCTAGAATTAGCCGACATGGTTTCTGTGCGGGTTCCCTTTCTGAATCAGCGAATTCTATATCTTTCCATAATGCCCCAAAAGTCACATTATCCTCAACTTTACGAATAGTTCTCCACATATCAGAGGGTAAGATCAATCCTAAAAACAAATCAATATCAGGCAGTGTCATAGTACAAGAGCTAATAGCACCCTCAACTTCCTCATAAAAAGCTGCTGGATTTTTTCGCGGATCAGGCAATGCAGTCTTAAGAGCCATAACATCCGCTCTATTCCAAGGAGTATAAACCCAATTATAAATAAAATAACCCTTTGAACCAGCAGAGGATATATCATCATCTGTTCCCTCGTCTTTAGGAGGAATATACAAGAGGGTGCGGTCTCCCGCATAGGTTTCGCATGAACTATCATAGTCTTATCTGATCGAAGATAGAGACTTCACCCGTGCCGGTCTGAGACGTATGCGCAGCTGCGTCCGCTGCCTTTTTCTCCAGCCGCAGTCGAGCTGCCTCAGCACGTATTTTAACCAAACGCCTGATTGACTCAGCTACCTGGGGAAAGAGAAAAAGACCATCACGCATGTTCTTACAATCCTGCTCCACATCAACAGACTCGAATTCTCCTGAATATTTCCTATACCGTTCAATAACTTCTCCATCAAATACTGCTCCTTCTCTGACCAATCTTTCATATCCTTTAAGAGGTCAGGGGCAGAAGCAGTATTAAGAGCGGCTTTACAAGCAGCAGATCTAAGGTCAGCTGAGCGCGCAGCAGGAATCATAGAACAAGTGTCTCGCGCTTTATCCCGATCTTCAGGAGATTTCTCATCGGGCTTATCAGGAGCAGAAGGGAAAATATACAGAGGTGGAGAACGATCTAATAACAAGAAATCGTCACGTTGCTTATTAAGGATAGGATAAAGGGGTTGCCTAACAGCGTACTGGCCAGTTACCTGTAAATTGCACTCCCTTTCCTCTCTTTCTTTTAATTCTTTTGTTTCCTTGTGTTTTAACTCTAAGGCTTTCGCGTGAATGGTTTTATGCTGTTCTTTTTCAATTAAGGCTTGCTCACGCTTCATTTGTTCACATACCGCTTTCTCCCACATTCGTACACAATCAAACATATCCTGTCTAGACTTTCACTGAAACATTCACTGCTCCACATACTGAATCTTTCGTAAATCAAATGACCCATGCATATGCTAACGCAACTCTGGATCCTTTTTAGTGTATTTATTTCGTAACATACTGTTCATTATGGAAGAAAGACCATACCTAATATACATATCCCTATTAGGCATCCCTTCTGGGGGAGCTGGTTGAGCTTCGTCGAGTTTCAAACTGGTACCAGTACAAAAGCAACACATCCTACGAAGTGCGAGGAAAACAGGCATGCCAAAAATAATGCAAATTATGCAATATTATAAACAAAGTAGCGCTTAAAGTATCTACGTACGTTGCACCGTTCAAACAAATATTAAGTAGAGAAAAATCTCCTCATTACCTGCCTATATAAATTGCAATTTATATATGGTTTTTTTCACACAAAAAAAAATCAAATGTTAGCTAACACGTACAAAGAGCCAAAGTAAGTGTTGCTAAACTACCTTACCAATCCAAGGCATTTCATTTACAGCAAGGGCTGTATTAAACAACTCTTACCAATCCTGTTAGTGTCCAGATCCCAACTGTCAAGTTCTCAAAATCGACCAAATGGTCTCTGCATGGCGAATCAACAGAAGAGATCTCAGTCGAGGACCGGCACCACTTGGGTGGTCAGATCAGAAAGAAAGGAAAAATGCCGTAGATGCCAAGACTCGGGTCTCCTCCGGCAGTGATCACGTCAGAAGCGAGTTTTCAATCCTTCGTTTCGACCAATCCTTCAGGCGACTGAGTCGCCGATGAGCCCCACGTGGGGGGCCAATTTGTGGTATTGAGTCTCAGCAAGGCCTAATTGTGCCGCTTTAAAACCCTCAAACCATAGAATTGAAGTTGGCACGGAAACTGGAATAGAAAAGATACATTTATAAAGACCTCATGAGGTGAAGCTACAGTCACACAGTACCCTTAGGCAATGCATGAAGTAGCACACCAAATGGAAGGCACATGGTCCTTTTATACCCTCACAGGGGCTCAAAGGAAGGCAGTACACATACTGAAATGAGTTTTATGTACATATAGGGACATTTTGAGAGCACACATTCAACAAGTGGAAGGAGCCAACAATTGTCCAGTTGGGGTAAACACATTCTTGACAGTGATGGATCAGAAACAAATGTGGCTCAACTGAACATGCGTATAATTGGCAGAAGCTAAATATAGCTTATTTCTAGGCAGAATATACAAGCAGTTAACAGAGCAGTAGGACAGAGCACATGGTGAACACGAGGTAGCACATGGCATACAAAATGGCTGACAGAAATACAAAATGGCTTCCAAGAAACTGGCAAGATAACATCGAAAATCTCACTGGCTTCAGCGAATGCTAACCTGCTCACTGTCAATTTATGACACCCACACCCAACGATGCACACACATCATTCAAGAGAGAGGACTCAGCGGAGTGGCAAGTCCCTCTCCAAATCATACTAGACAATTCTGTCACTTAAGAGAGAGGTCTCTGCATATAAGTCAGTCCTTCACCAGACCCTTCTACACACACAATCATCTAAGAGAGGAGTCTTAGTGGAGAGGCTAATCTCTTCCCACACACCATTATGCATACCCATCATCTGAGATAAAGATCTCAGTGGAGATGCCAGTCCCTCCCAACACCCTACTACGCATTTTTGTCATCTGAGACAGAGGTCTTAGCAGAGAGGCCAGTCCCTGCAAGCAATCTACTATGTACATCTATTATCTGTTACCCTTGGGAGAGCTGTTGCAGACACACTACACACACAATCTGAGTAGCAATTTATGATTTGGGTTTAGGGGCACTAAAGTGGCATTTCCAGTGAGGGATCTACGGGCAGGGAGCTTCAACAAAGATCTTCTGCCCTCCGTCACCAGATAGATCCCCTTGAATTGTATTAAAACCAACAGCAACAAGCATATTTCCATTATCAAAAACAACAATACAATTGGAGACCCCATATATTTTAAGATCTGGATAATCTCAGCTCTCCTTAGTTACTATGGGTTTACAGATAGAGGAGCAAGGCTCCCCTCAATAAATGTTTGTTGTACCTTTTACATATCAGTTTGGCCACATTCAACAGCCATTGGCTGGCTGTCCCTGTCATTCAAGACATGTAACTTTCCCACTGCACATTGCACTGCAGACTCATTGGCTTAGTCATCAAATGATTCCAAATAGAAAGAGGTATTCTCTTTTTTCCCTTTATGATGTGCAGCTATGGTGGTCATCTGTTGAGTCGATGTTTGCTCAATGATACATTGGATACCATCCAACTGTTGTCCGCATGTGCCGTTCTGTTCCCTGACCTTGCACTGGAACAATGCCTTGCCATGGACATTACTCATTAGCGTTTGTCTTTCCAAATGTCTCAAACCATTTAAGCTAGGATTCTCTTCTGGCAAAAGGTAGCCAGAACCATAGAGGGTCAGAGTGGCTGCGAACAGATAGCGGAGTCAAGGTGCAGACCTTCAGCTGATGAAAGGTGGTAGCCTGTGCAAGGACTGTCTTCGGCAACTGTACTTACAGCCCTGCATTAATTATGTGCATGAAGGCTGTTTGGGACGTAATTCTTGGTAGCCTTGTTTGTATACTGATTGAGAATGGCAGCTCCCGAAATAGAGGTGCGCAAGGCAGCAAGGAGGCCCTATAGAAATGTCCTAGATCTCCGAGGACCAGAGGGATTCAACAAGTCAATACAGTGACACCACCCTTTAAATCCTGGAAAGACTGATATTATGTTGCAGTTCTAGAGGGGGAGGTGTGAAGAGTGAAGAGTTGAAGGAGGCGGGGAATCACTTTTTAGCAGAGCACTGTGACAGGTAATTGTATCTGTTCTGCCTCATTGGAAGGAGTCTCCTCCTGGTGAGGGTAGGGAAAAGTAGCTGTGTTGTAAAAGGTGAATGAAATCCCATCATAACTGCCTTTGCTGTTGTGGTTGCAGTTCGCATTCACAGCAATATGACTGCCTCCGGTCACCCAGAGATTACAGTACACAAATAAAAATCTACAGAAGTAGTTTTCTTCAAAGTCCCCATCGCATTTTATCGAATTTCATGCAACCCCCTGAGTGTGACGTTTAACTGATGAGCTTCTGGGGCTGAACTGAATTTCATCTTTAAGTAATGCCCTGCACACCCTAGAAGTTCTGTGCTCTTCATATAACGCCACCCGAGATGGCCACAGAGGAAGATGAACGGACGGAGGGAGTAATGAATGTTTAAGGGGTGGAGAAGGGATTGTGCTGGCCAGAGATGGCCAAGTGGAAAAACAAGTCCACTCTCAAAAGACCCAAAATCACATTTAATTATGAGTTAACAATCATACTTTCCCTTAGTATTCTATAGTACAGGACACAATTATATACTGATTAACCCATGCATTCATCCATGTGCTGAATTACGTGGCCATTCATTTATCCATGCTCTCACTCATTTGCCCATCTATCAATCACCAACTATTCCTACATTCATCCTTGTATAGATTCAACTACTCATTAGGGCACTAACTCGCACCTGTTCATGCACACACACACACACACAACCCTTCCCCCCACACACACATTCTCTCTCCCTCTCTCTCTCTTTAATAAGATGGGTTTATGGCCAGGTACAATGGATTTACCTCTGTTTGTAATTAAATGCTGCACTCACATGAGAAGAGCTGGTCTGGCATCTTCATGTTAGAATTGGCAACCTGTAATAATGTACATCATATGTTTCCACATTGGCTGCTGATAATATTTCTTCCCGGGGTCGCAGTAAAGTTGGGCTGTCGATTTTACCAATCGCCTAACTCATAATATGCTGCATGTCTTTGGATACCCAACTTGCAGATTCACTCGCTTCAGTACTATTTGTTTCTTGCTATAT
This sequence comes from Lissotriton vulgaris, assembly GCF_964263255.1. Taxonomy (NCBI): domain Eukaryota; kingdom Metazoa; phylum Chordata; class Amphibia; order Caudata; family Salamandridae; genus Lissotriton; species Lissotriton vulgaris. The sequence goes on along the minus strand of NC_141697.1, from coordinate 357,713,498 downwards.
GTCGGTAATAAGTTTTGCTTTGACAATTTTCAAGATATGATATTTGTAGCCATTTTCACGAGAGTGTACACAATTATTTTCTTGCATAGCTAATGTGTGTGTGTTTGTATATTTGTCACTCTGCAGCTGGGGCTCTGCGCGTCTTTATGTCCCAAGGTTCTCCATCTCCTCCACTCTGGATCTAAAAGACATTCTTGAAGGCCTAGGAATGACTGACATGTTCAGCGACCACGCAGATCTGTCAGGAATAACCGAAGAAGCGAATTTGAAAATATCACAAGTAAGATGTTTGAGTGCTCAGATTCTATAAAACAGTGGATCCGTGTTTTAAACTATTTCATATTTTGGGAATGTTTTACTGCACGTTGTTGTGATACGACGTATGCTTCTCATTTGTTGCTCACATTCTCAGTGAGCAATAGTGAAAACCTTTAAGCTGACTGGAGGCTCACAGGAGACTGAATTCCCTGCTGAAGAGCAATGCCATAAGTCCCATAGTGAATATTTGGAATGTCCCCCGACGGAGACAAATATATTTTTTTTTAAAAGACTTTACCTGCTGCCCTCCATCATTGTGTCGCGCTCTCCTGCTCCACTCTGCTCTGCTGCAGACAGGCACTGGCTCCCAGACTGCCCTGCAGCCAATCCTGACGCTGCTCTCATGAATGAGAGCAGCTTCAGGATTGGCATGAGCGCCTATGATTTGTGCTCCAGGATGGACTAAGAGCATGTGCCTGCTCTCTCCAACCCGAGCAATGCAGCTGCGGATGCAGAGTTCTTAACTGCGCATGTGGGTTTAGCAGGTCTCAGATTGCTGCCCCAAACCACATGCACAGTGAAGGCAGTGCCCAACACTACCCCGCCAGCCTGTCACCACCCTGGCCCCACCCCCAAGACCCGGCACAAGAAAAATAAAACGATAAAGAAACTGGTTTTAAATCTATTTTATTATCATTTTATTCTCCACATTTGTGAAAGTGCTGTCAGGGGCGCCGCTGGTAAAGTCCTGTTTCCATGTGCTGGAATCGTCCTTTGTAATAATTTCCTGAGTGCATTTTAATGATGTTAATCTGTGCAGCCTGCATGAAGCAAGCATGGTGCATGTGAGTTAGCAGGAGTGAAGGAGGCCAGTAGGGTCCATTTTGAATGCCTCTGACATGGCCTTGCACAATATGGAGGGTGAGCCTTATGCTCCCGGACAGTGGAAATGTATTGCTCGCATCCTGTAGCTGGAGAAATGAGACCTAGACACTGAAGTGAGGGGGGGGGGGTGAGACAGCGCTGTTTTAAGAATTCCATGAGCCCCTTTTGGTTCGGTACTCAGTGCTTTGCTTCAATATATAATAAATGGGCCAGACATTCACGTTACTGGTTCTGTTGGTTGATTGGTGGACTTTGAGCTCAAGCACAGCCACACTACCTCCCTGAGAAGGCTGTGACTGCTCACCTTTGGTACCTTGAGTGAAATGCAGAAAGGACTGTACTTGGCTGGTTTCAGAGCCATAATAGAGCCGGCCCCGGATATCAGAGGCATGTTTGAGGCTCACTATTTTAAGACTGCCCCACGCCCCCAAATGGGTTCTGACAACTACACTGTTTTTAAAATGTCTCCATGTATCTTGCAGGATTCATTTTTGCGAGCCAAAACCCTATATGGCTAGGACACTCATTAACACATATATTTCATGAACAGTGGATGAAAGTAATCGGTAGAAGAACAAGCCCACATATTTGATCAATAGTACCTCGTACACCACCATTTTAGCATATAATTTACGTTGTAGTTGTTTAAAGATAGACAACTTCAGTGCTATTTAGAAAGTGATTCATAGAAGACTTACAGCCTTATTTAGACCCTGGATGGTAGTTAAACAGTCTGCCAAATGTATGTGTGAATAAGGGGGACCTAGGTACAGTAAGGGTTTTCACTGCCACATCAAACCTCTTTACAGAATTGGAGGTTTGCCAAGCCAAATCCTTGCTTGCCATACTTTGTTTCCAAGATGGACTTTGTTTTAGCTAAACAAAAGATAATTGACACAACATGCAGAGCATTGTTTCCCTCTGCATGGGACCATTCTGCATTTTCCAATCCTAGTTCCTCCAAGCTTTGCATGAAAAAAACAAGGTCAGAGAGAATGAATGACAATTGTCCCATTCTCAATAAGGTGGATCGAATGTCAATATGACCCAGTGAATCGGTGGTGGGCAGACTGCTGAGTCAAGGGTTAGTATTCGTTTAGCCAAGTGATGCTCGTCAACATTAACTAAACCTAAATAAAGTGATGGGAACCGTAGGTTTGTGGAACAAGAGAGTGATAGCTTACGGTATGCTTCGGATTTCGCCAGGACCTAAATGAGGGGTATTTTGAGTTTAAAGGGTGTAAGATTAGAAACTGGCAGGTGTCTGGACCAGTTACATTGACACTTCCTCCACTTCATTCACAGTGGGAGAACTGCCTGGTTTCCAACTGCAGAGCCTCAGCAGGCTCCAATATCAGACTCTTTTGCTTCAGGGTCTACCCACTGCACGGCCACCGTACAGTCATCTGCCCCACTGTGCACCTAGGTGCATACAGGAAATATTCTGAAATGTTGACCATATCTTCAATAACTAGAGACATTTTCTTCAAGGAAACAAACCCCTGGATTAGGCTAAAACCCCTGCATTTTTTGTAAAAATATGATTTATGTAGAATATGCCCGAGCTTGAGAATGAAAAAATAGAAAGGCACTGGAAAATACGAAGTACAGCATGAATTGACTATGAGCTATTTCTTGCATTGGTAGCTAACCATTGTGGCGATATCTTAAACTAGACTAAACAACCTGCGCTTGAAAACTCTCTCCTGATGCCCTGTAATTCTGATTTGAGTGTAAACATTTACTGTCGGTCAGGGTGATTTTTTTCATGCAGGTGAAATCACACGAAATTGACTATGTACATTTCTTGCCTGCAAAAGAGCGGTCCATCCAGGAAATGTCTTAAAATTCGACTCAATAAATATTTTATCCTTCAAATATTAAATGATCGCAATACATATCCACAGTGTGTGTGTGTTAAGACCTTGTCACCTTATTTTGTAACAATACACCATGGAAAAGGGGTCAATTTCAGAGAAGGCACTGAAGAGAGCTGATGGTGAAGCTGCCCTTCTGTGGCTGGGCCTTTAAAGTCTGCCTTCAACAGCCATAGGTATCAGCTCTTACTGGACATACTGCTCATGCTTCACTGGCAGTTCGCAAACCCTTGATATACATAGGGTCTCATTTATGAACACTTTTGTGCCGCGTGGTTGTCACATTTTTGGCATTCTGGTGCTGAAATGTGCCCCTGCATATTTACAAGGCCCCATAAAGCCACTTTACGTGGCTTTTCATGGCCTTGTAGCTATGTGCCCGTTTCACGCAAACACTGCATGTGTGTTACTGTGGGTGTTCCCAAGCAACACCCATGGAATCTGAAGCCTTACCAGATTTACGAGAAATGTTAAATCTGGGGATGCATCAGAATCTAGGAAGGCACATTTCTCCTCGTTTTTTCTTTTTCTATGTGTGCTGAATTCTGCAGCACACGTAGTAAGAAGAAATCGCCTGAATCGATTGATTTTGTGCAGGAAGGTGTCCCTTCTTGCACGAAATTAATTAGCCCCTCAATGCAGGCACCCTGGCACCATGGTGCAAGGATGCCTGTGTTGGCACATGGCAGCCCACTGAGCGCCAGCTATGGGGAAAAGGGCAGGAATGCACCATATCTCATAGATGCAGCATATTCCTGCCCTTTTGTTTTGACGTAGGGCAGCGCCGCAAGATTCCTTGCAGCTCTGCCCTATCTTAAAACCTTTATGAGGCTTATAATTCGTTGGTCAGCATGCATCTTCTACTACAGACTCCCTTGTAAGAGGTTACTGAAATGTTTTTGAGATTATCCTGAAGTCCCTAAATCCACCACATATCTCTTACATTTATAGGAGTCATGGTGTAGGAGACATGCGAGGATTCCAGCTATTGTTCAATGACAATTAACTGCCCTTTGGACACACATTTTTGCACAGACCTATTACCATTAGAAGCTGGGTGGAATTTTCAAATATATTGACACAATTCGAGTAATTTTGGGTATTTCAGTTTATGCTTGCTAGGTGTAAAGTGAAATTCTACTGCGTTTATGACTACATTGTAACACAGGAAATAAGCAGATTACCTGAATGCGAGCAGTTAATGTTCGCTTCGATTGTGTTTTTTGAATTATGTTTTTAGTGGGAAATGCAGCCTCACATTCAGAAGGGAAACAAGGATGCATTTTGTTCCAAACTACAATGCTAAGTGCTTGATTTTCATTTCAATTAATTATGAAAAAAAAATCGTAATTGTCCTCACATTTCACATAATTATATGAAAGCAAATGATGTGAATTTTGCACATCCCTAGTGTCTAGTAAACAGTGGTTTGGGATCCTGTTTTGCAAAGTATTTTGATTCATTTGGATCAATATAAAGGAATTCAGCTCCATAGTTATATAACAAAAGGTAAATCCTTTCGGTTGTGACACAGTCACCGGGGGCCAAGGATATGCTCAGATATGGATCCCTATTCGCTAAACCACTGGGACTAATAAACACTCAACGAAAGAGCCCCTGTCAGGGCTAAATTGGTGTTGAAATGCTTGTGTTCCGTTCAGGTAGGATTATTCCTATTGGAGCAGGGTCAAGACTGATTTGCATATGGCTAGGTCCATATTGAGGTGGCTTGGAGAGCAAAAGAACGATGGGTCAGAATGCTACCCGGAGCGACCGCCAGTGGTTAGATTTATTACAAGGATTGCTCCCAATAACTTTTGTGTGATTTAAATAGGTTCAACAAAGACAAGAATTGAACTTGATTGTACAAACGTTATTAACGTGCAGTGTACCTATATTGGAGAATTCAGGTTAACACAATGTATAACACTTTGGGGCCGATTCAGATTCCGGAAAAACCACTCCGATTAGCCATAGGGAGCATTTTTTCCGTATGAATCGTACCCTGCAACGTCCCCATACGTACGTTGAAGTACGATTCGTACCAGGAGCAGGACTCCGTACGAATCGTACAAAGACCGTACGACTCTAATCTCCGCACGATTCTCCCTCGGAACCCACTGTACGTGACATTTGTTTGGTTCGGAGCAGGTTTTCCCGACCCAGCAAGTACGATTCGTGCTGGGTAAGCACCTTACAACGCTTTTTTTTTACGGGAGCTCAAAACGTACGGAGAAACAGAGTTTGCCTCGAAACAGGTACTGAACGCCCCCCCCCCCCCTGGGTACAATGCATACACCTCATGTCTGCAGGGGTATGGTGCGTACCCCTGCGATCATGGGGTGTAGGCACCGTACCCCATGATCGCAGGGTGTATGAACCGTACCCCATGATCGCAGGGTGTATGGTGCGTACACCCAGCGATCATGGGGTATGGTACGTACACCCCATGATCGCAAGCTGTATGCACCATACCCCATGATTGCAGGGTGTACGGTGCGTACACCCTGCGATCATCGGGTACGGTGTGTACACCCCATGATCGCAGGGGTACGCACTGTACCCCTGCAATCATGGGGTGTACGCACCGTACGGTGTGTATGTGATTGTGTGGTTGTCCGTACGAATCACCCTTACCTGACGTGGACCGTACGAATCGCGTCCTCATACCCCAGTCCAGATTGTACTCGTCTGGTCGTGCAGCATGTTTACGAATTGTAAAGTTCACTGTGAGGGTTTGTGTCGTACGGTATCACCCTTGCAATTCATACGTTCCCGACGATTCAGACGGATTGACGAGATACGGATCGTACTACGCAATTCAGACGGACGTGTACGATTCGTATGGAGAGGGCTCCAGATACGATTCGAACGGACGCTTTTTTTCCCGAATCGGAATCTGCCCCTTAAAGTGATGGGGACATTTTGTAACATGAATTGCCTACCAGAATGAATAGTACATTTGAGCACCACACTGAGAGAAAAAAAAAAGAGGGTCAGTTGATGAATACAATTAAACTGAAAGTTGCATACCACTGGCATTATACTATACTTAAAATTATGAATAGTGGCAAGCAACTGACCTCAGTACCTGGCAAAAAGCTATTTGTCATATTTAATTCATTGAAATGATACAAAAATCAGAAGGCCTGAATTAAAAATGAACGAATGACAGATTTGTAGAGCTCGAACAGCAGAGACTGGAGAGATCTGAGGGCCAAAGGAGAGCTCCTGATTATGTCCGACTGTCATGTTTTTGGCTAACTTTCCCCGCAGCGGAGGGACTACAAGTTCGGAAGGCCATCAAGGGAGAGACCATATAGATAGAGACTTGGCAAAAATAAGGATTTCAGTCTTCTCTGCGTTGCAAATAGCCTTACCTAATTGATTTAGATATGGAAATAAGATCAACTTTTAATGGACAGAACAGTGTTCTGGAATATGGTGAAAATAAGCTGGGTATTATTAGCATATTTAGACTTATGAGAAGAAGCGTTCTTTTGCATGGTATCCTTCCCACTCCCCCCCCCCACACACACACAAACACACAGTTTTAGCTGGATTTTATTGCTAGTGTATGAACTCTGATCACTGGGACGCTGCAGTTCAATAACCTGTATATGAGTTCTGACCCCTCAAAACATGTAGAAACTTTTAATTCTTGATTGGCATATTTAACTTACCTCTATTTCCCTAATATATTGTACTCTGGGGCCTGTAAGTTAAATGTCACTGGAGGACTGTAGCACTTATTGTGCCACCACTGAAATAATCATGTCAAGCATGACTCTAGGCCTGCCTCAGGAGCCTAGGAGTGCAGTTTTTAAACTGCTAATTCAACCTGGCAAAGTATGCCTTGTGACAGGCCGAAAATGTCCTTTTTAATATTTAAACCGCACCGCCTAAAGATGGCCCCATGCCCACAGGTCAGTATCCAAGGTATTTAAAAAGTAGGGCATGTGTACTTATGGTTAACATGCAGTGGCAGTGATAACTCCCCAAAAGAATTTCTTACTGTGGCAAGGCTGGCTCTACTATAGAAAAACACTAAGGGGCCGATTCTGATTTGGGTCGGAAATCACTCCGACCAAGCCGGATCCCGGGTGTTTTTCGACCGATCCAGACTCCTGGAGTCCGACCGAGCGAGTACAATGCGGCCGTTTGCTATCAGACTTGTTTTGGTCAGACTCCCATTGTCGTCAATGGGAACCGGTCGTACAACGTGTACATGGGCTCCCATTGACTGAATGGGTACGTTCCGGACAAGTGCACCCCTTACAGTGTGTACGCGTCAGTACCATCCACACCGTACATGCCTGTGTTGGCGAGACCCATGGGTCTCCCCGTGGGTCTGAGCCGTAAGGCCGCGGGTACCAGGGGGTCCGATGCGGACCCCCAAAGACCAGCTCCAGGAGCTGTTGCGAGCCGGAAGCTCCGACTCGATCCGGCTATCCGAATCACGCATCGTACTGGCTCGGTCGGAATTCGCCTCCATTGCATGCCACGGTTAGCTTACGGTCAAGACTTACGGAGCGGTTCGGACCCGGAAACGATTCGGCCGGAGATTTCGCGCTTGTTCGCATCGTACTTCGTCGTCCGGAACCGTGTACAAACCGGACTGAAATTCAGCTTCCGAATCCGACCCGCTAAACAAGAACCCGATACGGAGCCCTTCCAACCAAGATCGGAATTGGCCTCTATGTAGCATAATAGCACCTTGTAAAGCATAACCTTAGTTTGGAATAGCTTGAACCATGCTTCAGGGGCAACACTTATTAGGAATTTAAAGTCCAATTTAGTAGTCAAGTGAGATTTTAAATTACTATTTTTAAAATGCCACTTTTACAATGTTGACTTTTTTCTGCCTGAGCAAAGTGTGCCTTTCTGCCAATGTTCAGTAGCACCTAACTGTTAATGGTTATCCTGTGGTGTGATGTGTATTGCTTCAAGACAGTGGGCTTAGGGATGGAGAAATACTTTTTCCCCTGACAGGATAGCCACCTGGGTGTAGAAGACCGTGTGGTCTTAAGAAATCCAGGTGAGACGAAGTCAGGTTAAACTGATAAGTTTAATCCAAAGGTTACAACCACAGGAGGAGCGCCTCACCAGTCCGAAGTCCGATAAGCAACTGACAAAGCCCATTGAGCTGACTGCAGAAGGCTCCTAACAATCAAAGGAATACATTCTCCAAACAGTGCTAATACATTCTTATGATGACGTCAGTAAACAAGCCTAACAAACAGAATTGCAATACACTACATTACCTTCCCCCTTTTGCACAAAAAAAACGAAAATAAAATAAATATAAAAAAAACGTAATAAGAAATAAATTCATTGAATCTCGAGGGAACTTGTGGAGAAGTGTGGCTCACGGTGTAGGGCAGGCAGACCCGGAAGCTGAGGTCAGACCCGGGACCAGGGTTTAATTCCCGACGCGGCAGGGTCTTGAGCTCAAATGTCCACGGACTCGATATTTCTCGCTTCGGTGCCTGCTCTAATCATGGGTTCTCACTATGCAACTCTGGGCATTAAGCTTGCTTAATCTCCACAACGGCCCCCCTGCGGCGGGATGCCTGGCTTTCACCTTGGGGATGCCCTGTAGGGGCTATCTCACAGGGAAAAGCCAGGACGGGTTCCCAAGGCAAGCGCCGGGAAACCTCCGGGTAGCTGTGCTCTCAATAAATGCAATATTAATAATAATAATAATAATAATAACCTTCCTGATACGACCACTCCGACTACAAGAAGGAATGGAAACCGTTTCAGAACTGCACGATGGAGGAGAAGAGGAAGGAGAAGAATTAACTCTAACATCCTGTTGTAACCAATGCATCCAATCACACCCTTCCTGCAACATCAAACTTTTCTTCTCTCTGATAAGAGCAGCTTGACCCTCAGACAATCTTACCACCTGTCTAACCTTCCACCAACCTTTCTCCCCCAAAAATACAGCATTCTTACTAACTTTAGAAACCTGAACGGGACTTGTAAAAATGGAATTACCTTTAGAAACCTTGAAAGGTTTTTTGATCATAACCCAGTCTCAGATAACAAACTGCACCTCCTTCACATTCTTAACTTTATCAAAATTTGCCTTCATCACTTCCTGTTTCCGCTTCACAGTCAAATCAAGTTCTTCCTGAGTCCCCTTAGCAAGACCAGGACTCTTATTATAAAGCCAAGAGGGAAACAAAGGAGAATGAACTTTCCTCCCCCTTAACAATTCAAATGGAGACACCTGGGTTGTACAATGAGGTGAGATATTATAATTCCAAACCTTTTTTTCCAAAAATTTCCCCACATCCAAACCAGAGGCTATAGCAGTCTGGATACCTTCCTTCAAAATCTTGTTTCCGAGTTCCACCAAGCCATTTGAAGACGGTGAATAAAGCACCACTTTCAACTGTTTAATATCATGTACTTCCAAAAACGTGCACATTTTGTCCGACACAAAGTGTGTACCGGTATCTGTTACCAACACCTAAGGCGCCCCTTCCAGCAAAAATACCCTTTCCAAAAATGAAATGGTATTATCAGAATTCGGAGTCTCAACAAATTTATAATACATCCATTTTGAAAAGTAACCAATGGCTAAAATTAGATACCTCTTCCCTTCAGGCAGAACATTATAAGGACCAGAGAAATCCAGACCTACTTTCTCCCAAGCGCCCCCAGGGAACTGAGTGGGCAGCAGAGGGGCATCATGCGTTTTCCAATGTTTATCTGAAAGTAAACACTCCTGACAATTATTTACTAAAGCTCTTACCTGAACATCAATGCCAGGCCACCAGTAATGCGACTTAATTCTCATACATGTTTTCGTCTCTCCTAAATGGCCAACGTGAGCAAACTTCACAATCACATTTCTCAAACTACTAGGGGGAACAAATCTATCACCCCTCAGCAATATACCATCTTTCACAGAAAGCTCCTCTGCTACCTGAGAGAAATACTTCAGGTCACCAGATACATTTCTTGAATCAGGCCATACCCCAGAAGAAAATTCCAAAGCTTGGGATAAAACCGTATCCTTCAAACAAGCATTTTTCCACTCGACTTCACAAAAAACAGAGTTCCATTCTTCAATGGCATCAACCACAGACACACATTCCACGGTCCTCCTCTACCAAATCATCCTCATCATCCTTGTCCATCAAAATCCTGGAGAAACAATCTGCCCTGAAGTTCTTGCCACCCGTAATATTTCTTAAATCGAAATTAAACTCCTGAAGTTTAGAAACAAGCCGGGTCAACCTAGGAGACATACTGTTTGTTCCCGTAACCTTGGAAAAATAAAAGAAAGTGGTTTATGATCTGATAGCATAATGAATCTCCTCCCCCAGATGTACATTTTAAACTTTTGCGCCGACCACACACAGGCCAGTGCCTCTCTCTCTCGATTGTGCTATAGTGTTTTTCAAACTCCTTAAAGGACCTAGAAGCAAAAGCCACCATTTGCTCTTCACCATCCACTTGTTGGCTTAAAACCGCCCCCAAGCCTTTCATGCTAGCATCCACTGACATAATACAAGTGCAATCATCCCTAAAAGCCTGAAGGGCCTGTGCAGAAATAATCAATTCCTTGACCTTCCAAATCTTTAGACCAAACAAATTTTCGACCTTTTTTGTGTAACAACCGAAGTGGTTCCACAGCCTGAGCATAATTAACAACAAATCTAGCATAATATTCGGCCAGACCTAAAAATGAACGGAGAGCATCCTTGTCTCCTGGCGGTTTGGCTTCTTTCAGGGCCCTAACCACAGAAAATGTTGGTCTAATACCAGATTCAGAAACTGTATGACCCAAATACTCCAACTCAGGCACTCCAAATTTACATTTGTCTTCCCTCACAGTCATCCCTCTTGCTCCAAGAATTGAAAGAACCTTCCTCAGTAAAACATTGTGTTCATCCATTGTCTGGGCAAAAATCAAAATATCATCCAAATAAGCTTGCACCCCCACCAGGTCTTTGAATAAGGAGTCCATTAGCCTTTGAAAGACGCTGGCCGCCGATGCCAACCCAAACGGAAGCCTCGAAAATGTAAAAGCTCCGAATGGGGTAACAAAGTCAGTTCCTGAGACTCCTTAGCCAAAGGTACCTGGTGGTAGGCCGATTTCAAATCCAACAGTGAAAACCATTTAGCCCCACCTAAATTTGCCAACAATTCGTGAATCTTAGGAAGCGGATGACAGTATACTTTTATATTTTTATTAAGACCCCTGAGGTCCGCACATAGCCTAATCTCCTTGTTCTTTTTTCGGGCAACGACAATGGGGGGCGACCCATTGAGAGGACTCAGAAGGCTCAATAATTCCATATTTGCATAAATCCTCTAACATTTTTTTTAGTTCAGCTCTGACACTCAAAGGAACTGGACAAACCTTATGAAAAACAGGAGTTGCCCCAGGAATTAATCTAATTTTGTGTTCAGCGCCCTTCACTAAACCAATCTTATCACTGAAAACATTTTTAAATTCATTAAGAAGATCTGAGCGATCTATCTTTGCCCCCTCAACAAAACAAATAGGGAATTCACGAACTTTAATGGGATCTTAATCACCAGGGACTAAATACAAACCCATTTTGGCCAAGTCCTTCCATCCCACAATATCTTTCCCTTTTATAGCCACATAGATCTTTGTAACAATAGATCTTTCAAGAACTTGCAGATTTCCCAAGAAAAATCCCAACATATCTATATCTTTTTCTCCGAAAGCCTTCGGGTTTACATCCGATTGAGTCAACTTCACATTTCTCCCCCACTTTTCATAGAAGGTAGTATCACGTAGAATAGTGATAGGCGAACCAGAGTCTGCCATAACATGAACCTTAATGTCATCAATAGAAGCATCACATAAAGGACTCCTGATAAAGGTTGAATTGTCATCTGTTTCCACCATCAATAAAAGATTGTCAAAATACTCTAAACTTTTTGAAAATGGCCCACTTTCTTACAACCTGTGCAGCGTTTATTAAAGGCTGGGCAACCTTTAAAATTCCCCGTGTGAAATTTAGATCCACATCTGAAGCAGAAACCCTGCTTAGATTGATTTTGATTTGGCTTGCTCACCCATTTTTCCTTCCCCCAACAGCATACAGACCCTCATCCTCCAATTCTTCTGAAATCAAATTCACTTTAGGAGAGGAATCTACCATCATAGCTTTTGTGGAAATTATAGATCTTTCAATACTAAGACTAAGATCTATGACCTCTGATAAAGAGGGATTTTTGCAGCTGAGATTCCTTTCTTTAACCTTAGGAGAAGCACAATTAAAAACGAATCGGTCTCGAATATAGTTATCAAGAAGAGGGCCAAAATCACAGGTGATTGCTAAGACCCTCAATGCAGAAATATATTCATCAATTTTCTCATCTTCTTTTTGCTTCCTTTTATAAAATTTGTGCCTCTCCAACATAATGTTGGGTGATTCCTCAAATTTTTTTTTAAGCCTTGCAATTGCTTCTACATACACATTCCACTGTCTATCACCTGACTGACCAGGAGGAGGAGAAATAGGTACAAGACTATTAAAAATGCGTTGAGCAGCCAAACCCAAACTGCCAAATAATAAAGCAGATTTGCGAGGGGGAGAATAATCGGTAGCATCAATAGCTACAATATGGTTTTCAAACAAACCAACCATTCGGACCATAATAACACAGGCTTTCCAGGTTTATCTAGAAAAGCAGAAGGTTGAGTGACCTCTTTTACAGAAGACATTTCTTACAAAATATGAGAAAAACAGATATGCCACTTGTCACTTGTAAAATACAACCACTATTATAGAATAAAAAGCCTTTAGAAATTAGACCAAATACTGTGCAAATACAACCCCAAAGAAAAAGGTGTGCGAATCACCGATGATGTTATTGCACGAAGGATTGAAGACTCAGGAGTGTTCTGCTGCTTTCACACAAAGAAACGAAGTCTTAGGGGAACTCCGCTGGCTCCTACCAGTGTCTATAAAAGAACGTGACAGTATTTAATAAAATACGATGTTTGAAGATTCAGAAACGCTCCGATGATTTTTTGCACGAATAAATGAAGCTTTGGAAGAGCTCTGCAGTTACCGACGAGTGACTGTTGAAGTATGTGACAGAATTTAATCAAACACGATGTACGAATTCACGGAAGATCCCTTGACTTCCAGGTACTTCAAAGCTTTACTAAAATGGCCGCCGGAAAACGTGAAACGTCAAACGTCACACGCAGCTTACTCCCACAATGCAATGCTAGACGTCACAGTCAATCAGAGAATTCCAAGCAATGCCGAGAAGAAGGTTCCGAGGTCGAATCACTCTGAGGATGCTTATTTATAAAATGCAGGTGCGTGCCAGCTTCAGTTAAAGTTAACGATGACACAGCGCACCGCGCCGACTTGTAAGGGTTTAAAACATGACACCCAATTTAAAAAGTCACAGCAAGTTTTTCGCACCGCACCGCGCCGACTTGCAAGGGTTTAAAACATGACACCCAATTAGCAAAGCCAGAGCAATTCTTTCGTACTTCAATCCAAAGTAAAACAGTTCAGACTTGATCCTTCACTTTCCATGCATCCATTTAGAGTAACTTCAGAAAAGAAGACACAGCTGTCCAAAACGAACTCGCAACTGTACTCACAGTAATTTCTACGAAAGAAACAGAGTTAAGACCTTTCCGTTACGAGAATCCGTGGCAGAGTTAAATCCCATCTGACGCGTGGGTCGGTGGTTGAAACAAATCCCGATCGTCGCGAATATGTAGAAGACCGTGTGGTCTTAAGAAATCCAGGTGAGACGAAGTAAGGTTAAACTGATAAGTTTAATCCAAAGGTTACAACCACAGGAGGAGCGCCTCACCAGTCCGAAGTCCGATAAGCAACTGACAAAGCCCATCGAACTCCTGACTACAGAAGGCTCCTAACAATCAAAGGAATACATTCTCCAAACAGTGCTAATACATTCTTATGATGACGTCAGTAAACAAGCCTAACAATCAGAATTGCAATACACTACACTGGGTTATTCTCAGGACATTAACTAAACTTCTAAAGGTGCCTATTTTGTGACAAGCAGATATATCACACACTTGGGCCTGGCACATTCATTGTCCAGGTAGCCAGACAGGCATCAATTCCAGGGGAGAGGGGATGCTCCAAGTACTGGTTCTGAGTAACAACAAGGGAGCATTTGCCCATTATCATAGCCACATCTCTGAGTGGGCACAAGGAGCTCTACACAAGGGAAGAGAGGTTCTGCCATGATTGTTTAGGTAGAGAGGTGCACTACAAGATAGCTTACAAAAAAAAACAAATGAAGTGCTGTGAACGTGAGTTACAGTGTCCTTGAGAACTCTTTTCCTATTGATTATGGAATGGCCAGGAGTTTGCCCCACTGGCAGACTGGCAGTGGGCATAAATGTGGAACCCGAGTACCCCTCTCAGAACAATCTGGACATTTGGAAGACAGAAGATGGACTGCACCTGCTGTTCAACCTTTTGAGAGAAACGCTCTAGGGTTGCGCCTTCTCCCACTTGTACCCAGGATTGAGAAGTGGCTGACCTTCTGTTAACCTACAGCGACACTAAATCTGCAAGAGGGTCAACTTCCTGAGGAGCCCAGCTGACCAGTTCCAACTGGATCTGCCCTGCACCCTGCTGGTGACTTTCCCAGGAGTAAATCTGGAGACCCCAAGTGTTGTCCCTAAGCTCATGGGTGCCTTGGATATGTGTCATTGTGTATTTTTCTAGCCTAACCTTAAAAGCTAGGTCTTAGAAACATTTTCATGGATTTTCGCCAGGAGAACTGATAGAATGTCGGCACCCAACTGCCAAGTAAATCCGGCAAAGGTGCATTGCTACTAGGCTAAAGGTACAGGTGACTCCCACTCTGAATTTTTCTGTAGCAGCACATTCATTTCAGCAGGACATTGCAGAGAACATATTTGGCCTTGTGCAGAGCTGTTTGACTACACTTTGCAGCCTTGCCCCCACTGGTGGAATCTGAGGTAAAAAAAAGTGACTAAGTCCAAAGGTATAAACCCTCATTAAGAGAAGTCGCCAAAATTACCCATCCAGTGAGGCACCTTCCTTGAGCACTAATTTGGAATTTCTACCTCTCAGACCTTTCCAGGCAAAAGTCAGTGGCTTTACCAGACGCCGCCTGACGGCTATCTTGCCTCAAGGAACCCATCATGGCCAGAGCCTGCTACTTTGTTCTGCTGAAGATTCATGACTTCCATTTCAGAGACTTAGGTAAAACTTCCAACTGGGTTAAACCTGGCCTTTGTATCCAACCCACCCTCCATTGCGATCAGCCTTAACTTTTGACTTTGACATGATTCCTTGCAACCAGTTGCCCATGGTTGACGCTTTGTGCCTCTTGGAGATAAAACTGAATTAAAGCATCAAAAATTCAGTTCCTATTATTCTATGGTTGTCTTTTTGATGTTTATTTGTTCCTTAAATTGTCTTTATTCCTACAAATTGGAAAGAAATTTCGATTGGTAGGTGTGTTTTGAAATTTGTTACTGTTTGGTACTGATAAATGCTTTACTCATATCTCCCAAGTTAAACCTATCTGCTTTGTGCTACAAGCTGTCAAAGAAAAGTTGCAACGTGCTCTCACACACGAGAAGGTACCACTATAACGGAACAAAAAATGCTCAGCCGAAAATAATTTTTTTGAGAATCAGATACGACCTCAATCTAGCTTTCCTACCCAGAGCATCTTAAGATGGAGATGGAATATAGACTAAGAGTACAAACATGAGAAATTGGGCTGGGCAAAAGCCTTTTTCTCTAAACAGATTAAAATAAAAAATAAGCTAAAAACCTCGTATTCATGAAAAGCAAAACAAATTAATTAAATGAAACCCATGCAAGTCAATTTTTTTTACACTTTTATGAAACGCTGCTAAACAGACTGAGCATAAAAACCATGCAGCTGAGAAATGTGTGGGTGAAACTTAACACTGAGGTTTGAGTCCAGATCACATGGCGATCTGGTTTCATGTGGTCTCAGTTTAATGATGGTGCTCGGTCTTCCCATATTTCATTTAAGGATGCTCAATGAATGTTGTTCTTTGAGCTACTAAAGAAACGTTCTGTTCAAACATTGGACCTTTAGTGTAAAACATGTAAACATACAGTGATGTTTTTCCTACTTAGATGGGATTTATGAATAAAACATATAAAACATTAGAAACGTGCCTGGAGTACATTGGGCACACATAGAGGGACCAGAGTCTTTGGACAGACCCATGTGTTGTGAAGATATGATTTTAAAGTTCCTTAACAAGATGGTGACTGAGGCGTTTACCTGCCTTGAAGGCAAACAGGGAGCTTTAGGAAATGGCTCAAATCTTCCCCAAAAGGCTTTGTGAGGTTCCAAACAAGGGCAGCGTCAATAAAACATTTTGAACAGAATAGTGATGATTTTCATAACAATACATGCATATTATCAACACAATAGATCCACCGTTTTTATTGTTATGAATTGCGGTGTATTTTTGAGCTATTGATAATTTAAACCTTGCTGTGGGTTCCTTCTGTGTAGCCACCCTAATCAATGTCTCACTTTCTTGTGACGTATAATGGGAATGATTTACGCCAGCTGTGCTATCATTTCAAATTGATTGATTTTAGTATGCAGGACCATGAATTAGGTTATTAGGCTGTGTCATACACATATGGCTATATTTATGACCATTGTTTGAATTGCTCTTGCACCATGAAACGTGGTGCAAGAGCAACACAAACCTTGAGTCGGATTTTTGAAGCCACACAAAGCCACTTTCCATTGCTTTGAGTGAGTATACAAATCTGGAGTAACACAATGCAGCACCAATCGCTGTGTTACATTACTCTGCCCTGGGAAGGCATTCTATGGGCGTTACCTGGGTGTTCCCATGCAACTCCAATGGTTTTTGACACATTCCCAGATTTACAGGACCTTGTAAACCTGGGACTGCACCAAAAATATACACCTCCCCAGGAGAGGAGAAATATCTTTATTTCTTCTCATTACTTCCTCTTTCTGCAGCACACATAAAAAGAGGAAAATGCCTCTCAGGATTGTTTTTGTGCAGGAATGTGTCTTTTACTGCACAAAAACAATCCTGCATGCAACACAGTCGCTTTTGCCCCATGGTGCCAGGGTGCCTGAGTTGATGCTACACAGCCCATTGTGCACCGTCACAGGGGGGAAAAGTCAGGCATGCCCTGTATGCCTTAAATATGGTGCCCTTTCCCAGTGATGCAGGGCAGCAAGGTGACTTGCTGCGCTGTGCCACTATTTAATAAATATGCCCTGCAGTGTAGAATCGAAATAAGAATACATCATTTGAATTAATGTAGTCATATTTAGAAGCATTTCATGGTGATGTAAGAGCTAATATACTTGAGTGTTATACATGTGGTAATCATTCAATGTCTAATTAAAGAGCAGTTTAGTCATTGTTTAACATTCATTACTCCAAGTGAATGTGTGCACAAAGTAATTTTGTTATCAAATCATCATGTCATAAATGGCTAGTGAAGTAATTGTAAAGACACCAGCATAGTGACCTAATGCAGGGCTATGTTTAGAAGCCCATCACATATTGTGAGTGCACCATTGAGGGTTGAACTGAGAAACTACAAACGAGAGGATTGAGGTGTTTAATTTTTTATTATGAGCTTCTCCGGTAATCTAGCTGTTTCATACTTTGGGCTTCCATTTGGCACAGCATGAACGGTTCTTTAGTTCATTCTACCACACAGTGGGACTATGGAGAATCTCTTCTATGATGGGACACTATTGAGCAGATGGATGGATAGATAGATAGATAGATAGATAGATAGATAGATAGATAGATAGATAGTACTGCTTTATTTAGACATTCAAGTTCATTAAAATGCAAAAAGAATTATTTACAACGGATAGACAGACTTGTGACATACATCTTGATATAAATATGATAACCCGATAAGTCTTAATATAATCACCAATATAAAGTGCAAGTGTCTGTTTACACAGTGTCTGTTTACACGATCCTAGTTGTTTCTTCGTTAACAGATGCCAAAATTAGATGAACCTCAATATGTTCACGATTGTAAAGTGCATATGACTATTTACAAAATCATAATTGTCCTAAATCTTTAGAAGATTTAACTAAGAGAAGCATCCCAACCGTAGCTGGCAAAACCTGGCTTTGCGATAGGCAGGAAATGGTTCAATTATGTAATTTGTTTTCCCTCTTTGAGTGTAGCTATGGATGACGAGGTGAGCATGCTTTTTTCTCTTGAAATTGTGCAGAAATGTCATGAAGAAACCTATATGAACCTCCTTAGTTAGATATGTTTTAAACTGCTGGTGATGGAGATGTTGGTTCCACAGAGTGACAGCGCCTTTCAGTTCCGGGCTTCGGTGAGGACACTTGGACCAGGAGTTATGGGCCTGTGAACAACTTGAGGGCATTGCTTCAGACCAAATGAATGCTAATCACAGCTTGGGGTGAGGCTGCTGGTGCCCATAACCTCACCTGATGCACTGCTGTGAGCAAGGCCTGATGTTTCGGGGTCATTGTGCTGTCCGTGGATCCTTTTTTAGTACTACTGCCTTGATACCCTTGAGTATTGGTTCATACGTGAATATCTGCCTTTGTCGCTCCAGCATCCTGCTTTCAAGTATTCCTGTAATCTCCTGATGGGTCAAAGCTGGTGAGGGTCATACTATGGGCCTTCTGGCAGCATCTTGCTACTGTCTGCCTCTCTTTGCTAGGTAGTTGTTTTGGAACTCTTCCAGGGGACTGCATAATTCCCTGTCCTTAGGAGCCTTTCTTCCTTGTTCGGTACTCCTGTCTATCCTGGATATGGCTTCTTCTTCTGGTGGTGTCCTCATACCCCTCTTGCTATTTAGTAACATGAGTGTTTGGTGGACAATGGGTTGGCTTCCTCTAATAGCAGCTCCCCTGTGTCCTGCTGGTTTCTGAATGTTCCTTTTTTGTTGGTGATGCTTCATAGGTTATTACATCCCTTGGGTCCCCTTTCACCTCCCAGTGGCATCAGGTCTTCAGCAGTATGCTTCTGTCCTTGGGAGCTATGCTTCTGAGTCTGTGGTTATTTTTAGTGGGCTCACAATGACACGTGTCTTCTTCATGGGTCCCCAGGTGTGACTCTTCTGTGTTTAATAGGGAGACATGGTGACCTGGTGTGACTGACTCCTACTTAATTCTCCTTTTGCATGAGCTATTGTTGCAGGTGTACGGTGTTTGTGAATTTTATTTTATTTTCAGTTTTGGTGAAATTTTGCATGTTACATGAACTACATTTCTGCTGTAGTTTTAGTGTTGTTTCGCTGCAACTGGACCGAAAAGTTTCATGAAATACGACAGAAAATGTCTTGATCAACGAGAAAATGTCTGAGTGAGAGTACCACGCAGGCAATGCTTATTTGCCCATTATGCCAAACTGACGAAAATCACCCACATGTTTCGTAATGAGTAATGTTGGAAACTACGTGAGATCATACACAGCATAGTCTGAACGTGTTTTTCTCTATCTTTCTCAAAAGTTTGGAGTTAGGTCTATCAACTTAGGCTGTTGGTTCCTGACTGTTGAGTTTTATGTTTTGCATGTTTCAATGCCCATGTTTGTTTTTACCCCCTTCTCAGTCTTGTCCTTAGTCTTTTTGTCTCTCGGACTGGTAAAACTTCCTTGGACTGGCATTTGCTTCCTAGTCAAATCTGCTGTCATTTTTCTCCTATTTGAAGCTTCGAGATCGCTCAATGTTGAGCTAGACGTTTAACATTGGGGTATATTCTGCCACTGGGCTTTTCTCTTGTAGCAAATGCAGTCTGTTGTGAAACCCCCCAAACCTCTATGCACTGTGATGTTGTGTTTGGACTGGTAACCTGCAAGAAGGCCTTTGCAAGTATATTTGCAGTTATTTAACATCAGAAGACATTGGCATCCACTTTGGGAAAATAATAGTAGGTCACAATGAAATGTGGAATGTACTTCTAATGAGTAAAATGGCGGAGATGGAGCTGAAACTGACTGTGGATTATACTGTTCACTTAATGTATTATTTGAAAGATGAATACATTTTCACAGCCTGATTCCCTTGCACTCGCCAGACAACCTGTGCTCACCCTCTGGTAGTTTCGAAACGGAGCAGTCAGTCTTATCCTCAGGGTTAAAGTGTAAGTATTGGCACAGCATCACCCTCGCAACACACTGTGTACACAACAAGAAGACTCCAAACCATATGTATAAAATATTGCCCTTCGTATTACACACACATTGAAATCAAAATTACATCCACATTGGCTATATGCTTTACAGTTATCTGCAATTGTTGAATTCTCCCATAAGCAGCAGAATGGCATGAACATATATGTACCTTTCATAGGAATTCACTTGCTCCATTATCCCCTCAGCCTCGAAAGAGACATAAACCAATGTGCATCCTCCCTCAGAGTTATTCATGATCCAAGCGATCCCTCCCACATCTAAAATTACAGAAACATATAAGCAGGCTGTTCAGAGGTATTCCACTTTGTCGCTAATATATATATATATATATGTATGTATATATATATATATATATATATATATATATATATATATAAATATAAATAAATATATATATATAATATATATATATATATTTTTTTAATTGAGTTTTATATAGCTCAAACTTGACTTGAAGGTATCGGGTATCAGAACGCTTTACATAGCATCAGTTGCATTATATGAGGACACATTCATTTTTGTTAAACATGGGGTGATTAAGTGATTTACCCAGAATCACAGGATGTTCAGCGTCATTGCCAAGACTTGAACCCAGTTCCCCAGATTCGAGGTCGACCATCCTAGCCGTTAGGCCAACTCCTCTTCCCATATTAGCATAAACAACGGCATTCCCAAATATAGCATACTCTGTACAGTTTTTGATTACGCCTTGTGACCCAGCCCCTCAGTTACTCAAACTACATCAGCCAGCGATACACATTGCACCCGCTTGCAACACTTTGATTAGATTGTTGGGACCACCTAAAGCGGAAGGAAACAGTTACTTGTTTTCATCCATCCAGATTAGACAGTCAAAGCACCCAGCATCACCTTCACGAGTGCGGTATCACTACCCCCCGTAGGTAAAAGACTTTGACATTGGAAACTAGCACGCTTCCAAGTTGGAGAAATGTTTCCCCCCAGGTGGAGGTGGGAGCCGAAGTTGCTCCAGGCTGCCAGCTATTGGTACACACAAGCCTCAATGAGAACCCTATGGTCCAGTCACAATGTTACCAACAGAGCACATTGTGCCATGAGTCCAGGGAGAGGGAGTCGGCAAACTCAGACCGAGGCCATGACTTCAGGCACTGTCGTCCTTCTGATCTGGAGGTCAGAGACAGTCCAGGCTTCTGCTTCATTTCCACAGATTCTGCAAATGTCACCCAACACCCCTCGTACATCACACACTGTGAAATGAGAACTACCACAGGTTTCCGGTTACAAGTTCGGGTCCCTTGGATTTGGCAAACTTTTTCCAGCACTCCTCAAACTCCTCACGTTATGGCACCCCAGGTGGGCCACTGATCTTTACAAGCAAGCACACTCCTCTGCATAGTGTGATGACTGCATATGTCAGGACAGTCCTTGTCCCAACCAACAGTAACTTCTACCCGTTTCCACCGCACCCTGCACGGTCCTAACAATCTTGTGGAAACGGAGATCCTTTCTGTCCCTGGGAACTTGTGGACAGGAGGCCTGCCATCCGGCCCTTGGACAGTGCTCAGGGACCCGGGCCATGACAGTTGGTAATTAGCTGCAGGCCAGCAACATCCAGGCAAAGTCCACCAGATGACAGTCCCCTTCCTGAAGTACAACATGCCCGAGACCCCCACAAATCTGCTGATAATGCAGTTGCAGTCCCTCCTGCCCCAATGGTTACTCTTGTCCCAGAGTCAAACCAGCATAGTATGCTCCCAATCCCACATTTGTCTCCAAATTCCTGAGGATGTAGCCCCAGTAGGTATACCCACAATGGCCATTAAAGATAAGATCAGTTCAAAAGGCCACCTTTGAAATGCACAGGCCTCCTCTAAATGTAGAGTGTCTGCCATCCTACTATGGGAGGCTGGATCAATATCTTTAGTGGAGCCAGGACCCTGCCCCTTGGAATACAGGTACCATTTCCACCCTTTTTATCTGCTCCAGGAAGGTGCCTTGGAGTCAGAGGTCCCTATCTCCAGGCAGGTCGCCCCCCTAGCCACCGCATGGTCCTCCTGCTGTGTGCTACGCTCTGCCCGCTTGGTTCCTCCTGCTTCCTCCCTGTGCTGTGTGCCCTCCGCTGTGTGACCGCTGCTTTCCCTCTGCCTTGTAACTTTGTCTCTTTTGTTCCCCTCTTGCCTTCTGTCTCCTATTAGCTTCATTTCGTCCCTGTGCCTGTGTGCCCGCCACTGTGTGACCACCGCTTCCCTCTGCCTGAAATTGTTACTTTTCCCCTTTTGCCTTCTGTCACCATATTGTTCATTTGTATTTGGTCTCATCTGTAATCCCCTCGCCCCCCTTGCCTTCAGTGCCCTCCCGCCTTGCCCTCACTTTCCCGCCATTGCTCCGTGCGGCCCGCCCCCCCGCCGCTCCCATTCGCCACCCCGCTCCCGCCTCCCAGCTGCTCCTCCCTCCCTCTGCCCCTCATATGGAGGCCGCACGGCGAACGCGTGCAGCGGGAGCGCCGATTGTGCGCCGAAGGCGCGCCAAAGGCAAGCCCGTATGCGCCCATCCACGCCTGGACCATGCCCAGCGCCAGAACCCCTGCCCCCGCAGATGCCAGCCCACCCGCCGCACCTACGACGCCGCCACACTCAACGCACTCAACACCGGCCGGATACCCGGCTGCTACCGAGCCACCCAAAGACACACCCACGGACCCTTCGCCTGCCAATCCTGCACATTCTCCTCCATCCTGCACATTCTCCTGCACCGCACCCGCCAAGCCGAGCACCAGCAGCAACCACCTGAAGTGCATCCTGCTCAACGCCCACTCCATCCACAGACACGCCGTAGATCTCTGGAACCTACTCGACACCACATCTCCAGACGTCGTCTTCCTCACGGAAACATGGATGAACGCCTCCTCAGCGCCCGACATCGCCATCGCCATCCCGGAAGCATACAAGATCACCCGGAGGGACCGCGTCAACCAGACAGGAGGAGGCATTGCCATAATCCACAAGAACACCATCCGCATCACGACCAACTCCGACGACACCCTCTCAGCCGCCGAACATCTTCACTTCCAGATACACACCGACCCCAAGACCACACTCAAAGGCACCCTCATCTACAGACCCCCAGGACCTCGCACACAATTCAGCGAAGACATCGCAGACTTCATCAGCCCGCACGCCCTCGCCTCCTCCGACTACATCCTCCTAGGGGACCTCAACTTCCACCTGGAGAACAACAACGACAACAACACCACCACCCTGCTAGACAACCTCGCCAACCTCGGACTCAAGCAACTGGTGAACACCCCCACCCACTACGCCGGACACACGTTGGACCCAATCTTCTCCTTCAGCCACTCCACCGGACTCCACTGGACAGACCACAGCTGCGTCCACTTCAGCTTCAGAAGAACCACGACTCACCACCACCCGCAACAGGTTCCCCGCAGGAACTGGAACAAGATCACCACCGACAGGCTCACCACATCTCTGAACCAGAACCCTCCCACCAGCTCAACGGACCCCAACCAAGCAGCCAACAACCCCGCACAGTGGATCGCCAACTGCGCTGACGACCTCGCACCCCTGAAAAACCATCCCAGCAGGCCCGGCAGCAAGAAAGCCTCCTGGTTCAACGACGACCTCAAGAAATCCAAGAAGAACTGCCGAACCCTCGAGAAAGCCTGGCGCAAAGACCCACTACAGACAACATGACCACCCTCAAGCACGCCTCCCGCAAACACCACCAGCTGATCCACACCACCAAGAAGACAGCATTCGAGGAACGACTAGACCACAACGCACACAACAGCAAGGAACTCTTCAGCATTGTCAGAGAGCTCTCCAACCCCAGCGCAGGAAATAACGACATCACTCCCTCACAAGACCTCTGCGTCTCTTTCGCCTCATTCTTCCACAGCAAGATCGCCGACATACACAACAGCTTCGGAGCACAGACCACGCACCCAACCACCGAACCGACGCCCCCCACCAGCACCCTCCGCGCCTGGACCCCGGTCAGCACCGAAGACACCATCCGCACGATGAACACCATTCACTCCGGATCACCAACCGACCCATGCCCCCACCACATCTTCAACAAGGCCAACTCCGTCATCGCACCCCAACTCCGGGACATCATCAACTGCTCCTTCAACACCACCACCTTCCCGGAGAGCTGGAAGCATGCCGAACTCAGCGCCCTCCTGAAGAAACCATCAGCAGACCCCACCGACCTCAAGAACTACCGCCCCATCTCGCTCCTCCCTTTTCCTGCCAAAGTCATTGAGAAAACCGTCAACAGTCAGCTTGCCGCCTTCTTTGAGACGAACGGATCCCTCTACCACTCGCAGTCCGGCTTCCGAGCCACCACAGCACATAGACCGCCCTCATCGCAGCCACTGACGACATCCGAGCCCTGCTCGACAACGGGGAAACAGCGGCCCTCATCCTCCTGGACCTCTCCGCAGCATTCGATACTGTCTGCCACCGCACCCTAGTACAGTGCCTCCAGAACATTGGAATCCAAGAGAAGGCACTAGAGTGGATCATCTCGTTCCTCGCTGGAAGAACCCAGAGAGTCCGCCTCCCCCCGTTCAGATCCGAGGCCACCGAAGTCATCTGCGGCATACCACAAGGATCATCACTCAGCCTCACCCTCTTCAACGTCTACATGAGCCCCCTCGCTGCCATCGCACACCAACACAACCTCAACATCATCTCCTACGCCGACGACACCCAGCTGAAACTCTCCCTCACCAACGATCCCGCCACCGCCAGAACTAACCTACACGAAGGGATGAAAGACGTAGCCGAGTGGATGATGAACAGCCGCCTGAAACTGAACTCAGACAAGACGGAAGTCCTCATCCTTGGATCATCAACCTCGACCTGGGACGACTCCTGGTGGCCCCCTGCCCAAAATGGCTGACACTTTCAGCCGCGCCTCCATTGGACAACCTCCCCCACGTGACTAGATGCGACTTCGACAATACCGACACTCCGAGCTCACCACTCCCCGTGAAGGCTGCCTCACGCCGTGCAAGGACCCCCATTGTGGACCTGCACTCCCTTCAATTCCCGGTAAGCTTTTGTTAATTGCTGCTTTGCACCTCGCTGGAACACCTCGGCAACGTTACTAAGTGCCTCTAATCTTTCCCTGCCCACAGATCCTTGGACCAGGGCATCGTTCCCGTCGGTAAGCTCATGCAAGCACAGCGGCAGCAGCCTTGTAACCTTTCCGGTTTTGCCACCATATGCTAACCTCCCTTTAATCCCCTGCAGATTCCTCTCATTCTACGCTGGCCCCACCTTTTGGTAAGTTTGGTCTCCCACTGGTGGCAGCCTGTTGGCGATTACCTCGAATTCACAGTAATTGCTAATTTCCTCTTTTCTATAGAAATTCACTCGAAATATTGCCCATTGTTGGCTGAGTGATTTTCAGCTTATCCCCACCGGTAAGCTGACGCACCTATTACTCCTAGCCGCTCACAATCCGTCACAGCCAATCACGCCGTGTCTGTGGTTTTGACTGCCCCTTCTCGTGGTAGTGACACCCGATACCTTTCACTCCCTCACCATTGACAGTTTGATTAATACACGTTTTTCGTGCCTGTAAATGAACCGACCGCGTTTGAACCGGCTGCACTTCACGATTTGCATACACCTGCCTCGTCGCATCAACCACCCCCCCTTACCTTCCTACCACTGCCAGCCCGATTGAACTTCGTGCCTCGTAAATGCTATTTCCTCGTTTCAACAAACGCAAGCTCACTGCATGTAAATGGCATGTACCACACCCTGCCGCCCCCAACACCTTGGCACGGTATGAGTGCGGCACTGCTTATGTAATTGAGACAAGGGACTGATTAACTGACATGTTTTACTCTTTATGTCTCCCTTCCTTTTCCCCCCCACCCCTGTTTTTTTCCCATGATTATTCTCCTTGTTATTGTATTACATATTGACTCCTATATAGTGGTTTCAAGCTAAATTGTTAATTCTTTAGGCAATCATTTCTGTCCTGAGGATGAACCGATAATTTATGAGGTTCGAAACGTCGTCGACAACAAATGCACTAAATGCATAGTTAACACAAAAATTGAACATGCATATGTGTATACTGTGGATTATCTTCTTATGATATGATTGTTAGATGACCCGATTTTGCCTGCTTATTTCCTTTTCCTTGTTTTTGTTCCCCCAGTGTGTTAGCTGGACATCAGCTGGTGTCCCACGTTCATCACACTCCGTGTTTTATTCCCTTTTTGTATCATTGTTATTAAGAAATTAATGTGTCCGGCTGGGCATTTCTTAAAAATATAGTCCTATTTAGTCTATATTCATTGTTTGAACGTTCCCCTTCCTTACTAAGGACCTCTGTTTTTGATAATAAACCCCTGCCCAGGGCAGCACACCCAAACCAACGGACCATGCATGCAACCTGGGCTTCATCCTGGACTCCTCCCTCTCGATGACCAGACAAGTCAACGCCGTCTCATCTTCATGTTTCAACATCCTACACATGCTCCGAAAGATCTTCCGATGGATCCCCACCAACACCAGGAAGACGGTAACCCAGGCACTCGTCACCAGCCGACTGGACTACGGAAACACCCTCTATGCCGGAACCACAGCCAAACTACAGAAAAGACTCCAACGCATCCAAAACGCCTCCGCACGACTCATCCTGGACATCCCCCGACACAGCCACATCTCCGGACACCTGAGAGACATGCACTGGCTCCCCGTCAGCAAGAGAATCATATTCCGACTCCTCACCCACGGACACAAGGCCCTCTACAACCTGGGCCCCAGGTACCTCAACAACCGCTTGACCTTCTACACTCCCACCCGTCAACTACGATCGACCAGCCATGCCCTCACCGCTGTCCCACGTATCCACCTCCGCCTGACCCAAGACCACCTTTCCTTCAGGAAGCAACTCAAGACCTGGCTGTTCGAGCAGTACCTGACCCCCCTCCCCCAAGCGCCTTGAGACCCTCCGGGTGAGTAGCGCGCTATACAAATGCTTGATTGATTGATTGATTGATTGATTGAGAGGTCTAAAGCTTCCCTTCAGTGCCCCTAGTTTATGGACATCTATCAGAAATGCACAGATGTAGTTGCTCCCAGCACCCAGATGTGGATTGGAGAAAGGCAGACAGGCACACAGAGAGCCGCGAGCTTTGAAATGCCCACTTTCCCAAAATGACATTTCCACATTAGTAATGCCAAATCCACTCTCAGACCTGGAGAGGATTTGGCATTACTAATCCATTGATAGCAAAAACTACACTAATACTGTTCTGCACGTAGGAAATACATCTCAATATCACTTCCCTAGATCTCCCATGTTAATCAGTGCTAGAAGGAGGCCTTACAGTACTTAACAAGCCATCTGGTGGTATTCACTACTAGGGTATGTTGCCCACATGTCCCCATTCCTCTTCTTCTTCCCTACAATGCACCCTGACCCTAAGGAGAACTCAGATGCTTTTAAATGCCAAACTGAGTAACAGTAACCTGCACACACAGGCTCCGCCATGGTAAACTTGTGGTGCATTAGGAGAGCTACCTCTGTGGGTGCACAACCAGTGATGCATGTCCACGGTATAGCATTTGAGGTACATGCCCTAGGTATATATTTTACCAGTGGACTAGGGACTTACAGCTAACTCAAATCAGCCAATCATCTGTACACCAATCACCAATATGTATATGATAAGCACAGAGCTTTGGCACTGAATGGCAGTACCAAAGCACTCAAAGTCTTAAGCCAGCATAACAAAATGCAATTATGAGGGCAGAAGCCACAAAATCAGGGCAGACCACAGCAAAAGATGTCAGCTCTAACAATAACTTCTCAGAAACCCAATTGTCTCTCAGTTTAATGTGGGAACTCTGGGATATGATTCCTGGTCTCTAGTCTGGCCATGGTCCTTCACTGTTTCCTCTGCTCTCCTGGTTGCGAGTCCTTTGGTGTTGGAGGACAATATAGATATTATGTTTATAGTCCAGTCGCTTTGTACATCTTGCTGCCTTCTCTGGCTTTGTTGATTCTCTACTAGTGTACACCAATATTTCTCCCTCCTTATTCATTCTAGTGTCCTTCCACAGCCAGATGCCTGCAGGGGTGACAGTGTGTGCTCTACACATACTGACTGGTTGACTGATTGACTCCACTAGGTTTGATGGAAGGGTTTCTTGGAGGATGTATGGGACTATCAGTCATGGGTCTTGCCGGATTTATGGGATCAGTGAAATTTTCTTGAAGAGCCTTGGAATGGTATTCATTACCTGATTTCTGAGTCATATTTTACCTCTTCTAGTGGTTTGCCAACTTGTTCCACACTAGTATTACTTGAGGTCTTCTGGGCTCAAAGGTTTGTTCCTTTTGAGCTGTTGTTCCAAGGCAACTGGTGTCCGGAGGTCTGGAGTAGCTTTTATGGTGGCTTTTCCTTACTTTTGCAGTTTTACTCCCATTTACAGGTTTGTGAGATTGATATTCTTTATCTTCCTGGCCTGGTTTCTACCTTGACTTACTTTGGTTCTGCACAGACTGAGCTATGGAGTTTCCTGAAATACACTTTCAAAATCTTCCTTGAAGTTGTCAATGGCATTTTCTAGAAGTGTGCTGGGCCTTCCCAGGTTTTCAACATCCTGCTTGTTTCTAGTACTTTGAGTGTGCCAGGCATAGGTTGACAGGCCTCCTCTGTGTCAGAAGTGGCTGGAGTTGGTATACTGTTGTTGAGGGCTATTTGCATCAGGGGCACCCCTTCCTTAAGCTACTCAGGCTGTTTCTTGTGTAGTTTGTGCACTTCCAGGATGTTTTTTGTTCTGTGTTCTGTTGGTTTATTTACTTTGGCCACTCATTGGGCATCTCTTCCCTTGTGCATCAGGCCATCTCACTTTCTGGTGTGGAGGCTGTGTAGTGTAGTTCCTATGTTCACAATAGGCCCTGCGCATTGGAATAACATAAACAGTAGTATCGACGTAGAAGTGCGGATCTTCCAGGCCTCTACTGACTATGCTAAACTTAATTGGGGTTGTTACCAACTAGCTCAGAGGTCACTGGAAACTTTCTTCTCTGAATAGGAAGTGATCAGCTTCCCTGGTACAGACAAGAAGGGATTCAGTTTTCCAACAACCGTGCAACATGACAACTTTGCTCCTCAGATCAAGAGTCAATCTCTAGGGTCGTGTGAACAATAGGCAGTTATTTTACTCAGTCAGTGGTTGTGCAGTTTACTTTCACAATACGTAGAGAATAGAGAGACGGGCGTTGTCAATAAAGGGTAACATTTATTGAACAGTCTTTCTTCTCGTACAAGAGAAATGAATTGCCACAATTGCAAGACTTGTTATTATAAAAAGTACGTACAGTAAGATGAGTATTGCGAAATAATACTGTAAAAGCATTGATATGGTTTCTTAGCCATACAATGGTTTAAAATGAATATAACATATATACATTCATATATACATTAGGCTAAAATACTCAACTGGTGCTTCTAACTACGCCTACCCCAGTGTACCTGACCTAAGCCTAATACTTGGAAGGGGAGTAAGTAAGTAGCTCTAAATTAAGTTGGTTTTGCCAAGGTTTGCTTCAAGAATTCTCTCTAAGGGTTTAGGCAACACCATACCTCTGGAATAGAATGATGGAGGTCTGGTATCTCCTTCAGGGGGTCGATATCCCAGTCACCCGCTAGGGTAGACTAGAAACGCCGGAGCTGGATTTCTCTGCAGGAGAAAAGACAGCGTCTCTCTCAGCGCATCGAGGAGGAGGAGGAGGGGCAGCGTCCGCGGGCAGCTTGCATCTGCTGGGCTCTTTGCAGGGGGACGGCTGTTCAGATCCTAAGTTCACCACACCATCGTTTGCTCGTTAGCAGCGATAGCAGTAGCGATAGCAGCTATGGTATCATCAGCATAACAGCAGCTTCTTCAGCAGCGATGGCATTGAGGCAGCTAGCAGCGTTTGCTTAAGGCAACGTTGGTAATATTTATACCTGAAAGGTGCCTTGTTTGACGTAAGTTTTTGGACATAAGACGTCAATAAAGATGTCACTAGGAAGTTATCGTCTATCAGTGCTCATTGGAGTTCTATTACTAATCAAAACATAGCAAACGGGGATTTCCAGGTTGCTGAGTTTTTATCTTGTTGAAGAACTCGGAGTGTTAATCTAGGAATCTTAGATAGTAACTTCTGCTATGTCATTGCACTAATTGGTTGCAAAGGAAGTGGCAGAGAAAGCGATTCTGAAATGTGGCTCTGTTCGTGTGAGGCCAGAGACGAGTTTCTGAATATTGCACTTGAACGGTTATGCCAATATAGGGAATAAATGGATTTATAGCCGAATAGGGGCATAAGGTCACAGTATCGATCAGGGTCCTAGATTAGAACGCGACAGCTGATGGAATGAATTTAGGGGTTGGGGACCTTAGTTTAATTCTGTTGTAATGTGTTCTTTGACTCACACTGTAGTGACTGGGTTGTAGTTTTGATGGCTTTGTGCAATTCTGGTTAGAGGCTCTATGGTAGTGAATGGTGGCATTAGTATTCTCATGAGTAATAACCAGAAGAGGAACAAGGAACATAAAGGTAATTTCCCAAGCTCTCAAACTACTAACAATAATCTTCATTACTCTTTGTTGTACTTGTCCATGTGCCATTCATTATTGACTTCCCACTTTCTCCAGACTAATCCTTCAGTTCTGGCTTGAGTATGTCAGGCTGAATACTGAGAATGGCAGTTCTTATATGTGATGATACACACAAGAGGCCTGAGGAGGTTTAAAACCTACAGGGGGCGACTCCCCTGTTGACAAATATGGTAACACAAACAAGCACCCCTGGGTCTGAATGGAAAAGGCGAAATGTGGGGAGTCTCTTTTTAAAGGATGGTTTTCCTCACCCACCCGTAGGTGGCATGCTTCATTATAGGGAACCTCCTCGCTCTGCGAACCTAGTCGTAGTGCAAGCTACAACCCCCTCACTAAGCAAGAGGAGCTTAGGAATGTTTTATCTAGGTGGTTGTGAGGTATTGTAAAACCTTCAGATGAGCTGGGCACGAGGGAGTATGTCAGGAAAGTGAAGGTGAAAATAAAACGAACTCCCTGGTATGCTTAAAACACACTATAATGGGATATCTAGGGGTCAGGATTAAAAAGGTGTGGGCTATAGCAGGAAGATTCAATCCTGTCATGGTCTCTAGATGGTTGACATGTTTTAGCCTAAATGCCCTCCGCCGAGGTGACATGGCTTTCTTCAGGACCAAGTGATGTGTGAAAAAATGTGTAAAAGTGAATTATGCCACAATACCAAATCTGGTAAGTGGAATAAAAAGATACAGACAACCAGTGGGTTATTGAACCAGTTATAAGGATCTGCTGGTCAGCGTCATCCCTGTAAAGAGACAAGTGTTTAAATTAGAAAGTTTTTATACATTCCGCCCGCACTCCTTAGTTCATGTGCCACATATATATATATTCTTAGTGTAAAATGTGGCTACGTAATAAATACAAAATAACAATTTCAGAATGTTTAGCCATATTGTCGGGGAAGCCAGTGGCAGCTCATTGTCGGCGCATCCACTTGAGGTGGCTTCCAAACCCTAAATCAGGAGGTGTGCAAAAATGGTTGACTGTGGAATATAGTCATACATATACATACAATACAGTTGACTATATATGCTTTAGTTCTTATATGTGCCCAGCTCTGGTAGGCAGGTTTGTTTTTCCACATTCTTCTGAAGTTTGCTCTTTTTAGGTAGGTTTCACCTCATGAGTAAAATACAACAGTAGGAGTAAGACGAGTACGAGAAATTAAGATATTAAAATTACAAAAGAGCGATCAGTGCATTGCTTAAATTAGTTTAACATTCAGATTAGACCTCAAGAGTGGCAACTTATCATGTTCACTTAATGTTAAAGCATCAAAAATCTTTGGTTTCTGTCAAACTGATGGCATCATATCACTCACTACCAGCTGCCTCAACCTATTCTGTAATAACCTGGTCTCTATAGCACTTATAACTTGCCAATTATCTCTGTACTGTTTGTAAAACCTCAAATAAAAAACTAAGAGAATAAAAGTGTAAACTTCCATCCTGTTTTATATATATATATATATATATATATATATATATATATATATATATATATATATCAGCTCCATTTCCTTTTCGCCTCGGCTTCCGCCAGAAAGGAACCACACTCGTAGGGACTTGTTACCATAAGTTTATTTCAGTAACAGAGCAGCAAGTAAACAGACGCGTTTCGGATTAAACCTTTCTCTATGTTTACCGGAACGCCATGCCACCACAGTATTTAAACATCATCACTTCCGATGTGAACATCAAAAAGGGACTAACCTCTATCTCAGTAGTCTCTAAATCAGCGCCATCTTTGAATAGCAAACTGCTCGACTTACGAACATATATATGTACGCAAATCACATTCATATGCAAAACTGAATAATTTAGTTTGTCATGAGCTACAGTGCTCCGGTGCTCATGACGAGCTGAGCTCGTCATGGCCTTTAGAACGCTCGCACTGGGCTAATTACCCTGCTGTGCTGAGCGTTCTAAAGAAACAGGTGCGGCCGTGACGAGCTCAGCTCGTCATGAGCACAGGAGCACTGTAGCTCATGACAAGCTGAGCTCGTCATGAGCATGGGAGCGCTGCACGCGCCACCCCTCCCCCCAGCACAGCAGGGGAATGTGCCGAGCAGGAAAGGGGTTAAGACTTGTTCCTCTAGGAAAATCTTCGACTCTTATAGCAACTGGACCACAAGATTGAAAGGATTGACAACATGCTCTTCTCAAGTTTCTTAAAAATTATTGCTGGTTTGTGATTCATGTATGGAGGTCATTCTCAGTTTGGCTTACTTATTCTTTTTACTGCTTTTGCACCGAATCACCTATAATTGAATATAATATAAGTCATGAAGATACAGGCAACCAGTGGGTTATTGAACCAGTTATAAGGATCTGCTGGTCAGCGTATCCTATAATTGAATATAACATAAGTCATGAATATAATTATATATATATATGTGTGTGTGTGTGTGTGTGTTGTGTGTGTTAAAAATGCAAAAAAGAAGGAGAGAACTCTGGGCAGTTCTCCAGTTTAGGTGGAAAGCAGCTCCTGTTAGAGCACTCTCAACACCGGCGACACTCTACACCTGCCCACCTCAAATGTCTGTTTTTTCGGCCTGGAGTGATAAATGGCTTTTGTCATTTTACAGCTCGGCAAGCACGGCACTGTGCTAGCCCTATGCTTAAAGACTTTGCTGGAGAAATGGCAAAAGACTGTGTCCTTTTTCTATCTCGGCGTGGATGGCACTCTGCTAATCCTATGCTTAAGAATTTGATAGAAAAACAAGCATTTGAGGTGAGCAGATCTAGAGTGTCGCTGGTGTTGAGAGTGCTCTAACAGGAGCTGCTTTCCACCTAAACTTGAGAACTACCCAGAGCTCTAATTTATGCGTCACTCTATGCCTGAAAGGATTTTGTTTTGTTATATATATATATATGTGATCAAGACTGTAGGAACAGTCGAAACGCGTTATGGCGGACAGGCTCAGCAAGACACTTAAATAAAACACCCTGTCATTGCACAGAAGTTTGGTTCAACTCTTCGTTCTTTCCTTGCCGATTGATTGGAATAATTGGTGGCACAGGCTTGTGCCGGAACGAGTTCTGTTTCATATATATATATATATATATATATACAAGTTGTTTTGAGAATTCAACTATTATGAGATTTACAGCTGAAACAATTTACCCGTTATAGTTATACAACCAGACGTAACTTTGTAAATATTGTTCAAAAATAATTTTTTCTAAAGTTCTTTCTTCTCTTTTTTTCTGATTAATTCAAGGTATATTCACATTTTTTTATTTTATTAGGAAATTTTGAGCACCAATTGATTAGGGTAATTAGTAGTACGTGGGCAACCTGGGCACACTAAGCACTTCATGATAGACAGCAAAAAGATTGCATTTATCGTATACATGGATTGAAACTGTTTATATATATTTTAATCTTAGACCTGGTATAGTTCTATGCATATTGAGGCCAAATATTAAATTTTCGGCATTTTTGTATATAGGTATATTATATGTAATTAGTGTAAATAGGTCTATATTTATCTGTATATACATTGTTTCATTTGATCTGATTTATAGTTATGAAATTTCATTTCCAGGGTATTTTATCTCGCATTGTATATGATTTAAGGAGATTATGCATTCATGCAGCAATATTGTTTTTGTGCTAATATTGTTCTCACTGCGCATTCATGCGTTGTATAAACTAGTATTTTGTTGGTGTTTATTTAACACGTGACTCACTAGAGAGGTGGAGCATCACTATCAAAAAAAGTATTTAATGGTCAGCTGACCAGGTGTATGGTGTGTGATCAAGAGCACTAGTATATATATATATATATATATATATATATATATATATATATATATATATATATATATATATATATATATATATATATATGTAGACAAACCCCTCCATTATCGAAAGAGAGAGGCCACACGGGGAAATTTCTCTTGGAAGCCTTTTATTAAAGCAGATGTCTGGCACGATGCATTTCGGCGTGTTAGCCTTCTTCGGGTGCCTCTGTAATACCCGGATGCTGCCCCACCTGTGTTTTAAATAGTCCTGCATCCCTCTGATTGGTGGAAGTGCACAATGCTCCTGGTCATGTGCTCGCCCCTCACAGTGTAATGCAATACACACTACATCTCCCAGAGTTCATCTTGCCTGGGTGGAGGTTGCGCGGAGCCGGATCAAAACATCATTCCTCACTTCTCTACTGGTGCACTGCAGGGGAAACACGGGTGACAGATTGAAAGTCTTCCTGGTTACCGTTTGAAATCACAAAGTGCTTCCTTAAGTCCCCTTACACTCAAGCCTCTTGAAAATAGTGTCCACTGGGCTGCGGGTTTACATTGCAGTGAAGAAAACCCCTCGTGAAGTCACAAGCTGCACTTGGCAGCAGCCCTCGCATCTCCTACTTGTTGAGGCGGGCTGGAGAAATTCCGATACCTCGGATGAAGAAAAGAGCGTTCCAAACGCAGGAGCCAGCAGTTCTCCAGCCAACTTGCAGAGTGGGGCCTCTTGACACGCCTCTGGCTAGCGTGAAAATATGTAGACAAACCCCTCCATTATCGAAAGAGAGAGGCCACACGGGGAAATTTCTCTTGGAAGCCTTTTATTAAAGCAGATGTCTGGCACGATGCATTTCGGCGTGTTAGCCTTCTTCGGGTGCCTCTGTAATACCCGGATGCTGCCCCACCTGTGTTTTAAATAGTCCTGCATCCCTCTGATTGGTGGAAGTGCACAATGCTCCTGGTCATGTGCTCGCCCCTCACAGTGTAATGCAATACACACTACATCTCCCAGAGTTCATCTTGCCTGGGTGGAGGTTGCGCGGAGCCGGATCAAAACATCATTCCTCACTTCTCTACTGGTGCACTGCAGGGGAAACACGGGTGACAGATTGAAAGTCTTCCTGGTTACCGTTTGAAATCACAAAGTGCTTCCTTAAGTCCCCTTACACTCAAGCCTCTTGAAAATAGTGTCCACTGGGCTGCGGGTTTACATTGCAGTGAAGAAAACCCCTCGTGAAGTCACAAGCTGCACTTGGCAGCAGCCCTCGCATCTCCTACTTGTTGAGGCGGGCTGGAGAAATTCCGATACCTCGGATGAAGAAAAGAGCGTTCCAAACGCAGGTGCCAGCAGTTCTCCAGCCAACTTGCAGAGTGGGGCCTCTTGACACGCCTCTGGCTAGCGTGAAAATATGTAGACAAACCCCTCCATTATCGAAAGAGAGAGGCCACACGGGGAAATTTCTCTTGGAAGCCTTTTATTAAAGCAGATGTCTGGCACGATGCATTTCGGCGTGTTAGCCTTCTTCGGGTGCCTCTGTAATACCCGGATGCTGCCCCACCTGTGTTTTAAATAGTCCTGCATCCCTCTGATTGGTGGAAGTGCACAATGCTCCTGGTCATGTGCTCGCCCCTCACAGTGTAATGCAATACACACTACATCTCCCAGAGTTCATCTTGCCTGGGTGGAGGTTGCGCGGAGCCGGATCAAAACATCATTCCTCACTTCTCTACTGGTGCACTGCAGGGGAAACACGGGTGACAGATTGAAAGCCTTCCTGGTTACCGTTTGAAATCACAAAGTGCTTCCTTAAGTCCCCTTACACTCAAGCCTCTTGAAAATAGTGTCCACTGGGCTGCGGGTTTACATTGCAGTGAAGAAAACCCCCCGTGAAGTCACAAGCTGCACTTGGCAGCAGCCCTCGCATCTCCTACTTGTTGAGGCGGGCTGGAGAAATTCC
Organism: Lissotriton vulgaris; assembly: GCF_964263255.1. Taxonomy (NCBI): domain Eukaryota; kingdom Metazoa; phylum Chordata; class Amphibia; order Caudata; family Salamandridae; genus Lissotriton; species Lissotriton vulgaris. The sequence goes on along the minus strand of NC_141697.1, from coordinate 357,676,909 downwards.
GATACCTCGGATGAAGAAAAGAGCGTTCCAAACGCAGGAGCCAGCAGTTCTCCAGCCAACTTGCAGAGTGGGGCCTCTTGACACGCCTCTGGCTAGCGTGAAAATATGTAGACAAACCCCTCCATTATCGAAAGAGAGAGGCCACACGGGGAAATTTCTCTTGGAAGCCTTTTATTAAAGCAGATGTCTGGCACGATGCATTTCGGCGTGTTAGCCTTCTTCTGGTGCCTCTGTAATACCCGGATGCTGCCCCACCTGTGTTTTAAATAGTCCTGCATCCCTCTGATTGGTGGAAGTGCACAATGCTCCTGGTCATGTGCTCGCCCCTCACAGTGTAATGCAATACACACTACATCTCCCAGAGTTCATCTTGCCTGGGTGGAGGTTGCGCGGAGCCGGATCAAAACATCATTCCTCACTTCTCTACTGGTGCACTGCAGGGGAAACACGGGTGACAGATTGAAAGTCTTCCTGGTTACCGTTTGAAATCACAAAGTGCTTCCAAAGTGCTTCCTTAAGTCCCCTTACACTCAAGCCTCTTGAAAATAGTGTCCATATATATATGCTCACTGCTCCTCCATTCCGGTCTCGGAAAAGCACTTCACAGAGACTTCTGCAATTTTCAAATTACTTTAATTCATGTACGGGAAACATGCAAAACATGATGCGTTTTGGTGATGCCTTAAACAAATGCACCTTGAAACCCATCCAGGAGTGCGCTGTTCCATGGTGCAGTTGGAGCGAGGATATATATATATATATATATATATATATATATATATATATATATATATATATATATATATATATATATATATATATATATATATATAACTCTCCACTTCCTCCCAGGTATTTCAAATACACAAAAGAAGTACCACACTCCCGGGGCAGTTGAAGCTCGTTTATTCATCTCACATTGACCACAAAACAAACATCAGACGCGTTTCGGCGAGGGTGCCTTTGTCAATGTCACCGGCACATTAGAAACGCCATGTTTTTAACGGCACATAGGGTGGTAGATATAAGAGAAGGAATAACACTCGATGCATAATGCGAGCGCCATTTTGTAATGGATATATATCTATCCAAACAACATCAGAGCTCTTTAAACGCAACAGTCCATTTAACAAAATGGATTAAATCTTTACATGCACTAATAAAATTGATTTGAAATATTAAATTATTAGTAAATTACAAACAAATCCCATATTATCCATTTAAAAAATGATCCCTGTCATGGTCGTTTAGCGTATATGTAAATCTCATAAAGGCGTGGATCGGCTATCAACCTTCTCAGACGACATTTAGTCGGAAATTCTAAATTTGCATGTCATCAAAAGCTGGTCCCATACAGTGAGTGAATCACATATTTTGAGCACGTCATAAATTCATTGAAATGTGATACATTTAAAGTTTTTTGTTTTTTACATTAGCAGCTTGTCATCGTCAAAGTGTCATTGCATTACCCTTATAATCCAGATTTCCATAATTGGTAATTCATCAAGTTTTCATCAAAACGTATGGTTAACAAATGATAGAACCATAAAGATAAAACTATAAATCGAGACAAAACTAAGAGAGAACTATAAAGTGCAGAGTGCCTTACAGTGTTAGATTTTAGATTCTAGATTTTGAATACCAACCTAGTTGTTAGCTTTTTACTGTTTTTTTCTCTTCTACTCATTTATTTCTGACCTATATGTACAGACAGTTCTTCTCCACAATTGAGACCTCGCCGATGTTTAGTAAGGAGATCTATTATATAGCGAGATTCTAATCTGCGAGATTCTAATCTGCGTAACTGTTTTAGTCTGTCTCCCCCATGCACATTAAGAGGAACATGGTCCAGACCATAGAATTGTAGCTTGTTGCGGTCACTACCATGTTTGTCAGCGAAGTGGCGCGCACCTGGGTATGCCTGGTCGATCTTATTGATTGCCCGCATGTGCTCTAACACCCTGATCTTAACAGGATGAACTGTGCTCCCTATATAGCGGAGTCCACATGGGCATACAAGGCAATATACCACATAAGGAGTGCTACATGTGATTAACCTCTTGATTTTTTGGGTTATGTCTATCTCTGGGATCTTATATGTTAGCATCCTCCTGCTATTTACACAGGCCTTGCATTTGCTGCAGGGATAAAACCCTATATATATATATATATATATACTACTGCGGTGGCCAGTAGGTAGTTATAGTTAGGACCAAGTTTCCATAGGAAGAGCATTTTTTGTTTTGCTTATAACTTTAGCGTCGTTTCATGAATCTTCATGAATTTTTTTAACTAATTTTTTGTTGATATCAGCTTCTATGTTCAAAGTTTGGGGGTGATTCATCAAGGGGGGACCGAGATAAAATGGGGTCTCCATGTTAATTTCCGTAGGAAACTTTAGACAATGCTACAGGTCGAACGGGCGAACGGAATTACACCAAATTTGGCAGGGAGAAGGGTCTTGGTCTAGAAAGCACGCGTTTGTTTATTTGGTGTAAAACCGTTCAGTAGTTTTTGATAAATATCAAAATTTACAGATGTGATGTCTGTAGGGTGGTTAGGGTGTGCTATAGAGGGAGTGTGAAGCGAAGTATTCACCCTTAACGGTGTGAAAGTGCTGTTTTTCCCACTGTGAGATGGTGCTGAGGTGAGGTGCCGGTACACTCGGGGGATCAAAGCGTGTGCCTAAACTGTGAGTTAAGTGCTGCAAACTGATGTGCTGTGGGCGCTGTAGCATAGTGACACCTGTAGCATAGGTGTGCATGTGTTGTTAGTAAGCGTTTAGAGTATAGTGAAGCAAACTACTCACTGGTACCGGTCTGAAGACTCAAGGATGAAACTGTGAGTCTAAGTTGTGAGCTTATTGCTGGACGCTGTATCATACCTGTGTAAGTAGTGTTAGTATGCCTTTATACTATTCAGGGAGTGGGAAGCAAATTACTCATCCCTACCGGTCTGAAGACTTAAATTCAGTGTTTTGCAAACAGGAATAAAGAACTAATTGTGAAGCATAGAATGAAGAATGTTGCAATGCTGCAGAAGACAAATTGTGTCTAAGAAAGTGGCTGTGTGTAATAAAGGGATGGAGTTTAAAAATTATATAGAAAGTGTCTTTATTAAAGTGCCATAATTAAATGCACTGGTGGAAGAGCTAGGGCATCCAACTGATGCAAACTTGAACCGCTTCTGCTGTATTCAAACGTAAGGTCCTGCATCAGTGAATTCCATATTACATGTTACAGTGCCATGTGACATAAAGAATACCTATTAGACTTAAATGACTCTAAATTATATAAGGAAAATAAACGTAGGATGCGATTAACACATGTATCCTTTAAGAAAAGAAAGTTAAAAAAAGAAATTGCAAAATGTAATTATCAAACTTTTGGTGCTTCTTTTTTGTAACACAAAATTATCAACAGTAGAGCAGTCAGCAATCAGCAATTGTTGTACAGTAGATTCAATGTAATGCGTGTCAGAATTGGTACTAGTTCTACCCACATGGGAACTTTGAGGAGGAATACAAACATTGCACTTCTGAATAGCACATTCGGTACCTTAATAGTCAAACCATACATTATTGTCTTCAGCTTTTTCAAAAATACATTCTTGTGTAGAGAGCTAAGGCGTCGAGCTGAACAAACTTCAAGCGCTTCTGCTGTATTCAAAATGAAGCTCCTGCATCAGTGAATTCTACATTACATGTTACCGTTCTATGTGACATAAACAATAGCTATTAGACATGTATGACTAAATTGTATAATGAAAATAAAGTTAGGGTACGATTACCACACTGGTTCGTAAACTTAGTTGTCTATTTTCATGTTTATCGCAGGTTGTGAGCAGAGGCTGAGTATGAGTAAATTTGTGTGAAAGGTCTTCGTGGATAACAGGCAGGTAGAGAGACGTGTGCATAAAGAATTGACGTGGTTTCTAAATGGGTTTTGGGTTTAGGCTAATTCAGCAAGTAAGTAGCGTATTGCATAGGCCATACATCATGAATCTCTGGTTAGAGTGGAGAGATAAGGGGCAATAATGAGGACAGAGTTCAAATGTCTGAGTATACTTAGAAAGTTATTATATCAAGGTAGTAGAATTGAAGTGTATTATAAACTATAAAAAATTATAAAACTATAAAAAAATTTCATGGAAAAAGTAAAACAAGAAGGAGATTGCAGTCCCGAAGTTCTTCAGCGACTTGAGATGCATAATGTTCCAGGAGGTCATTGTTGCCATTTTGTGAGAAAAGCGAAGCGATCCAATGCATATCCTCAAAGGAACAGTGATGTTCCTCGAATGTTGGAGCGGCAATTTGAATTGGCAGGCAATCTGCGATGTTTTGAAAGGTCGCACGTTTCAGGAGATCTTTCGGGGCTGCGCAGAAATCCCATTCCGCCACGATACCTTTTTGCATTACATTCACCATTTCTCCACTGCCAGAACAATCACGTTCATTGTTTTCCGTTTACTGCATTACTTGCTGGATATCGGGAGCGATTGTTGGGATGTTGGCAAGGCATAGATCCATTCATCAGTCTAATGGGCAAGTTTTGCAATAAAAAAATGGTTGTACGCAAATTGCATATGTGTAAATAAATGTTATGTTGTAGCTGGCTCCGATAATAGATAGAGACAGGTAGCCGAAAAGTTTTTCCATTTTCTTACAGTATTGATGTAACTTGGCATAGAGGCGAATTCTGTCTGACATAGTTGTTACCAGAGAGAGCGCAGCCATGTTTTTGCAAGCAAAAATAGTGGTAGGATTGCCGCAAAGAGAGCGAGAATTATGGGCACTGTTCCTGTTATTCAATAGATGATCGAATAAATGTAGTCTGGTATTATACCAAAAACAGTTTGAAAGAGTGTGAGAAGGCCGGAAGAAACTGTGTTAAAAAAGTGTGCCAGACCTTGAGTGTGAGATGTGTTGAAAATTGTGTAACAATTCACAAAGTGTAATTGGAGGCTTGTATTTAAAAGGGACTGTATTTTTCATGAAGTTTGTGTTATCTGCAGTCGACACATTTCCTTCGCAGAAGTGAGGGACACTTCTGTTCTGAACAAAAGCTATTTCACTTTGGTTAGTTTAAAGAAATCTGTTTTCAAAGTAAGTTTTGAAGGTCAAGTTGAAGTTTGGGAGTTCTTTTGTGTGGGTTGGAATAGACATTGCCACAGGAAGTTACTCAGTCTGAAACAGTGCATGTTATTGAGAAGCAGATACGTGCTGTTAGAAAGCTGTGTGAATATTGGGCTGATTGTGAGAGTTGGCGTGGTTTTAAGAAAGCAAGCAAGATTGGGGGCTGTAAGCTTAGAAGCGTTGTGCAGTTGGACATTCTTGGATACTAATGAATGAGTGAGTGCCATTGTGGTCGCACTTTTCACCTGTGAGAAAAAGTTCTGTATCCTCTTTAAGACCGCAATATGTAAATGGGACAAACTGCTCATGAATAAACGTGCTACCTTATATAATCACATGGAACATGACAAACAACATGTACACCTAGCAGACACAATGACACTACGTACTGTGGGAAATGTGGCTAGCCATGTATACAAACCAAACATGGCATGGCACCTCTGCCACACAATGCAGAATGCAGAGAGAGATGGGAGCAAAGTATGTGCAAAGGAGGTAAGTGATTCTCTACTATAAAAGTATAAAATGCAAGTGTTGAGGGGATGTGTCGAACAGACTTGAGTATGCAGAGCGCAAACATGTACAAGTGAACATACAATTATGGTCTATTGCTTGAAGTAGACACTGGACGCAACCATGATAGTACAGTCAGTAGGGAAGATTACAAAAACATAGCGCGTACAGGCCCCCGCCCAAAACTTTAGCGTAGTGGGCTAGCTCGGCGTACACAAGGCTAGCGTAGGGGTATGAATAAATGCAGGTTTGTGTGGGTGTGGTCTTGCTCAGGAATGGCGAACAGATCTGCCAGGTCTGTGCAGCGTACACCGCCATGAGGTTGAACCCGTGAGCAAAGGTGGGTGCATGAATGATGCTCTCAGCCTGCTGGTATCCAGAAACCATCATGGCCCGTGCAACGCACATATGTCCCGCAGTTCACGAGGTCTAGGAGGTCAGAAGGGTACTGAGATCAACGCTGGCTACCGCGACAAAGGCACGCAGCGCCCAGCCTGAGGCCCAGCACCGTGGAGTGCTCTGTATACTACTAACACAGTAGTCCAACAGGTAGCAACAGTGGAGCAGTGTTTTGATATCATAGTGGATGATGTTAGAACTGTATCCGAGAATGGAGATGAAGTTACTCCCTTCGACCAGGTGCAACCTACTCTAGGTCCCAACAGTGGAAAGGTGTCTTGATCCCACAATGGACGATGTTAGAACTGCATCTGAGAGTGGAGATGAAGGTACTCTCTTCGACCAGGTGGAACTAACTCTAGGTCCCAACAGTGGAACGGTGTCTTGATTCCACAATGGACGATGTTAGAACTGCATCTGAGAGTGGAGATGAAGGTACTCCCTTCGACCAGGTGCAACCAACTCTAGGTCCCAACAGTGGAATGGTGTCTTGATCCTACAATGGACGGTGTTAGAACTGCATCTGAGTGTGGAGAGGAAGGTAGTCCCTTCGACCAGGTGCAACCAACTCTAGGTACCAACAGTGGAAGGGTGCCTTGATCCCACAATGGATGGTGTTAGAACTGCATCTGAGAGTGAAGATGAAGGTACTCCCTTCGACCAGGTGCAACCAACTCGAGGTTCGAACAGTGGAACGGTGTCTTGATACCATAGTGGACGATGTTAGAACTGTATCCGAGAATGGAGATGAAGGTACTCCCTTCGACCAGGTACAACCTACTCTAGGTCCCAACAGTGGAACGGTGTCTTGATTCCACAATGGATGGTGTTAGAACTGCATCTGAGAGTAGAGATGAAGGTACTCCCTTCGACCAGGTGCACCCAACTCTAGGTCCCATCATTGGAACGGTGTCTTGATCCCACAATGGACGGTGTTAGAACTGCATCTGAGTGTGGAGAGGAAGGAATTCCCTTTGACCAGGTGCAACCAACTCGAGGTTTGAACAGTGGAACGGTGTCTTGATTCCACAATGGACGATGTTAGAACTGCATCTGAGAGTGGAGATAAAGGTCCCAACAGTGGAACGGTGTCTTGATTCCACAATGGACGATGTTAGAACTGCATCTGAGAGTGGAGATAAAGGTACTCCCTTCGACCAGGTGCAACCAACTCTAGGTCCCAACAGTGGAACGGTGTCTTGATCCCACAATGGACGATAAAAAAAATAGTTCGAAAATGAAAAAAAAAAACAGTTTTAGAACAAATTTTTGGGAGTTGGCCCAGCCCAGGCTCCTTCAGGCTCTGACGGGCATGGACGGGCCCGCCCTTGGCCCGGGCGAGCCTGGCAAGTCCCGCACCGCGGGAGTCTGCGCTGCGATTTAAAGCCACGGGGGCGGGAGAGATGCCTCACGCCTCTCGCAGGACCGCGTGCCCTAATGGGAGATGTAATCCTGGGCAGCCCGCGATCCGCGGGGCAGAGGAGGCGGCAGGCGAACAGCAAGACGGCGGCCAAGGTGGGTGTCAGTTTCCAGAAGCGTGTCCTCCCGCGGGAGTCTGCGCTGCGATTTAAAGCCCCGGGGGGCGGGAGAAATGCCGCACACCTCTCGCAGGACCGCGCTGCCCTCCTGGGAGATGTAGTCCTGGGCAACGCGTGGTCTGCGGGGCAGAGGAGGCGGCAGGCGAGCAGCAAGGGTCCCCCCAACAACTAAGCAGTCAGCCAAACAGAAGAATGCTCCCGAATGCAGCCAGAGGCAGCAAGAACAGCAAGAGGGCAGCCAAGGTGAGTGCCAGTTTCCAAAAGCATACGTATCATTACAGGATCCGCACACGCTTTTTTATTGCTTTGTGAATGAGAAACTGGGCAGCTCAAGTCAATGCCATGTGGCTGTGGGCCCTTGCTGAATGCTCTCTCTGGCCTACACTGCAGACAGCAGTGTTCACATTTGAGATTGAGTCGGTATTGTAGATGACGCAGTCCAGTAGGAAAAGACATTGCTGCAGTGCGCTCTGTCTGCACCACTCATACGTATCATTGCAGGCTCCGCACATGCTTTTTTGTTGATTCGCGTATTGCAAACTGTGGAGCTCAAGTCAATGCCACATGGCTGTGGGCGTTTGCTGACTGCTCTGTCTGGCCTACACTGCAGACAGCAGTGTTCACAATTCAGATCCAGTCGCTGTTGCAGATGATGCAGTGTTGATGGCAATAGATATTGCTCCTAGTACGGCCCGCCCACTGCACACATCATCGGTGGCTGTGCACATGCTGAATACTTTTGATGTGGCTATGTGAGTGCACTAGAGCTGATGGAGCGTTTATGATATAATGTTTTTGACAATTATTTCAGACCTATTGATTGTGGCTCAGTATACCACAAGTTGTGGTTCTTTCATAATAGAATTTTTTCTGTATTATTTCACATCTACTGTCCCTACCTTACTGCAGCACAAATTATCAATTCTTTTAATATTGAATCTCTGTGTGTGATCCAGTGATTACTGTTGTAGTTGATGCTAGCAGCAACCATTTCCTGAGGGCTGCTTTACACTCACCCCACACGCATCCAGCACAGACGTCACTGGATATGTGACCCTGGTAAAAAAAAAAGGTGTTGAGCACACGTGCCCGTACCCACTTTCACTACCTATCTGTGTCATTGTGTTCATTATCTATGCATGATACTACCCCGGGGCCGTACCACATTACATTGTGCTGTTGACAGCGTATGCAACTATCTTACCTCTGGTAGTGGGGAAAACTTTGGTTAAGTAACATTTGGGTGTATGGCTATCACAGGTGGAAGGGTACTTTACAAATGTGAATATTGATGAAGATGATGGTTGAATGTTGTGTGTAGTGTAAGATACGTGTACATAGCAAAATGTTTAGAAAAAAGCTGTCTAAGCAGAAGAGTTGTGTCTCATCAAATGCAGTACAGAGATTGACTAAAATCGGTGGCATTTTCCAACTGTTACAATGGGAAATGTTATGAACTAATGAAATGCTTTTTTTATGGTCACATGGCAATCGCGCATCTAGGGCGTAAGTAGACCGCACCCGACGTGATTTTGAGAAAATATATTTACTATAATATAAGTTTATTACAGTTAGAAATATATAAATGTTTAAAATATTTTTGATTTTCACTTGCTCGCATATACACTTTAAAGTTATTTAGATATAGTTTTGAGACAAAAAAATGAGGGAATGGTGTACGAGGCGCGACACCGTACATCTATGACGTAACACAGGGCGTGGCAGCGTGCACTCGTCGCATAAGCAACGCGCAACGGACTCAACCCTATACGTACATGACATAACGCGGGTCTTGGTATTGCGTACCCATCGCATACCAAAGTAGCAGCTTGCGGGCCTCATATGTATATGTTGTTACATGGGACGTGGTGCCGCAAATCCGTCGGATACGAAATGCGCATCATTTAAATGTGATGGATAGGATTCGCGTGCTGATTGAGTTGGTAGACTACTGGTACGGGACTCTAGTTTAAAAAAAAAAATTATATACATATTTTGGGGGCAGATATAAACATTACATAATTTTTAAAGTTCAAAAAAAGGATAATAGAGTTGCAAAATATTCAAAACAATTAGAAAAAATATAGGTTTTATATATATTAAAATATGAAATTAACATTTAAAAAAACCTTTGAAATTCACTGAAAAAACCAAAGTTTTTACAGACATATAGTTAGGATTGAGCTTTCAAAAAACCTTAGAAATTCACTAAAAATCAATAGGTTTCAGGGACGTTATAGTTAGTTGGACATTTGACTCATTTAATACCATAGAAATTTGCCAGTTATAGTTAGTTTAGCTAACTATAACTCGAACGACCGCAATGCACTGCTAATGACGTCACATATTACATCACTCATGACATGGTCAGTATCATCACTGATGACATCACTGATGACATCTCAAATGACATCACTGATGACATCATCCACGTGAAAATCTGATGCACCTCATCAGACCGTAATATAAAACTTGAAACACTCACTCTAAAATACAGACTATAATTTTCGAAACCATTACCACATCAATAACAGTTGGTACATATCCACTCACTAATTTGTAGGTCTACACACATCAACTCATTCACTCATACAGTCACTCATACGTACAGTCAGCCATCAATACAGCATTATTATATCCAGTGACATATCTATACAGATATATGAATCCCGGTATCTCCTTGTGAGAATTTTAGAGCCCAGCTATTACAGGAAGACCCGATTTAATGTCTTGGAATCTGCTTTTCTTGTTTGGAAAAGGATCCGCACCGTCTGTAAGATTGCAGATGTCTCTGTTTTTTCACCATTAGAGGCTATGGGGCTACTCCCTAGTATTTTTCAAGATGCATTTACTTGTAGGTGAGCACTCATGACCATGTCATGAGTGATGTAATATGTGACGTCATCAGCAGTGCATTGCAGGCGCGCAAGTTATAGTGAGTCCAACTAACTATAACGTGGGAATTTCAATGGTTTTATGTCAGTAAAATTTCCAGCTAACTATAACTGGTGTGAAACCTATGGTTTTTTCAGTGAATTTAATAGGTTTTTTAAATGCTAATTCCTAACTATAACTGGTGTGAAACCTTTGTTTTTTTCAGTGAATTTCAAAGGTTTTTTAATAGCAAATTTCTATAGCTATGAAATGTAATATTTTTTATAATGAATCCTATATTGTATATTTATGTAATACTATTTTTTTATGTATATTGTTCATGGTTTTTTTTTGTTGGTTTTTTTTGCCCTGGAGCACTCCCGGTGCACGTCTCGGTGAGCTCACCGGTAAGCGCAGTGTTGAGGCGCGCCCCAGGGTGCGTACCGGTGAGCGTCCCGCTAGCGCTTTTGCCGAGAACGAAAACATCATCTTGACGTATTGCGTAGCCGCGTCCGCGTGATACGCATGGCGTAAACGCACCCGGAAGCACTCGAGCGCATACGATCGCGCAACGTAAGCATCCGACGCGCTTACGCGACGTGCCCCTGGGCGTGCCCGGGGGCGCGTAGCATGAGCGCGTCGGGTCATGTGACCTAAAAATAACACTTTTTATTGGTTCAGGACAGTTTTGGTTTCCAAATGATGAAAGCCCTGGTCATGTGACCTGAAAATAACACTTTATATTGGTTCAGGACAGTTTTTTTTTCCTAATGATGAAAGCCCCCACCTTTTTCCTCATTCTCACTTTGTACTTTGAGTGAAGAAGACCTGTTGAAAGACCTCTCTGTACCTTTTTGGACTGAAAAATGGCTTCAGTAGCAGCAGCAGCAGGAGCATCTCAGCCACCACCACCACCACCACCACAACACCACAGTGGTGGAGATGAAGAAGAGGAGGAGGAGGAGGAGGGGAGGAGGGGAGGAGGACATACCTGCCAGAAAATAATACCCCATATAGGCCAAAGCAGCACATTATATGGGAGTTTTTTTCCATCCCAAGTGGCCTCAAAAAAGTGAATGCGCCAAGGGTCACTTGCCTAATCTGTGGCATTGAACTTTCAAGGGGGAACCCTAACAAGAAATACTCATTAGGCAAGAACACCATGATTCGCCACATGCAGCGCAGGTATCCTAACAACTATGCTCCGGCAGAGGTCCGAGAACTGGCCAGAATCCCTCCCCAATCTTCACCCAGCACCTCCAAAAGAAAGCAACCCACTCCATCGGACCAGAGGCAAGGGAGATGGTCCCAAACATACAACCCCAGTTTGCGGAATACAAAATCAGTTGTATTTTTTGCGGTAAAACCATCACCTATGGTGAGCAAAGCATAAAGCTCATCAACCGTGCTGGTGACAACCACAATTGCCCCAAAAAACCATAATTTTTTCCTGATATTTTTTTTTGCTCCTGTTGAGCCGTTTAAAATTCCGTTTTTTGTTTCTCCCCATAAAAATAACAAAAAAAATATAAAATTTTTCATAAAAGCCAAAAAAAGTACAAAATGTTCAAAAAAGCATTAAAAAAAATATAAAACAACAAAAAGAAGAAAAAACACAGTTTTTTTTAGAACTACCTCCAATTTATAAAAATAGGCTACTTTTTTTTAAAACTCTGTCTTTCTTTTTTCCCCATGGTACGCTCTCCGGTAAGCTCCCCGGTGCGCGTACCGGGCGCTCCCCCCGCACAATTCGAAAAAAAAACAAAAAATTGCCACGCGGGGCCCTTTTATGGCCCCCACATCAAACCTAGGGGGTTAGGGGGGGGTCTACTCTGCCCCCTTTTGGTCATTTCCCCCTTTGTTTTTGCCACCTCTTGTGTCTTGATCCTACCGAGACACAAGATGGCGGCCGCTCCGGACTGTTTGGAATGTTGACAGACACCCGAGAGCCAATCAGCTTTCCGTGCGCAAACTCGCGTAGCGTGCTGGTTCGCGCCCCGGTGCGCGTACCGGGGCGCTCTTATAGATATATATATATTTTTTTGAACCTAAATTACTCAAAATCTACTTGAGCACATATCTTGAGACATAGCAAAGGCACATCGAGCTACCAGTTCCTACAATTGTGCCAAGTTTGGTGGAAATGCATTCAGCCATTCGGGCTAAAAGTGAGTTTGACCGCCCTATGGAAATTAACATGGGGACCCCCCTTTTATCTCGGCCCCCGCTTGACGAATCCCCCCCAAACTTTCAGGGAAGGAGCGGAGGAAAATTTCGGGCAGATCCGTCAACCGGCGCTAAAGTTATTCCCAATAGAATTTTGCGCTTTTCCTATGCAAAATAATCCTAACTATAACTACCTACTGGCAACCGCCAGTAGGTAATATATATATATATATATATATATATATATATATATATATATATATATAAAGCTCCAAGTTTGTCCACAAACGAGAGCGCACGCAGGCTGCAGCAAATCCCCTCAGACCTTCACCCACAGCGGGATGTCGCTGACGCGTTTCGGATAAATTCCTTTTTCACAGGCTGGTAACCACAGAACACAGCGCTTTCATGCCACACCACTTTATTCAATTACAAGCCTCCTGATAGGCCGGTAAGCCGCTCCAATCAGCAACGTCCCAGGTCTTATGGGACATGTAGTGCGGTGATTCTACCCAGTTGGGTGCAGTGTTCTGTGGGTCCCCAATCAAGCCCACAGATGGGCCCCGTAGTGGGAAAGGTCTATATTCTCGGTGCTGCTGCCCCATATGCAGAGTTCGACAGGATGTCAAGTTCAAAGGCCCGCTGCTCTTAGAAGCGGTGGTGCGCTCTCCACGGCTGGACTGCCGTGTAAATACAAAAGCTCCAAGTTTGCCCACAAACGAGAGCGCACGCAGGCTGCAGCAAATCCCCTCAGACCTTCACCCACAGCGGGATGTCGCCGACGCGTTTCGGATAAATTCCTTTTTCACAGGCTGGTAACCACAGAACACAGCGTTTCATGCCACACCACTTTATTCAATTACAAGCCTCCTGATAGGCCGGTAAGCCGCTCCAATCAGCAACGTCCCAGGTCTTATGGGACATGTAGTGCGGTGATTCTACCCAGTTGGGTGCAGTGTTCTGTGGGTCCCCAATCAAGCCCACAGAAGGGCCCCGGAGTGGGAAAGGTCTATATTCTCGGTGCTGCTGCCCCATATGCAGAGTCCCATAAGACCTGGGACGTTGCTGATTGGAGCGGCTTACCGGCCTATCAGGAGGCTTGTAATTGAATAAAGTGGTGTGGCATGAAACGCTGTGTTCTGTGGTTACCAGCCTGTGAAAAAGGAATTTATCCGAAACGCGTCGGCGACATCCCGCTGTGGGTGAAGGTCTGAGGGGATTTGCTGCAGCCTGCGTGCGCTCTCGTTTGTGGACAAACTTGGAGCTTTTGTATTTACACGGCAGTCCAGCCGTGGAGAGCGCACCACTGCTTCTAAGAGCAGCGGGCCTTTGAACTTGACATCCTGTCGAACTCTGCATATGGGGCAAGGTCTGAGGGGATTTGCTGCAGCCTGTGTGCGCTCTCGTTTGTGGACAAACTTGAAGCTTTTATATATATATATATATATATATATATATATATATATATATATATATATATATATATATAAATATATTAAAAAAACAAAGTTTACAGGAACATTATAGTTAGGTGCAGGTTTTTCCACACACAAAACTATAGACATTCAGCAATTGTGGTTGAACTTATCTCAAGTAACTATAACTCACACCCTAATGTAACTATAACTCTTTCCCCCTTCATGCACCATTTTTCATCAATAATTTCACTACAAATACTGCAGTGATATTATCAGCGATGTCATAGAAGATGTCTTGTGTAATGTAATATATGAAGTAATTAGCAGTGCATGGCGAGGTTGAGAGTTATTGTTACCTTGCACTGTACCATGCGCTATGGTTTTCCACATTATATAATTTCAGATTTCATAAGTGTTGTTATTTATGCAATCATTTCACAAGCTCTAACATCTGTAATATGCAAGAGTATATAGGTAGTGCATGGAGACTGGGTGAGTTATGATAGTGTGGCGAGTGAGGTTTGCTAGGTATATGAATTTAAAGGTTGTGCGTAATTGTAAGTTATAAGTAAGCCCGGCTGTAGAGTGCGTAGCGGGGTTACGCAGAGGTCCACAGAGTTGAAAACAAACTCCATGGAGCTCTGCTACATTACGCTGCCCGCTCCAGCCCCCTGTCCAAGTAATGCTTGAGAAAACGGTGCTTGCGTGAGCTCCCGCGCATTTCTTGCGAGAAATGAGCATGTGCGGGCGTGCACGCAGTTTCTCAAGCATTACTGGTACGGCCAGGAAGAGGAGGAGGGCAGCCCGGGGACACCGTGGTACACAGGTAAGTAGTTTTAAGTTTCTTTTTAATTAAGGTTAACTTATTTCCTAATAGAGGGGTGGAGGCGGAAGCTGGCAATCTCCCCTATGCTGCAGAGTGTGCAGAGATTTACCTTCTCTGCATTCTCTGCGGACCGCGGAGAAGGCAAATCTCGGCACACTCCGCGGGAGGAGCGGAGGTCACCGCCCGAGGTTAGTTATAAGTATGATTTATAATAATTTGAAAGTGATGCACAAATGATAAATTTAAAATATAAATGTAACTTTAGAATGTCTAATGCTGTATATTTTAAGTTGGCTTTGAATGTTAAACATGAATAAAGCTTTCCTAACTAAGATTTATATATATATATATATATATATATATATATATATATATATATATATATATATATATATATATATATATATATATATATATCACCTCCATTTACTGACCTAAATACAAAGTCAGCGGGACACATGCTCCAGGCACAAAAAAGGATTTATTTAGCCAATTTAAAAAGATTCCCTGCAGTCCGGGAAACGCGAAGGGCAGACGTGTTTCTGGCCAAAATGGCCGTCATCAGTGCCGGTCTCACAGGCTGTTAGTTTCTTGTGGGCTTCAGAAACCACTCCCTCTTAAGTGGTCTCTCAACTCCTCCTCCCACAGGCAGGTGTGTTAGTTACACAGAGAAGCCCAGGTCCACTGCATGATGGTAAATGCAGTCCTCAAGAGGTTCCTCATGCTGTAATGAGTTACTCTGAACAACGATAATGTCCCCAAATTCCTGGCGCTAAGCTGCACTGTACCAAGGGGTCCTGGATTTGATGATCCCGCTAACATCTTTTTTTGTGCCCTTATCAGTCGGCACAATGCCGCCTCCTCTCTCACCTTGCATTAATATGCTCCCATTGCAATTACCTCGATTGGGGGGGGCGCCGCGATCTACCGCTCGTACTCCCACAAGTTGTGCTGATTTCTCAGAGCTCCAGAACGAGAGGGCGTGCCCCCTGACAGTATCAGCGGAAACTGGCTACAACAGCACCTCCATTTGCTGACCTAAATACAAAGTCAGCGGGACACATGCTCCGGGCACAAAAAAGGATTTATTTAGCCAATTTGAAAAGATTCCCTGCAGTCTGTGAAACGCTAAGGGCAGACGCGTTTCTGGCGAAATGGCTGTCATCAGTGCCGGTCCCACAGGCTGTTAGTTTCCTGTGGACTTCAGAAACCACTCCCTCTTAAGTGGTCTCTCAACTCCTCCTCCCACAGGCAGGTGTGTTAGTTATGCAGAGAAGCCCAGATCCACTGCATGATGGTAAATGCAGTCCTCACGAGGTTCCTCATGCAGTGATGAGGTACTCTGAACAACGATAATGTCCCCAAATTCATGGCTCTGGGCTGCACTCCACCAAAGGGTCCTGGATTTGATGATCTCGCTAACACCTTTTTTACACATATATGTATTTATATATATTCACTGTACTTCACTGCCATTACAAATTAATTCTAGACTCATTACCTGGAAACCACTTTATGAGGTTACATTATCATTTTCTTTAATTACATATGTACAAGAAATGAACGAATGCATATATGTAAAGTGTGTATTAGCCTATGATGATATGAAGGGAAATTATTTTGCAAAGAGACACATAAAGAAGCCAACACTATGGTGCTAATCATGATGGCGGGGGGACATCAGTCCGCCTGCCATTGTTGCGGTGCTGGGACCGCCCGCCAGAAATGCAGCAGTTCCACCACACATATGCGGACGGTGCTGCAGTAAGCAGCACTGTACACAATGTTAAAAGTGCTTGCACTGCATTTCCCTGCACCACGTGGTGCCTGCCACTTGATGCATGGAATTGTTGAGGGGTACCATAGGTACATCCTCAGTGCACCCTCCCACACACACACAGGGGGTCCCACAACGGGCCCCGAAATCCAGCCTCTGCCTGTCTTTCTGTGGCAGGATACCCACCTCAAAAAGATAGGCGGAAAGGGATTCTGTAATCTCTACGGCCGTGCCTGCCAGGCAGCGCCGCAATGCTGCCATGTGTCCTGGTTCCGCAAGACAGGTGAAAAAGGAATGCCTTGCAGAACCGTGGCGGACAGAGTTTCCATCCGCCGCGGACACATTGGGATTTCCACTGCCTTCCTAATTTGGCTATGCGAATTTCCTGTGTGATGGCGGGAAGGCCCCCACCACTGGCCTTGCGGTGGCGGTCCTTCCGCCATCATAATGAGCCCCTAAATCCTGTGAAATGTCTGTCACTCCAAGTGCTTAATTTGAGCAGGTGTTTGCCGTTGCTCTGCACCAGCACTTATCTTTTAATGTGGGCACCTATTTTTGGCAGTCCATTACATCGTGGCAATGTCTTCCTATTTTTAAACAGAACACTTTCCCAAAGTATTTCACAATTCAATAAATATTTTACAAAATAAAATAATAAATCCAAGACATCAATTTCACTTTTGCAGATTTGACTTACCTTCAAATGTCCAAATGTCCCATTTGTAGGAGTGTTACGGTTAGTTGGTAGCGTTAGTACTGGTGTTTGGCAGTGCTGACAGAGGCAGTGGGTGAGGCAAGCTACAGTGACCTCCTAAGAATTATCTTAGACCCTTGCACTTATTTATTTGTTAAACACTGCAAAGAGCTTTCTATTTGTATTATTGTACCAGTCTTCCTTCTTTTTTTCTAATCTCTTTCAATTTACCTTTTAGGCTGTTCACAAGGCAGTGCTAAGTGTTGATGAAAAAGGAACAGAGGCTGCAGCCGCAACTGTTGTGGAGGCCATCCCAATGTCCCTACCCCCTGTGATCAAAGTCGACAGACCCTTCCTGATATTGATTTACGAAAAGGAAACCAGAACCAACCTCTTCATGGGAAAGATTGTGGACCCAACTAAAATTTAGCTTCATGTTCTTTTAACATTCCAATTGATCTTTTAAATGTGACATATATATCGCAAAGTTGTGACCTTCAGTGGAACTGGTAATGTTAGATCATGTTACTCAATTTACAGAAAAAACATTTTGAATTTGATGGCATATGCCTAGGTCATCAATGATTTCACGACTTCAGTTTGTATTTACCTTCCCATGTAACAACCACACAAATGAGGAAAGTTTCACTCTTAATTATTCAGACATTGCCCTGTTTGCTTCTCCGGTCTCCAATTCATAGAGATCCACAGCACACACTTACCTACTTGTGAGCTACAAATCTCTTTTGTGCTCACAAGGAATCCACCACAAAACATAAAAACGCAATTCTACAGACCACCTAAGACAGAAGAGCATTTCACAGCCCTCATAGAAAGAGGAAAATGCCTCTGAGGATTGTTTTTGTCTAAGAAGGTGTCCCTTCCTGCACAAAAACAATCCTGCCTGCAACCCACGCACCCTTGAACCATGCTGCAAGATTGCCTGCTATGGTGCTAGACAGCACTCAGGGGGCCAGTGTAAAGAGATTAGGAATGCATCAAATCTTATCAGTAATGGCATATTCCTGGTCTCTCCCTGCCTTGCAGTGCCGCAAGTAGACTTGCTGCGTTGAGTTGGATGTATGACGTTACAACGCATACTTTTACCACGCATGCCTTTACAACGTGGTTTTTACATCGCAAACCTTTACAACGCATAGCGCTTTGGGGCGCTGGATAGTGAAAAGTTTAATTTACTATTCCAACTCCAGTACCCGTGGACACTAGGGAAGGTGTTGGATAGTAAATTAAACTTATTCCCTATCCTAGAGCGCCCCCCAGCGCAATGCGTTGTAATGGTTTGCGTTGTAATGGTCGCGTTGTAATGGCAGTGCGTTGTAAAAGTTTTGTTGTAAAGGTTGTTCACCCGTTGAGTTACTTGACATTTTAGTAAATCTGATCCCTAATCTGACAAACAATTTTAAATCAACAGCTTTTAATCTATGATTTAGCTACTGATAAGGCATGTTTGTAAAAATACCTCACACATATTCTTGAAATTTGCATAATAGCATACACCATTACAACTATGCTTACAATCATTCTGTGACTTGAACTGCCCCAGCATTCTTCAACAATGTATGTCGCAAAGTTTTAATTGAATTTCTGATGTTCATATCTGTACCTTATAAATGTCCAGTTTGTATTGAAATGATAAATAGCACTACATGATACTATTTAATGCCACCTTGTGCACAGAACCCCCCAGGTGAATAAGGTATTGTAAACAGGAGCTTTAGCTTTTCTCACATATTTTGGCAAGTGGACTGTGATTTAAGATACAGCCTGTTTGCAACATACGTATACAACTCACAATAGTTGTTTGTGCTCAGTCTTAACGTTGCTTAAATAAAGTAGTGTTTGCACTTAAAATGTTGCTAGTTATTAAATTGAGCGCCATCTAAATGTTGCCATGATGAGTAAGGCTGGTCTCCAGGACTACATTACTTATATTGCATAGATGCACAGATGCACATAGTCAATGTATGATGTATATGCTTGTGGGTTACTTAATAATTACTTTCTTGTCTAAAATGATTGAGTGGCGTGTAGAGTAATTTGAGGGATAGTAGCTCAGATGATGTCATAATTGCTGTAACATGGACTGTCATGAGCAGAATGTGGTGGGAGCTCAAGCTATAGTTAGCTCATTCAACTTTAACTGGCTAATTTCAGTTTTTTGTTTTTTAGTGTTAATTTTTAACTCATTTCAACACCAAACTATAATGTTACTTTACTCTTTTCTTTTTTCAATTTATTTCTAGGTTTTGGTTTTGCATGAGTTAGGAACTTACTACCATACCTTACTATGACTTCTAATTGACCTTTATTTTAATACCAGTTATGTTCTAGGGTGTTTTAAACATATTCAACTAACACCTCTGCTTTGCACACCCTTCGGTCAACAGGTAATTGACACAGCCCCAACCCCAGCTTGTGGCCAACCCACCACACCCTGGCATACCCTCAATGGTCAGTTTGCTGCCATTGACCCCCTTCTGCCTTCTTGCTCTCTGTCCTCTATCTGCATGCCTCAACCCTTGCGCCTGCCATCTGTGGTCAGCTATCTCGCCCTGCCACCATTCCCTTTACCCTCTGTACTCCTTGTGCATGCCCATCCCTCTCGCCTGCCCTTGGTCATCTATTGTGGTGCACCTGCCATGCCGACTGCCCCTGTAGTCAGCTTGCCATCCCTGCTGCCTACTGCTATCCCTTACCTCTGTTCTCGATATGCATGCCCCTGCCCCACACTCCTGCTTTCTATGGTCCATTGTGTGGATCCTTCCCATGCCAGCCTGCCCTTAGCGTCAGATTGCTGCCCTGGACCCCTTCCACCTGCCCCCAGTTCCCTATCTGTGTGACTCTGCCTCATCCTGTCTACCCTCTGTTGACGGGTTACTGCTGTCAGGATTTCACCATATTGCCATCAGGTGGCACTAACGAGGGTCCTGTGGGGTTCAGATGTTACACAAATATATCCACATTGTGTTAAACTCCAGGCTTCTGCACCACCTTCCTGATGCATCATGGGCCTATAATCCTTTCAATCTCCAAATCCTACATTGGTCACACCCTTGTGCGTGGTGCTCTTTTCCCTCTCATGAATCCCACAGCCTTTCTTACACTTTTATGTCTAGATTCAGGGACTTTTTCTCTCTGGGCTCTGATCCGCACTGGGATCCTATCTTCCCTTTGTCCTGTTTTATGCCTGCTGGTTTCCCTGGTCTTCCCCTTTCTAAGTCCCAGTTCTACCTTCCCTCCATTAGTGCCCTGATTGCTTACATCTCATTGATTCCTCTCTCCCTACACCTGTTCTCCTCCCCAGATCCTCCTACTATTTCAGCCTTGTGAGCCCAGAGTGCAGCTGGTCACAACTGATGTTGCTGCTGAGTCTCCTTGTGCTCTGTTTGATCTAAAGGTGCCAGTTAGACTCAAATCAAATCAAAAGCTTGTGTCTATGGCACAGAGAACCTCCAAGCACTTCTTATTCCTAAGAGATGTTTGGTGTCTCCTTGAATTCTCTGAGATTAATTTGCTACTTGCTTTCTTGTAAGGTCTTTTTCACTTCGTAGAGAGATAATTTCTGATGACCAGACAAATTATATTATAATTTATGATAGTTTGTCTATTATTTCCCTGCTTTCACCTTATGTTATTTATACTCATGGTATCTTCACAATGTACACTGCAGACTTTCTAGTTCCATGTGCAATGCCTATTTTTAAGTCCTCAGCTTCCGCCTTGCTTACTTTCTAGCCTTCAGGGACTCTCTTGTTTATATGTAGGCCCGTCATTGCTTTGCCCTGTCCTAAACTCTGCTAGTGTCCCTGACCGACTATTCCTGAATTAGCTAAATCCCTGACATTGTCCCCTGCTCATGCAGGCATATACTATGTGATCTGCTTGCTGGCTCTGCTCCCCTTTTCTGTGCCCTTCATTCTCTGAGAGGATATCCATTACTACTCACTCCTGCCCTCCATGCTCGGTGTGCTGGCCCCTCTCAATCAGGCCTTTCCTCTGCAGTCAGCCTGATGCCCATGCACCCCTCTTTCCTGCTCTCCATTGTCCAAGTCTGTGCCCTGCTGCTCCCTCCTTTGCTTACGGATTTTGTGCCACCACTCAGTCTCATGGTGCTAAATGTGCTACTCCACCCATCTCCTCCTTTGAGTCTGTGACCTGCCACCTCCCTTATCCCCAGAATGGTCTGGGGGATGCCATTACCCCTACCACTTGCCCTCCATGGTTAGCTTGGTCTCCCGGCCCCTTCCCTTTCCTCTACCCTCCATTGTCCATGTCCATGCCCTTGCCTGTCACTTCTGCCCATTGTGGCCTGATGTGCTGCCACTACCCTTCCTGGCTGTTGTACATGGTTAGTCTGCTGCCCCTACATTTCTCCCTCCTCTGTTGTCTATGTGCATGCCCCTGTTCCCTCTCTTCAGCCCTCTACCCTTCCTTTATGATCTACTTGGTCTGGTGTGCTGCCACTGGCCTACCATTTGCCCAGCATGGTCAGTCTGCTGAACGTCTCTAACTTCTCTCCTGCCCTGAATGGTCTGATATAATGTGCTGCCACTGCCCTTCCCACTTGCCCTTCATGGTTAGCGTGTTGTGTCTGCTCCTTTCCTATCCCTCTTGTCCTCTCTGGTACATTAAGCTACCCCCTACCTGTCTGTTTTACATGATCTGGTGTGTTGCCACTGCCCCTCCTGCCTGCCCAGCATGGTCAGCTTGCTGACCCTGTTTTTCATCCCCCTCTATGCCTTCCATCATCTCAGTTCATGCCATTATGCCCTCCCTCCTGCCTTCCACAGTCCATTAAGCAACCCCCACCTGCCACCCATGGTTAGCTGAGCTGCCACTGCTCATCCTACCCACCCTGCCTGGTTACCTTTACGCCCTAGCTTGTGCCCCCTTCCCTCTTACCCTCTGTTTTCTGAGTCCAGCCCCTACCCCCTCCCTTCTGCCCTCCATGGTCCTTTATGTTGCTCCTGCCCCTTACCCTTCCTACCTTTCCTCCATTGTTCATGTTCCGACCCCTATCGCTTCTCTCTTGCCCTCCATAGTGTGTTGCGCTTCCACTGTTTCTCCCTCTTTCCCTGAATGGTCAGCTTGCTACCCTTCCCTCCCCTCCATTGTCCATGTGCATACCTCTGTCCACTCCCCCTTGCTCGCAGTGGTCTGTTCTACTGCCACTGCCCTCCCACCTACCCTGTATGTTCTATGGTGCTACGGCTACCCCTGCCAACTGACCCGCATAGTCAGTGTGGTACCCTTGCCACTTCCTGCATTCAATGTTTTTAATCCATACTCCTACCCCATCCCTCCTATCCTCCATGGTTCGTTGTACTGCCACAGCTTCCTTCACCTGTCCTCTAGCCTGCCCTCCATTGTCTGTTTTTTCCAACAGATTTTTATTGCGAAATGAAAACTGAAAATAGCTGCACTGTCAGATGCATAGTATATATCAATACACTTGGGTAAATTTAACGATCAACAAATAAAACACTATCTGTTGTGGACGATAAAAGCCATTAAGACAAATACGTAAATAAATATCAACATTTCAGGCAAATATCCATGAGCATAACCAACATATCATATCAGCACTGAATAGGATCATATAATGGCGGATAAAATAGGCATGTTAAGTAAAACAAATAGGAAGTATGTAAACAATTAATTAGTCCCATCCCCCCATCCTGCTGCATCGTTCCCCTCCACCACCTTAAAGAGAATTGGAGAAAAGTGTCATAGGTAGGCAGCTCTCCAACAGCACACTATGAATGGAGTCCCACAGTGATGTACAAGAATGGTTTCAGGGAGCAGCAGTCTCATCTATGAGCTCAAGAACCAGTCCTTGGAGAACACAGCAGAAACACTGCATCTGAGGAACATCTAGTCACAAACATCATCCACACACCCAGTCTTATCTCCTCGAAATTCAGCCCATATTTCATCCCATGCCCTTGCATATTCTAAGGGTCTCAAGTCCTAGTGCGCTTCGTGAAGCAACGCAATATCCTCCCATGTTACCCATCACAATACGTCTGCCTGGCAGCCTTCAAATTGGAGACCTTTAATGTGCTTCCATAGCATAGCAATTCTACGCTTAGCCAATACCAAGGCCAGGTCAATTATTCGTCTGGTGACCCTATACTTAGCAGAGTGATGCTAGAGGCCCAGTAGACAAAGTCAGGCGAAGGAGTCTGTGGTCCGTGGCCTGTGCCAGCAGTTGTACCACTTCAGTCCAATATTGGGTTAATTGGGGATAGCATATGAAGGAGGTTCCTTGTAACAACTCAACAGCATGGGCAGTCCGGCGAGGTGAGTGGAAAGTATACGCTAAACTGTGAGGGTGTGGGGTACACTCGGTGGAGGACATAAAAATGGATTAACTTAAAGTGAGCATTGCGGGAGATCTTGAGTGTCACCTCCAACATTTAGGTACAGTCTCTGTCTGACAGGGAGGCCCCTAGGTTCTCCCCCAGTGACCCTACAGCACCATAAGAGGGGGACAGGCATCTTCCCGCAAGACAGTGTATAAACCCAAGATCAGGTGACTGGTGTTGAAGGTTTTGCTTAAGAAGCAACAGCTATGAAGGAGTTTGGGTTCTGAACTGCACTGGCCCCAAATCGTGTGTCCAGCCACTGTCAAGGTACCGTACAACAGAAATTGTCTGTCTAGGAAATCATATTTTACGTATAAGTAATCAAATGGATGCAGTGCTCTGTCAGCAAATAATGCGCCCACCATGTCCAACCCCACCGCTTCCCATTCCAATTAGCGACCCTCTTCTATTCCCTGCAGTTGTGTAATCAATGCCCGCGGCACCAGTTTCAGAGAATACAGTGATGGCAATCGAGCCATGTTAAAAAAGTGCATTCAACATGACCTGAGGAATGTTAAGTCATGGCGACCCATATGGGTGGCCCGCTTCCGGGTGAGTTTCAGGGTCCACAGCTACCACGAGTCGAGGGGTTCCGGTAAGTGCAGGACCCTGGGGAGTCCAGTCCTGGGAAGCAGCTGGTGCAACTGGGCTGCTAAGTAGTATGAGTAAAAAGTAGGGGCGTTCATCCCCCATCCGTCATTGCACATTGTAATTTAGCCAAGGCCACACCTTTGCGATCCTTATTCCAAATGAGATCTATAAGAATGGAATCCGGATCTCGTAATGTGGTTCATGGTATCACTACTGGGAGCACCGCAAGGAAATACAGGATGCAAGGCAACGCCACTTTCTTGGCCACAGATATACGACCCGAAACTGATGGGGTAAGGTCTTACAAAACACTACGCTTAGATGCATAGCAGTTACCACTGTACCTATATTGCCCTCCAGCAGGTCACGGAGAGTGCATTATATCCGAACACCTAAGTACTGCACTACCGTTGGGTTCCAGCGCAAGTCACCCAAAGCTGTGGGATCTTCTCTATCATCATGTACCGAAAACAGACTAGTTTTCAGCCAATTCACATTGTGAGCAAAGGATTCTACAAAGGCCAATAGGAGACGACCCGCCTTCGCTGGTTCCGTCCGCTTATCATCAAGGTAGCGAGGCATATCATCGTATAAAGGGAAATAAAATGGGATATCACACGGGTTTGAATACCAGACAAAGAGGCAGGCTACTATGTGCCCTACATGCCAGTGGCTATACGGTGAGGGCAAAAAGTAACGGTGATAGCAGGCAGACCTGCTGGGTGCCACAGCACACCAGGCATTCTTCAGAGATTGTGCTTCTGGTGTGGATCCTAACAGCAGGGTCTCTATATAATAATAAGGTCCAGGCCACAAACCAAGGTCAAAGTCCCATAAAAAACATGACAGAGCGTAGGTAGCTTCAGCCTAGACCAACAAATGCTTTCTCTATGTCCACATACATGCACCATGCCATTCTGGTAGCTCCTGACTCTTCTCGAGGATCGCCAGAAGTCGTCTGAAGTTGGAAGCCTTACAATAGCCAGGTATAAACCCTGAATAGTCAGAGTGGATTAGTCCTGGCATGTGAGGAAGCAAGCGGAGTGTGAACATGCCACTAAGAATTTTGTTATCAACGTTTAGCAGTGATAAGGGCCAGAAGGCAGTCACATCTGTGGCAGGCTTTCCTGGCTTAAGGAGAGGGACAATATGGGCCTCCCGCAAGGAGGGGGCAGTGCCTTGATGGTGAGTTCATGTTTGTTTAAAGCTGATAGATAGAGACAAGGAGGTCAAGATATGTGGTATAAAAAAACACTGGCAGGCCATTTATCCCCAGAATCTTCACACTATCCATGCTCCAGACTTCAGGCTTGATCTCCCCCTCAGTAATGTCCCTCCAGTGATCCACCTACTCCAGGGTCAGTTAGCTGTCTGCCAAAGAGGTGAGCAACTCACTAACTGCAATCTCATGGACACTCAGGAGCCAAGTATGAATGGGAGTAGAAGTCTGCAAAGGAGTTATTTATGTCCCCTTGAGTTTATTGGCAAGAAATGTTTGGCATTACCAACTCTAGAATCATTGACCCACGTAAAGAGGGGTTAGATAACCAAGCCAGTAATTAACCAGATTTGTCCCCCTCAGGGTGCGTCCTGACCATATAAGCCTTGTGACCGAAACAGAAGAGACACTCTACATGCTCAGCCACTCATTCTTTTCCATCCAGAAGCTCCTGCTGTAACTCAGGTCGGTCTGGGCGCTGACGCTGCAGATCCCTGAGTGTCCAGTCATTGCCGACAATATCTTGCAAAAGGATCTTATGGATCCCTGCAGATTCAGACAGACAGCGCCCCCTAACAATCACTTTAAAGGTTTCTCACTCCACAAGTGGGGAGGAAGTAGAGCCAGTGTTCTTGTCATAATATTTCTGAATGCCCTCCTGGATTATGTCTCGAAACATGGGACCACATTCAGGTACCAACCAGGGATGCAGGTGCGCATCCCCCCATTGCAATGTCAGCAACAGGGAAATACGATTGGATATGGTGTGGGTGAGATATTCCGCATTCAATGGAGAATATGGCATGGGTATGTCAGGGGAACATAGAAATTAGTCCAGGCGTATGTGTTACCTGTATGTGGTCGAGTGGAAGGAATAATCCCACTCTTGCAGGTGGCGATGTCGCCATGCATTTATCAGGCCCCATGGCCCTGCCAGGCAGGGAAATTCCGCGTCAACTGAACTGCAGGGGAATCACGGAGCGGGGTGTGGAAGTGGTCTAATTCAAAAACGACCCTCGGTATCAACCCTGCTGTTGGTAAGCTGGACACCGAGCTTTACACATATTAGGGTTCCCTGTGCAAAGGATGGGTGGGTGGAATACACACCTAGTCCCCACCATTTCCTGCAGAGGGCAGCCCCCTCTTTAGTGTTCAAGTGAGTGTCATGCAGGAAAGCTCCATGGATCCCCCTGCGCATCAGATATGCTAATACCTTATACCGCATAATCATACTATGCAGGCCCCTGACATTCCAGGAGAGGAATTTGTAATTATGATGATCATCTCACATCAAGCAACGCTAAAGGTGAACCCACACCTGTAGAAGAAGTGGGCACCAATAGAGGGCTGCACAGTTGTAACCAGACAGGAGGGGAGTAGGAGGAACCAATCACAGGTCCCCAGGAATCTCATAAAAACAACAAAACAAATCCACACCCCCTCCCCAGGACATCAAGGCAATGATCCCCCATCCAAAGCGAACATAAGGCCATACATCTAAACACTTTCGTAGGCTAGAGATAGCCTACAGTCTACTCTGAGGGCCGGTAGGAGAGAGACACTGTAACCCCGAAAGGGAAAGGGGTGCTGTGCTGTTGGGTAATTCTTTACATGTTATCTATCCTTGGTCTCAAGGAACCTTCCCGTCAGGGAGTTCTTGAACTCGAGGCTCGGGAGAGGGGTCAGTTACTGCCATCCTGATGCACCGTTTGGTCCAGCTGTTTGTTGCTCTGTCTTGGTGGAACAAAATATACTAACATCTTACCTGAAGAGTCATCTCATCTTCCTTTCACCGGCGACGATCTTTGCAGCCACCAAGACGACCACGTGTACCAAGCAGATTTTACAGCCTGTGTCTGATAACCAGAGTAACGAACGGACCTCCAGAAATTTCAAAGGAATTTAATGAAGAAGACCACTTCTTCAAGCGTATTTGCGGTGAGGAAATATACATTTTACCGCACTTTCCCGTATTTTTAAATAATTCTGAGCACGCTGCATAATTCTACATCAAGCAAACTCCTCTATGACGTGGTTTCGTCAAGCCTTTTCTTCCGCCTACCTGCCTGTAGGCTGCGTCCCTCCAATACGCCCCTAAGTTACGTGACTCCATTTTGAACAACTTTGCATCGCATTAGTTTCTATGGCAACCTGACCGCTTCTATATCACAGCTGTTCATGCGCGGAGCTGCGAATAGTTTCACAACACTGAGGCGCACAGTTCATTCGCTAATGCGCACAGCCTGACTATTCAAATTGAAATACCCAAAAGTAATATTTGAGGAGCATTTCATGCGCACAATCCATTCGCTGATGCACACAGCCTGGATATCTCAATTCTTCATAACTTCATGTATTGTATAATGTGCATCATTATTGTCAGCATTTTGTGTGTTCAGCTCATTTCACATTCGCTGATGCGCACAGCATTTGACGTTTTAGTGTAATTCTAAATTGTTATTGACATTCACATCTTATTGTGTGTCAATCTTTGAACTTCGTTGACACACTCACCTTTGTGTTCCTTAAAAGTCTCAAATTTTGTCAATTTCTCAGTATGCAACAATCCTTGGTACCACCATCAGCGTTTTCACCAAATCCTTCCTCTCCTGAGTCCGACTGGGAGAAATGGAAGGAAAGTTTCAAAGCATATCTGGATGCCCTCGACAGTGACTCTCACACACAAGAAAACATTTGCAATTTTAAGACATTGTCTAGGTACAGAAGGTCACAGTATCCTTAAACATATTCCCAAGGTTTTGTTTTTATGCACTGAGGGTGAAGGTGATGGCGTTAAAGATGAATACACCACAGCCATCAAGTCTCTTGACTCAAGATTCAAGGCATGAAAAAATGTCATATTAGAAAAACATACATTTCATAAACAAGCGCATCTTACTGGAGATTCTGCATCTAGTTTTGTATGCACTTTACGAATATTGGCAGCCTCATGCGACTACAAAAGTTTTGAAGAAGAAATGATCAGAGATCAGTTGGTAGAAAAAAACAACCAATAAAAAAACCCAAGAAGCTCTTTTATCAAAACCTGACTTTACTTTAGAAAAAGCCTTGGAAATAGCCACAAGAATAGAAAGCACTACTTCTTACTTGGAGGAGATGTCAATCCCTAATTCAAATTCTTCAACACAAAATGGTATGGCTGTAAAGAGTAAATACAAAACTTCAAAAGAAAAGAATCGCCAAGAAGGATCTGGAGAACACGAAAGAGCTGGCAACAAAACCACTAGTAAAATTGGGAGTGTTATAGTTGTGGAAGCAATTCTCACCTCGTCAATACCAGATTCTGCCCCAATCGTGACAAAATTTGCACAAAGTGTTTAAAAAAGGACATTTTGCAAATGTTTGTAGATCTAGCAACAAACCATCTGGGAATTCTGGTTCATCATCTAAAAAAGTTCTCAATGTTGATCAACTTTCAGGAGAATCTTCTACAGGTGATGAAGATTAAATCCGTTTAATAACTTAATCACAATGCACAGATCTTATCTCCACCATTAACATGGGAACAAAACGACCTGTTTGCACCTTAACGATCAATGGAACTGATGTCAAGGTGTTAGCTGATTCAGGATCTCCATTCACTCTAATAAGCGACAAAATTTTGGAATCATTTTTTCGACCTCAAGGACTCATTCTGAAACATTCTACTCTTCGTCCAGTTGGTTATTATGGTAAAACCATTCATGTGCTGGGTGAATTTCAGGCAAATTTATGTTTTAAAAGTAACAGTGCCCAAGGTACAGTTTATATAGCTAAAGATGATTCATGTTTGTTGGAGTGGCACGACCAAGGCAATCTAGGGATAATTTTAGATCTCAATGATCGTCACCAGGTCATATTGAAGAAAGATTTAATATGTATGCAATATGTCAAGGATAGAACATGGGAATGTATGTGTCCTGATATTTCTAATGATAAGTTGGGTTTATTCAAAGGTTTTAAACACAAAATCAGATTATTCAACAATGCCAAATCTATTTTGCACAAAGTTCGCAAGGTTCCTTTAGCTTTAAGTGATGCACTCAAAAAAAATACACAAGTTATGTTCAAGTGATGTGATTGAACCCCTTGAGTCCTTCGATTGGGTTTCCCCCATTGTCTTGGCGCGTAAGGCCAATGGAGCTTTCCGCATGTGTGTTTATCTTCGAGATTTGAACCCTTTCATCTGGGTTGATCAACACCCGTTGCCCAACATTACTGAGATGACATCTACGTTGAAGGGAGGCAAGTGTTCAGTCTGCTTGATATGACTTTAGCATATCATCAAATCGATTTACACCCTGATTCCAGACACTATACAGCATTCATTACCCCGGAAGGTCTATATCAGTATAAACGCATGCATTTCAGACTTGCTTCTGCGTCTGCAGTCTTTCAAAGGATTATAGAAAGCATGTGCAAAGACATTCCTGGGTAATGGTGTTCCAAGACGACGTTTTAGTGTATGGATCTTGTCAAGATCAACACGATGAAAGATTGCGTAAAGTTTTTTTGATCTTACAAGAAAAAGGTGTCACTCTTTGTCTTGAGAAATGCAAAATCAATGTAACTTCTGTAGACTATTTGGGGTATAAAATATCAGAAAAAGGTGATGAACCTAAAGCCAGTCTGGTTAAAGCCATTGAAGATTTCTGTATACCTAGCGACAAGGACCAGTTAAGGGCTTTCAAGGAGCTCATCGAGTTCTATGCTAGGTTTGTACCCAATTGCTCCGCCAAAACATTTCACATGAGGAACCTCCTTAAAAAGAATGTTGTTTTCAAATGGAGTACAGAATGTGATGAAGAATTCCAACTAATTAAAAATGAAATTGCTCATGACATTCTCCTCAAACACTTCGACGTTAATGATCACACCATAATCATGACTGATGCCAGTCAGACAGGTCTTGGCACCGTGTTAATGCAACATAGGAATGGCAAAGATGAGGTTGTGGTCTTCGCCTCCAGGGGTCTTACAGGTGCTGAAATTACTTCTTTAGTAATAGAAGGAGAAGCATTGGCCTGTTGGTGGGGCATTGTCCACTTTAAGCAATCTTTATGGGGTTCAAAATTTACTGTAAGAGTAGACCACAAACCCCATGTCCAACTTTTTACGACGAAAGGAGGAGATAAAGCCACTCCTCGAATTGCCAAATTGCAGTATAGACTTTTAGAACATAATTTTGATGCTGAGTATATTCCAGGAATACAGAATATTTTTGCAGATTGCTTTTCCAGATTGCCCAGCAATATGCATGAAGTGCGTGATTGTGATGACAAGAATTGTGAGCCTGACGTTTTTTGCTACAGTATGTCTTATCCTAATGGAGCTATTCTTGAACGCGAATGGAGGAATGCATGTGATTCTGATATAACCATCAAAAGACTCATAAAGGTGATTCTTACAGGTTGGTCAAGAGAATATTCTCTTGATGATGTTCTCAATAAATTAAAACACGTATTTGATGAACTCTCTGTCACAAATGGTCTCCTGTAATGTTCTTCCCTGTTGATCGTCCCTACCAGCATGAGAGATAAGGTTCTTACCTTGGTTCACGAAGGCCATTTTGGCATGCGGGCCATGAAAAGAAGGATCAGGGAGCACTTTTGGTGGCCTGGTCTAGACAAGCAGGTCGAACATTTTTTTATGAGATTGTTCGTCCTGTGCAGTGAGAATCTCAAGTGACAGTCCCTAGTCCTGTGCAAGCTGTAAGTGCTCCCTCTAAGCCCAGGTCCAAATTGGCTGTGGACATCATTGGCCCTTTGTCACTCTCTGACAACGGTGTTCAAGAATATGGCATAGTCTTAATGGAAAATAAATGTCATTGGCCAGAATTGAAATTTGTTAAAGCTCCTACCACTGCTTGTGTAAAATAATTCCTTGAATTTCTATTCATTAGGAAAGGTGTTCCAGACAAAATATTTTCAGATAATGGTTGTCAATTTACCACTTTAGATTTTGAGAAATTCTTAGATTTCATGGGTACTAAACACACCAAAACATCACTCTATCATCCAAGAAGTAATGGTCTTGTCCATAGTTTCAATAGGGTGATCAAAGACAATATTCAATTGTCTAAGGCCAGTAGATTAAATTGCTAAATGAACTAAAAAATGTCCTGTGGGCTGTACGCACCACTCCTAATTCAGATACAGAGGTTTCTCCATTTATTCTTTTAAGAGGTCGCAGTCTATCTTCAAAATTGTTGAGGAAGTGGATGGGTGTGTTTGATTTACCTACAGTTAAGATAAAGGAGGTAGAAATGAAAAGAGTAGAAGCACAGAACAGGTACGTCCAAGTTAGCACCAGAGAACTGTTTGTGAAAGTGGGTGATCAAGTTAGAGTTAAATGTTCTCAAATTTTACCTAAGGGTGAGTCAAAGTTCTCCGATCTCAAAGCGGTTGTTAGAGTTAACAAGAGTGCTGTACAATTGGAGGACGGGAGGTGTTGGAAAAAAAACAAGATCTCTGTTTATAAGTCTTCTCATGATTTAACTTCCAATCAGAGTAAGTTACATCAAGGTTCCATGAACCGTATTCCTTCTTCAAGAACATTTCGATTACCCAACAAAGTTTGTGACTACGTTATGTACTAAGTGATACCAAAGGGTATGATGGACGGAGTGTTTGAGCAAATCAAACACTCACCCCAGTCAACTGATCTGGGTTTAATCCATCATCATTCTTTAGCTCACTCCACCAACCCAGTTCAGACATTGCCATATGCAAATCAGTCTGACCCTGTGCCTCATGGAAACATTCCAGCCCGAACTGCCAAGCCATGTCTTCCCTGGATCGGAAACAATCATCCTGGGACCGGTTTCGGGTTCATAGCCCTCATCAGCCAGGCTATCTTGTATCCAGTGGCAAAGTGAGCAAGGGACACACGTCTGGGTATACCCTGCCAACTTAGGGCAAACAAAGCGATACCAAAGGGGATGAGGGACGGAGTGTTTGAGCAAATCAAACACACACCCCCAGTCAACTGATCTTGGTTTAATCCATCATCATTCTTTAGCTCACTCCACCACCCTAGTTCAGACATGGCCATATGCAAATTAGTCTGACCCTGTGCCTCATGGGAACAGTGCAGCCCAAACTGCCAAGCCATGTCTTCCCTGGACCGGAAACAAGCATCCTGGTACCAGTTTCGGGTTCATAACTCTCTTCAGCTAGGCTATGTTGAATCCAGTGGTAGAGTGAGCAAGGGACCCACTTCTGGGCATACCCTGCCAACTTAGGGCGAACAAAGTGATGCCAAAGGGTATGATGGACGGAGTGTTTGAGCAAATCAAACACTCACCCCCAGTCAACTGATCTGGGTTTTTTGGGTGAGTCTCAATACGGGCTGGAGATTGTAAGCTTAGCAGCTGCCTCCACAGCACTCTGGTGGACCTTGCACACTTGATCTGATGAGGGAGCCCCACTTCTCCCCATTCTGGTCCAGATCATATTCAAAGAATGTCGACTGCTTCTCTGCATCTCAGGGTGCAAGTCTAGCCAGTCCCATACCTCGTCTGGCTCTAGAAATAACTTCAAACCCTAATTGGAGATGACCAGCCGCTGTGAGGGGTAGAGCATTGCATACTGGATACTGAGGTCCTTAAGTTTGAGTTTAGCTTCCAGAAACGAGGCCCTCTGCTTCTGGACTGCAAGATTGAAATAGGGGAAGAGCAGCACATGACTGATACCAACTGTCATCTAGCCAGGGTTTCTGGTGCATTTAAGAACGTGCTCTCTGTCTCTGAAGTGGAGGAGATACACCACAATAGGCTGGTGTCGCACCAGGGGGTGGCGAGTGGTCCGGCACTCTGTGAGCCCTTTCAAGTTTTAAGAAGAGAAATAATCCCTCTGATGTCACCTTCTCCTGCAGCCAAGCATTCAGAAAGGCTACCATAGTTTGTCCTCCATTCTCTCAGGCATATCCACCAACCGTACATTTTTACTGCGGGCACAATCTTTAGAGTCCTCTGCCACGTCTTCAAGGACACAAACTCGACCTAGCACATTCTTCATCAGGGCAGATAGGTCTTTGGTCATAGTAATTACCTCCTGTAAGGTGAGTTCAGTGGCATCAATATGTTCCCCCAGGTTGCGATGGTCAGCCGAAGTAGGCCAAGTCCACCACCACTTAGTTGATTTTATGTTAAAAGTTGTCCTTTGAGTCTTTGATGGCTAGAAGGATAGAATCCAATTCATCCTGCAGGACTGGCACCTACTTGTGGAGAGTACAAGGTTCCTCAAGAGATGAGAGGGATTTTTCAGGACCGTTTCCCTGAGTCTCTTTCCCTCGATCTGGGTGCAGCATGTTGATAGGTAAAAGAGAAAGAGGGGGAAATAACCAGCTCCGGCCACTAGCTGCTAAAAGAATCCAAGACAGGTGAATCCCAATATAATAAGTTTACTCCCTGGCGTTGTGGATAGGATCAACTGTAGAAGCCAGCACATCATGGTCAACAAAAGAAGCTTGTATGGCCTGGAGGTTCCATGGGGGGTGCTTCACAGTCGTGTGGGGGCCTTTCTCTTGTAATGGGCTCCCCCAACCACTCTTCCCATCACTGGCCTCCTCCGGGGCTCCAGGGGCATCTCCAGTGCTCAGCGACAGCTCTCACTGTATATCGGGAGGTTTCCACTTTTCCTGCAGTTAGTTTTGAGAAGCCACCATCTTGGTAATAGCACAATGTAGCCAGGGGCAGTCAGCAGCACCCAGTGGCTCCGGGAGGTTCTTACAGGGTCCACAGATTATCAGTGGATAACACAATGGTAATATCAATTTTGTTAGTAGCCCTTTCAGTGCTCAGCGACAGCTCCTATAGTACACAGGGAGGCGTGTGCACCACTGCAGTCAATCTTGGGAAACCACCATCATGTTAGGAGTGCAATGTGGCTGAGGCTGTTGGCAGCATCCAGGAGATTTGGTTAGCTCTTTTGGGGTTTACTGATCGTTAGGGGGGTCTCCCAATAGCCCAATGGCAATAACAGGTGTTAGTAGCCCCCGGGGTCAAAATCGCTGACAGGATGAGGTCAGATATAGGGGCCCATTTGGGAGCTCCCACAGGCCACGTCTCACTCCATCAGCTGCTAACCATGCCCTCAACTGCCCTCCATGGTCTGTTGCTCCACCACTATCCCTCTGGCCAAACCTTCATGGTTAGCTTGCTGCCCGTACCCTGCTCTCACTACCCTCCATTGTCCGTGTGCATGCCTCTGCCCCCTCCCTCCCTCCTGCTGGCTGTCTAAGGGTCATTGAGCTGCCACTGCCCCTCATGTCTACTCTGCATGGTCCGAATTGCTGCCACTGCCCCTCCTGTTTGCACAGCCTGGTCAGCTTGCTGATTCTGTCCTTGCTTTGTCATCTCTGCCTTTCATCATCTGAGTTCATGCTCCTATTGCTTCCTCCCTGGACACCATGTTCTGTTGTGCAGCCAATGCCCAACCTGCTCGCCTTTCATAGTCAGCTTGCTACCAAAGTTGCCGCTGATTTCCTGCCCTCAGTTTTTCCTGAGTCCAGCCCCTTCCCTCTCCCTTCTGCCATCCATGGTCCTTTATGCATGTCCCTGTCCCTCAATCTTGCCCACAATCGTCAGTTGTGCTGCCCCTATAAATCCCCATCTATGATCTGTTGTTCATTGTGCTGCCATCAGACATGTGTTGTGAGCTTATTGCTCATTGCCCCAGACACCCTTCTACCTTTCCTCCACTGTGTTCATGCGCCTAGCCTCTCCATCCTTCCATGTTCATTCTACTTGCACTGTTCCTCCTGCATGCCTTCTATAATCAGATTGCTGCCCTTGTCACCCCTCCATTTTCCGTGCGCATGCCTATCACCACTCCCTCCTGCTCTCCTTTGTCCAAGTCTGTGCCCCTGCCCCATCACATCACTCATGCCCTTCATGGTCAATTGTGCTTCCCCTCCCCCTTGCCCTCTCTGGTTTATTATGCTGTGACAACCTCTCTCGCCTGCCCTGCATGGTTGCCTTGCTGTGCCTGCCCCCTCTGCCCTGCCCTCTATGGTCTGTTATTCTACTATTGCTCCCCCAGCCTGCCTTTCATTGTCCGTTGTGCTACTACTCTCCATCCCTCTTGCCCTACATGGTCAATTTCCATGTAGTGCACGTCCCCTCACATGCCATGCTTGGTCAGTTGTTGCCCCTGCCACTAACCCCTACCCTGAATTGTCCATGCTTGTGCCCCTGCCCCCTACCACTTGCCTTCCACGGTCTGTTGTGCAGCCGCTGCCCTATGTGGTCTATTGTGCTGTCAATACCCATGACACCTGCACTGCATTGTCAACTTGGTGCCCCTGACACCTCCCTCTTGCACACTATTGTCTGAGTCTGGACCCCTACCTCATGCCCCCTTTCCCTCAGTGATCTGTCATGCTGCTACAGCCTCTTTCACCTGTCATGCATGGTTGGCTTGCTACCTCTGTCAATCTGCCCTCCATGATCTGCTGTTCTGCCACTACGCATCTCACATGCCCTATTTGTGGTCTACTGCACTGCCACTTTCCATCCCATCTGCCTGGCATGATCACCTTGCTGCCTTTGCCCCTACTCCCTCATCCTTGCCTTCTGTTGTCGGAGTCCTTGTGTCAGATTGCATAGGAGTAACGTCAGCTGGACTCTTGTCAGACAAACTGCGGAAACAGGCCCTCATGCTCCCAAAAGTTGTGCAGGATACATCCACACACAGCAGGAAGAGGGTGAGCCTGAGGGAGGGAGGTTCAGAACCAAACAACAAACTAAAATAACAAATGAGAAAGACAATGATTGCACATCTCCCTGAGGAAAAGAGAGGTTAGAGCCCCTAACTTGTTTGTTCTTCTTTTGCTGAAAATTCCTTCTAGGCTCCTACTTGGGGTTAGACAACTTGATGATTTTCCCGGTATCTGGAAACACCCTTTAGGTCTCTTCCCTGTTAAGAAACTGCAAAGATAACAAGCATTTGCAATGCAATAGGTCTCACGTTTGTGAGAGTTAGAGTGATTAGTGTTGTAAATGATAACGTCTTTTACCCATATGTTTTGGTTTGGAGTGGAGTGGAGTGGATGTATGTGGTGTGGAGTGGAAATATGTGGGTTGGATTGTAATTATTAGTTGTGGAATTATGTGGTGTGTATTGGATTTGTGTAGTGGAATTATGTGACATGGTTTGCAGTGGGATTATGTGGATATTAATTATATGGTATTGAGTCTGCTGGAATTATGTTGAGTGGGATTGTGTGTTATGGAATGTAGTTAAGTGGAATGGTATTTTGTGTTGTGGAGTTGTATGCTGTGGACTTTAATTATGTGGTGTGCTGATACATTTTGTGGCATGATGTGGAATTCTGTGGTATGGATTGGATGTATGAGGTGTGTTGTGTAATTTTGTTGTTGAGTTGAATTATATGGTTGTTGAATTATGTGGTCTAGAAGGGAAATATGTAGAATAAAATTGTGTAGTGTCAAAGTGTGTGCCGTTTAGTGTAATTATGGTGATTGGAATTATGTGGAATAGTGTGGAGTTAATTTGTGTGGATTGTGTTACCAAGTTTGAAAATGATGTACCAATTACAAAGAAAGTAGGCCTTTCATTGTGCACACATTCACAAGAGTGAAACATGTTGCTTCCACCAAAAATGTCAGAAAGGCACAACTAATATCTGTGAGATATTGGAGACTGAGATTTCTGTGAGGTGGAGGAAGGGGCAAATATTGCATTCCACCACAGTGTACATTGAAACTAAAACCTCAATGAAAAGTTAATGAGTGCATTAAAGAGGTTTTTCAGGAGGCTACAGCATATCATTTTTTTCCTGTTTCTTCATTAATGCTGGTTGATTGTGAAACGGGATGTACTGCTTTATCGCCAGGTCATTTAACAGTTTTCCTCACAGCCATTGAAAGTGCATGTATGTTGGTGATCTGTTTTTTCACAGCAAAGGTATTTGAGGCTTTAAATGAACACAAGTTACGTTACACACGGACTGAATCCTTAAACAAAGAATGCAAATCCTTGACTGCTGTTTGCATTTTCTAGGGTTTATTATCATAAAAAAATTGAGAGCCCTTTCCCCTGCTTTACGTTGTAATATCACTGCAAATTAGATAAGCCAACTTAAGCGGGTATTGGAGATTTGGTATACCCCACATACGCCACAGGTATTTTATACATATGTACATTGTATAATTTAATAGTAAAATGTGCCACATACATTCATCAAAGGTTCATTTGCCTAAGTACCACATTTTGGTGTGTGGTGTGCGTTTATAGGGGGATAGTGTTGAAAGTAATTAAAATCTAATTATGTAATTATTACATTTATTGATGGGTGTTGATAATTAATTTATTGGAGGACATTAATTATTAATAGGTAATTATTTTAAATAATACATTTTTAGTTATGAGCATTAATTGATTGTTTTATAATTAATTGGTAATTACATATTATTAAATATTATTTATTGATACATTTAATTAATATATTAATTACTATATTATTAAGTAAATATTAATTGGTGATTAATGTTTAATAATTATTATTTTTGGTATAAAAATCATTTTATTGTTCAATATTTGTTAATTGGTAATTATGTTTTAATAATTAATATGTTTTGTTATTAAACATATTTTATTGTTCAATATTTATTATTTGTTAATTAATTCCATTAATTATTATTTATTGATATTTATTATTCATTTATTGTTAATTAATTATTCATTGGTAATTATGTTTTTAATAATTATGTATTGGTATTTGTGAATAGTTTAGAGTTACTTAATAATTTATCCATGAATTATTTAAAAAAAATTATTTTATTTATAAGTATGTTATTTTTACCTTCTATGCTATCCAACACTTTCCCTACTGTTGCACTCTCTGGAGTTGGATTAGTATTTTTTACCCATACACTATCCAACACTTTCCCTACTGTTGCACTCACTGGAGTGGGAATAGTAATTTTTACCCCTATGCTATCCAACACTTTCCCTACTGTTTCACTCACTAGAGTGGAAATAGTCATTTTTACCCTCCCGCTATCCAACACTTTCCCTACTGTTGCACTCTCTGGAGTTCTAATAGTAATTTTTACCCCTACACTATCCAACACTTTCACTACTATTGCTCTCTCTGGAGTGGGAATAGTAATGTTTACCCCTACGCTATCCAACGCTTTCCCTACTGTTCCACTTTCTGGAATGGCATAGTAATTTTTACTCCTACGCTATCCAACACTTTTACTACTGTTGCACTCTCTGGAGTGGCATAGTAATTTTTACCCCTACGCTAGCCAACACTTTCCCTACTGTTGCACTCTCTGGAGTGGGAATAGTAATTTATACCCCTATGCTATCCAACACTTTCCCTACTGTTGCACTCCCTGGAGTGGGAATAGTAATTTTTACTCTTACGCTATCCAACACTTTCTCTACTGTTGCACTCTCTGGAGTGGGAATAGTAATTTATACCCCTACACTATCCAACGCTTTCCTTACTGTTGTTTTTTTGGAGTTGGAAGAGTAGTTTTATTCTCTTAGCTATTTAATATTCGTTGTATTATTTTAGTTAATGTAATATATATTTAATTTTAAAAATATTAAAAGTACATTTTTTTTTTATTTGTTATACATAATCATTTAATTGTTATTTATGTTATTGTTTTAAGTGTATAGATGTATTTGTAATTTATAAAAAAATTTAATAATGTATAATTCATTAAAATGATTAATAAAACTGATTATTAAGTAAGTATATATTATATATGTATATGTTTTAATAATGTTTAATTAAATTATATATATATTACTTATTAATTTTAAACATTATAAAATATTTTTAACTATGCTTATTTTATTTATAAGTAATATTTAGTTATTTTACATATTTCTTTACAAAAAACGATATTTTTACTAACGATATTTTTGACATTGATATTTATTTTCCAATATTTTTGTACTTACCATGTTGTAGATAGGATATCGATATTCTTGCTCCAAAATTGTTGTCGGTCGATTTTTTGACCTTTGATATTTTGTCAGTGATCCGTTGATCACAACTAATAAAATTAAATAAACAATGGCGTGCAGATTTGAATCAATAAAATTACATAAACAATGCAAATTGTAACTAAATAAAAAATAGCGCTGGTTAGGAAGAAATGACCACATTAAAGAACGAGCAGGAAATAAAAGAAGTAGTCCCCTAAGGATCATATGCATGCCCACAGTGTAATGAAGCTGTAGTTGGCCAGTGCTCCTGAGGGAAAAACGGAAGTGAGGTATCTGGAGCACTGCCCAGTGAGGAGCCAGCAAAGAAGAGTGATGTAGGATTAAGCCAACTGTATTTAGCAGGAGGGATGACACTCCTCTACGGTGATTACAGCAGGTCTTACTGACAGCGCATGCACGCTGTAGGCTCGACCTAAAAAGCGTACCCTTTTCTCTGAGAATAACCCTGATTCCCTGGAAGGTGAAACTAGACTTACCAGAGTGCACCTGATCTACACTTCTCTCAAGCTTTATGGATTGGTTACTTTTTCTCCGTCATCTCCTTGGTGAGCTGCAAGATGTCCAAGCTTTGCTCAAGAAAATACTGTTTTTACACTTTGAACTCCTACTAGGGTCTTCAATTGACCTGTAACCAGCTGAGTGAGTGTTAACATTACACCCCATGGTTTGTCTAATTGCGAGCTCATGCTTAGCAATCACCCTTCGACGGATTTAATCGATTACTTTGACTCTGACAATTCACATCAGAGCAAGTCTTTTAAATACCCTCACTATGATTACCACACACTCACTATGGTTACCAGAAAATTCTAGGATGTTGACCTTCACAAACATGCATTAATTTCACAACAACAATAATAATACTAAGAGAAAGTCCAACAGGTGCACTCAGCATGAAGGCAACATGTTTTGTGAGGGCACAGCCCCAGTTTAGTGTCCACCTTTGCAAATGTCTGCTCCTAATTGGAGCCCTTTATAGATTTGCGGTCAGGACCTCTGAGTCCTTAAACACAAAAACGGATTCCAAGTGAGTCAGTCACAGGACAACATTCTCAGCAGCGAGCAGTTAGCGGGCGGACTGAACTCTCATTTAAGCCATTTAAGTCCGTCCCGATCTGGTTCCCGGCTCCCCCGCACCCGGTAATACAGCTCCCGGTGCTGACAAGGGGGGTCAAGCGAGCCGGTGGAAGCCAGCGGGCGGAATCGACGTGAATGTAGGCGCGGACAGAACGCCAGTCGTCAGTCACACAACACCATTCTCATCGGTGAGCAGCGAGCAGTGAGCGGGCGGACTGAACTCTCATTCAAGCCATTCAAGTCCGTCCCGATCTGGTTCCCGGCTCCCCCACACCCGGTAATACAACTCCCGGTGCTGACGAGGGGGGTCAAGCGAGCCGTTGGAAGCCAGCGGGCGGAATCGACGTGAATGTAGATGCTGGCAGACGCGGCGTCCTATCCAACTCCTGAGTGAACGACCTCGGAGAGCTGCTACAGACTGCTACAGATTGGTCTGCCACGGCTGTGTTTTCAAATTCATCGGCATCTGCCAGTGAACGGAGCGACTGGATCTTCGACGACTGGTTACAAGCTTCCAAGCTTCCAAGCCACACGCTTCATACGAGGAGCAATCGGTAAGCGGATCAAGCAGTGGGAATCAAACTGCTACCTCACGCCTGGGAGGGGTTAGGGAGAGGCGGGTGAAGAAGGGGAATAGCTGAAAGAAAAGCCACTGACATATGCTTTCATATGCTTTTGGGATGTGCTGATGATTAAAGCAAGGCTCTTTCAGCTCTCGGTCCCTGGGCTTTGGTCCTAAACATCTTAGGTGTCTGACGCCCAGAACAGACCAGATTAGAAAAGACCTGAGCATAGCTTGGCTCCCCTGCCTCCCATAGATTGCTAACGTTTCCGCAAGCTGCCAATTCTGTGTGTGCGTGACCGCATAAGTTTGGGCCTTAGCTCTGGCACTGGCTCTGGCTCTACCTTTGGACAAGAATCTAATCTAATCTAAGCCTCAGGGAAGACTTAGAGTTGTGGCTAGAACCTCCCCCTCCCGCAGGTGATCCGCTGGGAGCTGGGGAGTTGGTATAGCGGGTTGTGTGCAGCCCGCGCAAAACCCCTGGTCTTTTTTTGTCTAAATCGAACCTAGCAGAACTGAGCCGACTCAAGATCGACTATGCGATCTGGTAAAGTGAGGAATGCTCCGGGAGAACGGACAACTGCCCCAGGGGGAACTGCCAAACGTAGAAGAGTAGATAAAACAATTTCAAACAAGGCAAGCAACACTGCGAAAAATCCATTAATTTGACCAATCGCTTCTTTATTTGAAAAATCTGTTTCAAATAAAAACTCTACACATAACCTACATTTTCAATTTCTGAAGGACCCCGGATCAGCTCTGTACTCCTCAACAGGGGACGTTTTGGGATTATTGACACCCATAGCCCCCTTAAAAAACTTGGAAGGGAACAATCGGAGGTTGGACGATGTCATCCTTACGTCTACTTCAGGGAAATTAAACTCTCAATTACTGAAAGTTGTGTCTCCCCCAAAGGGCAAGAACAATCGGAAAATCAAGACCTCACAAATAATCCAAATGAGATGAAAAGCAGCCTAATTATATCAGCGCTAGCGCACTCGGCAGCCGACGACTTCAAAAGCATATCTGCACAACAAGAGCCCTTAAAAAAAATACAAATTCAAGCCCGAAAGAAATGAGTGAAGCTCAGCAAAACCATATTCAATCTTTACAGGCAAGCTTTGAGCAGCTCACCCATCTTTGGCCTATCCCATGCTATTCAATAGACAACGGCAAAGAGAATGATCCATTGGCAGACAATAACTCAGTCAATGAGGAGGTGGTTGTAGTAGCCGAAAAGGGAAGCCACGAAGGGGACCATCAACCAGCTGGCTTGTGCTACAAAGAAACTTAACTCATGCCAATGGACCATAGCGAAATCAAACTACCTGCCACAAATGTGAGGCATAATAATTCATCAATTAATGATATCAAGGTAAACACCCTCAAGGATGCTGGGACACTGGATTTTGTTGCTCCCCTATTACAAGCACTACAAACATCTACGACAACTTTAATAATTCAATCCGACAAATTGGACATTCAAATCCACCTAATGAACGTAATTGTATCATATATAGCTGGGATAAATACGAAATTAGATAATTTGAATAATCTTATTAAAAGAGCACAAACAAGTGCTTTCCAAATACAACCAGTTTGTTCTTGCGGACCAGTTCTTGATAAACTGAGCTCATTACCAATTATTCTGGATCAGATACTTACTCTAAATAAACGCCTCATCAACCCTGCCACAGAGCCAGACCGATCGGGCACTCTCCTAATTGAGCACCAACTACTAACTGATAATGATCCCTCACTAGGCCAATATAATAAAGAAGGCATCATCAAGTCTGGTAACGTTATAAGTAGGGATTATACCAACGAAATAGTTACAACCAAGGCAATTGTCTCAGAACCATAAAAGCAAATACTAACAAAGAGACAAAGGAAAAAAGAACAGAAAGCCAGGAACAAAAAATGCGAAGCAGATCCACAGTCAGGTATTCAAATATATCCTATTTTTTCAAAAATAAATACAAGCATATCAAAAGAGGATTGTCCAAGGGAAAATAGTTCGGAAATATCAGAAAGAGATGATAAGTCCATCAATGTAAAATCGACGACCAAAAAGGAACCCAAGGGCTCCCATCTATCAGGAAGAGAGATAAGCCCCTCACAAACGACGAAAAATCAGCAAAAAGAGTCGACAAGTGCCAACTATCTAGCTATCATTGGCTCTGACAAAAACTCCAACAAAACCATTAACCAGGAAAAAAAGAGTGATACTTATTCTAAAGAGGTCACGCAGTCTGAAGCAATTTGGAAGAGTATGCCATCCCAAGATAATGCTTTAGTCCTGGAAAACTACAATGTGGAGGGGCACACACAATCTTCCGAGACAATATCCATCTCAAAGCTTCAAATCCTGCAAATTGCAAATAACCCAGCTGGTATAAATGGGGTATCAATCTGTGCAATCAGTCAATCACATATGGAACATTGTAAAGAAGCAGGGGAAAGGGCAAGGACTGTCTCCTCATCTCAAACAGCTTCAGAAATGTGAGCCCAAGATATTCTAGATAACCCCCAACGTCTTTTCCTAGGACCAACATTAGAAATACCAAATAATTTGGATCTGGGCAAATTAACCTTTTGCATAACGAATAAGGAAATCATGCAACAAAATCAGGAGGACGGTAAAGAACTAAGAATAGATTCTCCTAAGACCGGTGATGAATGTTTTCAAATTATTTGGACACCGGA
Organism: Lissotriton vulgaris; assembly: GCF_964263255.1. Taxonomy (NCBI): domain Eukaryota; kingdom Metazoa; phylum Chordata; class Amphibia; order Caudata; family Salamandridae; genus Lissotriton; species Lissotriton vulgaris. The sequence goes on along the minus strand of NC_141697.1, from coordinate 357,633,029 downwards.
GTACACAACACAGGGTTGTCATGATATATTGAATAGGAGCAACATCTTGAAACTTATGGCTGAAATTAAGGAACTAAGTGTCATTAAAACTGCAGATCTTGAAAGAGTTCAATTTTTAAAAGGGTCCAAGGATGCAACAAATGAACAAACACTGACTACTTGGAAATCCCCAGGGATAGTGCAATTAATATTAGGAAGATTGGACCTATTTCGAGCATGGGGCATACAACTATCACAGCCCAGTATTCCATGTTATCCGTTTCCTTTAAATAAAGCCAGTAGTCAGCCATTTATTAGGAAATCGGACAAACTCGACCCTTAAAAAAACAGTTTACTCTATGTTATATAATGCAAAAGGCAGAAGTGACACAGCTCATCCAGGAAAGAATGGAAGCATATAGAGTTGAGGGGTCATCATTAATAAATGATCACTGGAAATGGCTTCCGAGCATGCTAAATGACAAGCGAAGAACTGACCGAAAAGAGATAAGGTGAATCCCGCTGCAAATGATGGCATACATGTGCTATCATGGAATATTGCCGGTGCCAAAAGATTGTTAGAGGATGGATTAGCATTAGAAGAATGGGCTGACTGTGATATAATCGCCTTGCAAGAGACTTGGTTGCAGGAAGAGATTGCGTTAGTTATTTTCATCCACTACAATGTAGCTGCAGAAAAATACAAAATCTATGTCGAGCAATTGGTGGCCTCTCAGTCTGTCAACAGCTTTAAAAATTAATTCGGAACAGCTTAAATCTCCCGATCCAGGCATTCAATTAATCAAACTAACAGCACAAAATGTCACCAATAACAAGACAATAATCCTGATTAATTATTACACCCAACCTAAACTACTAGTTAAAAAGATAAAAAATGCGCTACTATGCAAAGTAATAATGGGCATTCTCAGCTCTGAGCCATTGTGGAGTATAATAATAACCAGTGACTTTAACTCCAACTTGATATTTTCACCAGAAGAAGATGAAATATTAACAGCAGATAACATGTATTGGAGCGTTCCACACCAGCTACAAGGTTGGGCTAGGATTCGAAAGGACCAATTAGGAATCCAATTGGTAACAGAACTAGAGTATCAAGGCATGCGAGTCCCGAATGGAAGGACAAATGAAGATCGACCACCCAAAAAAACTTATTACGGCCATCACGCCCAATCAACATTGGACTTTACCATCATAAGTCTCTCGTTAATACCCTTACTAGTTAGCTTTTATATTGAATACCCTCCCCTGAGTGATCATGCGACGCAACATATTAAATTCAACTTTTGAATCGAAAGATTGCATCCACCATATATGCTAGAGGGCCAATTAGGTACAATTAACCAAAAACGTATAATTGGTCAAACTCAAATAAAAACAAGTGGTTCTCGATAATAGCAGCGACGTTGGATGATCTAGGTAATGTCCCAATGAATAAGATTCAAGCATGGACTCTCTTCCTGGACAAATTAAAGACCAAAATGAAATTACCAGATATGAACGTCAAGAGGGTCGGCCCAAATAGCAAATTGCCAAAGGAACTGCGAGACCTAAGAAGGGACCTGCGAAGAACCCAAAAGAAGTTGCAGTCGAACAGTTGACTGCCGCCAATTGGATACCTTTCTCGCAGAAAGAAAAATATACAAAAAGAAGGATTGGAAGTTCAAAAAAATGATAAATGAGAGTTTTTGGTCCAAATTGCTTTATAGCACAAAGCAGCAGAATTCAAATACATTTTGGAAAATAATAAATCAACTAACAAGACCTCGAAACATACTTACTTCGAATGTGCAGGAAAACGAATGGGCCACTTTTCTCTCGTCAAAATTTAAAGAAAAACCATTAAAAATTTCAGAAAACTAACTCATTCTGAAATATCCTAACAAAAAGATAATTGAGGAAGAATGCTCTCGTCAGCCTTTAACAACAGACTCTAGTAATACTTCTATCTCTGTTGCAACGTGTGGTACTTACTCCGCAGAGGAGATAAAAAAATAATCAAGAAGGGCAAAAGCAATGGGGCACCGGGGCCAAATGGCATCGCGCAGGCTACCTATAAACACGCACCCGAATTATGGAGCTTACATCTAGAGAAACTCTTCGCAGATGTGCAGACTTACAACCTAATTCCGGAAAGCTGGCAAGGCTGCATAATTATGCCCATATATAAAGGCGGAGAAAGAGCAAATCCACTCAATTGTCGATTAATAGCACTGCAGGATGTTGAAGCTAAATACTTTGCTTCGCTCCTTTTAAAACATCTGGTAAGCTTGTCAGGAGAAAGAGACTTGTTTCCTATTAACTAAACGGGGTTCAGAGAAGGGATCGGAACAACCTCGAACATTTTTTCTATCACAATGGTTGCTGAAAGATGCCTGAACACAAAACAGGATTTTAATTTATGTTTTATAGATCTGCAAGCTGCCTTTGACAGTGTTGACCGGAACCTGTTGTGGGCAAAATTGAGAACATGGGCGATACGTGAAAGTATATTAAGGAGCTTGTTACTATTTTACTCCGAAACATGGATGCAAGTAAAACTAGGGGATGGATCCCGCCTGTCGAGAAAAGTGTTCACTACAATCGGTTTAAAACAGGGTTGCGTCCTTGCTCCACATCTATTCAACCTATTCATTTCAGATCTTTCTGGCAAACTAAATAATTGCAATTCTCACTCTCCAAAATTAGGTAACCTACAATTTACACATCTGGCATATGTAGATGACATTGTGCTATTGAGTTTAACACAAGTGGGATTGATCAGGCTGCTAAAATAACTTTCAGATTTTCTGTCTATAAACAATCTGATCCTTAATTCAACAAAAACTAAAACAATGTTAATCACCAACCGACGATCCGCTCATCACAATATCCGGTTAGAAGGAAAACATTTGGAAACGGTATCCAATTATAAATATATTGGATTTTATATCGATGACAAGCTCGCCCTAAAAGACCAGAAAAATTATTTGACCTAAAGAGCAGGAGCATTAATATTTGCGCTTAGCACCGTGACAAAAAAATTGGAAGGCCCATCGTTAAAACCGCTTCTAACTGTGATCGCGAGCAATGCGCTTACCACCTTAGCTTATGCTAGTGTTGCAATGCAGGGTAAGGACTCTGAATTCCTAAACAACCTAATTACCAAAATTTATAAAAAGGTCCTCCAACTTCCCAGCCCAGCCTCACCAGCGCAAGTGCGCTTAGAATTTGGTTTAATGAATGAATCATTGGAAAGACTTTATACATGCGTCAAGGTGTGGTACCGAATTAAGAAAAATGCCGATGATAATAACCTCAATAAATTTCTATGGCAGGAACTAGAAATGCAAAAAAATCAGAGGCATATAAATTCCTGTCCCACGTACTGAAGCTAACCTGTTCTTCCAACCTATGGGATAAAAATCTGTAATTTACTTCATTTAAACAGGCATTAAATAAAGCCGCCAAATTTCATTCATTGATCACAGATAAAGGAATCTTTTCACATCGTTCCCACTCATGGACTGTGATCAATAGTTACAAAACACTTACTCCGGCGGCCTATTTGGACTCAACATACTCAATTTTCATCAAAAAAAGATCAATGGCCTTGCGCTTCGGCAAATTTCCGACTCTTGCTGACGAGCCTTCCTAGAAGCACATTGAATCTGTTGATTGTCGTTTCTGCGGAAACCCAAAGGAAGATTTAATTCACATAATTTGCCATTGCAAGAAGCTGAACCGGGAGCGAGTGTTTTTCTTAAAAAATATTTTTTGGGGTTAAGAGACCTGACATGTAGGTCTGCCGTCATTGGTGGCTTGGACTTAACAGCTCCCCAAACGAACTGTAAGATGGTAAAGTTTCTACAGGCCTTTGAAAAATGCTTGAAAGGAAGCCAGTTAATGATAACTTAACATTTTTTTAAAAAAAAATTAAAAAAGATTTACTAGGACCGAGGACTAATTCTAAAAGGAAATTTTTACTTTTTATTTTTAGGTGAGATATCATCTGGAATTTACCTTGTTGAAATTATTTCCGATTTTGATTTCTCTTTTTATGTTATCTTATTTTTAATATTAGCTGACTATTGTTAAGGAAATTTGTTATGGTTTTAAATAACTAAACAATAAAGACTAAATAAATAAAAATTAAGATTCCAAGTGAGTCTCTGTATCTTGTAGTTTTTAAACAGAAAATAAACTATGATTCAAAGGTACTTAGCAGCTCATTAAAGGTCCGAAGTTCAGGAAGCTTCTCAAGCTTCATGGGTGGTAGAGGTCCAAAACGGAGGTCTGCTCCCCTTCAGGTCTCAAAGTATAGCTTAAATAGTTTTGGCTTCAAAATATTTGCAGAGACTACCGGGTCTCACAAGAATTGCTAATCTTGTGAAATCTCAGTCCTTGTGCTAAATGGGTAGCAGAAGCTAGATTCCCAAGTTCTCCGGTGCAGAAATTGATGGCAGGTTGCAGGGGTTGTGATTTGGCAAAGATGTCTGTGGCACGTTTGAGTCAAGGAAAGCACCAATGAAGTCTTGTGAAGGCATCATGTGGAGTTTGTAGTAGTAATGTTGCCACAGGTTTCACCAGGACAGAGGGAGACGCAAGGTGAACCCTGCAACCATCTGCCCCTCCTTATATATTGCTGGGCAGATGATCTGTGGATTGTGCTTCTTCCTAACACCGTGCACCTGCCCTCTACCTTCCCAAGGTGCTATATTGACCAAGTAGAGCGCTACCAATCTGCAATCATGACACCTGAAATTATGTTGATGGAATGAAAACTATAACACCTAAAGCAGTTCCTTTAAAAATTAATAAAATAAGGGGGTTATTTCTCTCATAGAAGTTATGATTAGGGGGCAGATGTATCAACCAATGTTTTAGTCGCAAACTCGGCGAATCGCAAAAAATTAGCGCTTGCGACTAAAAAATATAGAAAAGTTATGTATGAAAGAAATCGCATCGCAATATAAGGAATCGCAAAAATTTCGATTCCTTACGTTGCGAGAACATCTTTTCTGCGAATTTAATTGCGATTTCTTATTTTGCGATGTTTCATGTTTGCGAAAATCGCAAACCAGACATTGCAAATTAAGAAATCGCAATGACATGTATGAAAAAATCGCAAATTGCGAATGAGTGAAAATTGCAATTTAAGAAATCGCAATTACCACCAAGTGCATGCAGGTGGTAACCAGGTTGAAAGTATAAAAAGTAACCCACAATGCAACAGAAGCATCCAAAATTGCTGGACTATACCTGATAGCCAGGAGGCTGCGTATCCGTGACCTTTCACAGAGGAAACAGAAACAGGAGCAAACATTCAGACTGCGCATCACGCTGTTCCAGCAGACTGAAGAGGACATCTATGATAAGTACAGGCTGCACCCACACACCATCTTGGACCTCATAGATGAGCTGAAACCTTTTTTGGAGCACCCAACAGGCAGGACACAATCAATTCCTACCCATGTGCAGGTATTGTGCTCACTGTGCCTTCTGGCCTCAGGGTCTTTTCAAGGCGTCATAGCAGAGGTTGGTGGGGTGTCCCAGAGTGCTCTTTCGTGCTTTTTCATGCCTTTTTGAATGCCACACTGAACAGGCTACAACATCACAGTTACTTCCCAAGCACCCAACAGGCATTGCATAAAACAAAACTTGATTTTTACCAAATTGCACGTTTTCCTCATTTGATTGGCTGCATTGATGGGACCCATATTGCCATCACACCACCAGCAGCTACAGAATATGTCTTCAGGAATCGGAAAAGCTACCATTCCCTGAACATCCAGATTGTGTGCAATTCCAAATACATAATCAATGATATTGTGGCCAAATACCCAGGCAGCACACATGACTCCTTCATTTTCCGACATAGTAGGATACATGGACGTCTGAGTGCTGGACAGTTTGGAGAGGGATACCTGCTTGGTAAATATATCTCACACATCCATCCTTCCATACATTAGTAATTTGTCAGTGGAGCATACACTTACTCTTACTTTCCTTCCATGCAGGTGACAGTGCCTACTCAGTGCGTGAGTTCATTTTAACGCCATATTTAAATCCATCAAATGCAAGTGGGAGAAGATACAACAGGGCACACCGGTCAAAGCGCAGCATCATAGAACGCACATTTGGCATTTTGAAAAGCTGTTTCAGGTGCATACATAAAAGTGGAGGGCATTGCAGTACAGGCCTGAAACATGTAGTAAGATTGTAACAAGCTGCGCAATGCTACACAACATGGCAATGAGGTAAGGCACTGAAATTGAAGTGAGTGGCTCAGACACATCAGATGATGATTGCACACCTCCCCTTGTGAGGGCAACAGCAGGAGTAGGAGGAGCGGCTGGACGGCAGAGACGGTCTGAGATCACACACAATTACTTTTAGGTGAGAAAAAAATGTAGTTTCACAAAATATCTATCACAGGTGCTGTGTTTAATCACACTTCAATCACCTTATTTGTTTAGAACCCCATAACATGTTACAGCACAGTCATGGCACTGTTCAGTAAAGTAATTTCCAAATCATAGTTTTGTTGCATCAATATTTGGGAAAGTAGTTTACTGTAGTACTTCACTTCCTACGGTGGTGGCTAGGTGCAGGGCGGTGTTCTGATTGTGTTCTCTCCATTCCATGTGTACTAGAAGCACCATGTCTGCCACTTCTGCGTTGAGTGACTTGCGATGTAGGAGTAGGAGTGTTACTACTCCTGCTAGAGGTCTCCTCACTTTCTCTAGAAGCCATTAGGGTGCTGGCACAAGAGTTGGCTGTTTGTAATAGTTCAACTGCATTTGTGACTTGATCCAGACCTCTAGCAATATCTTGACTGCAGTGACTCATCTCCCTCTGCATGGTGATGCTGCGCCTTGTGAAGTTTAATGTTACTGTACAGAGGCGGTTGACAGCCATTGTGTAGCTATGCATACATCCATGTGGACGATGAGAAGCCCTGTTTCTTGCTGTCTCTGCGCGCTCCAGTGTAGTACATAATTTGTCTATTGCAGCTGCCATCGCCATCATGCCCTCACCCATGTTTCGCTGATTACTGTTTAATTTTGTCAGCTGCCTATTTATTGGCCGCAGTGCCTTATGTTGCAGGCACTGCACCTCAAGCATGTCCTGCTCCAGACCTGCGAATACATTGGTTGTCTCTACATGAACACTACTACTCCTGGACCTTTGTGCTCCATATGTGCGTGTTCTTGCTTGCAGTTGCTGTTGACCTAGGCTCTCACCAGGGTCCGCTCTATCTTGGCTACTGTCTCTTGCATCCCCATGAATGTCCATATCATCCTCCAAAGGAGGCAGAGGGGGCACATGTTGGTGCATCCTGCGCACTATTGGTGTGGAGGCAAGTTCTTCACTACTTTCCCCTTCATTGCCCGATTCAACATGATTTGGGATTCCTCTCCCTCAGCGATGTCCCCTAGTGCCCTTGATTGTGCTGTGGATGTAGAGTGGGACATTTGAGTTTGTGTTTTGTTCTGCATCTTGGAACAAGTAAAGTTTTCTATTTTGAAGTTCCATCAAACCAGACACTCTCATTTTAACTACAATCAGAACCGCAAAGTAAGCCTGTGTTTCATTGCTATCAAATACAAAGTATCCTTCATGAGACTACAACTCCCATGATGCATTTGCATGTGTATGATAAGGAGTGTACCTGGACCAAAAACTTCTTTGCTCAATGTACCTCTATCTACACTGTGAGCATGCAACACCTAGCTGATTTCATCTTTCTGCCATGCATCTTACCTTGAGCACTGGAAGTAGGGGCAGAGCTGTCAATATCAGCCACTCCACTCAGGCAGGAGAGTGGCCTCCACGAGTTCCTCATGTGGTGTTGGTTGCTCTGCAGTAGAAGTACCATCTCTAGTCTTCTGTGCCTCTTTAAACCTTGCAGCCACCCTTTCTTTAGATCTCTGGCACATATCATACCATCTTTTTCTTAATTTCTCTATGGTACGTGTGGTGACTCCAACAGCATTCATCTTCTGTTGAATTTCAAGCCAGATCTTCCTCTTCCTGGACTCTGGAACTGTCAATGCGTTCTTTTCACAAAGCAGTTCATGGCTGCAAACCATCTCCTCAATTAAAACTTCCTGCTCATTTTCAGAAAACGTATTCTTTCTTTTCCTCTTTTCAGCATCCATGCCCTCCCGTGGCCTCTGGGACTCCATTGCAGAGCTAGCAGTTCAGTTCAGCCTCCAAACACTCTCCTAACTGCCACTGGGTGTGGCTCAGTCAAGCAGGTGCAGGTGATCGCACACAGCTCTACAGAACATTTGCACCAAATTTAATCTCAAAGACTCATGGAGGCTACAAAACCCAGACACTAGAGACTACACTTTCTACTCCAACCCTTCCTGGTTGTGATGTCATCAACCTGCACCTGCTTTGCAGATTCCTGCTTTTGCGATTTCTTAAATTGCGAATTTCGCAATTTAAGAAATCACAAAATATTCTGTGAATTTTTAGCGATATTTAAGAAATTGGAAATATTTTGCGAATTATTACATACGTCCCGTTTTGCGAAACTGCGAAGGCGAATCGAAAAATTTCGCAATTACAGAATCCCAAAACAGATTCTTGATACATATGCCCCTAGGTCTCTAGAAAGCTAAAATGAGGAAACATTTTGTGAGTTCTCAGATAGTGGCAAAAGGTTTTTTAACTAGTTGCTATTTACATGTTATTTTCTAATTTATCATTGGATTATTTGTTGCACAAAGCCCGTCTGTAATAAGGCTACATTTGTTCTCTTGTACCTTCTAGCAACCATCTTGGGAGACTTTTTTGTTTTCAAGCTTCCTCATTTCTTCATTTACTGCAATGTCCTCTGTTGGAAAAGCCTTCCGTTTTTGCTTCTTTGATTCAAACAAGATGGTGTTCGTGTGCCACACATTTGTCTTAAATTCAGACTGTTAACACTGTAGAAGCATATTAGAACAGTGTGGTAAATCTGCAGTTGATCTCCAGGGAGTTAACTGTCAGGGTGCTGCGGTTGTTAAAAGTACATTTTATTCAGTATGTCAGACTTTATTCTCACATGGCTGAAGAAATTATTTAGAATTTATAGAAAATATGCTCTTATTTTAGTTTCTGGAGCACCTTTCGTGACTTCCATGAGAAAATTATGAGAGTAAACAGTTTTTTCTCAAACATGGTTCTTCAGATCTCAAAAGGATCAGTCTTTACACAGGATAAAATCAACATAGAATATGCCACTGTTCCTTAAATTAGTAGGGTACCACCAACCAATGATTTGTATTGTGACTAAAATCTGTTATCACTCTTTATATGTGCTCCGTTTTGTAACCATCAAAACCAGACTTTTTCTATGATGCTTTTCAATGAGGACCATGTCCCAGAATACTATTACGGCTGCCACTCACGTTTTTGCAACATGCCCTTTGGGGGTCAAGCTGTGTTCACCATGCCATGCCCCCTTATATACTTAAGTTGCTTTCAGGACATAAGGACATGTCCCTGAGTCCTGTAATGCCAACCACCACATATTTTTTATGTTGTGACCAATCGCTCAGGATTGACTTGTCCCAATAAAAGTGGCAATCAGAGCATATCTGAACCCTATGGGGCCTATTACGATAGCGGGCGGACCACAAGGGTAAACGGGACCGCCCGCCAGAGGTGTGGCAGTCCCGCAGTGCCCATTAGGAGGGGAACGCCACCCTGGTGGTAACATCCTGCATATTTAACATTGTGGAGGGGGTGCTTTGTGCAGCACCCGCCACAATGCCAAATATGCATGTTGTGCCATGGTCTGCATAATGTGACAGGCTCTGTGCGGTGCCTGCTACCTTTTGCATGCCAATGTAGGGTGGGGGGGTACCATAGGTACCCCCTAAGTGCAGCCTCCCACCCCCCTGGGGGCCCGTAACGGGACCCAACACTGCATTCCCGCATCGCTTTCCATGGTAGAGTCTCCGCCATGGAAAGGCATCCAACAACAGCCATAGTAATACAGATGGCGGTGCCTGCAAGGCACCACCACCATATTGTGTCCCTTTTCCACCCCGTTAGCAATCCAACTGGAGGAAATGCGGCAGACGTTCTTTCTGTTCGCTGCAGTGCCGCCGCCATACTAATATGGCGGGGGTGAACAAGGGACATTTGGCTGGCGGTGGCGATCCGCCCGCTAAGCTAATAGGCCCCTAACTTTCCAAATATTGCAATTCCCCTAGCCTTAATTTCTAAAATATGGCTGAATAAAACTACATCAAACCACAAAAAGCATACTTTCTGAGTAAAGATATAGCTTTCTGTCAAATTTGGTGTATTACTATTCAGCCATTTTTTCTGGATCGCTCTTTAAAATTCCTGTGGGAAAATTGCATAGGAAAATGTGCATTGAGACCCTCCTCTTTTTCTTGGCCCTCACTTGATGAATAATGCTGAAACTGTCCAAGAAGGACTTGAGGTGGATGAACATTTTTTAGCAGTTTCGTGAAGATTAGTCAAATGGCACCAAAGTTATTAGCAAAACAAAAAATGCTCTTCCTAGGTAACTCTGACCTAACTATAACTGCACGGTGGTGACTGTCACTGTATAATGCAGACAGTGGCAATCTCAGACAGAACCACAGTTCAAACACACATGCACCCACACACTATCATATTGAAATACAGATCAGATCGTGATTGCTGTATTGATCGCTCTCCGCCTGGAGCGGAAAATAGGACAATGTTCTTTTAGAATTGAAAATACAACTCACACACAAAAAGTGGGAAGGATTTCAGGATCTCTATGTTCAAGTGCAAGAAGCAGAGCTTTCAGCTCAGCCAACTGCCCAGTGCAGTTCCCTAAGAACTGTGTATGAGTTTTGTGAGGTTGGAAGTTCCCATTTAACATAACACCACCAACAGTGTTGCATGCCACCGAATATTGCTTTTTAGAACCTAACTCAGGTTAGACTGAACGATCAGTATAAAGAATATATGTATACTGTTCAAGAGGTAAAACAGAAGAAGGCATGAGACAAACATGCTCCGACTGCAGGAATTCATGTGTCCGTGAAAACGAGGTGTACATCAACAGCTGTTAAGAATGTTGCCCATTGTATCCATCTTGTATCGAGGGCTTATGGGTTAGGAAGACCTGCCTATGTGACAGCCTCTAAAGCCGGCATGGGAGTAACAACAAAAATGCATTTCCCTTGTGCAAGTGGCCACTCTTTGAGAATAGCCATCTGCACCACAGTCAGTATTTTTTCAGTAGAGGCAAAACACATTTCTACACTGGCATATAAATGCTATTATTAAGCCATTGGCACTGTTTCACCTTTGTGAAAAGTGATATAGGTCAATCCAAGTGCTCCCTGCAAGATCCAGATGGCCAGTTTTATTGTATCAAAACATGTATGTAAGTGACAGGTTACAAGTAAGTCTGTCTGTAAAGATCTGAGTGTATCTATTGTGTTTCGATGTCCATTGAGAACTTGATATTTATGGCCAAATTAATTCATAGAGATTTTATACCCTGGGCATAGTAAGGAATGCATGTTCTTCCAAATGTAAGAAATCCTAATAAGGATTGTAATTTTTTCAGTGTTGTCGGGGGTTGCAATTGTGCACATTTCTACAAAAAACAAGGGGCAAGATTCTTACCCTCATGTGTAAGTTCATTTCCTAAGAATATGACACTGAGAAATGCGATATTTGAATTCTTTAAGTTGAATTTACAGCCATAATCAGTGGCTTTCAAAATTATGTAAACTACTCTGGCTGGATGTAAGTTTAACTCATTGTCTGCAATGTAGATATCATCTAAGTGGGATAAAGCGTGTGGGTCAATACCATGAAGAATTGATACTATGCGGGTAGCAAATAGCCCTGTACTGTTCTTATAGCCCATTGCCAGACAAGTAAAGCAACGCTGAATTCCTAACGTGAAAAATGCTGTCCAATCCCTGCTTTCAGGAGCTAGATTTTGGCTGAAAAAAAACATTAGATATATCCAAGGGTGTTTCATATATGTTTTACGGACTATGGGCCGGATTAGGATGGTGTTCCGATCGACACCGACAGGCTGTCATTAGTGGTCCGACTGCCATCCAGCATAGCGGTCTGACCGCCACATTATGATGTGGTTGGTCCAAGCGCTGTGGTCGGAAGGACCAACCGATGCTTCTGACAGGCTCAAGAAGCCTGTTGGTCCGATAGTAATCTCTTCAATAGGGGCGGTGCTGCACAGGCACTGCTGTAGTGATTAGGATGTACCTTTCCGTCAGCCTTTGCATGGCAGTCTGACCGCCATAGAAAGACTGCCAGAAAGGGATTTTGGGGGCTCTTAGATGGGCCCCCATCCCCTGTGAGCCTTAGTGCCCCCAAACATTCATGCCCAATATGCAAGGCACCAAATGGTGTTTAAAAGCATCCCCTTTCCACTTGTGGTGCAGCCCTTTTCCAGGCGGGATGTTTCCGACTGCCTACACGGCAGTCACATTTTGATTTGTCGAGTGGAATCACTGACTACATGTCAGTTGGATTCTAACCCACTGCAAAAGCAGTCTGACGCTTGTCCGACTGCCATCATAATTAGACCCTATATTATTAATCAGAGCCTTATTGGGCCCGATGTAGGTAGGGCGTTACCGATCGGTAACGGCCGAAAATACCGATTTTTGGCCCTTACCGATCGGTAAACAGCCATCGAGATGTAGGGAACAAAAAACATAAAGAATCGGAGTGAAAACCGAATCGGAATGAGTACCGAATGGGAAAGAATCCGATACGTACATACCGAAAATCGGATATGTAACGAATCGGAAAAACACCGATTCGGATGCAAAGACCGATTCGGCCCATGTACCGATTCGTTAGTGACACCGAATCGGAAAATCACCGATTCGGTCCATGTACCGATTCGTTAGTGACACCGAATCGGAAAATCACCGATTCGGTCCATGTACCGAATCGTTAGTGACACCGAATCGGAAAATCACCGATTCGGTCCATGTACCGATTCGTTAGTGACACCGAATCGGAAAATCACCGATTCGGTCCATGTACCGAATCGGTAGAAAGACCGATTCGGACATGAGCCGAATCGGAAAACATGCCGATTCGTATGAATCGCCGATCGGGAAATTCCCCGATTCCGACAGTTGGGGAGATGTAGGGAGGCACAGAAACACCGAAATCGGCTCAAAATCGGTAGATTTCACTCGGTATTTACCATGGATTGCAATCAGGTGGTAACCAACTCCAACCCATATAAACAGGCCCAAAATGCATTGCAACTTGCAGGATGGCAGCTTTCTATGTCATTGCGAGGCGGCTATGGCTACAGCAGGAAGGACAGAGGGAATGGCTAAGAAATGAACAGGTCTACAGACAGAGGATAACCCTGTTCATGCTCACAGAGGCAGAGATACTACAGAGATACAGGCTGGACTCTGACACCATACTTGAGCTCATCAGGGATCTCAAGCCATTCTTGGACCACCACACCCCAAGGGCACACGCCATCCCTGCGCACATCCAGGTGCTATGCAGCCTACACCTGCTAGCGTCTGGCAGCTATCAAAGTGGTGTAGCAGCAGCAGGAGGGGTGAGCCAGAGCAGCCTGTCAAGGTTCTTCCACACATTCCTTGACGCCATGATACACAGGATGGACCAATACATCTCTTTCCCTGCAACCCACGCAGAACTGCTACAAACCAAAGCGGACTTCTACCAGATGGCACAATTTCCCCAAATCATCGGTTGCATAGATGGCACGCACATTCCGATTTGCCCACCAGCGGACACCGAATACATATACCGCAATCGCAAGTCTACACACACCATCAACGTGCAGGTGATCTGCAATGCAAAGTGCACCATCACAGACCTGGTAGCAAAATTTCCAGGGAGTACCCATGACTCCTATATTTTCCAACAGAGCGGCATATATGCACGGCTGATGGCTGGCGAATTTGGAGAAGGATACCTCCTAGGTGAGACACATCATCAGACCCCCATAACACATAGTAGCTAGGTGGAATACATGTATGCATGTGTCTAATGTGACCCCTTTCTCTTCCAGGCGACAGTGCATATGCCCTCCGCTCATTCATACTCACCCCCTACCTCAACCCCTCCACACCCAGCCAAAGGAGGTATAACCGGGCCCACATACGCACAAGGAATGTTGTCGAACGGACCTTTGGCATCTGGAAAAGTAGATTCAGATGCCTGCACAAGAGTGGAGGTGCAAGGCAGTATACCCCCATCACCTGCTGCCAGATCATAGGTGTATGTGCAATGTTACACAACCTTGCGGTGAAGAAGGGCACTGAGGTGGAGTTGTCTGACTACGAGGACCATGACGACGACGAAGCTGTGCCACTGACACAGCCAGCTGGGGTGTGTACGCCAAGTGATGGCAGATACAGACGTGAGGAGATTACTGAGAACTGTTTCTGAGTGAGGACAGATGCAAAGACAGCAAAATGTTGGCTGGAAAAGACAAATTTTAATACTGTTGCAACACAGTTACAGCACTGATGTGCAACAAAAAATGGTGAATAGGAAATAAAATAAAGTTCCAGGTTCAGGTTGCCTCACCCGCCCTCGTAAGGCTACTTCTTTGCCCGCTTGCCAGACCCACTGGGGTGTCCCTCAGCCCCCTCTGAATGCCCAGCAGCATCAGCGGAGCGCCTGGTGCTCCTACGTGGTTCAGACGCAGCGCTGGCCGGGCTGCTGCGGCTGCTGCTGTCCCCAGCATCACCCAGGTCCAGGGCAGGATTGGAGGCGGTGTTTGAAATAATCATGGCCTCCATAGCAGTGGTGATCCGGGCCATCCCCCTTGTGAGCTCAGCCGTATGCTGGCTCAGGCTAGATTCCTGGTTCGCGCTGCGATGGCACAGTTGTGCCGTCGCCGCAGCAAGGCGGCCCATGGCGCGGTTCAGCACCCGGGCATCCCGCCTGCGCACCAGCTCATGCTCCTCCTGTCTGCTAGATGATTGGGTAATTGCAGTGGTCAGCCTGCCTAACCCTGCTGCCACCTCCTTGTTCGATTCCACGAAGGCCTGGAATCCCTTGACCAACTCTCCCATCTGCAGGTTGTGCTGCAGGAGCTGGCGTTGGCAGGCCATCGTGGATCTAGCCTGTTGCCTCTGAATCTTCACCATCTGTCCCTCGAGGCCCAGGAATACACTGCCCTCCCGTGCTGGTGCAGCAGTGGTGGTGATGGTACGGCGCCGGGCACTGCTGCTTCCGGCCTGCTGAGTGGGCTGGGGTGCCACTGGTGGGGGTGTGGTGCTGGCCGGTCCCTGAGCCGCTGCTCCCAGGACAGGTAATACAGGTGGCAAGGCCATGGTTGTGGCAGGAGCTGGTGTAGGCGGAATGGTGTCCCTTGTAGGGGAGTTCTCTGGGGAGAAATGCAAGGGGGGTGTGCTGGCCATTTGTGGGGAGTTCAGTGCATCGAAGTCTATGACCAGGTCTCCCTCCATACCTAGCCCTAGGGTGTTTCCGTCATCCTCCTCCTCCTCCTGGGCAGCCTGGCTGGTGCTCGGCCCTGCGACTGCAGTGTCAGACGGTGCTGCTCCCTCTGATGTCAATGTTGTTCCGCCTGATGGGGCCCCTAGGTACAAAGAAGCATTTGTAAACTGAGTGCCGATGTATTACAGTCAGTACAATTTCAGCATTCCACATGTCCTTGCATCTCCTTACACTGTGTCACACTGTTTCCTGTCTTGTGATTCTGCACTGCCATGTTTAGCTAACTACTGCTGACTACATGTACCATGATGCTTGTCTCTTGTATGTTGGTGACAGTACTGTGCTGGGGTTTGCCTATGCATTGTGTCTAATGGGGAGGTGTCTGGTAGGGTGTGTCATGATGCGCATGCTTCTTACCTGTAGCTGTAGCTCTCGCAGAGCTGTCCAGGGTCCCGATTCCACTGACACTCTCCCTCTCAATGGTGCTGGAGACCAGTTCCTCCAGCTCGGTGAGGGGTGGCGCCGGGTTCCTGCCTCCTCCAGTGAGTCCAGCCTGCCTCTGTATCTCAGCCATCTTCTTTTTTGTGAGGCTGCGGATGTCGTAGAATCTCTTTTTTAGTTCTTCTACGGACCTGGGGGTGACACCCGCAGCATTCACCTTTTGGGCGATCTCGGCCCAGATCCTCCTCTTGGTGCTGTCTGGCACATTGAGGGACAGCTTTCCGAACAGCTGGCGGTGCACCCTCACCACCTCCTCGACCAGCACCTGAAGCTCGGTGGTGGTGAACTTCGGCTTCCTCTTCTGGGAGGACTTCTGGCTTTCGCACTGCTCTGCCATGTTCTACAGTTCTGTTGACAACCTCCTACTCCAACTGCTGCAAACTGTGAGTGTTGAGCTCAGGCTGGCTCTCCAGAACCTTCTTAATTAGCTGCACCTGCCAGGGTTGCCACTCCCTGTTTGGGTGGGGGAGGGGGAGCCACCTCATTGGCTGAATCGGCATTTACCGATTCGGATATTACCGATTCGGTAAAATCCGATTCGGTAAAATCCGATTCAGTATTATCCGATTCGGTATTATCCGAATCGGTAAAAGCCGATTCGGTTTCTTCAATGCATTCCTATGGGCTTTTTCGCCATGGGTGTGTTTTCATGGCTACGAATCTATGATTGCCGAATCGGATTTTACAGAATCGGCTTTTACCGATTCGGAGTTGGCCGATTCGGTAATTTCCGATTCGTTGTTAGCCGATTCGGTACTTCCCGAATCGGTCCTTGCCGATTCGGAACGTACCGATTCTCATTACCGATGACTACCGAATCGGTATTCATTCGCTATTTTTTCCCTACATCTCGTTTTCCGATTTCAGAATACCGATTCGGCCCGCCTCGGTATTTTGAATTCGGAAAATCGCGTTTACCTACATCGGGCCCATTGTGTGCATTTATTTTGTATAGCAAAAGTGCATGTATGACTGTTTAACTGTCTGTGGTCAAAGGGCCAGATGTAAAACGTATTTTTGCATATGCAAATGGGTTTGCACATGCAAAAATACCTCAAGCTCATGTACAAACACTATTTTGCGACTCACTATTAGGATGGGGCGTTTCCTTCCTAATAGCAAGTCCAAAGCCATGTATGAATGGTTGGCAACCGCAATAGCAGTTGCAAAACACTTGCAAATTACCACCCTCTTAAAGAGGTTGGTAATGCAGTCACAAATGGGAAGGGGTGCCCAGGGGACACCTTCCGCTTTGTGAATGCAGGGGAAAATATTTTTTAAGGGCAGGCCCTCAAAAAATTCAACGAAAATATTTCATTTTTTTTTAAAAAGGGCTGCATTTGAAAAAAAAAACTGCTTTTATAAAAGCAGTCCCAGACATGGATGTCTGCTCATCCCAGCAGGCCACCATCCCTGGGAGGGCCAGCCATTCCCAATGGGGTCACAAATTGCAAGTGGCTCATTAATATTAATGAACCTTGCATTTTGCCTCTGACACTGTTGCACATTGTGATTTGCGACTCGCAAATTGCGACTCGCAATTTTTCGCAATATGCGAGTCACAAATCACAATGGTCGTACATCTGGCTCCAAAACTATCTGATATGAATGATCGGGTTTCAGACCAAGAAAAAGAGGATTACTCAATTGAGAGATACAGGGTTACATTTCTCCCTGGTTCTACAATTGGAGGAGTATATCTGTAACAGGTGCTTTAGCATCCCGTTTAATAGGGTATTGTGGTTGCACTTGCAGGCTGGACCTTATGGGTATGGCATGATAAGAACAGTCCCTATCCCAGCTGACATGATTGGAGTACAAACCAGGAGCTTGTGCAAGAACCCATTCTGCAGCATAAGCATGTTTGTCCTCATCAGGGGCAAGAGCAGATCATTTTGGAAGTATTATATCCTCACCTTACCGGGAGATTTGAACAAAAAGTGGGCACCAATTGATCTCTGCTAAAAGGATGTCAAATTCTCCCAGAAAATTGCTATAAAGGCTTGCTGTGTGCCATTTTCAATTTGTATATCCAATTCGTATAACCTATCAGGAGGAGCTACGTGCCTATCTGGGGTTTCAACTGTAACAAAGTTATCAGTTGCTCTTGCTGCCATAAACTCCTGGAGATTCCGGGCAATATGGTGACTTTTGCTGCGCAGTCGCGGAGAGTTACTGCTCAACCTGTGTTCAGGAAAAAGGGTTCTCAGAGTTAGTGGCACATTTTGCAGTAATGGGCGCAACTTTATTTTTTCTGCACTTTAGGTTTAAATGGAGGAGTTCTGTTCTCCTTCATTATCTTTATGTCAGGCGAGCATTGTGAGTACCTTTTCTATGTTGCATATTCTTCTTGGTTGCGCTCAGATTGCCCTCCTCTCTCATACTTCTTGTCAGATGAGCCCTGTAAGGAATGAGGAGAAGGTGTATTAAAACTCTGATATTTGTCTGCAACCTTGAGTTCAGTGCAATCACGAACATAGTAGCTTTTTTCAGAGGCCTCCGGGGGTGGAGAACCTCCACAAGGTTTAGCTTTTGGTTGCTGTTTAGACTTATTGCATGTTTTTTTTCACAAACTCACAGGTTTGTTTGGCTTCCTTGTCTGTACAATGGCTTACCAAGAGGTAGTTTAATGTGTCTGGTTCCCAAATTATTGACTCCTAAGGATTTGTACACTTCAGCAATATTTATAGGTAGCTCACGTTCATGGTCGAACAGTGCGACCACAGCTAGCCTCTGGCACATAGGGTGTGATGCTGCTTCACATTCAATGTTAGACAGAAACATTGCAGACACCACAGGAAAATTCCTCATTAGTTTTATCCCCAAATCATTCTGTATTTGTTTTAGCACATCATGCAAAACTGACATGGACGGAGTACCTTGACTGGCACTATAGACAACCACAAAGACAGTCTCCAATGGGTTACAATCACCTATTCCGGGAACTTTTCTGTAGGGTGAGCACATAGTCAATATTCTGTGCTTGTCTTGTGGTCCTGTATAGGGTACCGCCTCTTCAATTTGGTCGATATTTTGGCTGATACAAAATGGAATTTCCTCTCGATTAGTGGTAGTTTTGCCCATAACTGAATGAACAATTACAGGACTTATGGTCAGCACTGCCAGAAGCTGGGCTTGCCTTGACAGGGCAGGCCATGCTGGCACAGCTGACAAGGTACGTGAAACGTATTGTGTCAAGTGTCTATATAGAGTATCTAGAGGCTCGTACAAAGCATGTGTTTGTACCAGATTTTGGTTCACCATGTCAGTGTATGGTGTATAGCCAGCTAAAGTTGGTCAGGTCGCCTCATCATAACCATGGGGGCCCATGTGTACAGGTATAGATACATGTGGTTATGGTGCCTAGGAACCACGTTTAGTGTTCCCAGAAGGACAGAAGTATCTCTATAAGCGCATATGCTCTGTAATGTACTGGTGAAGCTGGTGTGGTATATGTATGAAATGTGTTAGTATTAGCATCCACAGCTGGAAAATCAACCCAAGGATAAAATAATTCAAAGCAGTGAGCATCAATGGCTTCATTGATGAAGATAAAAGCACCACCTTCATTACTAAGCCCATGATGCGTTACATGCACATGGACAGCAGGTCTGCAATTCACCAAATGGCGACAGGTACTGCAGCCATGAGGAAAACAGAAAGTGATGCAAAGTGCAACACAAAAATGTGTTATCCTTTTAAACCTTACAAGCTTGAAAAAAACACAGAACTTGGTGCTCCCTAAACCCTGCGGAGGATTAATCTTTAACACCACAAACATCACCGGTAACAGGTGCAAGGGCTTTTATGAACACACAATGGCACTACTCAGGAGACATGTAAATAAGTACCAGACAAAACGTTGATAGCACCATCTTGCAGGGATTCTGTTTTGGAACAGAAATATGCCTGGGTTCACAGAATGTCAGTATCTAGAGACCGAGTCACGATACCAGTATCCATGAGCCCCAATCCAGTCTAGCTCATAGTGCTCTCCTAACCTTCCCAGAGTAACAAGTAACTTGCACCCCTGAACACAATACTCTAATCCCCCAGGGAACTGCGGTAACAGGCCATCATGTTTTGTTCTCTCACTCATGCGTGTCTACAATAAAAGAAATGAGACACAAGAACAGTTTATAATATTATTTGAAACTATTGTGCTCTAATATGAAGCAACTGCGCTGAAACTAGATAACATACAAAACATAGTAGTGCGATTAGCATCACCAATAAACCACACAGAATGAGAAGCCCTATCATGGTTATTGGTGTATCTACCTAAGCCTAGCCTCACAAAATTATGACAAAGACCTCTAGGATGGTGATGGGTCCCATACCTGGCATTTGCCGTTAACTGGTCTGCATTTCAGATTGTGCAAAGCCAAGCTTTTGATAAACAGGCTCTTTACACTTTCTGTTCTTACGTGGCCTTGGGCTGTTAGTCTTTTCGTCCTTCACTATTTGCCCTCCTTTTTTGCTTAACGTAAATGAATATGTGCTGTTGATTACATCCAGAGATACACTGTGTAATAGCTTGGGGATATGACAATGCTGTTTACTAGCTGAGTTTTTTGTATCACTCAATATTGTGCACATTTTGGTGCATGTTATTCTTCCCAAGAAATGTGTTGTAACATATGATTGTTGGGCCGTCTTATTACGGACATTGGGAATATTGTCACCATCAGAAACGTTTTAACCAATACTATTTCCCAGAGCATATCGAAATACAAGCCCTCCGTTTTTTGTGGCTTTTTAAAAAAATGTTTGAAATAATATATATGCTTTGTGCTAGAGTTAAGTTGGATGTGTAACAGAGGCTCGACTGATGTGTGACATGATTTCATTACCAGCATGCCACATCTAATACTGATGTGTGCATGATCCAAACCTGGTACTCAATGAATATAATTATACAGAGATATTTGTTACTCTTTTTTGATTTAAACATTTGACTGAAACCGGTGCCTGCGGTGAGGACAATTGTTTAATATTGTTTGCATTATCTTATAGGGCAGTCACCTATCATAGTGACCTGAAGTAACTATTGGGATTTTTGGAATATACCGTATTCATTGAACCTCAAATGATACGTTCCAAGGTGAAATGGTGTTGGCTCCCTCTGACTATATTTGTTTTTTCTATTTGTATATGATGATATGGTGGTGAGGAGAGTTGCTATTATATTGCAGAGACAGTGAATTTTTCACGAAAAAGTGGGATAACAATCGAAAGCATTTCTTTGAGGATATTCTTAGTGAATGGATTGATGCCTTATATTCTTTTAAAGGTATTTTTGGCTTGACAGTTAACCATAACTGTACATGGTTGGCTATCTTTTAATTAAGGATATGGTAATATCACTGACAGTGTATTTATATGTTTTTTATATTAGTGCTGATACACTTTGATCCTGGGACAACAGTGATCGATTCTAAGGGGCACATTAGGATTGCGGGCAGACTTTGTCCGCCCGCAACCCTAACGGAGAACGGGACCGGCCGCCGTAAGGGCGGGGGTCCCGTAGATTGAAATGGGATGTGGCCGCCACAGTGAAGAGCATATCCTACATGTTTATCATTGTGGCGGGCGGTGCACTCAGCACCGCCCGCCACAATGATAAACATTTCAGCACACATTTGCATATGCAAAGCGGCAGGCACCGCGCGGTGCCTGCCGCTTTGCATATGCAAATGTGGGGGGGTACCATAGGTACCCCCATGTGCACCCCCAACACTGGCATCATCTGGGGGCCCCGTGGGGGGCCCGCAGCAATCACCGCCTGCCTTTCCGTGGCGGCATTGCCGCCGCGGAAAGGCCCCTGAATTTAGCCATCGTAATATGACTGGCGGTGTCCATTGGACACCGCCACCATATTGATCTATCAGCGGCGGACGGTCTTTCCGTCCGCCGCTGTCCCCTCCGCCATCCTTATCTGGCGGGGGGAATCAGGACATCGCCAGCCTGAAGGAGGCAATCCGCCCGACATCATAATGGGCCCCTAAGATTTGTGCGTTGTGGAATTTGGTGAGGATCTATCACAGTTATGTCTCTATGGTTACAAGTGGCAGACACTTTTGGGGTGTGCTTGCTGAGCTTATAGCAGCAATTTTGGAAATAATAATTTTACGTCTGTCCTTGCTTTTAATGCATGATCATTATATTATGATCATGACTAACTATGGGTGCTAATGTCGGGCTTTCTTCTTTCTCGAGTCTTCTAAGAACACATTGGGTGTTGTACTTACTTTTCTGTTTTTCTTCTTATTTGGGTTCTGTCTTGATTCCTGTTTTATACAGAGGTATTCTTTTGATAGGGGCGATTATTACACTATGAGTAATTTTCTAAAGCGTAACACCAGGCGCTTCATTTTATGTTTGTATATTGTACAGTGTTGTCTTTCTTTTATAAATGTTACAAATCAAACATGTGATTTTACATATATTGTGTTTTCAACCCCGAGGAAGCCCCTTGTGGGGCGAAATGCGTTGGCTGTTTTAATTCATCATTACACACTATCTGTGGCCCAAAGAAACTATTAAAGAATCATCACTTTCAAAATCACGGAAGAATCCAGTCTTATTTATGTGCTGTGCATTTATGCTTTATAACTCCTATGTTGCCTCTCTGTGCATTTCGTATTGTTCTATAATTGTTGGGTCACCAGGCAGTGGACTGACGAGGTGGGCAACACAAATTTGAGTACATTTACGATTAGTGTATAGCTTAGTGGTGCAGCTCTTAAGTATCCCTTACTGCCATTCTCTTCTTGCTGTGTCTACTCATAAACAGCAGCTGGGTCTCTTCTATTGTGTCTAGGTGTTTTAGTGTTCGAACACAGAGAATAACAGGGCACAATGTAGTTTGACCTTGTACTAAATGTTCGGACTAGATCTCTGCAGAAAATCAGAATAATAAAACATGTGCAGCCTATTTCTAAAATAACAGTGTAGCACAAAAACAAATTTGTTATTTTGTAACATGTCCAAAGCAAAAACAGCCTACAAAATGTGCAGCATGTGCGGTTGCACTAACATAAGGGGCAACCTTTTTTTTCTTCACAAGGTTTTTCCCTGTCCTTTACAGTCAGGTTTAACCTTAAATATGGTGGACAGAGTAAAGTCCTTCCTTTGATGACCCCAATTCTGTCAGGACCTCAGAGGAAGTATTCCGTCAAGGAGCCATGAGCAAAGGAATGTGACTATATTTATTTGTACTGAATGCCTTTGGAATATGAATGAATATTCCAAGTAAATGAGAGAAATACATATCGGCATCAAATACACAGAATAAAAGAAGCTCTTAGAGATATTTATTTCATTTAGATTAATAAAATATTGTAAGAAATAAGATGCTGAATAAACAGCAACATTTTACTACCTCCATTCTTGTGACTCACAGATCGTTCATTTCACAGTTCTACTTTTACACTTATTCTCCAAACAGAACTGATTGAGGATGATTATCATTTAAATATAATTTTGGGGCTGAAGCTTAGACACAACATTTGTGCTAAATGATGACTCTCACAGAAGTAACAATAGTTCTGGGTATAAGCAGGAGTTTCCAAGCCAATGACATAATTAAGCTTGAGATCTCAGCATGTGGATGTCTTCAGCTATACTGAGCATTCATCAGGCATAGACAAAAGGGAGGCCTTGATTGAAACTTTATCACCTTTAACAAGAAAAACCTCTGACCAACCCTAACTCGTAACATCTACCCTAAGTCATTACTCCGGAAGAACTAATCAGCAGTTCTTTGTTAAAAAAAGGACCTCACAGAATTTCTGTGAATAGCCTTTTATCCATCCTTTCTCACTTTTATTGTCTAGGTCTCAACCCTTTAGCAGCAAAGATTCCGTCAATACACTTCCGCTGTGTAGGGAAGCAGTAGCTACTCTCAGTCACATCAAGCAAAATACATCCTACTGTTCCATGCACATAGACATTTCCCACACATGTAGACTCACTACTATACACTGCATGCATATCCACCACACTTTCAGACACATGGAATGCCAACTCAAAGGTCTCAGAGTCACACAGAATATTCTACCAGTCTTGACACTCATTGCTTCTTTTCTGGCGTTCCAGACACTTCGGCCACATACGTATCTCTACAAGTCTTCATCCAGCCCTTAGTGTTTCACAGACCATTCATCTGGTGCTGAAGCTACCACTGCTAGCTTTGATTCCAGGTGCTAATACAGCTGGCAATCAGAGCCCTTTGTTTCTTGTTGCCTCTTTTGGCCATTTGAGTGATTTGGTTGTGAAGGACTGGGTTCTTTTGCACCCAGCGGTGCCAGGGCACAACACCTGAAACCTTCGTGGGTAACCTGCTCCGGCGTACAAGTCACAGAGACACGGGACACTTCCTTCGGCGTCAAAGAGTCAAGATTTATTTACTGCAGGGAACACAGAAGTCACGACAAGTACAACACGTGCAACTTGGGGAGACTGCTTCAAATTGGTTTTGTGGATCGCTCCTTTTATACAGTTTTTACCCATAAGATAACATGAGACACAATAGTTTACAACCTGGTTCCCACATGTCGCTCTCAGAGGGGTCGCTTTGGTCACTTTGAAACACATAAGGTCCGGAACATAAGTGCGGAAACATTTGGCGGTTCCCAACTGTAAAAACCCATCTTCCCACCATTTAGCAAATTCCAATCAGCAATAAAGTAGATCGGAATAGGAACGAAGACAGGTGCAGAGGAAGACGGAGACAGTGGGGAGATCGGAAAGGGTGTAAAAGGGGAGGTGTCGGGAGGCACGAGATACAGGCATCAAAGGGACGTGCCTAATGAGATGCACGGCTGAGACAATAAGTCCGTGCGGCAAGATGAGCCTCGAGCGGCGCCATCTGCCTTACAGTAGCAACCCCCTCATCATAAAGACACTTTCAAAGAACATGTGTCTTCCGCAAATATCTTGGGAGTCCCAGGGTCGCGAAGCGGACAGCGTCCGTTCGCTGACTACTTGAGGGCAAGAGACAAAATGGATGCCGTATCTAAGATGGAACCCGTGGGTACAGATGAGAAGCCCACATAACAAACGAACGGTTTAAGTTAGCACAGCGAAACTGCGCACACTTACTAAACTCGTGATTTGCGGTTCATAGATACTAGACTCGACCATATTCGTGCGAGTCGAAAACACCACTTACGATTGTCACGGAACCTCAGACGCTCCTTTTGCCCTCATGTAGGCAAGCACTAGTCGGAATCATATTCGATATTCATCAGACCATCAAGATGTCGTTGTAGCATAGCTCTGTCCGACCGAGTCCCCTTGGTAACAGGTGGTTGTCTCATACACGTTGTAGCACAGAGGCCACATAAGGCAGGACCACACTGCACACAAAGGCAACACGTGAACAGGAACACTACCACAACCCCGATGATCATCAGAATCTTCCAACCCCAAGTCGATACCAGGCCCCAAAACCAACCGAGTAACGTCCAATCCCCTACATCCACGTGTATGGATTCGGAGATCTTATGCAACTTCGAGATGGCTTGATAGACAGTAGGAGCATTATCAGGTATGAAAATGCAACAGCTCGAATGGATCACTTTACATACCCCACCGCGATCTGCCAAGACGACATCTAAAACCATACGGTTTTGCAACGTCATAAGTCTCTCCGCCTGAAGTTCTGTGGTGATATTACCAAGGGCACTGGCAGTAATATTAGCTGTCGATTCTACCACTCGAGTCAAATGTCTCAGGTTCCTACTATTAACCATAGGTCCCCAAAACGGGAGGAAACCCTTGAAAAAGTCTCCTGCCTCTTGACCGGCAGTATCCTCTTCGCTAATTACGCCTCGTACAACTCTAGTCTTGTGGTAATCGGCATCTACAGTGAACGTCGGAGGCAACAGATTTGCAACAAAACATGAGCCCATGAAGTCTGAGGGCAACCATGTATATGCACGATCATGACAGATGAAGTACGTACCCTTGGCAGCCAGAAACACAGGGGTCGGGGACATTGGCAGAAGGTAACTTTCAGTGCAAGCACTTACTCCAAGTGAGGCTTGCGAACCACGACCCACAAGACAAAAATTACCAGTGTGGGGTACGACCCATATTGGAGACGAGCTTTTAAGCTGCTTTTCATTAGTGAACATACTATATTCCCCTCTACTTAGGACCCTATAGGCTTGTACCTCTTCTTTAGGGATGAGAAAAGCATCATGGATCTCATCTTCCAAATCCTGTATTGCCATCGACAGCACCCACTGATACGAGGTAGGACCAGGTTTGGGGGAACGTTCTGAAGAGGGGTGGAAACCTAGTGCGCTTCGAAGCATTGTTTGGTATGCTCGAGCTGACCCTTGGGAACTATACGGCAGTACCAGATATGGAATTCCCTTACCCGTAGTATGTGGCATCAACCCACACACCCAACAATTAGTAGTGTTAACCACTAACTGATGCTGATGGAGGAGCTGGATAAAGGAATTGTTGCGGAATTCTACACGTCTAGCCTGTTCGTGTTCCGGTAAAATATGAAAGGAATGGGGAGAAGCAGTAGTAGCAGTAAAAGTAAGGTTAGGGTAAGGAGTAGAAGTAGGGGTAGGAAGTAAAAAGTAAGACATAGCATAATACACCCCACCCGCCAAGAATGCAGAAGCAGTTAAAAACAGTACAAACAATTGGAATACAACACATTTAGTACGACTGAGTTTCTGCAGTTTGACTCTGTACGCCTGAGCTCCTTCCAAATCGTTCAGCTTTGAAAATGCCATTTCCCTACGACCGTCCGCAACGTTTCTTGACGCACTTCGTTCTGTGCAGCAATAGTCAATTCCCAGGAGTTCCTAGGAACCGACGGCCTTTAACCTAGCGTCAAGACCTACTGTCCAGAAGGAAGTACGCGCGCGGCCCTACGGCCCTCAATACACAATATGTATTTTATTTAGCACAAATAGTTCAGCTGTGGAAGGAAAAAGATACAAGGAAAAATCCTAATATATGTACAAAACAATTTTCAATGATACGAATTGTTCAAAGTTGATCAGGGGAAACGAGGATATTGCAGTTATCAGTTTCAGCAAAACAAGAAAAAAATTTATTTGTCCTTAGTATGAGAACGCAAAGAATATCGATGTTTCCCGGGACGTGTCTGCTCGTCGAACAAAGGATCCGTTGAAGAGACAGCGTCCTGTTGATCAATTGGTTGATTTGATCTTGAGTCTTTTGCTGACAATGTTCCAACAGTGGCTTTCTGCTGCGCTGAGTGTTCACCAACAAGCTGTGCGTCGCTAAAAGGTACAAACACCGGCAACGTTTCTGCTTCTGTTGACGCAATGCCTTTCCTCACCCACGGGTCTGCCGGCAAAGGAATAGGGACTCGTTTACAATGGGTAGCATGTACCCAATTCTTTCGCCCCTCAAGACGAACGGCAGTCCTCGTGGCCAGGAGCACCTGGTAAGGTCCAACAAAACGGGGGTCCAGATTCTTCTTGCGTGAGAAGTTACGGGTGACTACCCAATCACCCGGCTGGAGCTGGTGGCCTGGACCCTCCGTCTGCGTCGGCAAGGCGTCGTAAACCTGTTGATGAATTAATCTCAGTTTAGCAGTCAAGTCATGTAAGTAGTCAATCAACATCGGATACTCAAGATCAACGAATATTCCTGGCCTAGGAACCCCCCACACATTCGCAGGACGGCCGAACACTATTTCATAGGGACTAAGCCCTAGTCGGGAGTGTACAGTCGCCCTAGTTGACAGTAATGCTAGAGGCAAAGCGTCAGGCCACGAAAGTCCAGTCGTAGCTTGAATCTTCGCTAGTTTTAGTTTAAGGGTACCATTGTAACCTTCAACCAATCCAGCTGACTGGGGATGATTGGCGCTGTGGAATTTCTGATTAATTCCAAGGCCCTTACACACACTCTTCATCACACTTCCAACAAACTCACTTCCGTTATCTGACCACACGACTCTAGGCATTCCATACCGAGGAAAGTATTCCTTCAGTAGGATTTTCGCAGTAGACAAAGCAGTATTGTCTTTGAGGGGATAGGCCTCGATCCATCGGGAGAATGCGCAAACCACAACCAAAACGTATTTCAGGTTATTGCATCGCTCCATATGGATGAAGTCCAATTGGATCACCTCAAAGGGATACAAAGGAGGAGCAAAACTGCCAGGGGGAGTTGGGGTTCCTTTGCCAGGATTGTACATTATACACACCATACAATTCTTCACCAAGCGTTCAGCACACTTCGTAATGCCATCATTCTTCCACACAGCAGCCAACAACTTGCAAATACCTTTCGCGCTAATATGTGCTAACCCATGTGCCATTGTCACAACGGCCAGTACATACGCATCAGGCAACATCCATCTTTTCTGATCCGACAAATCAATCCAGCAACCATTCGCATCCAACCTTCCCGTACTTTCTTTCCATTTCGTCTTTTCAGTGTCGGTGGCCTCATTCTGAATTGCTTTCACGCTCTCTATAGTATTCTCACACATACTTGATTCTGTAGGCCACCTAACCGAACTCGTCACATACATTCGAGTGCTAAGGTTCCGGGCAGTCTCCTTAGCAATCTCATCTGCAAACGCATTACCACGACCAACATCATCCGTCACTTTACGATGCGCACTACACTTAACAATTGCAACTTGAGCAGGCAAAGTCAATGCATCCAAAAGATCGTTCACGAGCTGGCCATGCTGTATTTTCGTGCCATGCGACGTGAAGAAACCACGCTCTCGCCACAACCGTCCAAAGTTATGCGCTACACCGAAAGCGTACTGACTATCGGTGTACACATTCACACGTCTACCTTTTGCTAACACACATGCTCTAGTAAGAGCAATCAGCTCTGCAGCTTGGGCAGAATTCTGACTCAATCTCGCAGTCTCAACTACAGTATTCAACGTCACAACAGCATAAGCAGTAGTCACATCACCATTCGGTAATTTAAAACATGACCCATCCACATACAGGGTGCCGTCAGGGTCTTCCAATGGAGTGTTTTTAAGGTCCACTCGACCTTTTGTTTCCTCCTCTGTACGCAAGTAGCAGTCATGTTCTGCTACTTCATCTGACTCTGCACTAATCGGTAACAAAGTTGCCGGATTTAGGACATTACAACGTTTTATCTGAATGTGGCTTGCCAAAAGCGTCAATTCGTACCCAGATAACCTCGCACTCGTCAAGTGCTGAGTTTTCGTTCTATTCAAAAGAGTATCGACTGCATGCGGAACCATCACCGTAAGCATATTATCCATGACCAATCCTGCTGATTGTCGGATAGAGACCGCAGCTGCCGCAGTTGCTCTCAAACAACTCGGCAATGCTCTAGCTACTGGGTCTAAGGTCGAGGAAAAATATGCACATGGACGTTGCTTACCACCAAAAGGTTGCGTTAAGACACTCAAAGCACAACCTTCCCTCTCGTGAACATATAACGTGAACGGTTTGCTGTAATCAGGAGTACCTAACACAGGAGCCGAACACAATGAATCACGTAATTCAGAAAAACTTTTCTGACATTCTTCCGTCCATGGTAAAGGAGTAGAAACATCCTTGCACGTAAGAGCCACCAATGGTTTCGCTAGCAATGAAAAATTAGGAATCCACTGCCTGCAGTACGACGTGATACCTAGAAAGGCACGCACATCTCTCTGGGTTTGTGGCACCGCCATTAGCGCAATCGCTGCAATTCTCTCTGGGGTCAATCTCCTTCCCTCCTTTGACAATAAGTGACCTAGATAGGTTACTTCTTGACAACAATATTGGAGTTTAGAAGGTGACACCTTGTGATTTAACTCACAGAGATGTTGCAGCAACGATACCGTAGCAATCTTGCAAATGTCCTGTGTATCAGCAGCCACCAATAAGTCATCGACATATTGGATTAAAGCCGCACCAACCGGCAACCTAAACGCATCCAATTGACCCTTCAAAGCTTGACTGTAAATCGATGGACTTTCACAGTAGCCCTGAGGAGCGCGTTTGAAGCGGAAGCTACGTCCACCAAGAGAGAAACCGAAAAGGTCCCTGCTCTCTTCGGCAATCGGGATGCTGAAAAACGCATTTTTCAAATCAATCACCGAGAACCACGAAGCAGTAGCTGGAATCAGAGTCAGTAGCGCCGTGATGTCAGGCACAACAGGGAATTGAGGAACCACAATTTTATTTACCTCCCGTAAATCGATAACAAAACGATAAACAGGCGGTTTGGTAGGATCAGTGCGTTTAAGAATGGGCAGTACAGGGCTGTTGCACACGTTTCCCCGTGTCTCCTCAATAACATCTTTCTCGATCAAATCATAGATGATCGCTAACAAAGCTCGTTCACCATCCAGGGAGATACGGTATTGGGGAATACGTGGCAATCGCACATTAGATTTCAACTGAACAACATAAGGGGAGATATCAAGTAGGCCCACATCATTTGGACCCGTCGCCCACAAAGACGCAGGAAGAGAATCCAATTCCGGTGGAAGCTTATCGAGGGACAAATACATGGGAGAGACTATCCTTTCTCCGAACGTAAGCTTTACACCCGCAGGAGAACAATACAAAGTTGCATACAAACGTTTAAGCAAATCCAGACCCAAAAGATTTTCACCACAACCAGTGGTTAGAATCAACGGAGCTTCGAGCTCACGAGGCCCAATTTTAAGGGGCAAAGGGCATGAAACTGGATTGCTAACGGGGGCGCCAGAGAATCCAACGGATACATTTGTTAAGCCAGACAAAGGTGCGCCAGGGAGTTTCGAATGCATGATAGAACTTTTCGCTGCACCAGTGTCCAACAGAAAAGGCTCAACGACGCCCGATGTAGCAACTGCGACGTAAGGCCCTCTCTGATCAACCGGAACTGATACCACTCCCTCTCCTTGTCTTTGGCTGTCCTAGTAATTACAATCGTCAGTTCCCTGATCGACGTAATAATCGTCTACATTGTACTGCGCAGATCGTCCTTGTGATGATCCACGTTGATCGAAACAGTTATTAGAATTAGATGAATTGTCAGAACGGTCGTTCTGAGCACCACGACCTCTACCACGTGATGTATTCTGTGAACCACCACGGCCTCCTCTGGACGAATTACCACTATTACGGTCATTTAAAGCAGGACAATTAAATTTAATGTGTCCCTCCTGTCTACAATAAGCACATTGATTGTACCCTAACGAAGATCTTTGGAAAGAGGAATCATTACGCGGCTGCGATCGATTCGATTGCGACTGCGGTCTATTCTGTGGAGACGCATTCTGATTAGAACGCGGCGGATATGCTTGTTGCAACAACACTTTAGTTTTCAG
The DNA here is from genome assembly GCF_964263255.1 of Lissotriton vulgaris. NCBI lineage: Eukaryota > Metazoa > Chordata > Amphibia > Caudata > Salamandridae > Lissotriton > Lissotriton vulgaris. The sequence continues at coordinate 357,601,780 of NC_141697.1, read as the reverse complement.
CTCTTTTGTCTTCTTATCAGCGCGGTCAGTTTCCTCTTTTTCTCTATTTTCGTAATATTGTGCCGTAGCCAATATCTGAGCTGAGGTAGAAACGGCCCACGCACTTTCTGAATTCTTCAATTTATTGCACAAGTCGGGCAATAAGTTCGATACAAATTTATCCACAAACAGCCGTTGTCCACCCTCAGTACCCATATCCTGTCCACTATGATCAACGAATGTTTCCTCAAACCTCGTAAAGAAGTCTGAAACACTCTCATCTTTCTTCTGCTTACAGGCTGACAACTTGTCCCAATTTACCCTCATAGCTGGCATGAGCGTTTTCATTAATGTAATGATTCGCTGGGGAAGAAGTTCAATCAACTGATCGGGTTTAGTAGCAGCCGCTTGTCCAGCGTCTGCCGCTGTAATAGCAGCCCAATCACCACCTAATTCATTTGTGTGATCTTGGTGACGAATCTTGGCCCATACCGGTTGCGGTACGACATTGCCAAACAACATGTCGATATCGGCAAGATTCATTACCGTAGCATCTACGAGCTGCGATAATTCCTTATAATACCCAGCAGGATTTTTGCGAGGATCGGGCAAAGTTTGTTTCACCTGAAGCACTTCCGATCGTTTCCATGGGAGATGTATCCATATCCTCTGGAAATGTGCCGGAACTGGAGCATTAACATTAGTATTATCAGCAGGTACCCAAACCGGCGGAACTTCGCGCATAGGATATTGGCCAGACTCAGATTGTTGGCGTTCAAGATCCTCAACAAACAGTGCGTGAGGAATAGGAGCTAGACGAAAAGACAGCAACTGCTCGATAGCACGTCGGACATTAGTATCGACTATCAGTCCAGTAGCGAACTGAAGCCGAAGATTAGACAGGGCGGTCAGCACCTCGTCAGGCGCAACGGCCGCTATCTGATCATGTAAAAGTTTACACATTTCGTCAAACACATATCTCTGAGTCGGTATGTTGAATTGACTAAATGTTTCAAGAACAACTCGGGGTGGATTTCTCTGTGGATTGTCCATCCAACCCATCGCCATATTGTAGAGCGCAGCGCGTTCTCTATTAGCAGGAAGCTGGCTACGTCTCTGAGGACCATCAGAACCAGCAGACCCAAAAACAGGTCCGAGCGACTGAAAGAAGTTTGTCGCAATGGGAGAATTACGATTACGGGTAGAGGGACAAGAATAAGACACAGGACTAACAAGAGAAGGAGTAGAAGCAGTAGCAACAACAGGGGTTAACAACACAGGAGCAGTAGTGTGAGCAGGAGTATGTGGAAGCGGAGGAGCAGTAGGAATAGAAACAGGCACAGGAGCAGGAACAGTCGGAAAAACGGGTGCAGGTTGAGGAGCTGGTGGAGGAATAACAGGTGGAAGAACAGGTACGGCAGGGACCACAGGAGCTGCGGTACCCTGTACGTACGGAGGTGGCGACTTCATAAGATAGGACATTAAAGGATCCTCAACTGCCTCTTCCTTCTTATCTGACTCCGTAGGCAAAGCAGGATAGCATTTATCTATGGTCATACGTTGCAGCCTCTCAAACACTTCCTTATCCTTATCCTCCTTATCACGCTGAAACTGCTCAGCTTTCTTCACAATAGTAGCAACATTATCTCGCTCACTACGTTTATTCTGTCTGATCTCTTTCTGTCGGGCTTCTTTGCGCCACAACCGAAAGGCATCAAACATGGCCGGCCTAGATTTGCGTTCGAACAACTTTATTTCCAAATTATCTAAGATCGACGCTTCGAAGCTACCGTGAGGTGGCCAACGAAGATCGCCGTCTTTCTTTGTATATTTTATCCAGTAATCGTTAAAAGCAATCGGGCCTAGCCCATGTTTGCTATATAGGTCATAAGTAGGAGTTCCAACCGGAGGTATCGGACACGAGTCCTCCAGCAGGGAATCCGCACCACAAGGTCTAAAGCAACTGAACAAAGTACTGCGACCAGGCATCTTGCACGCTAGCCGAGTTTCACAAACTTCAAGGGTTACGGGATTTACCAAGTCCCAGCAAGAACAAAACCCTCGGTCTTTGGCGGCTGCAGTCGTCAAACAAATACAACAACAAAGTACGCTTAGCAAAGTGTCACCGACAAAAACACTCACACAGCGTGTACAACAAAAACACTAGTGTTTACAACAAAGACACTCGCTAAAGTGTCTACAACCAAGAACTCTGGGAGCGACCCACAAATACTTAACTCAAAGATCAATGGCGTCCTCAGGAAGGCCCGTCAATCGTCTCGCTATACCAAGGTCTACGCCAGGCGCCAAAACAGGTCTACAGTCAGGGCAGCAGTCCGTCGCAGCCGTTAGGAGGCGGGAATCTTCGCGGGAAAAGTCTTCGGGCCACTTATTTCGACAACAGGATCGATGAAGCGGGGTGCACCTTCCCTCGGAGATTTCACACGAAGTTCCTCACGATCGTCGGGCTTGGACCGGTACCACTGATGCAGCCCCACGTTGGGCGCCAACTGAAGGACTGGGTTCTTTTGCACCCAGCGGTGCCAGGGCACAACACCTGAAACCTTCGTGGGTAACCTGCTCCGGCGTACAAGTCACAGAGACACGGGACACTTCCTTCGGCGTCAAAGAGTCAAGATTTATTTACTGCAGGGAACACAGAAGTCACGACAAGTACAACACGTGCAACTTGGGGAGACTGCTTCAAATTGGTTTTGTGGATCGCTCCTTTTATACAGTTTTTACCCATAAGATAACATGAGACACAATAGTTTACAACCTGGTTCCCACATGTCGCTCTCAGAGGGGTCGCTTTGGTCACTTTGAAACACATAAGGTCCGGAACATAAGTGCGGAAACATTTGGCGGTTCCCAACTGTAAAAACCCATCTTCCCACCATTTAGCAAATTCCAATCAGCAATAAAGTAGATCGGAATAGGAACGAAGACAGGTGCAGAGGAAGACGGAGACAGTGGGGAGATCGGAAAGGGTGTAAAAGGGGAGGTGTCGGGAGGCACGAGATACAGGCATCAAAGGGACGTGCCTAATGAGATGCACGGCTGAGACAATAAGTCCGTGCGGCAAGATGAGCCTCGAGCGGCGCCATCTGCCTTACAGTAGCAACCCCCTCATCATAAAGACACTTTCAAAGAACATGTGTCTTCCGCAAATATCTTGGGAGTCCCAGGGTCGCGAAGCGGACAGCGTCCGTTCGCTGACTACTTGAGGGCAAGAGACAAAATGGATGCCGTATCTAAGATGGAACCCGTGGGTACAGATGAGAAGCCCACATAACAAACGAACGGTTTAAGTTAGCACAGCGAAACTGCGCACACTTACTAAACTCGTGATTTGCGGTTCATAGATACTAGACTCGACCATATTCGTGCGAGTCGAAAACACCACTTACGATTGTCACGGAACCTCAGTTGGAGCCCCCCTTACGCCCTCTTCTACTCATCAGATCATTCTTAGGATCCTATCATGAGTGCCCCTTTGCAAATTGCCATAGTACTTGTACCCCATTTGTTTGCTATCAACTATTGTTGCTGGCTTTAGCCATATGAGTGTCTCAAACCCTTTCTGCCATTCTTTACAGGCCACACTCCTTTTCTCCCATCCACCTTTAGACCCCTGTACCAAGTTTCAGTCCCTTTGCCACCTTATCCACCCTCAGGCTGACAAACCAGTATCACCTAGAGTCTGATATCACTCAGAGGTCAGGGTGTAACAATCCTTGCTTTCTATTCCGTAGTTCAGAAAATACTTACCCGTTCTGTGCTTGGGCTAAAAAAGGTGAAGGTTATATGGGTCTGACAGCATAAGAAGCATGAACAAGAATGGTTTATAAATGTAATGCACTAATACAATTGGCACAGAATCACTTAGGTGTCCTCCTGCTCGTGGTCTTCTTCCTTCTCCTCTGAGCCCCTCTGTGTCTCTGGCACTTGTCCTATTCCTGGTCCAAGACCCCTTTTCTGGGTTGTTTGGGTCCTCCTGCTCTTCATACTGGTCTTGGTCAAACTAGATGCGTCATCCTGGTACAGGTTTCCTGATCCTGGTACTCCTGGTTGAAGTCCTTACTGGTTCTCATCTTTCTGGCCCTGCTCCCGTCCCTTATATTAGCCCTTTCTGTACCTCCTCATTCTGTTACTACTGACCATCTCCTTGTACGTTCTGGTCTGCTGGACCCTTCTGCATCTAACCCTGTTGTCTTGGTTCTAATAGATCTGACACTCCTAGTCTTCCTAGTCTGGATCATCCTGATTCTCCTTTCCCTGGTCCTGTTTTCGTGGTTCATTTGGTACTGTGTCTACTGGTCCTGGACTTCCCAATTGGGCCCTCTTGGGTGGCGCCTGCTCATTTAGGTGCTCGTCTTGGCCCATTAAAACTTGTAGCTTCGGTTGTCCTGGTCCTCCTGCTCCACTTCAGGTCCCCTTGGTTGTAACCACTCTGGTTCTCCTAGATCTGATTGTGGTCCTGTTTATTCTGATCCGTCTAGTCCACCTAATCCTCCCCATCTTGTTTCTGCTCGTTATAGCCCTAGTACACCTGCTTCTGACCTGACAGGTTCTCCTGGTCTTCCACAAACTTGCCATTTTACTCGTGATACTGGGTCTAATGCTCCGTGTCAAAATGATTCTGACCTAACTGTCTACTTACTCTTGGTCCCCCTTGTGCAGGTCATCCTGTTCTTAGCCCCTTGGTGTAGTCTTCCTAGCTCCTGTCATCCTGGCTCTCCTTATCTTGGTATGCCAGGTCCTGATAACCCTGACTTGATATTACTGGTTCCATTGGTCCTCTTAGCTCTTGTCATGCTGGCTCTGGTTGCCTGACCTTCTCCTTCTGATTCTCCAAGTGGTCCTATTCCCCTACTCTTTCTCACTTTCAGTCTGGTTTGAATAGCACTGTGTTATAATGTAACTTGTCTTTTGCATCCCCCCTATGCTTACCCCTGCTCTACTGCTTGGCCCTTGATGATGTCATTGGAATGTTGGGATGGTGAACAGTAAGGAGATGTCAGTTGGCATGAGGGGCTGAGCAGTGGAATTGCTCCTGGTGGGGTCTCTACTCTATCACATGGATCTGAAGAAGAAATAAAGCTATGATCCTGAACTACACTTACAGACTACGGATCTTTCTTTATTGTAACACACTGCTCTTCCTTTTCCTGGTCCTAACAGTTTGTTCTATCTTCCTGGTTTTGTGCTACTAGACTTGATACTCTTGTTTCTGGTCCTCCTTGTTTAGGATTTTAATTTCCTAATCATCTTGGTTCTGGTCCTCCTGGTCCTTCTAGGCCCACTTCTCCTAACTCTTCTTCTTTCTTCCTGATTGTCTTGACGCTTGTCCCCTTGACCTGGTCATTCTGATACTTCTCACCCTGCTGAACGGATCCCTAGTACATCAGTTCCTTGTCCTGCTAGTTCCCTCTGTCTACCTGGAATCTCATGTACCGGTCCTCCTGGGCCATGCCTTAGCACTTGCCTTCTTGGTTTGGATCACCCTGGTCATCTTGGTCGTCCTCTGTTCTTATGACCCTTCTGACACTGTACCCAATGATCTGGGCCCTCTTGGACCTGATTGTCTTGTCTCGGTCCTTCAGAGCCTCATCATTTTAGTTCTCGTTCTCCTAGAAATCTAGGAACTTTTCTTTCTGTGTCCCTAGTCTCACCTCCCAGGCATACATGTCCATGGTCATGCTGTTCAAGATTATGTGCTTGTTGATCCTGATTCTCTTGGTCATAGTCCTTTAAGTTTGGTTTGTCATGGATTGGTTCTTATGGACCTGGTTCACCAACCATCCTTGCTTTGATCTCCCTGGTCCTGGGCTTTGTGGCCCTCCTTGTCCTATTACACTTGTTATCATAAACCTTGCCCTTTGGCCTCCTGGCCCTATTTAGTCATCTTTTGTTTATAAATCTTTTTCTTAAACATGAAATGATCGACACTTTCGTGACAACGTAGGATGAGAAACATTTGATCACAGAATACATTCAACTGAAAACACCAAGGATTACAGAAGTTATGGCATAGTTGGTTCGTCAAAGGAAGGGACAACAGGTGGGACACATATTTCCCTGGCATGCATTCCATTTACTCTAGACTGCGACCACTTTTTGGGGCATCCACAAGCAATGTACACTGTTCTTTCTCTGATCATACACCAATCCATATCCGCCTTATAGGCCTTTAGTTTTGGCAAAGCCTCTGCCCCCCACATCTGTGCAATGTTTCTTTTCGCCACCATTAGGCCTAGAGTAACCCATAGTTTGTCCGTACTATTGAGGTCGGTGGGCTCCCATACATTTAAAAGGCATCTTTTGGCTTCTGGACGCATGACAACTTCTAGCACCTCTCTCATACAGTTGTGCATCTTCGTCCAGTATCTCTGAACACCACACCATTCCCATATTATGTGCATGAATGTGCCTACTTGACCACATTGTCTCCTACAATTCCCTCCTTATACTCTTCAAACCAATCTGGATCCAGAGACTTATACTCTACGCAAAATTTTGAGTTGAACGAGGCGCAGTCTGGAAGAAATTGTCACCTCTCGTCGGGAGTGTGAGAAGTTGGCCTGGTATATAATGCTCACTAATTCTAGTGATCACTTTGTACCATGCAAAGCAACCCTTATGATGATTGGTTGTAAGTCAACCTTATAGACCAGTTATCCTAGTGGTAACGTGGACAAAGCAGTCTTAGGCTAAACTCTGAAAGGCATGTGAAGCCAGCTGTATTACCATACACAACCCCCTTGAATACCAAATGAAAGGACACCACACAGATACATATATTGAAAATATATATAGATTTATTAACTAAAAGTATCCCCTGGACTCTTTATGAGCACAGAAGCACAAGCGTTAAACACAAGACAGTTTAAAATACACAAAAGTTGCACAATATGGATGAGCCCTAGGGGCCACCTAAACCATATACTAAGAAAGTGGTATAAGAGATACCAATCAGAACGGGAACAGGCCTAGGGCCTTGGGAATCACTGGAGCTATTCGAGACTAGCATTGATTAAGTCGGGAAAGGCCCGCGGGACTCAGGTGCAGTGTCTAAAGTGCACGCACTTTTCAATGTAAAGTCTATGGTGCGTAAAAAGTACAAAGTTAGTTAGTTCAGAACCTTCCGAGTGACCTAGAACGCTGAAACTTAAGACACAGGCACTTGAGATGTGTACTAGTGTAGGACCACCGGCGGAGCTGAGTTACCTCACCCACAGGAAGCGGGTGCACAGGGTCGAAGTAGTGTCGGGTTTCGTCACGCTGGTCGATGGTGCTTGGAGCTGAAGATGCTGCAGGCGGCTCGATGTGAACAGTTCCGGTGGATCCAAGAGTGGATCTGAAGATGTGAAGACCTGAAAGCAGAGGGGACAATGTTCAAAGTCACTAGCCAGTGACTACCGTGGAACCAGATTGGAACCAGGCGATGTCGGGTGCAAACAGGCGTTGAGGTGTAGCTTCTCTCTGCAGCCACGTAGACACCGGGGGTCGAGGACATTCAGGAGTCAGTCACGACCTGTCCCACGCAGGCTTCTCGCTGTTGGCGGTGTCGGCAACTTGATTGTAGCAAACAGGCCTTGGCTAATGCAAGCCACGCAGGAATCAAGAAAGGCTTATTACTCGGACCAGCAAGGTCAGAGCAGGGGCTCCTGTTTACAGGAGCGAGGGCAGGTCTGGAGCAACCAGACCCGCAGTGTAGTTTGTCGGTTTCGTTGCCAAGATGGCCGCTGACCACGTGGCTAGTGGCCGGGATGGCGCGTTGAGTGGCACAATGCAAAAGGGCCCCACGCAGATCGTTTTTTTGGGGAGAAATGTGCACAATTGCAACCTCCAAACACTTTGAAGAAACTGCGGGGCATATTATCAAGGGGGTTTATCTCCGCTTTCTTGGCTTTAAAAGCCAAGAAAGCGGAGATAAAATTATCTCCCTATTACCTAGCTGTCGCTAACACCAGTTAGCGACAGCTAGTAGGAGATAGCGACCTTCTTGGTCCCCACTTAGCATGTCAGAGGAATTTATCACTAATGACATGCAAAGTGGGCGTGCCAAGATGTTAGCGACTGGAAACAGTCGCTAACATCGCTATCTCCTATTACCAACTTTTGGAGATATTTGCGCTAAGCGCGAATATCTCCAAAAGCTAACACATGCCCTGAGCAGTTCTTAGCCATGTTATCCAATGGGAGGTGGATAACATGGCTAAGAGCATTAGCTCGGTAATGCCTGAATATCGCTGACTTTTCAGAGATATTCATGCATTGCGACCGATTTTTATCGCATTTGCGATAAACCTTGGTAATGCCGCCGCATGTCGGCGATACATTTTTGTCTCTAACCAAGCAATAGCGATAATTATCACTATTGCTTGATATTATGCCCCTGCATTTCTTATGCAGGGGCTTAACTTTGGCAGAACATGCATTGCTCATTCTGCCCAGCGCTTTAAATCACTATATGAATTAATGCATCCTGAATTTCCAAAAGCTCTCCGGTCATCAGAGTACCCAGATACACTAAGATTTCTACAATCTGACTTGCTTGCCATACATCTTTCATGCAAGTCTCAATATCACAGCCATAGTCATCCGTGTTTTACTAGGTGCAATTGAATTCACATATATCACTTTTAACGAAGGTGAGACAGTGCTGATGGCATATAAATCACATTTATATTCCAGAGCAGAAATGTGTTTTGCCTCCAATGAAAAAATACTGACTGTCGTGTAGATGGATATTCTTAAAGGGAAAAACATCGTTGTTGTTACACCTGTGCCAGCCTTAGAGGCTGGCAGAAAGGCTAGCGTTCCTAACGCTTACGTCCTCCATCCTAGATGGATACAGTGGGCTCCATCGTTAACATCTGTTGGTGCAGGCTTTGTCTTTGACCTGTCTTTAGAGATGTACAAATGAGCATGTTTATCCCATGTCAAGCTCTGTCTTACCTCTTGAACAGTATAAACATATTGTTTACACTGATGGTTCAGCCAAGCCTGCTATAGGCTATAAACAGCAGTATTTGATGGCATGCCCCACTATTGTTGGTGTAATGTTGGATGTCAAATTCCAACAACAAAAAACTTGCATCTAGTCCTTAGGGGACAGTTCTTAGGGGACTGCACTGTGCAGTTGGCTGAACTAAAAGCTTTTCTTCTTGCACTCGAACATACAAATCCTGATTTCCCCACTCTTATTGTGTGTGATTTGTATTACAGTGTACATTCTTTTAATGATAATTTACATTATTGGCTTCAGAATGGATTCCAAGAATCTAAAAGCAACACAATCAAGCATAAACATATTGGGTTAAAATGAGGGGGCCTCAAGGATGGGTTGCCATGGGCTCATGTTATACATTCATTGAGTCATCAGCGTGAAGGAGCACAAGTCGTAAGACATTTGCTGGCTGATGAAGCCACCAAATCTGCAGTTGCGACTGCTTCTGTTGCTGCAATTATTCACTCTAGAACGAGAATAGACTCTGATATATTGGCTGACATTAATGCTAATAAACATGGCACGTCTTTACCTAAAAGATTTCCTTCTAATGTATTGTGCCATGCTCGAGTCAAATATTGGATGAATTAAAAAACTAAGGCGGTCTTTGAAGTTATCATAACAGTAATTATGAGACTTGTAATATATGCACAAATTTGTTTTCTAAATTCTGTGGCGGGCGCATCCTAATGGCCCCAACGGGACCCCCGCCCTTACGGCGGGCGGTCCAATTATCCGATAGGATGGCGGGCGGACTAAATCCGCCCATCATCCTAATGACCCCCTTAATGTCTTAAAAGCTACAGGCCCATCTATTTGCTCCCGTACCCAGTGAAGATCGTGGAGCGCCTGGTGAGCAGGTCGCTTTCCCATTTTCTTGGAGGCAAACAACAAGTTGGAAGATGAGAAACTGCTCAGATAACCACTCTGGATGATCTACGAATGTGTGCAGACAGGGGACAATTGGCCATTTTAATCTTGCTGGACCTGTCTGCCGCTTTCGATACGGTTAACCATGCGATCCTCCTAGAAAGACTGGGAGAAGTGGGGGTGGTAGGGGTGGCTCTTAGATGGGTTTAGTTATATTTGACTAACGGACAGCAGGCAGTGGCTCTCCCCCCTTTCCAATCAGACTTTGTGGACATTGAGTATGGGGTTCCTCAGGGGTCCTCTATTAGCCCTATTTTATTTAATGCTTACATGAGGCCGCTGATAGAATTCATCAAGTCGTTCAGCATTAGGTTGGTAAACTATGCCGATGACACCCAGCTCATCCTGTCCCTGGGAGATGACCGTGTTGGTGCACTGGATAACTACCGTGCCTGTATGTGGGAAAGGGTTAATTGATTGCGAGATAACTCCCTTCAATTTAGGAATGACAAAACTGAAATCCTGCATTGTGAAGTAGGCAGAGTATAATCAGCTCTTGATACTAATTTTTGGCCTATCCCCACAGATGCCACTTTGGTACCAGTGAGGACGGTGTGAAATTTGGCGGTCAGCTTTAATATCAAGCTGAATCTAGAGTCACATGTCAGCATGCTGGTGGGGACCTGTATATTCTTATCAGAGAACTGCGGAAGGTTTTGCCAGTGCTTCCAGCCCAGGCCCGAGCCTCAGTGGTCAAGAGTGTCATCTTGAGCCTCATGGACTACTGCAACGCTCTGCTACTGGAGTCTCCGAGATATTTGCTCGATAGGCTCCAGAGAATTCAGGTTAGCAGTAGCTAAAGTTGCACTAATGAGACCACGTCGATCATCTTCGACCCTGGGGTTGGCTGAATTGAATTGGCTCCCGGTGGCTCAAAGGGTACAGTTTAAGTCTCTGTGCATTGTGTTTAGGGCTCTACATGGAATTGGGCCCAAACCATCACAAAATAGGTTTGGATGATATGCTCCCACACGCAGCCTTTGTTCCTCCTCAGCCAATCTGGTAATCATACCCCAAAAAAAGAAAGTAACCATAGAGGGAAGAGCATTTGGCGGAGCAGCCACGGGCCTCTGGAACAGCCTTCCCTATGAACTGCGACAGGTCCAGGAGCTGTTCCGAAAAGTATAATCCTTTCAGTATAACCTTTTAGATTTTTTCTGTTGGTAACACCTGTGTATCACAGCGCCAGAATGCCCGTAGGGTTACAGTGCACTTTATAAGTGTTCATACAATGCAATACAATACAATACAATAAAAACATGCAAGTATTTATCGGGACACATGCATGCAGTACATTCCACTCTGACCAGGGTCTGTCTTTCGCTGCTAAAGGGTACCGGGATTCTATGGCATCCCTGAGTGTACAGGTGCATTACTTTTCTCCCTATAGGCCCAAGGGCATTTCTGTTGTGGAGAGGCCTAAAGCAGTCCTTAACAGCTTGAGTATTAGACACAGGGCGTAGTTGGATCCACCACCTATATGGGGTCCAACTAGCACTTCATAATCTCCCGAACAGATCTCTGGGTGGCAGGATGTTCGTTCTATACCTTGATGGTCCAGACATTGTAGTGGCAGCCACGTCCTTTGAAGTAAATGATCATTGTTCTATCTTACAGGACCTACAAATGTTGTGTGTCACCCAATCAAACGAGCAGTTGAAGACGTCTGCCTCTGTGAGAAGCAAGGAGAAACCTGACCTTCCAGCTGGATTCCACAAGTTGGGGATCTTGTGTGAGAGAAAGTGGCGGTTAAGAATGAGTTTGGCCCATTATATCAAGCATCGGTGCCAGTCCTTGGCATTCAAGGTACAAGAACTGTAATCTTGCCACTGCTTCCTAGTTTTGAAGGCAATTGTTTTATCTCCATTGATGACATCAAGTTACATCACATGGCTGATTGTTAACAGTAGGCCACGGGGAGTCCTTGATAGTTCCATAACTCCTCTCTCTACTATACATGAAATTCATCTACAGCTAGTGAGCACCACCAAATCTGTTTCTCCCCAGCTGGGGGCAGATGGAGAACGCACTTTAATCCATACCTGCATTTGCTACAACTACCAGCTGCTCAACTGAAGTAAGTACTGAACTTACTACTGCATCTTCAACAGCTGATGTTGATTATACTTATCTATCACTTTTTAATTTCACTGACTCTTTGAACGCACCAGTGGTGCCAGTTTTTCAACCAACTGCTTCTGGGTATTATGTGGCTTGAGATGATTTTCTTTGGATGTTTCTTTCAATTTAAACATTCCTCCTGCGTGGATCTGTGTTTTCTTTTCATTGCTGAAACTCACTTATCTCGTCCCATCTTAGTTATATGTTTGGATAAGACTTTTCCCTGCTTTTTCTGTTCCTATGGAATGAATTTGTGACAGTTCTTTTCTTGCTGATTAATGGCCATAATCTTCCAGAAAGCTGTGCTACAGAAATGGATGATGGGGTGTTGGCCTCCCACTCATATTCACATAAACTAAAAAGAGATTTGTCCCTCGTGAACATTTCAGCAGTAGTAACTGATGGAATTCTTTGGGATAAATGTTCCTTACGACATATTCTGTCCTACAGAGAGCCTGCAGAAACCATATGTGTTTAGAGTTTCCATAGGGGATGTAATTGTACCTAATTCACATTCTGATTATTGGGATGTTGAAACTGTAAACTCTATGCTCTCCGAGCTGGAATACTATGATGTTTTCAAATCAGAGGATTTGTAGTTTATATCTGATGATTACAGTGACATTTTCTGTTATCACCATTATGGACATCATTATTTACCTCAAGCTAGTGTTCAGCATACACTTTTTAATCACAAACAATTGGAACATTGTCCAACTCCCCCACAAGAGAATTCCTAAACATACAAAGAAAAATACTAAATATTTTTCAGGCTACAACATGTCAGATCCAATGTCCTTTTATTTTAAACTTTTCCCTACACCACCCAAAAAATATATGCTTACACAAACCAAGCTAATATATACAGAATCATTTGTCACACAATTGGCTATGGAAGACTACGATTATTGAAAAGATAAAATTAAACTGAAATCAATTTAGAGTACTAAATTCTGGCAGGTTCAGGCGACAGAGACCTTGTTCCAACGCAAACGATTTTTCTGAATGATACGGTTCAGCAGACTATGCGTCTAGGATTACCAAAATTAAAGAAAGGAATACACCAACCATTGCTTTCTTGGCACGATTTGAAAATCGGCAACATTTAACAAATTTCACTACTTAACAACTCAATAGTATGTTACAGAATGATACATTTAACACAACTCTTTCAAGTTCTTATGGGTGGTTATCGTGGCTACTGGACACTAATAGTTGTCATGTATTTTTTTTCAGTTCCACACCAGGGTTTAAAGCTAGTCGACCTGACCCTCGTTATTCCCAATCCCAACACTCAGTAATTGTGACTACGTATTCGGTGGAGAAATTGCGTCAACAAAAGTTAGAACACTCCACTTTTGTAAAAAAAGTATTGCAACACAGTGCCTTGCATTGCATTACACTGATCCGTGTAGGTATTACATGGGTAGAGCATTGGCATTCCCCATGCATCCAACCATGTATTTTGATGCAAAGTCAGATTTACTAAAGTCAGTAAACTTGTGTTTGCTCCAGAATGGTGTCCCTAACCAAGAGAGGTGTAACAATGGGAAATATCTTCATTTCTCCTTGTTACTTTTTCTTTTCATGTATGTTGCATTCTGAACCTACTGCTTCTATGTATGTTGCATTCTGCAGCATATATAAAAAGTGGAACATGCCTCTAAGGATGGTTTTGAGCAGGAAGGTATACATTACTGCACAAAAACAATTCTACCTGTTACACTAGGACCCTTGCACCATTGCACAAGGGTGCCTGAATTTGCACTATTCTGCCTGAAGTGCTCTAGCATAATGAAAGAGCAGAAGTGCACCATATCTTTGCAAATATGTTGTATTTGTGCTCTGTCCCTTTCACGCAATGCAGAGCAGCAAGTTTCCTTGCTGTGCTGCATAGAGTGAAAGGTTTGTGAGTCCGGACCCAAAGATTATGGTGGAATGAGCACTGGTGGTAAGCTATTTTAAGTTTTGACCTCTGGTGTTTGATGCTGATAAGTTTGCCTAACACATGTGTCCTCTGTTTTAACAGGCAACTGTTTTATTTATGAATTACAGGAGCTGTCAAACAGCAAAAAAACTCCTTATTCAGCTGATTTATCAATGGCAAATCATACTGAGGGAAGACATGCTGAGCTGGATTGGTGGACATAAGGTTTCCCTTGGAACATAAGTGCGAATGTAGACTACATAATTTCTCTGCATCGTGCTGTGGAACATATTCCCAATATGTGATACACATTTAAACCATACATCTGTAGCATCAGCTCTGTTTTGAAACTTTTGCTTTTGCATCTTCTCCTTGGTAAAAGTCCATTAGTCAACAACAGCACTACTGTGATCCAGGTCCCGCAAGTGATGCTCACTTGCAGATGTGTAACTTAACTACTGTGGTTTGAGGGTGCAGAATGTCCTGAGATTGAGGAATCTGATGCCTGTCTGTAAGAATGCCAGTGACCGGTAACAACTGGGCATTTCTCTTGCTGGCCCTTGTGGCTGGAAAGTGCAGAAGGTTGAGACATAGAAGCGGTAGGTGCCTGCCAGGAAGAAATTTAGGAGAACAGTTTCAACTTAAGGTTCATCTTACATGCCAATGTAGCTGGAAGGTGATGAAGACCTAATCCCTAGTATAAATACACAGTTGAATACCAAATCTTAAACATGTTGATACATAACATTAATATAATATATATTACATTCATTTAGCTAGTATTTAATATTAAATGACCTATATACTCATATAAACATACCCACATAAATATGTGTGTGTATATAACCAGATGTATCAAACTACTATTATTAAATAAATATATTTTACATTATAATATTTGTGTATTTTTTTTAATTTACTACTATAATAAGCATATATATATATAAATATATTCAACAAGGAGCAAGGGATTGTTTACCGGGATCCATATCCCTTAGTCAGGTGGCGTGTCACGCTCGGCTAATCCCATCGCCGAGTATTAACCATGTCCAGAAAATTGCTTTCAAAAGCAAAAACACGCACTCGGAAAGGTGCAGCAAACAAAGGGTTTATTCACGAGGTAACGCTACGCGTTTCAGCACAAGGGTGCCTTGATCACACGTTTGACCTTAACCAATCATGACCAGATTATGTACAAACAAGAATGACCGTAATGTTTGGTAAACATAGAAAAAGGACACATTCAATACATGAGTCGCGTCGGCCATTATTAACTAGTCATTTCACGTTGTATGTCTATTGCATCATAGAGTTATAAACATGAAATAATGACTTTCAACCGAATCGTGAAAAGGAGACATAAACTCATTATACTTAAGCATTATGAATTCTATAGTGCCTGTATAGTATATGACAATTGTATTCAGGGGTAAACTGTGCCTCAAAATCGTATCTTTTTCCCATAATATCGGGGAAATAATGAGTTTACCAAACATTACGGTCATTCTTGTTTGTACATAATCTGGTCATGATTGGTTAAGGTCAAACGTGTGATCAAGGCACCCTTGTGCTGAAACGCGTAGCGTTACCTCGTGAATAAACCCTTTGTTTGCTGCACCTTTCCGAGTGCGTGTTTTTGCTTTTGAAAGCAATTTTCTGGACATATATAAATATATATATATATGTATATATATATATATATAACATAAAAAACATAAAAAATGTAAACTGACAACAAATACAAAATTTGAAAATAAATTATTAGACATATTAAATAAAAAGAAGAATTATACACAGACACACATATATATATATATATATATATATATATATATATATATATATATATATATATATATACACATATATATATGCACATAATACGAATTTAAAAAACGAATAATGATATTACATATATTTAAACAATAATACAAAAATAAGTAAATTCTGAGAAAAATAGACATACTCTTCCAACTCAAATTTGTGCAACAGTAGGGAAAGCAGTGGACACTGAAGGGATATAATTTACTATTCCCTCTCTGGTTTGAGCTACAGTAGGGAAAGCAATGGATGATGGAGGGGTAAAATGTGCTGTTCCCACCTCAGTCTGTAGTACTTGAGGGAAAGATTTGGACGTCCTCTGTTCAACATTGGAGAAAGTAGTCACTTCAATCACATAACATTTTAATAAGTCTATGAATTGACCAAAAATATAAAAACTTAATACATACATTATTTATTTAAATTTAATTAACAAACAATTTACAAAATTTTATTTTTTCATAATTAATATCAAATTATAAAAATGGTTTTTAATTGTCCATTTAATTAAATTCCAAAAGTATACTCCCACAAACCTACCAACACACAGTTAAGATATAATTAAAATAAAAAAGGATAACACAAGTACAATTTTAAGTAATCAATACAATTATTATTTATAAATAAATCTTTACTCATGTTAATTAATCAATAAAATAATGAATCATAAATGATTCATTAATTGTAACTTATTTATTACTTGAATAACTTCCGATTCTATTTCCCTACAAACACAACTGCAACTAATATATAACATGAAAAATATGTTTATTAAACAATTTACATAACTATACATACATTAAATATTTAAATACAAATTAGTAATTAATTGATAATTACTTAATTAACTCCCCACCTTATACCCGTACAAACCCAAAAATGTACACCTAATATATAACGTATGTAATATAATAAATACACAATTTACATAATTAATTATCTATTATTAATTAATAATTTATTATTATTTAATTACCTTTCCATCCTCTAACTATAGAAACCAAAAAACACCCACTCACAATATAATTCAAAATTTATAATTACACAATTTACATCATTATCAATTAAATAATTAATAATGAATTATTTATCAACCAATCATGACTTACCTTCCCAACCTAATCCCTTACAAACCAAACAACCCACACCTAAAATATAACTTAAAATGATCATATTTATACAATTTACATAATCAAATATCAATTAAATAATTGATTTTGATTAATTCAGTATCCCTAATACCTGTCCATCTGAAAACCTCGCAGCCCTCTACAACACCGTAAATTACTATTTAGTACTAATTTAAAAATTATGAATAACTTAAAATTAAAAGATATATTTAAAAATATAAAGAACAATTTCACAAACAATATATAACATTTACTATTAAAATATGAACAAAAACATAAAGATGAGTAAAGAACATATATTTTTTAACAATTGCATTATTGAAAACTGTTTTAAAATTACAGATATTCTTGCAAACAATGTTAAAAATACAGATATTTCTGTAAACAATATCACTTACCTAAAAATTGATTTGTTTGTCCACAATATTCCTGCATCATGATATTCATGTGTCACGATTTTAAAAACTCGATATTTGTGTAGCTCGATATTAGTGATCAGTTATTCTGTCCAAATATTGAATTAAATGCTACTAGTGGGCTGCAGCACTCGTAGTGCCACCCACTAAAGTGGCCTTTAAAAACGTGCCTCAGGCTTGCCACAGCAGCCTCCAGTGCCATTTTTAACTGCCATTATAACCTAGCAAAATAAACCTTTCGTCCGGCCAAACCTTCCTTTGTAATACTTAGAACTCACTGCTAAGGGGAGCCCTAAATGCTGAAAGTAGAAAGTAGGATGTGTGCGTTTATGTTTTACATATCTTGACACTGAAAAACTCCTAAAGTCATTTTTCACTGTTGGAAGGCCGATGTCTCATTAACAAACACTGGGTTCCTTTATTGCATTTATTAAGTGATAACTTTAGATTGGGAGCAGGTATAGATATGATGTTCACACTCAAATAAATTATCATTCAAAATCCTCTTTAATGTGAAGTCGTTTTTTAAATCATAATGTTGAAAATGCCACTTTTAGAAAGTTGCAAAAGAAACAATTGATGGACGGAATGCTGGACAATGCAAACATTCACCCCCAGTCACAAGGATCTGGGTTTAATCCATTATTCTTTTGTTCATCATTTTTTTTCAAAGCACTTTTAGAAAGTTGGTATTTTTTTGTCCCAACCTTTTGTGCCTTCTGCCAGTGTCTCTGGTTACATGACTATTAATGGCCCTGATGTTGGGGTTTGTGTATTGCTTCCACACAGTATCACAAAGGGGGTTTAGGCGTGAATAGAATGGGCCATCCTGACAGGATGATTAGTGAGGAGTTATACCGGGCCTCATGTACACTTCAAAGGTCTTTGCCTCATGGATCCAGAAAGAACTTGACACCGGACCTGGCTGTATTTTGTCACCCCTAGACAGTTCATATCCTTGACAGGGGAATAACTTTCCAGAGCCAGATGTAGGAATAAGACAGGGAGTCTAACACATTCAAGGTTTGCAGTAGGTATTAATATTGAACCCCTTGTTCCACTCATGAGAATACTACTCAAAATGTGGACATTACAGAAGGACTGTCCTGCTGCCAGGGGACTGCGCTGCTGCTTGAGAACTACATTGCTGTCTGAGAAGGAAGACTGTGTCTGCTTACTTTCATCCCAGGCTACCCAGAGTGACTCCTAGGGTCAGTTCTTGTGTGAGATACAGGGGCACAACAAGCTTCAGAGGCCTTCCTGCAACTGCCCAGCTGACCTGCTCCACTGGACCTGCCTGGACCAGCAAATGGACCAGCCTCAGCCCTGCTGGCCTCTCCTGGAGTGAGTCATTGATCTCGAAGAGGTGCCTCCCCAAGTTCTTGGACCCTTGGTTGTCTTAACAGGGTACTCCTCCACACGATAGGGAGTGTGAACAGGCCCATTCAGTCAAGACTCTGCCATCTGCGATGCCCTCCAACTTGAAGATCTGCCCTCATTACTATGTTACTGCCTTCATGGCGGTCGCAAAGTGTATATTTTTTATTATGGCTTGTGCTGAGGGCTGCAGCACAAGCCACAATAGAACATTTACACTTAAAAACATCCCTGCAGGGATGTTTAGGGGGGCTCCGTAGGTGCCCCACTGTGCCCCATACCTAAAGTGCATAGGGCCCAGAGACCACCTCCTGGGAGACCGATTATATCAGGTCAAGGCTCCCTTTTAGAGCCTTTGTCTGCATTTGTGGACCATTTTTTGAGGCCTATTGTTCAAACCATGCCCACATATTTAAAAGATACCACAGATGTCTTGCGAGCTAAACCTAATATCTAGTACAACGTCGCGACAGACTATCTGGTCTCGTTTGACGTTGAGTCGTTGTACACGTCAATTCCCCAAGACGAGACTCTGGACACCATTCGGATCATATTAAATCAAACTGCTTTGGATTCCATTACCCCAATTTCCTTAATAATGGCCTTAGCCAAGAAAGCTATTAAATACAATTTCTTCTGATATGAAGACAATGTCTACCTCCAGACCTTGGGGACCAGTATGGGCAGCATTTTCGCCCCAAGTTTGGTGAATTTATATGTCCATACCTTCGAACAACAGTACGTCTTGACACCAGCTAACCACTTCCACCCTTATATTAAGTGGTGGAAGAGGTATATAGACGATATCCTGGTGGTCTGGAGGGGGGATCGGGAGTCGATCCTTTTATTCCACCAGTGGCTGAATATGCAAAATCAATACCTGCGGTTCACAGTGGAGATTGACAGAGAAAGGATTTCCTTCTTAGATCTCTCTATTTATGCCACCGAGTCTGGTCTGCAAAGTGAATTATTTCGCAAACCCATGGCCAGAAACTCCCTTTTACTGTATGGGAGTCAGCATCCTAAAGCCCTCAGAGACAATCTGCCCTACAGGCAGTTTCTCCGAGTTTGGCGTAACTGCTCAGAAAAGGAGACTTTTTCCAAACATGCAGTAGAATTGTGCCACCAACTTACTGAAAGACAATACCCCAGAAAACTGATCAAACGTTCGCTCAAACGAGCAAAAATAATAACCAATTCGCTCTCCTTGATCCTCCGGTGGAAAAACCACCGTTAGAGCTTATCACCTTTGTTAGCACCTTCAATACCAGGTCTAACGAAATACAGCAGATAGTAAGACGACATTGGAGGCTCTTGAATGCTAGCAATGACAAAATTGAGCCCCCTTTGTTCGCCTTCAAAAGGTCGACCAGTCTACGTGATAGGTTGGTGCACACTCGTCCTAAAGACATACCGAACAGAGCTATTGGGACTTTGTGGGATCTCCCAGCAGTGACAGAGCACCACCCCTGTGGGGCTTGTTCAGTTTGCCCACAGACAGCCCGTTCTCTACAAGTAGATATAGGTACAGACCGTCCATGGGTGCAAAAACAATTTACTAACTGAAATAGCACCCATGTTATTTACCAGCTTACCTGCCCGTGCAACATTAAATATGTTGGCATGACCACCCGCAAGGCACGAACTAGAATCCTTGAGCACAAAAGTGTATTCAGGTGCAAGGAAACGGTGTCCAAATGATCTAAACATTTTGTAGAGTTCAATCACCGGGCGACAGAGTTCACATGGACCGTCCTAGAGAAACCACACATTGCGTCCCATATAGGCGATGTTTCCAGGTTCCTTTTCTTGAAGGAACAAAAATGGGTTTATAAATTGTCGACAGACACCATGGGCCTCAATGATGAGATACCTTGGGTGGCCCTTAATTAATTTCTTATGGACCACCACCGTTGTAGGGCCCATTTACGAAGGACGACAGATGGACCATACCATTGAGGGAAGAATGTTACCCCTCGTATAACAGAGGAGAGTATTGATATTCATTCCTCCTCTTGTGTAGTTTTCTTACTCCAGCGGATGAGACTAGAACAAATCAGGTGTATTTGCTGGAAGTAATGTTTTATACATGTGCCACTACAAACAATGCTGAATGTTACGATGGGACAACAAAGCTAACATGGGCACCCCTTGGGGTTATCTCAGTTCAGGGTTTGTGTCACATAACCGAAACCCTTGAGTTAGGAAATAGCTCAGACACTTTATAATTAAGATTGTGTGTCTGACAGAAGCGCCTGTTAATAAAGCACTGTTACTTTTGCACACGAACTGAACTACTAAGATGGCGGCGATGAAGCCACATTGTAGTTTTTACATCGCGCGATAGACATTGGTAGCCAGTACGTCAATATTTATCACTTGCTAGTGTGTTTACATCATTCTATTTAGTTGGGACCTCCTTAGCCATAGGAGTTAAGAATAAAGCACTAGTTAAAACATGACTTGGTTTTCCTTTCGTAAATCTTGTGCGATGATGTGAAGGTCTAAAAATGCCAACACTATAGACTATTTTAGATTTGATGTACATATAACGAGTGGCTTTGACCTATTGTTCTTTGGGGTTGACCGAGATGTTGCTTTTAGAATGAAAGCTTCGGCAGGGTAGGTTGCATGCACACAAACTACAGTAGATGGACTGATGATGTCATCTTGTAGTTTGTACGCCATTTCTCGTGAGAGTACATTCGTTTCTCTGACAAAGCCTGATATTTAGTAAACCGGCGACCAGGCGAATGGGAGAAGTGTTTTTGAAGTTTTGCTTACAGCGGCTTTTAAGCTAAAGTGAGGAATACATCATGAACATTAAATAAGTTAGAGCACCGAATAAATGAATGCTCCTCCTCTATTTCGCTCCTCCCCTTTATATACGGCCAAAGTAGAGTCCACGTTGCCTCCCCCTGAGCTCAGTTTCCTACAACGAGGCAACGACGGACAGGTTGGTGTTGGGGTGTTTTAAGTTTTGGGAGAGAGTTGAGCTCAGATCGTTAGGTCAGGTTGGGGTGACTCCTAAACTATATGGTTGACTGATACTCAGTTTGGAGTTTAACAAGAGAGTTATATATAGCCCTCTAATGATTACATATGGCGAGTTAGATACCGGGGACTTGTTCCGGGAATGGGACCTGTTTCTTTTATTAAAGACTTTTTGTAAGCTCTGGGAGGTTTGAACATGTGAGGGGACAGACTAAGGAATAAGGGGATGAATAGGGTAGTTTGGCCTATCGCTCCCTTTGATACTCCTCCCTTACCTTCCACAGAGCGGTGCCTCCTTTTCCTGAGCAAGGTTCCAGGAGAGGTCAGGTATACTCCCTGTACAATACAGGTGAGTAAGAGTAATATAACTAATTTGGTCACCTGATTGGGATCTTTTGCCAGATCCCACCCTATGATTAGGACTCACGTTGTACTCTGATTTTGTTTTTTTGAACAGATGTAAAAGACACTGATTGTTACAGAGGAACATGACATTTGGATTACACATATGTATCCTTTAATTGGTTTATTTATTTTTCACTTTTGTTATGCAGTAGCAAACGCTAAGGACTGTGGCCCGGAAGAAAGCCGCGGGATTTGTTTCCCTCTAGGCTGAAACATGTTGGCCCTATATATGCAGTTATATGGTTAGACTGCTTTCTTTGCACTGTTCTTGTTTTTATTAAGGGAGAGGTCAATTTCTATTAAAGTTTGTCTTATTGATCCTCTATCCTTTTTTAACTCACCACACTTTATTGTTTTTGCACTGCACTTAATTCCTTCATGATCATTAACTCATGGTCTTCACGGCGATTGAGGATGTGACCTAGATGAGTGTGGGCTATGGACTAGTCTCGATGATCATGAGACATACCATCCCTATTCGGATGATCAAATGAGAATATTTGATCTACATTTGACTTTGATGGGAATCCAGTATTTCTCTGTATGGGTCTGATCAACAATTGCAGTGAGTCCAACGATATAGGTTGTCTTTTTGACACTTTGTGAGGGAGCAAGGTTTATCTATCCCCTTAAGCGCCAACTTACTTATATAGGAGTGTGCGCATCTCAGGAGTTCAGCTAGCTCCTATATAAACCCCCAGTTTGGTGATGCCACGTCTGAACTGGGGTGGCAGAGTGGGCTAAAGAACGGTGATGGATTGAACCCAGATCTTTTGACTGGGTGTGAGTGTTTGATTGATTTGGATGCTCCATCCATCACCACCCCCTTTTGTACCGCTTTTGGCCGCCATAAGTGTGGCAGGGTATGCTCAGATGTGAGTCCCTTGCTCACTTTGCCACTGGATTCAAGCAAGCCGGGCTGAAGACAGCTGGAATTCCAGAAACCGGTCCTCGGAAGCTTGTTACTGGTCCAGGGAAGACATGACTTGGCAGTTCGGGCTGGACTGTTCCCATGAGGCACAGGGTCAGACTGATTTGCATATAGCCATGTCTGAACTGGGGTGGCAGAGTGGGCTAAAGAACGGTGATGGATTAAACCCAGATCTTTTGACTGGGTGTGAGTGTTTGATTGATTTGGATGCTCCGTCCATCACCACCCCCTTTTGTACTTTGTATGTATGCATGAGATGCATTTGATTTTGCATCGTTTATGTATGGGAGCCAGTGGAACTCTCTGAGATGTGGTATGATGTGGTTGCATCATGGGAGGTCCAGAATGAGTCTTGTTGCGATGTTCTGGGTGGAGGAAGTGATTGGAAATTTGTCCGTAGAGTGCGTTGCTGTAGTCTAGTCTGCTTGTAATGAAGACTTGTGTAACAGTATGACTGGTATTCTTGAGTATCCATTTGAAAATCTTACGAAGCATGTGGAGTACATGAAAGTAGGAGGAGCTGAGTATGTTCCCCTGTGCTGACATGTTAAGTTTTGTCGTGTAGTTCCTATAAACCTATATAGGATCTGCAGATTTAGACAACATATACTGTAGGATTGGAGTCAGACTGATTCTGGACACTCCTCCTGGATATGTCAGCCTGTATACCATCTAGCTCACAGAGCCACGTGAAACTCCTCTTACCGAGGAGAGAATAGTCTTGCCAACCATCGAACATGACAACTCTGATCCCTCAGAATCGTGGAAACAGTGCCACTTTTCGCTCACCCATTCATGCTCACTTTGTCTCAGAGAGATACACAGAATAAATTGCGGGGACATTTCTCAATAAGCATTTATTGAACCAGCGTCATTCGAGTGTAAAATAGGTGTGCTGAAACAACCGTTAGACAGTAACAGATATAAATGACGATAAGCACTAACAGAGTAAAAGGATGGTAGATTTCTACCATCGTGCTAAAACAATGAATACAGGCAAGTATATAAAATACATGACAGTAAAATGTGATGTGTCCCTGACTAGATGTACCTGGAATACCCTAGCATGTATGTGGGTGTACAGCCAAGAATCTCTTTAGGATAAACTCAACACCATTACCTGAAGTGAGAGACTGTGGGACCCCGTCTTTAGTCTCTAGAGGGACAGCCCGCAAGGGATGTCAGACCACTGCGAGCTGAATGTCTGGTTGCAGGAGCCTCAGGGTCTCGTCAGTGTGTCAGAATGGAAGTCCTTTTCTCCTGTGCCTATCTCAGCAAGAGATGATGTATAGATACCCAAAGTTGTACACCCTGGGGGTATACCTTGCTGTGTCATGACGGACTGGAATGCCAGAAGGAATGACCCTTATACATAGTTATTATGCAGAAGATGGTAGACTTACTGTCCAGCTGTGATTCCAAGAATCCTCACACATAATGAATGAGGATTAAGGTTGTCAGAGAAAACCCCATGTCATCTTTGGACATCACTGGAAACAGGTAAAAGGTCAGTACTAAGACCCATTATGAAGTGTAATAGTAGGAAGAATATAGGTGGAGGGTTAGGTGACTACCAGAGCCTCTATTAGGGTACCTATAAGGAACACAACAGTTTTTCATAGTGGATGATTCCCAGGTTACTTGCGTGGTTGGTTGGTTGCGGTCTGAGTTCTGGTGGCCACCATGTGGAGTCCGAGTGAAAGGTCTGGATCCTTAGGTTCAACACCTCCGTCTTGTTGGAATTGACTTTCAGGCAATTGGCTTTCATCCAACCTGCTATGATGATAATGCAGTTGGGGAATTTGGTTTTGGTGGTGGGTGTCATTGGCAAAGACTATTGTAAGAAATTAGGTTAGTGGTGGAAGGGGTGAAAGCCTGCTCAAGCAGGAACCACAATTTTTTCATTTTTTTTATTTTGAAAGTTTTATATAGCACGAACAAGATCTTTGCAGATATCAGAGCGCTTTACAAAAACAAGGGGGTAAGAAAAACAAGAGAGTGTGTAACAGATTTTTGAGCACAGAATAGCTGTAGGCATCGTTCCCTCTAGGCCGCGCGCGCACCTTCCCTGACGTCTGCGCGCACCACCTAGCGTGAAGGGCGCACACAGGACGTCGCTAGAGATTCGCGCCGCCCGTCGCTTTTAAAAAGTGAGCGGCGCGAACATGAGGCACTTTTCCAGTGGTGGCGGTGGTACGGGCGTGAGGAGTTGCAGGTAAGGAGGCGGGGGGGGCTGGTGGTTATTGTGGGGATTATGGCGCTTGTGGCATTGTGGGAGCGGGGCAGACTGTGGCCTTTTGTTTAAATATTGCTGACAATCAGAGCCCCTTCACGGGCTCCGATTAACAGCAATACTTAAACAGAATGCCACAGTCTGCCCCGCGCTTTCCTAACAAAAGCGTAGACACTTTCCAGACACAGCACACGCTGTGTTTGGAAACTGCCTACGCTTTTGTTAGGAAAGCGCGGGGCAGACTGTGGCATTCTGTTTAAGTATTGCTGTTAATCGGAGCCCGTGAAGGGGCTCTGATTGTCGGCAATATTTAAACAGAAGGCCACAACAGACACAAAAAACGAGTGAGACACAGAACAGAAAGGCACAAAAAACGAGTGAGACACAGGACAGAAAGGCACAAAAACGAGTGAGACACAGGACAGAAGGGCGCAAAAACCGAGTGAGACACAGGACAGAAAGGCACAAAAAATGAGTGAGGTACAGGACAGAAAGGCACAAAAAACGAGTGAGACACAGCCAGACAGAAAGGCACAAAAAATGATTGAGACACAGAACAGAAAGGCACAAAAAACGAGTGAGACACAGCCAGACAGAAAGGCACAAAAAACGAGTGAGACACAGCCAGACAGAAAGGCACAAAAAACGAGTGAGATACAGGACAGAAAGGCACAAAAAACGAGTGAGACACAGCCAGACAGAAAGGCACAAAAAACGAGTGAGACACAGCCAGACAGAAAGGCACAAAAAACGAGTGAGACAAAGGACAGAAAGGCACAAAAAACGAGTGAGATACAGGACAGAAAGGCACAAAAAACAAGTGAGACACAGCCAGACAGAAAGGAGTGAGACACAGCCAGACAGGAAGGCACACAAAACGAGTGAGACACAGAACAAAAAGGCACAAAAAACGAGTGAGACACAGCAAGACAGAAAGGCACAAAAAACGAGTGAGATACAGGGCATAAAGGCAGAAAAAACGAGTTGGGCACAGGACAGAAAGGCACAAAAAACGAGTGGTGCAGAAGGGCACCAAAAACGAGTGGGGCAGAGGGCAGAAGGGTCCCAAAAACGAGTGGGGCAGAGGCAAGAAGGGCATCAAAAACGAGTGGGTCAGAGGCCAAAAGGGTCCCAAAAACGAGTGGGGCAGAGGCAAGAAGGGCACCAAAAACGAGTGGGGCAGAGGGCAGAAGGGCACCAAAAACGAGTGGCACAGAGGTCAGACGGGCACAAAAAACTAGTGGCAAGGAGGCAGAATACAGAAATATAGGGGCAGCTAAGAACAGAATGTACTTATGATTAGCATTCGATGACTAAGGGTGAAATTTTCTTGTGAACAAAATCAAAGCAATGAAGATGTGGGGAATATGTAAAAATCTCTGCAAGTAAAACAAGATTGAAGGTTATTCCTTTTGATGCAGGTTTTTAAATTTAAGGCTGCATTTTTACAAATGTTTTATTTACTGTTCAAAAACACCCTTAAGTTATTACAATCAAAGCTGTTACTCTTCTGCTCTTCTGCTCACTTCTGTCTGTCGCAGGTTTTCTGCTATTGTTTAGTAGTTAGTAGGTTACTGTTCTATATTAGGATTTAAAGTTATAAACTGCAAGTAACAAAATGAGCTTTCTGACAGAAGCAGTAATGCACTGACCTAGTTACATTGCATGTGATTTTTGATCTGCATGGTTCACCAGCTTTTCATCAGGCATTTTAACCTCCTCAGCTACTTAATGAGTCAACTTCCAGTAGGCAAAACTTAGTTCTCTCTGCAGCAGGTCCATCATTCTTCAGTTATCTTGACATATTTATGGTTGCCTGAAATTTGCTTGAACGTAGTCAATCATATTGTTTGCGTGCCACTGCAGCATCTTCAGGTGGGATCTTTTGATGGATTGTGTGCTTCTCAGCCATCCTGTGGGTTACCTTGTTCACCCACCTCAACTATTTGCAGTTTGTATTTTGTGTTACACCTTCTGTGATGCCGCTTTCCCCTGGGATTCAGATTTATAGACCAGTTTAAGATAATGGATGCTAATAATGGAACACATGGGCACACCCCTGTTTGTCCTAGGCTGGAATCCCAGGTAATTATTTGGTCATTTTTCGTCTTGGGCCTCTTGACCTTTCCCATGCACAGTTTGTAATTCTTCGGGCGTTTTGCTGACTTGTCTTCACTTGTAGGTTTCCAGACTGAACGGTATTTGGATTACAGTGGTCAGGTGCGAGTACCACAAAGACAAAGTAATTCTGTTTACGTTCCTCGTTGGGTTGGGGGTTGCTGGGTGAATAGATTCACAATCTGCACCCCTTTTTCTTTTGCAGGTTTGTGAGACCGTACTACAAAGACAATTGCACAGGCAGACGTGAGTGCAAGCAGAAGAGATAATTGTTGGGTTGAGTTAAACTGTGGTGCATCTTGAACATTGTAGTACCATATATACTTACCCATGTTTTCTTCTGCTGCAGGTTTCACAGCCAGAACCCCATACATTTAAAGAGGCGCACGTGAGTGCAGGCAGAAGAGGTAATTGTTGGGTTGAGTTAAACTGTGGTGCATCTTGAACATTGTAGTGCCATATATACTTACCCATGTTTTCTTCTGTTTCAGGTTTCACAGCCAGAACCCCATACATTTAAAGAGGCTCACATGAGTGCAGGCAGAAGAGGTAATTGTTGGGTAGAGTTAAACTGTGGTGCATCTTGAACATTGTAGTACCATATATACTTACCCATGTTTTCTTCTGTTGCAGGTTTCACAGCCAGAACCCCATACATTTAAAGAGGCGCACATGAGTGCAGGCAGAAGAGGTAATTGTTGGGTTGAGTTAAACTGTGATGCATCTTGAACATTGTAGTACCATATATACTTACCCATGTTTTCTTCTGTTGCAGGTTTCACAGCCAAAACCCCATATATTTAAAGAGGCGCACGTGAGTGCAAGCAGAAGAGGTAATTGTTGGGTTGAGTTAATCTGTGGTGCATCTTGAACATTGTAGTATAACAGTTTGCATTCATGAGCTAGGCGTCAACGTAAGCCATGTTTCCTTATTTTGCAGGCTTTGTGGGACAGCAGGCTCAAACTGGCGGGTACGGAAATGTTCTAGCACAAAGCTGTAACTTCGGGAGAGTGCAGTGCTTCACCACAAAGGAAGAAATGTTGCCTTGTATTCAAGGAAGACTGGATGAAGGAAATTGTAGAGGCTGAGACACAAAAGTCATGAAGCAAGGTTCACATGCAACTCGGGGAACTATTTCAATACAGTCCAGACGTGGGCTTAATTTGCAAGGCATGTGCCGAAGCCAAGATTGTTGGGGATTTTTCCACAGGGAAGAAATGGAGTGATGGCTGGAAACTGGAATACATGAAACGCCATCCACTTAGCAAAGTACACGAGTCTGCCATGGTGATATTGAGAAACAGAAGTGCTGCTGCCAGGTTTGGTTTTGGAGTACGGGCAATGCTGACAGAAACTGCCACTGACAAAGCAAATGGAATGGAAGTAGTTGAACGCCAAAGATATATGCCTGAGGAGATAAAGATTCTCATCAACAAAGTGTTGCTGGCAGTCAAGATGAACACTTCAATGTTATCTGACATCCATGACCACCTAGCTTTGTATGTGAATATCCCAGACAGCTGGAGGAGCAAGAACTATGCCTTTGAGTTCCTTGAGGCCATCAATAGCGTGATACACTGTGAAGCTATGACAGAACTTCGGCAAGCTTTGTATCACACCTTGATAATTGATGAGAGCACAGATATTTCTGTTACAAAAATGCTCATCCTGTACTTCAAGTTCCGACCTGTAACATCAACTGAGCATAAAACGCAGTTTGGGGGCATAGTGAAGCTGACGAGCTGTAATGCTGAGGCTATCACTACTGCCGTGAAAGAATTCTACACTGCCAATGAACTGGACCTCATGAAAATGGTCATGTTCACATCTGATGGTGCATCTGTGATGCTGGGGAAGAATAATGGTGTTGCTATTCACCTTAAACAATCCATTCCTCATCTAGTTGAGCAGCATTGTGTCGCCCATCGAGAAGATTTGGGAGTTGATGATGCCTGACAGAGGGTTCCAATGATTAAAGAGATGGAGACATTATTGAGGACTGTCTACACTGTGTTCTCCAGATCTCCTGCAAGGAAGTCCAAGCTGGATGAAATTGCATCGGTCACTGAATGTGAAGTTGTCTCTTTTCGACCACTGAATGAAGTCCGGTGGCTTTTAAGGCGTTTTGCTGTTGGTGCACTCATTCGTAATTACGAGACTGTTCTTAAGTACTTTGAGCATGAGAAAGTTGAGGAGAATGATCCAATTGCTAAATATTGTTATAAAAAGCTATCGGACTCCAACTACCATATTTCCCTTGCAGTACTTAATGACATTCTGGGTGAATTTGCATCTTTGTGCAAACTATTCCAAAAAAGTTCTTTAACTACTGTTGAAGTATGCAAGAGCAAAGATTGGCCAAATTAAGCAACAGTATTTGGGGGACACTGTCTTTTCGAGCAGCAATGTAAGAGAGCTGATGGTGTTGTACAAGGAGAGGCAAGAGTTTGACAGTAGGCCTATTTTTTCTTTTGTTTCCCTTCTTTGTGAGCACATGCAAAAAAGGTTCCCTGAAGGTGAGCTAAAAGAATGGGCAAGTTTTGAGATCCAGGCAATAGCCACATAATCGCATTTTGATTTTGGGACTGAGAATATTGAAAGACTTGTTGAAAAGTATAAAAATGTCTTGGCCCTGGGTGATTGTGAAACACCAAAAGATGTTCGACAGTACTGAGACTATAAATATGTGGTGGCAGAACATGTTAAGGTTGGGTTATTTATCACCTTTCAAGACATGGTGACTTTCACTGTACGCAATGCTGCTCAGTATAGTGTGGTGTCTCAGCTTGTTGATGTCTGCGCAACATTTCAAGCATCTAGTGCAGACTGTGAACGAGGATTCAGCCTCATGAATACTATCAAGAGCAAATTGAGGAATAGACTAGAGCAGAAGCATTTGGACATGCTGATGAGGACAAAGGCCTACCTCCTGAATGGGAAAGTTGACCTAGTCAGAGTTTATCAGCACTGGAAAAATGGCAAGGATCGCCGTGAGAAGCAACCCTGTCACCCATCTAGTGACGCCACTTGACGTGTCTGAACAGCCCTCTACCTTCTTGTGTATATGTGATATTGTATAGGCTTGCAACATTTCCCCACCCAATGAACTGTGCTCCAGTTAAGAATATTTATTAAAATCTTATGAGGGTACCACCATTGAAGTCTTGTGCTTTTCTAAACTTGAAGTGTACTTGCCAGTGTAACAAATTCATGCCATGCCGTGCTTATCCAATTTGCAAACTGCCCTTAAGACCCTTATTGTGGCGCTGTATGTGTGAAAATGCACAATCTTTTCACTTTTTAAAGTAACATTTTGGAGTGCCATTTGGCGCCGCAGACACACGCGGTTTCGTTCCTGGCACACATAGCCATGGTTGCAGCGCACAGAGACCCTCCACTGCCGCACACAGAGGAAAAAAATTAGAGGGGAGATTGGCTGTAGGTAATAAATGGGTAGCAAAATAGGGTAGGTACATGAAGGAGCATAGTCGATTAGACAAAACAAATAGTACAGTAGCTGCAGAGTCTCAAATAGATCTAAAGTAAAAGTTCAGGTGACTTTAGCCATGAGGATAGCTTTTACTTCTTTCTTGAAAAATGCAGTGGAGGAGATAAATCTGGTTTCTGGAGGGAGTGCATTCCAGATCCTGGGTGCCATTCCTAAAAAAGGAGCGTTTGTACGTTTTTTCCTTCCGGAATCTTCGAGGTTTCAGAAGAAGATTTTTTGTGCTTCTAGTGACTCTTGAGCCACCTGATATTGTCAGCTTCTAAATGAGGTAGCTGGGCGAGTTGTGATGTACAGCCATGTGTGTCATGCAGGTGATTTTTAGATGGATTCTGGCTTCAAAAGGCAACCAGTTCAGGGATTTTAAGCCAGGGGAAATATGCGAGCTTTTTTTTGATCCGGTGATAGGTCTCGCTGCGTTCAAAGAGGCTCTTAGGGGTGCGGTTGTTGATAGGGGGAGTCCGCAGAGAGCGACGCTTCCGTGGTCTATGCGAGGAATGACTAGGGCTTGTACTGCAGTTTGGAAATCTTTAGCTGGGAGGAAGGGTTTAAGTTTCCTCAAAGTATTGATTTGGAAATTAGCTCCCTTAGTTGCCTTGCTAATATGCTGTTGCATATTGAGATTGGTGTCAAGGGTTATGCCTAAGGATTTCGCAGAGTCCACGATGGAAGGTTGGACATTGAGTGCAGTTAGGTGCTTAAGCCATGTTTGAGTGGTGGAGATTTTCACGGGAGGTGAGATCAGAAGGAACTCAGTTTTCAGTGCATTGAGTTTGAGGTGATTTTCGGCCAGCCATGATTGGGTGTTTCTGAGCGTTGAGTTCAGAAATTTGATGTCTTCGGAGGATTATAATTTGAGATAGAGTTGGGTGTCGTCAGCGTACATGTGAAAGTGTACATTGGATGCTTGTAACAAAGTGGTGAGTGGCTCCATGACTAGGTTGAACAATGTTGGGGATAGGGAAGATCCTTGTGGGACGCCTAATGTTAAAAGCACAGGTGGGGACATCAAGTTGTTGCTCTTGAATTTTTGAGACTGGTTATGCAGAAAGGAAGTGAACCACTTGAGTACAGTCCCTGAGAGACCCATTCTGATATTTAACAGCTCAAGTTAGTTCTCGTGCTTGGCGGTGTCAAATGCTGAGGAGAGATCAAGTAGGATGAGGAGGCAGGTATCGTTTTGATCTAGGATTTGGAGGGCGTCTTCAATTATGTGTGTCATAGCTGTTTCCGTACTTTGTCCTGCTCGGAAGCCTGATTGATGAGGGTTGAGGAGGTCAAACTGATCAATGTGTTTTGTCAATTGGAGTTGTACGCATTGTTCCAACAGTTTGGCCAGGGTGGGGATATTGGTAATAGGACGATAATTGTTTAGGGTAAGCTGTTGGTTTCTTGAGTATCGGCGTGACTTGTCCCACTTTGAGGGAGTCGGGGATGAGTCCTTGTTGAAGTGAACTGTTAATAATTTTGGACCAAAGTGGGAGGAGCAATGGGATGAAGTCCTTTACAGCTTTAGCAGGAAGGGGGTCTGTGAGGTGATTAGAAGGTTTCAATGTGCCGAGCAGTTTGCCAATTGTTTCTTCTGAGTAGGTGTCAAAGGACGACCATGCAGCATTGTTTTTTGGTTCAGTGGGTGTTATGCTGTGGGGGCTGGAGTAAAGGCTTACGTCATTGAGGAGATCACTCCTTATGTTATCAGTCTTTAGATTAAAGAAAGCAGAGAAGTCTTCACAGGATGGTACATTGCCCAATGTGCTATGTGATTGTTGGGGTTGTTCCTTGGATTGTGTTTTGATTAGTTCAAATAGTTTTCTTGGCCAGTTATTTGCTTGGTCGAGCTGGAGGCTGAAGAAATCTGATTTTGAGCGCTTGATTTTCCTAAAGTAGGCGTTTCTCTTTTTCTTAAGAGCTTTAAGGTGCAATGCAGAAGGGGTTGATCTCCAGGTGCGCTCTACGATTCTCATGGCACGTCTATCTTCGTTGAGTCTACCATCGTACCATGGGTTAGAGTTCTTAGTGGAGACTCTTTTCAGTTGCAAGGGGGCGGTCTCATTGATTATTGAGGTCATAGAGTTGAGGTAGTGGTCGGTCAGAGCTTGAACATCTGAGGCGCCGGTAGGGGGAAGGAGGAGATTGCAGCTGTGGGAAGGTAAAGAGTTGGGATTGAGTTTCTTCAGGTCCCTTTTCAAAGACCTTGGATTTGGTGGGTTGAACCGGGTTAAATCTAACTTTTTCGTTGATGAAGAATGTGATAATGTGGTGGTCTGGCCAGTCACAGGGTTGGATTGACCCAAGTTGGGTAGAGTCCTCTTTGGAGATGATAAGGTCGAGGATAGAGCCTTTGTCATGGGTGGGGCTGTTGCAGATTTGGATGAGGTCAAGAGCGATGAGGAAGTTTTTGAGACTATTTACCACCGAGTCATTGTGATCGTTGCAATGGAGATTGAAATCACCAAGGAAAATTTGAGTGTTTTGCTGTCCCGAATTGGTTGTGATTGTGTCCATGAGTTGTTGTCAGAGTGAAGCACAAGCAAATCCTAAATGAACCTGTGCACAACCCCTGGGTACGTGTTTGTGCAACACTCCCAACAGTAAAACAGTGAAAACACACCACAAAGCATCCCACACTGAATTACAAAAATATATAATGCTTTAATAAATAAAACAAGACCAAAGTAATAAAATTCCAGTCAGTAGAGCCAGAGATATGCAGTTTATTTCAGTAAATATAGGACCGTAAAGTAGAAAGAGCCAACTGTGGCTATCTGGCCATGCTGGACCATGGCAAAGTCACGAGTTGAAGTTAAACGCGATGCAGCACATGCAGGCTACAGGGACCTAGTTAGGATTGCTGAAGAAAGTACCTGGGAGTCTTTTTAAACCAGGCCACCAGTAGCGCTGTTTCAATAATGTAACTGTTGCTGTTATGCTTGCGTGTGCAGAACCTAGACCCTCGTGTGTAGCTAGTATTAAACCTAATCTGAGATCCATGTTTGGTATTAATCTATCCCCTACTCCAGGAATCTGAGCATACTGAATGTTGTTTGCATCTAACTTGTAGGAGTATTTGAGTGGAAAACCTTTCGGGAAGTCTTTGCTGTTTTTGCATGAAGAAATGACAGCTACCATTATCTGTCCATCTATTCTCGTTTTTGAATGAGTGATTGCAGCTACAGAAGCAGTGCGTACTGCCCCCTTCGCAGCTTCATAAGCCAATGAATTCCCTTCAACGTGAATGCCATCACGTTGATGACTAAGCGTGAGTATCAAATGAACTCTTGATAGTTCATTTTCAACTCAGCTATCTGTTCCCATGACTGGACACAGTAAAAAGAATCACACACTATGAGTGTGGGGAATTCTCGATCCGTATTTATTAGTGCCAGTAATAGGGCTTTTAATTCGGCCAGCTGAGCTGTGCAGTCTCCTAGAGACTGTGTTTTTTGTATTGCTGGGATGGTCGTGCCATCCCACATACGTTCTTTCACAATCGCACAAGCGGTGCTGTATTGCTGTGTAATTTGACATTTGGGAGAGGGTATTCTTATTCATATTGCAGGAATGCTTGTGTTTTTAGCCTTGGGCCATATCTCTATTCTACATCTGTTGCAGTGAAAAAATTAACCCATTGTATCCATCTTGGATGTAAGGCTTCAGCATTAGGAATGCTTGCCTTTGAAGCAGCCTCTAAGGCTGTTACCGGAGTTACAACATTTATTTATTTCCCCTGGGCCAGTGCTCTTTCTCTTACTACAGCAGTCTGTACTACAGAATGTTCTCTGTAGAAGCAAATCGCATTTCAGCGTTTATGTACAAATGTGATTTGTAAGCTATGGGTACAGTTTCACCTTCATTGAAGGTTAGGTAAGTGTACCCAGATTGACCTGCTATAACGCGGATCACCAGATTGTGTACGTTTAGGCGTGTTTGTAAGTGTTTTGAAGCTAACATGTCAGATTGTAGGGAACGTAAGATACCTGTGTATTCCTATGTCCAATGCCTAACTGAGAAATCAGGTCTTATTAAGTCGTGGAAAGGTTTTACTCTTTCTGCGTAATCCAAAATGTATGTTCTGCCAAAGTTTAAAAATCCCAATATGGATTGTAAATTTTTCAGCAATTTGGGGGTTGGAGCAGCGCACACTTTTCTAAAAAAGTTATCTGTCGGTCTTTTTCCTTCACTAGATAACTCATATCCTAACATAAGACATTTAGGTGGGCTATGTTTGATTTTTTAAAGTTGAATTTGTAGCCCTCAGAGACTAATCCTAAAATTATGGTGCTCACCCTTGTCAAGTGATCCTGTAAATCTTCATCCATCAGATAAGTATCATCTACACAGGACAATGCCTCTTCATCCAAATTCTGAAGTAATTATATTACCCTAGTGCTGAACAACCTAGGGCTATTCTTATACACTTGGGGAAGTCGACAAAATTGACGCTGGGAACTTAGGGGTTGATTAGGATGGCGGATGGAAACGTGTTCCGTCCGCCATGGTCGCGGTAAAAATACTCCCGACCGCTCCGCGGATAATCCGCGGTAGCGATTAGGATATAATTGACAGCAAACACCGACCGCGGCGGACGGACCACATCAAACACCGACTGCAGCGGACGGATAACATGAAAGACCGCCACAGGCGGACGGTACTACATAAATTCCCACCGCCGCGGATGCAAATACCGCGGAAACAGGGCCAACCGCAGCACGACCAGCGGAGGGTCCAGCCGCACGATTAGGATAACCCCGCAACCCCAACGGAACTCACCAGCTCCCACGACAGCCGTGGAATGATCGGAAAACGGAGCATGACTGCGGAAGGACCAAACAAACATCACCCCTGCCGTCAAACCGAATCTAAAATGGCGGACGGAAGTAAAGACAAAACACACAAAACAGGACACACACCCACCTGAAACACCCACCACCAACAACTACACGCCCCAAGGCCCCCCCAACACAAACAAGAGCACCCAAGTCGTCACCACATCCACAGAACACCAGACTGACAACAACCATTGGGACACAAGAACCACACATAGTATAAAAGGAATCCCTCCCATTACCGCAATCCATTGCATCATAGCACACCTGTAAGAAATAGGCAGAATACCACAAACAGCAGAGACACACACACACACACATAGAACCTGCAAACCAGCACACCCACCACACAAACATCCACAACACCATCCCTACATACCACAAACCTTCACACCCCACCCCACACCACCCACACCTTGCACAACACACACCATGGCACCAAAGAAAAACCCCAAGTTCACAGACACTGAGTTGAAGGTCATGGTGGATGAAATCATCCGTGTGGAACCACATCTATTCTGCAACCTAGTCCATCAGACCACCTTGGCAACCAAAAACAACACGTGGGACAGGATATTGACCAGAGTGAATGCTTCAGGGACCGTGCCACGCACCAAACACTAGATCCAGAGGCGGTGGCACGATCTCAAGGCAAGAGTGAAAGGCATAAGGGGTAAGAACCATCCTGCGGGCACACCACACTGGCGGCGGCACTCCCCCGGAGCCCATACCATTTACAGAATGGGAGGAGAAGGTGCTGGGCATACTGCACCCAGAGAGCCTTGAAGCAATAGAAGAGGGACTTGAGGCTGGTAAGTACAAACCAATGACCACTATCACACAGCACTACAACTCCCAACAGGCCCCCGTGTTCACAGGGAGTGTGGGGCAGGGTGTGGGTCCAGCACTACAACTCCCAACAGGCCCCCATGTTCACAGGGAGAGTGGTGGAGTGTGGGGGGGTTGGTCCAGCACCACAACTCCCAACAGGCCCCCATGTTCACAGGGAGGGTGGTGGAGTGTGGGGGAGGGTGGGGGGTTGGTCCAGCACTACAACTTCCAACAGGCCCCCATGTCAACAGGGAGGGTGGTGGAGTGTGGGGGAGGGTGGGGGACGTTGGTCCAGCACTACAACTCCCAACAGGCCCCGATGTTCACAGGGAGGATGATGGAGTGTGGGGGAGGGTGGGGGGTTGGTCCAGCACTACAACTCCCAACAGGCCCTCATGTTCACAGGGAGGGTGAGGGTGGGTGGGGGGGCTGGTCCAGCACTACGACTCCCAACAGGCCCCCATGTTCACAGGGAGGGTGGGGGTGATGGGGAGGGGGGTTGGTCCAGCACACAACTCCCAACAGGCCCTCATGTTCACAGGGAGGGTGAGGGTGGGTGGGGCGGCTGGTCCAGCACTACGACTCCCAACAGGCCCCCATGTTCACATGGAGGGTG
The DNA here is from genome assembly GCF_964263255.1 of Lissotriton vulgaris. NCBI lineage: Eukaryota > Metazoa > Chordata > Amphibia > Caudata > Salamandridae > Lissotriton > Lissotriton vulgaris. Next base: position 357,564,603 of record NC_141697.1, on the reverse strand, counting down.
GGGGTGGGTGGGTGGGGGGTTGGTCCAGCACTATGACTCCCAACAGGCCCCCATGTTCACAGGGAGGGGGGTGGAGTGTGGGGGAGAGTGGGGGGGTTGGTCCAGCACTACAACTCCCAACAGGCCCCCATGTTCACAGGGAGGGTGGTGGAGTGTGGGAGAGGGTGGGGGGTTGGTACAGCACTACAACTCCCAACAGGCCCCCATGTTCACAGGGAGGGTGGGTGTGGGTGGGGGGGATGGTCCAGCACTACAACTCCCAACCGGCCCCCATGTTCACAGGGAGGGTGGGGGGGTTGGTCCAGCACTACAACTCCCAACAGGCCCCCATGTTCACAGGGAGGTTGGGGGTGGGTGGGGGGTTGGTCCAGCACTACAACTCCCAACAGGCCCCCATGTTCGCAGGGAGGGTGGGGGAGGGTGGGGGGCGGTTGGTCCAGCACTACAACTCCCAACAGGCCCCCATGTTCAAAGGGAGGGTGGAGGTGGGTGGGGGGGGGGGTGGTCCAGCACTACAACTCCCAACAGGCCCCCATGTTCATATGGAGGGTGGTGGAGTGTGGGGGAGGGTGGGGGGACGGTCCAGCACTACAAGTCCCAACTGGCCCCCATGTTCACAGGGAGGGTGGGGGTGGGTGGGGGGGGGGGTTGGTCCAGGACTACAACTCTCAACAGGCCCCCATGTTCACAGGGAGGGTGGGGAAGGTGGGGGGGTTGGTCCAGCACTACAACTCCCAACAGGCCCCCATGTTCACAGGGAGGGTAGGGGTGGGTTGGGGGGGTTGGTCTAGCACTACAACTCGCAATAGGCCCCCATGTTCACAGAGAGAGTGGTGGAGTGTGGGGGAGGGTGGGGGGGGGGGTGGTCCAGCACTACAACTCCCAACAGGCCCCCATGTGGAGAAGTGTGGCTCACGGTGTAGAGCAGGCAGACCCGGAAGCTGAGGTCAGACCCGGGACCATGGTTCAATTCCCGACGCGGCAGGGTCTTGAGCTCAAATGTCCACGGACTCGATAATTCTCGCTTCGGTGCCTGCTCTAATCATGGGTTCTCACTCTGCAACTCTGGGCATTAAGCTTGCTTAATCTCCACAACAGCCCCCTGCGGCGGGATGCCTGGCTTTCACCTTGGGGATGCCCTGTAGGGGCTATCTCACAGGGAAAAGCCAGGACGGGTTCCCAAGGCAAGCGCCGGGAAACCTCTGGGTAGCTGTGCGCTCAATAAATGCAATAATAATAATAATAATAATGTTCACAGGGAGGGTGGCGGAGTGTGGGGGAGGGTGGGGGGGTTGGTCCAGCACTGCAACTCCCAACAGGCCCCCATGTTCACAGGGAGGGTGGTGGAGTGTGGGGGAGGGTGGGGGGGGGGGTTGGTCCAGCACTACAACTCCCAACAGGCCCCCATGTTCACAGGGAGGGTCGGGGTGGGTGGGGGGGTTGGTCCAGCACCACAACTCCCAACAGGCCCCCATGTTCACTGGGAGGGTGGTGGAGTGTGGGGGAGGGTGGGGGGTTGGTCCAGCACTACAACTCCCAACAGGCCCCCATGTTCACAGGGAGGGTGGTGGAGTATGGGGGAGGGTGGGGGGTTGGTCCAGCACTACAACTCCCAACAGGCCCCCATGTTCACAGGGAGGGTGGTGGAGTATGGGGGAGGGTGGGGGACGTTGGTCCAGCACTACAATTCCCAACAGGCCCCCATGTTCACAGGGAGGGTGATGGAGTGTGGGGGAGGGTGGGGGGGGGGTTGGTCCAGCACTACAACTCCCAACAGGCCCCCATGTTCACAGGGAGGGTGAGGGTGGGTGGGGGGGCTGGTCCAGCACCACGACTTCCAACAGGCCCCCATGTTCACAGGAAATGTGGGGCAGGATGTGTGTCCAGCACTACAACTCCCAACAGGCACCCATTTTCACAGGGAGGGTGAGGGTGGGTGGGGGGGCTGGTCCAGCACTACGACTCCCAACAGGCCCCCATGTTCACAGGAAATGTGGGGCAGGGTGTGGGTCCAGCACTACAACACCCAACAGGCCCCCATGTTCACAGGGAGGCTGGGGGTGAGTGGGGGGGTTGGTCCAGCACTACAACTCTCAACAGGCCCCCATGTTCACAAGGAGGGTGGGGGTGGGTGGGGGGATTGGTCCAGCACTACGACTCCCAACAGGCCCCCATGTTCACAGGGAGGGTGGTGGAGTGTGGGGAAGGTGGGGGGGGGATTAGTCCAGCACTACAACTCCCAACAGGCCCCCATGTTCACAGGGAGGGTGGTAGAGTGTGGGGGGTTGGTCCAGCACTACAGCTCCCAACAGGCCCAAATGTTCACAGGGAGGTTGGGGGTGGGTGGGGGGTTGGTCCAGCACTACAACTCCCAACAGGCCCCCATGTTCGCAGGGAGGGTGGGGGAGGGTGGGGGGCGGTTGGTCCAGCACTACAACACCCAACAGGCCACCATGGAGGGTGGTGGAGTGTGGGGGGGGGGGGTGGGGGGGGTTGGTGGCGGGGGACAGCTAGGTGCCGAGTGGGTGCTGAGCGTTGCGGGCGGTGTGCCATTGTCGCTCCCACCCCCCCCTGAATCTATGGGGCGTGGCTCACATTGAGTACAAACTTCTGGGCTCCTCGCAGTAGAGGTAAATCCCCTAGCCTTTTGGTTTGTATTTTTAAACGCACCAATTTTTACACATAGTGCTACTTTTTAACTTTCACTGCCTACGGCAGGGTAGGCCTTAGCGCGCCTATACCTGTCGAGGTAACACTCGCTTATTGGTCCTGACGAAAGCCCTGTAACTTCATACACTTAAAGGGCAGAAACATGTTGACCTTCCCCTAACAGGGATACACCAGTATTTCTTTTGGATAGTTTCCCTGCACATAGTCTTTAATTTTAATATGTCAAGTTGACCAGCGAATAAATGATTTTTTTGGGACAACCTCTGACATTTTTAACCACACTTTTTTCACTCTTCACTCTCACAAAACCTGCTCCGCAGTCTCCTGGCGTCGTAGCACACTGGGGAGGTACTCGATCTCCCTAGTGGACCCGATGATGAAGCATGTCACCACTAGGGTGAGTGAGGGTTTCCTGAAAAAATCATGTATTTTTTCTTGAAAGTTGGTCCAGTCTTTTGACCAACCACAGCTGGCCTCATATTGTTACGTGCTATCTCCACTATATTAACGCCATACTGACGGACATTCTTCTAGTGGGCAATCTACACCTTCAGTCGGTACACAGCACACAGGGCCAACACTGCCAACAACTGCAACAAGTACTGCTCGTGCTCGCCAGAGTACGGGGAGCAGAGTGGCCTTCGGTGTAGGCACCGCTGCCCCTGCCCCTGCCCCTGTGACACAAAATGCCCTTTGTGCTGAGGCGGTTGATCTGCTGCGACAGCTGTGTGTACGGCAGACCAACATGATCAATGCATACCTAGACCACAATAGGAAGTTGGGGCAGGAGGTAGCATTCATGGAGGGGATGCATGACGATGTTGCTGGTCTACACAGAACAGTTCAGTCGTTAACCAGCGCAGTGTCTGCAGCCATTCAAAAATTGCAGGCACAAGCTTCTACTTCAGTTCCCCCATCCACACCACTTGATGTGCCAGCGGAGAGTGACAATTCTGAGCAGGGCGCATTTTCAGGATATTGCACTAGAAGCAGCCACAGACAGCAAGGCAGGGCACAGAGGGCACAGACACCATCCCCAGGGACAGGGAAATCTTTCACAGACCACGACATTAGCTACCCTGGAGTTGACACACAGGATGATCAAGGGGTGTTTGGCTGACAGGGATTCACATGTAACACAGGCATCCCCCTCAAAAGGTATTCCCAAAGCAAGGGCACCTCCCAAGGCCAGGGACACTTCCAAGGACAAGGACACTGCAAAGGAAAGGGCACCTCCCAAGGCCAGGGACACTCCCAAGGACAAGGACACGGCAAAGGAAAGGGTACCTCCCAAGGCCAGGGACACACACAAGGACACTGCAAAGGAAAGGGCACCTCCCAAGGCCAGGGACACTCCCAAGGAGGACAAGTACACTGCAAAGGAAAGGGACACTACAATGGACCGGGATAGTAATAAGGACAAACCAACTCCCAGGGACAGGGCACCGCCCACGGTTCAGGTACATTCCAGAGACAGGACACATCCTACAGGCAAGGCACCTCCCAGGGACAAGGGTTCTCCCATGGACACGAGCACCATCAAGGGCAGGCATACATCACCCCTGGATGCCCTGAGGCTGATTTTGGAGAATTAAAGTGAAACACATGTGTCAGCGATGGAGTCTCCCCATACCTCTACTCCCATCCACACCCCGCAGAAGCAGAGGAAGGAGTACACTGTTGTTGCATCCCCCATTACACATGATGCAGAGGGCAGACGGCAGGGCCAGAGCAAATGTCAAGCAGGGTCCAGCACATCCCCTGAGAGCAGACCCACACCAGCACATGATCTACCTTTGTTGGGTGATGTTCATGATGAGGCCACACCACTTACCAGTCCAGTCATGTCCCGGGTGCCCTTCCATATCCCAAAGAAGCGGAGACACACACCTGTGACACCTTCCCACCCCAAAGTCGCTCAAGTACAGCTGTCCCCAGCTCCCAGAGCCACCCAGCCTCCTGGCCCATACAGCCCTGTGGCTCATCATTTCAGTGGTCCTAGTGGGTCAGCTGCAGTTCACTCTCATGTGTCAGATAGTGGCACTGTGTCTGTTGTTCGCTGTCATGCCACATGTAGTAGCACTGTGTCAGTTGTGCCCTCTCCTGTTTCAGGTACTACCAATGTGTGTGTCCGCCACTCTCATGTCTCAGATGCTGGCATGGTATTTGTTGGTCACTGTGCATGGTCATGTCCTGACAGTGTGTCTGGGTCTATGGCTCATGTGTCTGTCACTAGAGCTGTGGCTGTGTCCCACACTCCTGTGTCTGGGGCTGGCAGTGTGTCTGGGTCTATGGCTCATGTGTCAGTCACTAGAGCTGTGGCTGTGTCTCACACTCCTGTTTCTGGTGCTGGCAGTGTGTCTGGGTCTATGGCTCATGTGTCAGTCACTAGAGCTGTGGCTGTGTCCCACACTCCTGTTTCTGGGGCTGGCAGTGTGTCTGGGTCTATGGCTCATGTGGCAGTCACTAGAGCTGTGGCTGTGTCCCACATTCCTGTTTCTGGGCCTGGCAGTGTGTCTGGGTCTATGGCTCATGTGTCAGTCACTACATCTGTGGCTGTGTCCCACACTCTGTTTGTGGTGCTGCCAGTGTGTCTGGGTCTATGGCTCATGTGTCAGTCACTAGTGCTATGGCTGTGTCTCACAATCCAGTATCAGACCCTGCCACTGTGTCCGAGGCTACTACGTCGAGCACTCCACCAGATTCAGTGCTGTGAGGTGTAGTTCACATCACTCGCATGGCATTTTACTGGGTGTGTAGATAGTCCATTGTAAACACCCTTGCATTATTTATGTCCATGGAACGGGCCGCTTGGCACACGTCCTTGTGCTGCCTCAGATCTACCTATTATCTTCCATGGACTGTTGATGCTTTGTGCCCCTCTGATGTGTTGCCTCTAATGTACCTGCTGTGTTACGAACAGTGCCCTGTTGCTGTTAGGATGCTGCATTGTGCCCTCTCATGTGCTGCCTCTGATGTACCTGCTCTGTGCCATGGACTGTTGCTGCACTTGGCCCCTCTCATGTGCTGCCTCTGATGTCCCTGCTCTCTGCCATGGACTGTTGTTGCACTTGGCCTCTCTCATGTGCTACCTCTGATGTCCCTGCTCTGTGCCATGGCCTGTTGATGCACTTGGCCACTCTCATGTGCTGCCTCAGATGTACCTGCTCTGTTACGAACAGTGCCCTGTTGCTGTTAGGATGCTGCATTGTGCCCTCTCATTGTGCTGCCTCTGATGTACCTGCTCTGTGCCATGGACTGTTGTTGCACTTGGCCCCTCTCATGTGCTGCCTCTGATGTCCCTGCTCTGTGCCATGGACTGTTGATGCTCTGTGCCCCTCTCATGTGCTGCCTCTGATGTACCTGCTCTGTGCCATGGACTGTTTTTGCAATTAGCCCCTCTCATGTGCTGCCTGTGATGTACCTGCTCTGTTACGAACAGTGCCCTGTTGCTGTTAGGATGCTGCATTGTGCCCTCTCATGTGCTGCCTCTGATGTACCTGCTCTGTGCCATGGACTGTTGCTGCACTTGGCCCCTCTCATGTGCTGCCTCTGATGTCCCTGCTCTCTGCCATGGACTGTTGTTGCACTTGGCCCCTCTCATGTGCTGCCTCAGATGTACCTGCTCTGGTACGAACAGTGCCCTGTTGCTGTTAGGATGCTGCATTGTGCCCTCTCATGTGCTGCCTCCGATGTATCTGCTCTGTGCCTTGCCATGGAATGTTGATGCACTTCACCCCTCTCATGTGCTGCCACTGCTGTCCCTGCTATGTGCCATGGACTGTTGATGCTCTGTGCCCCTCTCATGTGCTGCCTCTGATGTACCTGCTCTGTGCCATGGACTGTTTTTGCAATTAGCCCCTCTCATGTGCTGCCTGTGATGTACCTGCTCTGTTATGAACAGTGCCCTGTTGCTGTTAGGATGCTGCATTGTGCTCTCTCATGTGCTGCCTCAGATGTACCTGCTCTGTTATGAACACTGCCCTGTTGCTGTAATGATACTGCATTGTGCCCTCTCATGTGCGACCTCAGATGTACCTTTTCTGTTGTATCCAGTGCCCATGCTCCTGCCTACTCTAGGAAGTATTTAGTAATATGTGCAATAAACAATGTAATCGTGTGTAGTGGTTTCTGTGTGTCATTCCTGGTTGTCTACTTGCATTGTTGATATATTGCTGGTATCGTAAATGCTGTTTACCCAACATGCACATCCCCCCTCCCCACGTGACGGCCCCGGCAGGTACTCCCCTTCTGGCATTGTTTGTTGTGTTTGCGTACCTGCGGCGGCGTCGGCGACGGTCCATGACTTGTTGGTGGTGGAGCACGAAGAGGATCGGAAATGCGTTCAGAGCTGGGTCCATGACGGAGATATGCCTGTGGTGGGTATCTCTGCAATGTCTTGGCTCTCCGCTTTGGTGAATCCGCCGTGTTCAGGCTGGTGGTTTTTCCGCTGCGATTTGCTGTGTCTTATCCGCTATCGTAATTACGTGGACGGTCGAAGACGTCATTCCGTACGGTGGTATGTCTGGTTGGTTACGTCTGCCGCGGGGTCGGGTGTATTTCCGCGGCGGTGCTTGTTCTTCCGCGGCGTACGTACTTTTGACAGTGATTCCCATCCTAATGTCGCAAACGGACAGACCGCGGCTGGCGGACTGAAAAAAGGCATTTTCCGCCTACTTAATGCGTGCGGTCGTTCTTCCGTCCGCCATCCTAATGACCCCCTAAGTGTGGAAAATGCTGTTATACCTGCTCTCAGGCACTATATTTTGGCAGAAGAATCCATTTGAGATATCTAGTGTTGTGTGGAATTTTTTTCGCACAATGTTATTCATTAATGCGGCACTGGGTGCATTTTGTCCTGCTAATGTCTTAGTGCATGTGTACAGATGTCTATAAACTAAAACTAGACTATATGAATTATCGGGTTTAATTACTGGAAACAAAGTATTATTCATCGCAGAGGTGCAAAATTCTATTACACCTTGGTATTCAAGTTGATCTAAGATCTCCCTGACCTGTTTTTTTTCGCTTCTTGTTTTCTTGGGTATTGTCTTTGTGGAGTTGAACTAGTTTTTGCTGGGATAACATGGTGTAGTGACTCAGCATCCTACCCACATGGTTGTGATAAAGTGCTGGAGCAAGGGCTTCCGCCCACTCCCATGCAAATTTATGTTTTAAGTAAATTGGAACATGGTTGGAAAAAGATATTAAAATTACAGTGTCTCCCTTTGGGCAATCTATTATATTTTCAGTCGGCCAATCTTGTTCAGCTAAAAGTGTGTCATAGCCATAAGTCAAGTTCTCCCAAAAGAGACCCTTAACTTTTCTGGGTTTGTCCCCTCCATTTGCAGTGTTATCTAATGTAACCTAGGTGGGACACTTACCCTCGTATCAGGTGTTTCCACCATGATGTGCTCATTCAACTCCGCTGTCACCAGAAATTCCAGCAGGTTCTGGCTAGCTATTGTTACTTCTGCTGTGCTGTCTAGCATCATCAGAACCCATTCCCCATTCAGAAGTTGAGTCCTCAGAATTCTGGGCATATATAACTTTGAGACCTGAAACTTTCTTCTTTTTACATTGAGGCTTAGATTGTGGCCTGTCTTCTTTTTTAGAAGTGTAGCTTGAAACGCGTGTCGTGTCACTAGACTTCTCACGATCTTCTTGCCTGTGTTCTGACCGTCCTTCTCTCTCAAAGTTTCTTTATCAACCCTAAGAAGAAAGTGTATCAGTATCCTGATACCTGTCAGGTTTTTGTATGTTATCCCTTTTTCTAAGGTTTTATTTCCTTTTCGGAGGGCTCCTGTTGAGGAGACCCACTCCTGGATTAAGATACATTTTCTCTAGTCTTTTTGTTTTTATTGTTATTATCCCATTTCTTCTTTGAAGAATCAAGTGTTTGTTTTGTGTTATCCTTATCAGGACCACCAATGAATTGAGGTTTAGTTGCTCTAGCCCCCAAACTACCTCTACCCAATTCAGCAAAGGTGCTTGTGATAATTTTAGGTAATTCACATTCCTGCTGTAAAAGAGTGAAATTCCGTAGACATTGACGTATTGCCACTGCTGCTGCCTCCCCTTTATATTTGCTAATATTATAGCTGATACCTGGGCAAAATGACCTAGTAATGTTATCCCTAAGTTCAGAATAGGTTCTGCTCCATACTCAGTCTGTATTTGTATTAACATGTCTGGTACTACTGCTAATGACGGGATACTATGTGTTCTGGTATTTATGGCAGCGAAAATTGTGACCCAAGTGGTACAATCCTTTCTGGGGAGCTATCCCCATTGGCAAGCAGATTAGTAGCATTCTGTGTTTTTTTTCTAGAGGGCTTGTGTTTGGAAATACTGCCTCTAGCTGTGTTATTTTCTGCGCTATCCAGAATGGTATTTGTTCATGTTTAATGGGCATTTTACCCATAACTACATATGGTGTTTGTGGACAAATATTAGTTGTTGAACTCTGAATCTGATTTGTTTGTGTAGCTCTTGTTGGCTGAAGTGTGAGTGTTCTCATTACTGTGTTAGGTTTCTGTAAAGTTGTATTACTTCTTTGTGAAGTCTACGTAAGTCTGCTACTCTCATTACGTCAATGTCTGGATGCGGTGTGTAAGCCGCAAGAACAGGCCAATGGCCCCTTCTCTTCCAAACGGACATAGTCTTACTTTGTTTCTTGTATGGGGGAGGGCACCTTTAAAGCAGTTTATGTGCTCCTGGTAGGTGGATGGAACTTCAATGTCCTCACATAGACTGTATTATTCTGGTGGTTCATCCTCAGTGTAAGAATGGAATGTATTTGACTGTGCATCTGCTTGTGGGAATTTAACCCATGAATAGAATGCCTCTGTTCCATATGATTTGTGAGCCTCAATCACGAAGGTTACTTTCCCACCCCTAGCTGTGACTCCATAGTCTGTTAGATTTTGAGTAAGGGCATTTCTAGCATTTTCTGAAATGTTAATTTCCCCCTCTTCTTCCTGTACTAAAACACGCTGTGCTTGCACAGCCTCGTCTTCTGTCGTTGTTCAAAAAGAATGTCAAGGAAGAGTTTCAAGGAAACTGAGTAAGGTTTTATGCACAATGGGAACTGGTTGTCCTTCAAGCTTGATACACCTACAGGCAATAAATAAGTTTAAGTTTAAGTTTAAGTTTGGCATTTATATAGCGCACTACTCACCCATAGGGTCTCAAGGCGCTTGAGGGAGGTGGGGGAATTATTTATCAAATATCCAGGTTTTGAGTTGTTTTCTGAAGGAAAGGTGGTTTTGAGTGAGGTGGAGATGGGTGGGGAGGGAGTTCCATGTTTTGGCCGCTAGGTAGGAGAAGGATCTTCCCCCCATGGTGGATCTGTGGATGCGTGGTATTGCGGCGAGGGCTTGGTTGGACGATCGGAGTTTGTGGGTGGGGGTGTAAAAGGAAAGGCGTGTGTTGAGGCATTAGGGTCCTAGATCGTATAGTGCTTTGTGTGCGTGGGTGAGGAGACGGAACGTTATTCTTTTGCTGACGGGGAGCCAGTGGAGGTCTTTCAGGTGATTGGAGATGTGAGCTCTGCGGGGAATGTCTAGAATGAGTCTGTCTGAGGCATTTTGGATACGTTGGAGCTTTTTCTGTAATTTGGTTGTGGTTCCGGCATAAAGGGTGTTTCCGTAATCTAGTCTGCTAGTGACCAGTGCGTGGGTGACTGTCTTTCTTGTTTCGGTGGGGATCCATCGGAAGATTTTTCTGAGCATACATAGGATGTTGAAGCAAGAGGAAGAGACAGCGTTGACTTGTCTGGTCATTGATAGGGAGGAGTCCAGGATGAAGCCCAGATTACATGCGTGGTCCGTAGGTTTGGGGGCAATTCCCAGAGCCGGTGGCCACCATGAGTCATCCCAAGCAGAGGGGGAAGATCCTAATATGAGGACTTCCGTTTTGTCCGAGTTCAGTTTAAGGCGACTGTTCCTCATCCATTCTGCCACTTCTTTCATCCCTTCGTGTAGATTGGTTTTGGCGGTATTTGAGTCTTTGGTGAGGGAGAGGATCAGCTGGGTGTCGTCTGCGTAGGAAATGATGTTGAGGTTGTGTTTGCGAACGATGGATGCGAGGGGGGCTCATAGACACGTTGAAGAGTGTGGGACTAAGTGATGATCCTTGTGGTACGCCGCAGATGACTTCGGTGGCCTCTGATCTGAAAGGAGGGAGGCGGACTCTTTGGGTTCTTCCGGCGAGGAATGAGATGATCCAGTCCAGTGCTTTCCCTTGAATTCCTATGTTGCTGAGGCGGTGTATAAGGGTGCTATGACAGACTGTGTCGAAAGCTGCGGAGAGGTCAAGTAGGATGAGGGCAGCTGTTTCTCCATTGTCCAATAGTTTTCGGATGTCGTCTGTTGCTGCGATGAGGGCGGTTTCGGTGCTGTGTTTGGCACGGAATCCGGATTGCGATATGTCGAGGGATTTGTTGGATTCGAGGAAGGCGGCAAGTTGAATGTTGACAGCTTTCTCGACGACTTTGGCAGGGAATGGGAGGAGCGAGATGGGTCGGTCGTTTTTAAGTTCAGTGGGGTCTGCTGTGGGTTTCTTCAAGAGGGCGCTGAGTTCGGCGTGTTTCCAGCTTTCCGGGAAGGTAGATGAGTTGAAGGAACAATTGATGATGTCGCGAAGGTGGGGAGCGATGATGGAGTCTGCTTTGTTGAAGATGTGGTGGGGACATGGGTCGGTAGGCGAACCTGAGTGGATTGAGTTCATCAGGCGGATGGTGTCATCAGTGGTGACTGGTTTCCAGGAGCAGAGGTTGGTGGGAGGGGGATTTAGTTCAGGGGTGGATGAGGTGGACTGGTCTCCGGACTGGATAGCGAAGCTGTTGTGTATGTCGGCGATTTTGTTGTGGAAGAATGAGGCTAGGGAGTCGCAGAGGTGTTGGGAGGGAGTGATGTCATTGGGGCCGGCTGAGGGGTTGGTGAATTCTTTTACTATGTTGAACAGCACCTTACTGCTGTGGGCGTTGTTGTCGAGTCGATCTTTGAATGCTGTTTTCTTAGTGGAACGTATTAGTTGATGGTGTTTATGGGTGGCGTTCTTGAAAGTGGCTAGGTTTTCGGTGGAGGGGTTTCTTTTCCAGGTTTTCTTGAGGGTGCGGCATATTTTCTTGGATTTTTTAAGTTCATCGTTGAACCAGGGGGCTTTCTTGTGATCTAAGTTGGTAGGGTTGTTTTTCAGTGGTGCTAATTCGTCAGCGCTGCGGGTGATCCATTGTGCAAGGTTGGTGGCGGCTATGTTTGGGTCTGATGAGTAGGCAGGAGGGTGTTGGTGGAGCGATGTGAAAAGCTGGTCGGTGGTGATTTTGTTCCAGTTTCTGCGGGGAATTTGTTGTGGGTCGTAGTCTTTTTGTAGTTGAAGTGCACGCAGCTGTGGTCTGTCCAATGGAGAGCTGTGGTGTGGTTGAAGGAGATGTATTTGCTGGATGTGAAGTTGGGTCGAGCGTGTGTCCGGTGCAGTGTGTGGGGGTGTTCACAAGTTGTTTGAGTCCAAGATTTGCTAGGTTGTCCAAGAGGGTGGTACTGTTATTGTCGTTGTTCTTTTCCAGGTGGAAATTGAGGTCGCCAAGTAGAATATAGTCCTCGGAGGGGAGGGCGTGTGGACTGATGAAGTCAGTGATGTCTTCGCAGAATTGTGTGCGGGGTCCAGGTGGTCTGTAGATGAGGGTTCCTCTGAGTGTGGTCTTGGGGTTGATGTGGATCTGGAAGTGGAGGTGTTCGGCGGTTGTGAGGTTGTCATCGGAACTGGTTGAGATGCGAATGGTGTTCTTATGAACAATGGCAATGCCTCCTCCTATTTGGTTGGTGCGGTCCTTATGGATAATCTTGTAGCCGTCCGGGATGGCTATGGCGATGTCAGGCGTAGATGAGGTGTTCATCCAGGTTTCTGTGAGAAAGGCGACGTCCGGTGATGTAGTGTCGAGTAGATTCCATAGTTGAACGGCGTGACTGTGGACTGAGCGGGTGTTGAGAAGGATACATTTCAGGTCGTTGGTGTCGAGATTCTGTTTTGTGTTGGTGGATTTGGTGAAGGTCCTAATGCAGGCAAACTTGCAGGAATTGCAGGTGAAAGGACCATGGGTGGTTCCAGGTGCGGCTTGGTAGCAGTTAGGTGGACGGCCGGGGTTAAGGGCTGAGAGCGTAGAGGCATCGTATGTAATGCGAGAGGGGTGGGTTTTGCGAGGGCCAGGGGGTCTGGCACTGGGCGCGGTCCAGGTGCGGACGGGCGTAGACTGGCTTACCTTTGGCGCACCTTCGGCGCGACCGCAGCGCGTGGACGCTGCGCGTTGATTCATCTGTCTTAAATGTGGAGTGTAGGGGGGCGGATCGTGGGAGGGTCAGCTGGGAGGCGGGAGCGGGGAGGAGCCACGGGCCACGAGCACAACAAAATGGAAGGTCAAAAGTGAAACTGACGACACGAACACACAAAGGCAATTCTAAACTTCTCAAAGCAATGCAGCACAATTGTTTACAAAGCGCAAGTGCAGACTAACGATACCAAGCGCTGTCCCCGTCGAGGCGCTCTCACTCAGCCAGGTAATGGGCGCTGTGTGATCGTCGAGGCGCTGGGGCTGCAGGCGATATCGGGCAGAGCAATGTTCAATCTGCAGGCAATAGGCGCTATGTGATCGTCGAGGCGCTGGGGCTGCAGGCGATATTAGGCACAGCAAAGTTCAATCTGCAGGAGGGGTGCAGGTTAAAGGCAGGGAGCGAGGAGGAGCGACCGACCCAGAGCGAGTCCAGCTGGTCACAGGAGCCCAGGGGGAGCGAGCTGACTCTGCTAGTGGGCGGGAGGGGCAGCTGGGAGGCGGGAGCGGGGAGGAGCCACGGGCCACGAGCACAACAAAATGGAAGGTCAAAAGTGAAACTGACGACACGAACACACAAAGGCAATTCTAAACTTCTCAAAGCAATGCAGCGCAATTGTTTACAAAGCGCAAGTGCAGACTAACGATACCAAGCGCTGTCTCCGTCGAGTCGCTCTCACTCAGCCAGGTAATGGGTGCTGTGTGATCGTCGAGGCGCTGGGGGAATTTAGCCTACTCAGCTGTGGCCAGATAATTCCTTTCCAATTCCAGACACCTCAGGGGAAACGAGAGTAGAGGTCTCTGAGAAAAGCACGACTGACCTACTCAGATTTGACTGTTACATAAGTACCAAACCAATGTTGGTGGTGCCATGTCGTGGAGTCCCTATAAGCCTGTATAGGATCTACGCGTTTAGACATCAAACACTGTAGGATTGGAGTCAGACTGATTCTGGACACTCCTACTGGATATGTCAGCCTGTATGCCAGCTCGCTCACAGTGTCAGTAAAACTCCTCTTACCAAGGAGAGAATAGTTCTTGGCATTCCTCGAACATGCCAACCCTGTTCCCTCACAATCATGGGAACAGTGCCACTTTCCGCTCAGTCACTCATGCTCACTTTGTCTCAGAGAGATACACAGAATAAATGGTGGGGACGTTTCTCAATAAGCATTTATTGAACCAGCGTAATTGTAGTGTAAAATAGGTGTGCTAAAACAACCATTAGACAGTAACAGATAAAAATGGTAATAATCGCTAAAACAATTAATACAGGCAAGTATATAAAATGCATGACAGTAAAATGCTTACTCCTACGATGCGTCCCTGACTACATGTACCTGAATGTATCTAACATGTATGTGGTTATAAAGTTAGAGACTGTGGGACCCCGTCTTTGGTCTCGAGATGGACACCCCGCAAGGCATGTCAGACCACTGCGAGCTGGCGTGTCTGCATGCAGGAACCTCAGCAACTTGCGTCATTGTTTCAGCATGGAAGTCTTTTCTCCTCTCCCTATCTCAGCAACAGATGATGTATATATACCTAAAGTGGTACCCCCTCATGATATACCTTGCTAGGTCATGACAGACTGGTATAACGGAAGGAATGACTCTCATACATAGTTATTATGCAGAAGATGGTAGACCTGCTGTTCAGCTGTTATTCTAAGAATCCTCATGCATAATGAATGAAGCTTAAGCTTTTCAGAGAAAACCCCATGTCATCTTTGGACATTACCGTAGCTAGGTAAAAGATCAGTACTAAAAACAGGTATGCAGTGTAATGGTAGGGAGAATATAAGTGAAGGGTTAGGTGACTACCTGAGCCTATATTAGGGTACCTATACGGAACATAACAGTTTGTTGTTGTGGATGATTCCCAGGTTACTTGTGTGGTTGGTTGGTGGGGGTGTGGGTCTGAGTTCTGGTGGCCATCAGGTGGAGTCCGAGGGGAAGTTCTAGTTCCTGAAGTTCAATACCTCTGCCTTGTTGGAATTGAGTTTCACGCAATTGGCTTTCATCCAACCTGCTTTGATGATCATGCAGTCTGAGAATTTGGTTATGGCAGTGGGTGCCATTGGCAAAGGCTATTGTAAGAAATTATGTTAGTGGTGGAAGGGGGTGAAAGCCTACTCAAGCAGGAACCACAATCTTTGTCAGAGTGAAGTACAAGCAAACCTTAACTGAACCTGGGCGCAACCCTTGGGTAAGTATTTGTGCAGCAATCCCAACAGTAAAACAGTAACAACACACCAAAAAGCATCCCACACTGGGTTAGAGAAATAAATAATATTTTAATAAATAAAATTAGAGATGTGCATGTTTAAAGATTTCAGTAAATGTAATACTGTAAAGTAGAAAGCGCCAACTGTGGCTATCTGGTCATCCTGGACCATCGCAAAGTCACAAATTGAAGTCAAACATGATGCAGAACGTGCAGGCTACAGGGACCCAGTTAGGACTGATGATGATAGTGCCTGGGATCCTGCCTGCGTAGCGTCCCGATGGACCTTGCTGACTATACATCGCATGTGCTGAGGAGATATGTATGGTTCAGAGAAGCTGTGGAGCTGCATCTTTGTTAAGCAACCAGCATTTGGAAGTCCAATGTTGGGGATGTGTCACGCAGTGGAGGGTGATGCGTCAGTTCCGAGGAGCTGGTAGACTGCGATGCGAGAACCTGTGCCGTCTTTGAGGCTGCCGTTGACAAGAGATACGAGGGCCTGTGTCGGAAAAGTCTTACACAGGCAGTGGTTACGATGTGGCTGTGGGTTCAATGCGGAGTTCTTTGCACAAGGACGCTCGCAGCAGTGGCGATGCATCGGTTGCATCACACATTAGAAGAAATGCATTGGTTTTGCTAGATCCACAGAGGGGCTGGCGGTGCACCTTCAGGCCCACTTCCAAGGGTCCAGGGCTGAGGTAGCAACACTTGACAGGGTCAGACTCACATATGGCAGAGTCTAGGTGCTAAGTTTAAGGTTATTGGAGCCTTCTGTCCCTAAGGCTCTAGTCAGGAGGCCAGCCAACTAGCACTGGGAGTTACTTTGGCATCCAGGTTCAACAGATGCAGGCCTTGTGCATTTCACTCAGGCAGCAGGCCAGTACAGAAAAGCAGCAGTCCAGCAAAGCAGTAGTCCAGCAGGACGGCAGTCCAGAAGAGTAATAGTGGTTTCAGCAGCATAGCTGTCCTACTTGGCAGATTATCTACAGGTTCAGAAGTGTACTGAAGAGGTGGAGCCGAGGTACAATATTGATACCTGGTGCCCTCTTTCTGGAAGGTTGGTGAAGTGTCTAGAGGTTACCCTTTGAGGTCTCCAGGCATCCTGCCTTCTCTGTCCTGGCTCCAGACTAACTACAGGTGGAATGCAGCACTTTGTGAGGAGGCAGGAAACAGCCTATTCAAGACTAAGTATGGCTGCCCCCAGTTTTACCCTCCCATCCAGCCAGTGATGGCCCTACTAGGCACACCTAAGCTCTCTATTGTGTATGACTGTCTAGGGGGAGTACACAAAACCCAACTGACTGCCACACCCAGTAATGTGACCGAGAGACAGGATAAAGGCTCTAAATGGCTAAGGCAGGAAATTTGCAAATTCTAAAAGGTGGCCTTTTCAACATTCTAATTTAAAATCCAACTTCACCTTGAGAGAAGGTTTTTCATTACAATTCCAAAGACACCAACCATGAACCGGATACCTTCTCCCATTTGGAAATTACAGCTTATTAAATGTAATAAGATAACTTCAATGTTATCCTATGGGAGAGGAAGGCCTTCCAGTATGGAAAAATGAATTTAAGAGTATAGCACTACCTGGACATGTAAAACCTAAAATTAAAATTACATGTCCTAATTTTTTAATGCACAGCATCCTGCCCTCTGGGCTATCCAAGACCTACTTGTTAGAACTGGCTATTTCTGGTTGGCTGAGGCTGACGCCAAAGCTAGGCAGAAACCACCATTCTATGTGTAATAGAAGGGGGTTCCCCAAGGCAAATAAATGATATAGGCAGGAACGAAGGGGAAAACACAGGAGCAAATAGAAAAAATCACCCTGCCAGGGAAAATAATCAATGGTCCCAGATGGGATCCAGTTCTGATTAGGGGGGAGCACTATCCAATGAATACCCACGACCAAGAAGGCAGATGAACCGCAGTCAAGTCATTCTTTATAGAAAATATATATTTTTTATTTTATTAGTTTTGGTGCGA
The DNA here is from genome assembly GCF_964263255.1 of Lissotriton vulgaris. NCBI lineage: Eukaryota > Metazoa > Chordata > Amphibia > Caudata > Salamandridae > Lissotriton > Lissotriton vulgaris. Next base: position 357,547,391 of record NC_141697.1, on the reverse strand, counting down.
ATAGTCATATTTACAGAACAATCAGACAATAACAGAAACCACCATTCTAGTCAGGGCAAGGGAGTCACACCTTCCCTCAGGGAGCCTCTCGGGGCTCTAGCCAACATGCCCCCAGGGAGCCTTCTCAGGGCTCTACAACGTTGGGGCGACCCGCTGCCAATCGGGGCCGCCCAGGCTCTGTGCCTCTCAACCGGCACCTATAGGCTTCCTCTGCTCCCACGGGGAGTGAAAACAGATATGCCCCACTCTGCCTGGCACAGCCCTGACTCACCGACTGCTCGCGGTGGCTGGGGCTTCCACTCTCCTGCTGCGGGGCTCTCCTTTCAGCACGGAGGCCTCGCGGCTCGGGCGGCCGGACTTCTCTTTCTCCCCGGGGCTCTCCCTTCACTCAGGAGCCCCGGGACGGACACAGCAGGCGGCTTCCTTCTTCTGGCCGCGGTGCGGGGCTCTCCCAGTCTCACGGGAGCCCCGCGCCATCTCCTGCTACTTCTTCTCTCGGCCCGGGCTTCCTCGTCACAGCCCCTGGCCAATCGGAGCGCAGCTCATAAGTCGAGCCCCTCGTGACGCGGCACCTTCTTCCCGGGGACCCGCCAATCAGAACGTGGCTCCCCAGGACCAGCCCCTATCAATGGCACAATCACCTCGCGGCCTCACAGGGCGAGCCTCCCAGGCCCGCCAATGACAGCGCGGCGCCTCCGGTCTCGATCTCCGGGCCAGCGGCGGTGATTCAGAATGCAGAAGCAGCAAATGCCGGGGGGGGGCACTGGCCTTAAAAATAAAGCGCTCCCAGCGCTCGGGAAGTCCTTGGATTCGCTGGCAATACCGGGTGGGCACCGGCCTCTGCAAACAAAGCGCTCTTAAGCGCCAACGGGCAATCCATTGCGCTCCCAGCGCTAGCAAACAGACAGAGCGCTCCCAGGCGCTCAGGGGGAAACACAGCGCTTCCAGGCGCATGGAATACAAATCAAGCGCTCCCAAGCACCAGTAGGCAACAAAGAAGGTTCAAGTAAAAAAATAAAGCGCTCTCTGCAGGAAAATGCAGCTTCTCCATGCTGCCAAAGGTCCCAGAGATTCCAAGAGGCAAAGCAAAGTCCCCCCAATCAGCCCAGGCAGGGCAGAGGGGTCCCCCAGAAGTCCTCCAGGCATCCAGGAAAGTCCATCAGGTGTCCAGGGGCTGGGCAGGGCCAAGGGATTCCCCTGGGCCCAAGCAGCAGCATGCCCCTGGCAAGATTCAAGTCCAAAAACGAGAACAAATTGGAAGGGGACACAACCCCTTCTTATACAGAGAAAAGTCTTTGAAGTCTTTGTGCAGGCAGTGTGAGAACCAGCTAGAACTGGTTTTAGGGAACTCTCTTCAGTGTCAGGGACAGAGGTGACAGTCGCCCAGCGGGAGGTGGAGCCAGCATTGTGGTCAGGCAGGCACAGCCCTAGTCACTCCCAGGTGCCATATCCTCCCACTTCCCTGGCAGTAGATGCAGCCTTTCATCCACGGGCTGACTCAGACAACCTCCTGGGGCTCCCCAGCCCCTGTCATCCTCAAACCAGACAGTCAATCCACAAGTAGGCCCAGGCACTCCTGGACCAGGCTCACCAGCCAATCACACGCCAGATACAGATTACACAAATATGCCAACTTCTAAAAGTGGCACTTCTAGACTAGACACAATCATGCCGCATATACCATTACGCAGCATTCAATCTCACAAGTTCGCACATATCAAACTCGCCCCTGCACTCCCCACACATCAGGAACTACCATGGGCATACATATTCCCCATTCATTCCTAAGGGAGGGCAGGTCACTCACCACACATACACAGAGAGCTCAAGCACTTTACACTGTACCACAGTGAAAATGTACGCAGAGGCCTAAAATCACCACCACCAGGTTCCAGGAACAGGCTAGGAAAAAGCAAAAAGTCTCGGGGTGAACCTGCCAAAAGGGCCAGGTCCAACACTACTCTAAGGCAGACTTACATAAATTAAAAAGTAAGATTTGCGCCTGGCAAATGTTTTATTTTTCCAGGATGAAATGGCAGTTAAGAACAGCACACAAAGGCTGCAATGGAAGACCTGAGACATGTTTAAAGTGCTACTTAAGTGGGTAGCACAATAGGGGTTGTAGGCCCACTAGTAATCATAATCACAATTATCTCATAGGACTCTTTTTCTAGTGCTACCCACGCAAAAACAATAAGAGGTACCTTGACTAAAGCATTCTAATGAATCATAATAATTATTACAACATATAGGCCTCCGTAGTATAACCTCAATACTTCATTTATATTTTTTCCTTTTTTTGACATCAAGTAGGCAAATAGAGCAATATCATAAAGTGCAGATGACACAGTGAAAGTGAGGTGCAAACATGATTACATTCTGTTAAAAACAAGAGCATCAAACAAAAACATCCCTGGTCATCTTTATATGAGTATAGTTCTGTTTCCAATCACAGTTACTTTAGTCACCAATCTCATCAATTTATGACCAGGCGATCGGATGTTGACGTTTCGACTTGACCACTTGGTTTTGACTCATTCTCATTACTTCTGATGAGAACCCTTTGCTGATTAGTCAGACCTCACAGCCAGAGAGTTACACTAATTAAGCATTGTTTCGAGCATGAAACATGGCAGCATGATACAAATCTTCACAGTGTGAGCTATGCACGCAATTGGAGTTGGCTCACCTTGACCTCATATACAGCGAGTAGTGAAATTTCCTACTAAATATTTTTCTGCATATTTGAACACAGTTAGACTAGAGATTAACTCAATGGGTCCTGTCTAAAGGAAGCTGCCGTGGTGAGTGAATTGTGATTTATGTACTGGACGACCGCATAGTATACACATTATTCTGATTGGGACTCATGCTTTCATCCATAGGCTACAAGTTCCCTAGGCGATGGGTCCTTGTGAGACCCTTCAAATAACCTAAGGGTCGAAACATCAAAATAAGGTTGCCTGCTCCTAAATTGATGAGGTTGGTGTCTAAATGAACTATGATTGGAAGTAGAACTATGCCCATACATACACATGACCAGGGATCTTTTTATGTTATGATACTGTTTTTAAATGTATATAATCACGTTTGTACCTCACTTTCAAGGCATCAACATCACTTTATGATATTGCACTATTCATGTATGTTTTTGCATATGTGATGTCGGAAAATGTCAAACAGTACAAAAAATGATTGCGGTTATACTATGGGGGCCTGTATGTTGTCCTAAATACTATGATTAATTAGATTGCTTCAGTCAATATATCTCTAATTAATTTCATATGAGTACCTCTAGTAAGAGTACCACAGGAACATTTTGATTATCATTATACTTATAACCTAGTCCGCCGGACATATAAAGTTAGTTTTTGTGATTACCTTGGTAGCAGACCCACTACTACCATTTAATTGACAGGCTCTGAGCACATGTAGTACCACTTTACTTGGGACGTATACGCAAATTAAAGATGTCAATTGGAGATAGGCCAATGCTAATGTGCTTTCAGGGGTGAGTACATTACCTTATTGGCAGTGGTAAAGTGTACAGAGTCCTACGGCCCTCATGAACGAGACCAGGAAATAATGGAGGAGAAAAGCAAAACTTTTAAGGATGACCACCCTAAGTTGACAGGTCTGACAAATATAATGGAGAAACCATCAGCCTGATTCATCAAGCTGAATTGCGCTTGCAAAGGGCCAGTTTCTGAGAATCTTGCCCTTTGCGAGTGCGATTTTTGCATTTGGGATTCATCATCCCAAAGGCAAAAATCGGTAATAGCGATTTCCCTATTTTGCGAGGAATTACATTTAAGGAATCTCTATTTGAGATTCCTTAAATGCAATTCATCATCCATTTTTAAATTGCGAATTCGCAATTTCGGCCCGCTATTTACCGCGAGGTCAAACCTCGTGGTAAATAGCGAAAACTTAGAAAAATGCTTTTAAAAGCATTTTTCTATGTTGCATGTTGCACACACACATGTCCTTTGGAGAGGCCAGCATCAGGGCGGTGGACGAGGTGAGTGTGCTACCTTCCTCGAGCTTGCGAGTGGGGGGGCGACTGGCGCAGTTCTTTCCAGCATGGGCCTCCCTTACGAGTGATGCCTGGGTGCTGCAGACGGTGCAGGGCTTCCAATTGGAGTTCCATGGCCGTCCGTGTCAGCTACAACGTCCCATTACCTTTTCCCAGCGTGATGCGGCTTTGGTGAGCGAGGAGGTCGCTGCCCTCCTCCAAAAAGGGGTGATTTGTTGCGCTTGCGAACACCCCTCAAGTTTCATCAGCAATCTCTTCTTGGTCGACAAGGTCGACTGGGGCAGGCGCCCGGTGATCAATTTAAAGGAGTTCAACGAATGGCTGGTTTATCGCCATTTCAAGATGGAGGGGATTCATCTCTTGCGGGATGTTTTACGTTCGTCCGATTGGATGGTCAGGCTCGACTTAAAAGACGCCTAATTGGCAGTCCCGATCTTCCCTCCACACCGGCGTTTCCTCCAGTTCAAGTGGGACGGTCAGGTATACGAGTTCACCACACTACCTTTCGGGCTATCCTCGGCGCCATGGTGCTTCACAAAGGTGTTGCGTCCGGCGGTGGAGGCCTTGCGAGCTCGAGGTGTCAGGATGATCGTATATTTAGACGACATGCTGCTCATGGACCAATGTCCCAGACGGCTGCGGTCACAGTTACAGTCCGCAGTCAACCTTCTGCAAGGCTTAGGGTTCGTGATCAACGAGAAGAAATCTCTTCTGGTTCCCACTCAGTGCGCGACTTTTCTCGGCTTCAACATATACTCGGTATCTTCCACCTTGAGTCTGCCCGCCAGGAAGATGTCGAGGATCAAACACGAATTGCGCCAAACCCTGGCAAAACCGTGGATATCCTTGCGTCACCTGGCGCGGTTAGTGGGCCTGTTGTCGTCTTCGATTCAGGCTATCTTCCCAGGCCCCCTCCATTATCGCGCCATGCAACGCTTGAAGGCGTACCATCTCAGGAGAGGGCTAACATACTCTCAATTGATTCCTTTATCAGACGATGTGAGGGACGAGATGAGATGGTGGCTCACACACATGGAGGCCTGGAATGGCCGTGCGATTTTCGGCTCGGCTCCCGACATTGTAATAGAATCGGACGCCAGTCGATCAGGCTGGGGTGCCAGGTGCGGAGACTTCTCCACGGGTGGCGCCTGGTCCGCTTTTGAGCAGTCCTTACATATCAACTGCTTGGAGCTACTAGCGGGCTCCTTTGCGGTGCAGTGTTGGACCAAGGACAGGGTGTAATCTTGCGTCCTTCTCAGGATGGACAACGTGTCGGCGGTCCGTTACATCAACCATCTGGGCGGCACCAGGTCCAAAATGCTAGCAGACCTCGCCAGGGACTTTTGGCACTTTTGCCTAGATCATCAGGTGTCGGTCATGGCAGAGTACTTGCCGGGACGCCAGAACGAGGTGGCTGATTGGCTCTCAAGGAATATCGTGGATGCCAGCGTTTGGAAGCTGGATCCTCTTCTGTTCTCCAGGCTCTCGGACCGGTGGGGTCCGTTCTCGGTGGACCTGTTTGGACCTGTTTGCATCCCGCCTGGATCATCAGCTCCCGAGATATTTCAGTTGGCGCCCCGACCCTCAAGCGGAGGCGACCAATGCGTTCCTCCAGAACTGGTCGGGTGTGCAGGGGTATGCGTTTCCACCGTTCTCGATGATCACGCGCGTTTCGGCGCTGCTGCGCCGTCAGTTGGCGCAGGTGGTGATGATCACTCCGTGGTGGAGGTCACAAGTTTGGTTACTTCGCCAACGATCGCCCGTTGGGTGCGTTGGGTGATGCAGGAGGCGGGGATTGATACCAAGCAATTTGGGGCTCACTCGGCGAGAGGAGCCATGGCCTCTAAAGCTTTTGCCCTTGGGGCTCGACTGGAGGATTTGATGAGAGCGGCTGATTGGTCCTCGGACTCCACGTTCAAGAGGTTCTATTTCAAGCCAGTTATCGAAGTGGCTCGGCTGGTGGTCGATAAGCTTTGAACCGGCATAATCCGAAGCCTCCGGTCCTGCCATAGAATGAGAATTTGCCTAGCCTTAGTGCTGGTAAGTTCCAATTCTATTAAGGACTCGGAGGCGAGGATTATCCCCCCAGTGACGTCCTTGAAGTGGACCCTCCCCGTATGCATAGTAAGTAAAGCGTTTATGTTCCTCTAATGGATGTACGGCTATTGCTCTGCGATGTACTGCTCTTCCTTTTTACTGCTGACGTTCTGTTGGAACGGGATAGATCTTACGATATGTTCTCTTGCAGGGACGGAGAATTCAAAACAGGATGCGTGATTGGACTTGGGTTGAGGCTTCGCGCGAAGAAAGAGGAGAAGGCAAGAACGGCGGAGCATGATGGGAGCTACCGGTTCATGGACACTGTGATAGGACTCATGTTTGACTTTGTTTTTTCCCGAATGTTCATGGGAAAAGTAGTTTGTGATATATTTTTTCTTGCTGCTGTGGAGAATAAAGCGATGAAAGAATGGCATAATCCTCGCCTCCGAGTCCTCAATAGAATTGGAACTTACCAGCACTAAGGCTAGGCAAATTCTCATTGCTAATCGCAAATAAGGAACACTCCCCATTCATTCCTATGGGCCTTTTGGCCCGTAGGAATGAATGGGGAGTTAGTCCTTATTTGCGATTAGCAATTTGCTAATCGCAAATAAGGAATACTCCCCATTCATTCCTATGGGCCTTTTGGCCCATAGGAATGAATGGGGAGTTATTCCTTATTTGCGATTAGCAATTTGCTAATCGCAAATAAGGAATATGTAGGAATCGCATTTTATTTTGCGATTCCTACATGAATCCCGTTTTGCGAGTCTGTAATAGCGATTCCTTATGAATCGCTATTAAAGACTTGCAAAACTGGTCTTTGGTGAATCAGGCTGCATGTCTTCTGATGAGGTTAGTGAATGGAGTCATTCAAATGTTGAACATGGTTGAGCTAATCCAACAACTCTGGGGGTACTCCATAGGCCATATTCTTGGGTTCCAACAAGTAGGGTGGTAGTCTGACTCACTGTGTTCTTCTTGTGAGGAAGGAGCATATCCAGTTGAGAGCTAGTCCTCGGATGCCTTTGTAATGCAGCCTTCTTATGAAGCTGTAGTGCGATCCTGTGTCGAAAGCAGTGGAGAGATCAAATTGAATGAGGGCAGCAGTTCCTCCAAAAGCAGTATTGTGGGGATTTTGCCCATGGCTGCGATGAGTGCTGTTTAAGTGCTGTGGTTGCTCCAGAAACCTGATTGGGTGTGTTAAAGTAGGTTGTGGAGTACCAGGTGGTTGGTGAGTTGATTGTTGAATGCCCTCTCTATTACTTTGGCGGGGTATGGAAGCAGGGAAATGGTTCAAAAATTGCTCAGCTCGCTGGGGTTGGTGATGGTTTTTTGAGGTGGGTGTTGACTGCTGCATTTTTCCACTCTTTAGGGAAGATGGCTAATTTGATGAAAGAGTTGATGATGTGGGTGAGAATTTTTCTGATCTGTGGTCCACTCATATTGTAGACATGATGAGGGCAAGGTGCCCCTGAGTGGACTGCTTTCATGATTGCTGTGATGTCTTCCTCAATGACCGTTTTCAAGCCAGTGAAGAGTGTGTCCTGGTTGCCGGTGGAAAGGTTGGCAATGAGATCATTGGGGTTGGGTTGTTGCTCATAGATGCTGTAAATATTTTCAATTTAGCAGTGAAAGAAGTTGGCTAGATTGTTGTAGAGTTTCTGTAATGGTGTCCATTTGGATCAAATTTTTATAAGTACACCGTTAACACAAAATACGATTACTGTCAATATTGAACCTATTTTCCTCTCTGATAATGCCCCAGTTGTTGTTGATCTGGATTTACTCCCAGCACTTCCCAAAACAAATAGATGGAGGTTTAATAACTCTCCATTACTTGATCTTGTTTAATCTTCTTTATTCTCCTCTTTTGCTGAAGATTTTTTCAAGATTAAAGCAAGTCCAGAGACATCTCCTCAGTTGCTATGGGATTCCTTTAAAGCCTTGGCTTGTGGCTTGATTTTGGATTTTTTCTCTAAAAAGAAGACATATTTTGCTAAGGAGCATAACTCTTTAATAGAGAATTATTAAATGTCTTGAACATCAATTTTATAATTCTTCTTTAGATCCCATTGTGCAAGAACCTGTTTGAACAAAATGAAACTTTAATTAAATAACCATAGATAATGCCTCTTAAATTTTGATCATTATTATGGAGGACGTAATAAGGTTGGGAAACTCTTGGCTAATTATCTGAAGATCCTGAAACAGTGCTCTTCTATTGAAGCTATTCAATCAGAGGATGGAAATCTTCTTTTTAAAGATCAAGATATTTTAGAGGAGTTTATGAAATGTTATAATGAATTATATATTCCTGAATCTTTGGCACATCCTTCTATCATAGAGGCCTTTCTCAATGCTACTCCTCCTCCAACTCATGATAAGCTTAATCTATCGTCTCTTGAGAAGGAGTGATCTCAGAATTGCTCAAAGCGCTAATAATACTGAAGAAAGGTAAGACTCCTTACGCATCCGCAAAGCCACCGCCGGAGGAAGATCCTTCTTCTACCTGGCAGCCAAGACTTGGAACTCCCTCCCCACCCACCTTCGGCGAACCCAAGACCATCTCTCCTCTAGGAAGCAGCTCAAGACCTGGCTGTTCGAGCAGTAACCTACCCCTCCCCCAGCGCCTTGAGACCCTCCCGGGTGAGTAGCGCGCTTTACAAATGCCATGATTGATTGATTGATTGATTGACTCCAGGCCCAGATGAAGGGAAGTTCATTTACTTTTTTCAAATATCCTTCTTCCTAAACTATTGCATCATTTTCAATTTTTCTACCATTCAGGTACAGTGGGGGGTACTTTTCCGGAAGCAACAATTTGCTTGATTCACAAAGATGGTCGTGGTCCTGCGTTTTATAAAAATTATTACCCTATCTCTCTTGTAAATGTTGAATATAAATTTTTTGCCGAACTTCTTGCCTTACAATTGGAGCCTTTTATGTCTGAATTGATAGGCAAGGAAAAATCTGGATTTGTTGAGGGTTGGGTAACCTCAAATATTTTTTGTTGTTTTTCAATGTTTTAAACAAAGCTTCTTCTCTCCCTTATCCTCTAGTCACTATTGATGAGGGGAAAGAATTTGATAGGGTGGATTGGATATTTTTTGCTTAAATCTCTATCTTAGCATGGCGTTGACCCTCATGTTATTTCACTTATTTTCCTACTTTATACAGCTCCAATGGCCTCTGTCTTGATTAATGGGCATATCTCCCAATATTTCCCTTTACATCGTATGGTTCGTCTAGGCTGTCCTTTGTCTGCCCTTTTGTTTGTTTCTTACTCTTGAACTCTTTTTAACTTTTATTCAAAAGAATGATCTTATATCAGGCTTTCAGTATTGTTAATGTTAATGTTAATGTTATAGGATATTTGTACAAGCGCACAGCTACTCCAAGGAGTGTCCCTGCGCTGAAGAAAATTAAACAAAAGATCCAGAAGAGAGAAACCAGCGGTTACTCCTACTCATACGCAAACTCAATTATTGATGGAACAGCCAGGTTTTCAGCTATTTTGATAAGCACTTGAAACGTTCTGCTTATGCCAATGATATTCTTCTTTTCCTCTCAAACTCTGATGTGATAACCCCTGCATTGCTTCAGGAGATCTCTGAATATTCCTCAGTTTCCGGGTATAAAATTAATTCAGACAAAACAGAAATCTTGCCTATCACTAAATTCTGTACTAAACAGATTTTTGAGTCTACTGGCTTTCACTAGAATAATCTTGCGATTTAATATTTGAGTATGTGATTTACTAATTACATTTCAGATTTAGTTACAATAAATATAAAGAAGGCTAAAAAGAGTTGATAAACTTCTCTTTTCTTGGAATCTGCTTCTTCCGTCTGGTTGGGGTCATCATGATTCTTTCTAGATGATGGTTATACCCATTCTGTTATATAATGTGTTCATGATCCCAGTTCATATTCCTCTTACATACTTTAGAGAAGATAGACTCTCTTCTTTCCAAATTTTTGGGAACAATAGAATGTCTTTATCTCATTTTAAGAAATCTAAGACTGTACGGTGCACTAATTTTCCAGACTTTCAATCATATCATAAAGCTTTTTGCTTGAGACTAGTCTATAATTGGCTCCTTTAAGTTCCTTCCTTGCTTACACCTCTTTGGCTTGATATCAAACTTTCACTACTTGCTCCTAATGAAGTCCTTAGCATCTCTTCTAAAAATTCCATTTCATCTTCACCTATATTTAAGCATGCATGTCTTTCAAAACCTCATTATCAATCTCAGATCTTGTGAGGAGATTCGTTTCTGCATTCCTATATGGTACAATCACCTAATCACCAATAATAATAGGCCTCTAAATTGGAAATCCTGGAGAAAAATGCATATAATTTGGGTACAGAACTTACTTGATGGTAAAGATCCTTGCTCTTTTCCTCAATTTCAATGTTTATTCAATTGTCTTCCCTCTTTTTGGCGTAAATGTAATATGCTTATGGAAATAACTTTAGACATTCTTAAGTCACTCACTTTTTCTTCTTCAATTTCTTCATCAGATTACTCAGTTTTAAAAATCCTCTCACTTAATCCAAAGGTTTCCTTTAGTTACAAGCATTTTTTGTCCCTGATCCTTTTAGCTCTAAATCCAAGTTAGAACATAGCTGGGAAGCAGATTTGGGGTGTGTTTGGACTCCAAGCTACTGGAATTAAATTTGGTCTAGAGTTTTGAAAATTTCCAGATCAACCTCAAATGCCAAATCCATGTTTTTTCTTTTGCGTAGATTATATCATATTCCTACAGCCATAGTTAATTTATCTAGTAAGAATATTAGGTCCTGTTGGTCCTGCAGTTGTTCTCCCTGTGACTTGAGGCACCTCCTATTTCTTTGTCCTCCCAATGCATCTTTTTGGATGAACGTTTGGCCTCAGTTTACACTAATGTTTAAATACCTCTGCATAATGTCAATGTATTTACTTTTTCTAGAGAACTTATCAGAGAATATTATGTTGAATCCATATGAAACTGGGTTATTTCACCTCATGTTATCTTTAGCATTTCAGCAAAAACTGTTAATTTGAAGTGTACCACTATTTCATTTAAAGCATGGTGGTGTAATGTTTTTCATCAGCATAGATTAGATATTGCATTTGCTTGTTTGTGTGAACCACAAATAAATAGAGAATTATATTGGTTACCATTAACACATTTTTTAGATTGTCAAGCCAAACAACATATTATTTCTACTCGTTCTGAGAAGTGTAAGTCTAAATAAAGTGTTTTGTTCTCTGCTTTCTTTTGAGGACATGTTCCAATTTGTAAATGGTTTCATTATTAGTGTCTTTAAATATTCATAAGTTATCAGTTATTGCATTCTGCTACTCAATCCTCAACTGTTAGCTCATAAGTCACCTCCCACACTCCTTTCCATGCCTTTGTTATCCTTCTTTCCCTATGAAATTCAAAATTGTAATCAGCTTTACTTATTTATACAGTGTTATTGATCTTTCTGATTTTAGAGCTGCATATGCTATAGTTGGTGTTTCTTCTTATGTAAACTTATTCTTAATAAAGCTGATCATACTTAAGAAAATGAAGTACTTGTGATATTTACCATTGAGCAAAGTGGTATGCAGCACTTGTCATACATTGAGATTAGTAGGTTCTTCAGTTGTGGAGACGGAGAGAGTTGCATATCCAACAGGCTTTGGCAAAGTCAATAGGTTTCACTTCTTCTGGCTCTGTTCACACAAGGGCACATATTCAGTGTGCACACTCGTCCAGTACACACGTACAGACACACACCCAGTGTGGGTATGTCTCTTAGACACACAGAATGCAAAGGGCTAGAGAGGTGTTAACTCTTAACTCACAAACAACAAATCAAGTTTGTGCCAGTCATGACTGTATGCATTTCACGTTCACACACGCACACACAGTGATTTCAGGTGTCCTGAATGTGTGCAATCAAGCACCATGGGTGCATTGGCAATGGCAGGTACACACACAGTGCCTGCATGTTTCCTGACAGTGTGAACATGTTAATGTTAAAATGCAAGATTCTAACACTTTTAATGGGACGGCACGACCAAACTGCTAAGCACTGCCGTTTCTCAGCAAGATCCTAATACTTTCAGTTTGACAGGACTGCGTACTCTCTACAGGATTCTAATGTTTTCAGTGAGCCAGTACTCATAATTCTCTGTAGTGTTCCAGTATTTTTTTACGTTAGTGTGTTAGCGCAACAGAGCAAGTTCAAGAACTTTTAAAAGCCTTATACAGAGGATGGCATTGTTTTCAGGGGTTAGGAGTACCAGAGCAAGGCATTCAAGGGTATCAGCAACCCTACAAAGGTCTGGAGCATTTCATGTGCCTCCTCAAAAAATGTGGCCCTGAGAAGCACGGGTTCCAATCCCACGGGGTTCATCCTGCCATTTCTTTTTCTCAGGTAGACATTGTAAGTCCTGTTCAGTATACTGCTTCTGTCAGTGCTCTTTGGTAGATATTACATTTTACCGACACGTGTTTCTTGAACATCAAGATTCACATTCACATCTGCACTCTTGTGTCTTTCATACGCGTGGTGGGAAAAATGTTTACTCAATTATGGTTGTTGAATAAACTTCAGTTTGTTGATTTCATTTTAATTCTCATGAAATTATTGTTTCTCATAATATTTCCATTATTCCAAATTATCAATATAATACATCAATTTTTCATGCTGCCCGATGCATTTCGAGCTACACAGCTCTTCCTCAGGAGACTTTTTGTCTTGTTATGTTTATCAACCACGTCCTCGTTCAGTGGCCGACCTCTCGCCAGTGTCGGGCGGTTCCTAGTGTATAATAACGTCCCCTTTATAAAAAGTGGCGCCTCGCACAGCACAGTATGAGTGCAGCCAGGATAAAGTCAGAGACTAGGACTAGGGAGGTATCTAAGCACCAACAGTAGGGGTGAGAAGAACAGAGGGGGCGTGTTGCTTTTCTTTCATCACTTCATGTTATTTTTAGATATTTTCCCTGCTCAAACCACTTTAGGCTTGTGCTTTTTCCTGAACAGTGAAATATGTTTTAGGCATTTACTGTTTAAAAGAGCTGGAAAAATACAGAAATTGCACTAAACACACATCACTACACCAGGCCTCGGTCTAGATGGTGGGCCGTGTAGGCCAGGGCCACTCAAACATCACCCTTGGCCCTCGCAGTCATGGTATAAAACCAATTGCAAAATGCACATGTTTAATTCCTCTTTCTGTGTCATTAGTTTGAACGTTGTGGGCTCATCTGGGCAGTGTCTGGGCCCTATCTCGGCCACAACTGAGTTTTTCGCAGATCATAAAGAAAAAACATTTACATGCCTTTGTGAACTGTTTAGTAGGGCTTTGTTGTTTTTCATGGGTTGTAGTACACCTTTGGTTCCCACTTTGCCTATTCCTTACATCTGTATTTCACTTTTACTGCCACAGAGGGCGAATGCATATCAAGAAAGGGCATATCATGAGTAGGGTTGCCACCTTTCCAAGACAAAAATGTTAGTCACTTGTTGCTTAAAGAGTCTGCAAAGGCCTGGCTTTGGTACTAAATAGGGTTGTAAATACAATCATATTTATTCATTTGTAACATGACCTTTCTGTCTTTTTTCCTTTAATTATTACTCAAATGTCAAAATAATTTTATTTGGTTCAAATAGACCATAAAAGTTTAACATACAAAAGAGAATCTTAAAATTATCATGTCCAATTTATACGATAATATGTCTCATGACTCTGAGGCTTAACATTAAAAAGAAATTTAAAACGATTTTATTTTTAAAACTGCTTAAAAAACACAATTTTCATTTACAATTCATACCGTTTCTTTATTGAGAGTGCAGTTCAGATAACATTTGATACATCAGTGCAAATAACAACAGTGGACAAAGAGCGTAAGAATTTAAACCCTTCTGATAAGTACAAGGGCCGATTTCTCTTCGAAATTGGGTAAGGAACCTTGCCCGTGGCTCTTTGTAAAGTGTGCAAAACAGCATAAAGTGCGGGGTGCTTTGTTCAGCTAAATTATTACAAGGACAGATAATAAGGTTCTCGTACCATCCAGTCTGTTTAGGAAATGCCAAAAGAAATTGCAACGTGCAAAGATGGAACCTAGTCATGAGTAATCCGAACTGTGCATTCATGGTGAAGGACAAATAAAATTGTTGTTGTAAAGGGGACCAATCTAAATGATAGTGAAATCCTAATTGCCGACGGCAATTGGGTGACGCAGCAAAGTTTATAATCATTTTGATGTTTGTGTCGATACTACCAGGGTTCTCGTAGTAATGCCCCAGACCTATTTCATTAAATTTCTCTTAGTCAAAATGAAGCCATGGAATGGCCAGGGCATTATCAGGGGTCATGGAGTCCTTCATAATTTCCCTTGTGAACTTTAAGTCCTCTGACTGCCAAATTTTAGCCCAAAGGACCAATGGGGCGATGTTAATTTGGTCCTCTATGTAATCCAGCCCTACCTCAGAGTGACAAAAGGCTGTTGGAGCACTTTTTGGGGTCATCAGCAATCTCTTTATGAACTTATTTTCTAGAGATTGTAATTGAGTGCTTTTATGGTGTCCCCACATTCCTGCCCCGTAGGTTGCAATAGGCAAACATTTTGATTTGTATTAAGTGATTAATTCCGCTACTGGCCTGTGGCCCAACTTACAAGCAAAATGGACTAAACCCTCAAATACCAACTAGTGTGCTGTACCCTAGCTGTAACAAGATGATCCCAGTTCAATTTATTGTTAAAAACGTTCCCCAAATATGTCAAATCGGACACCTTGTCAATGGTCTTGCCCTTTATAGTAAATCTTGTTTTAGTTTGACTCGGGCCAAACACCATGATAAAAGATTTGGTAAAATGTACTTTTAGGTCCAATGTTAACATAAAATAAGTAAAAACATTCAAATATTTCTGTAGGCTGTTGGCGGTTAAGGCCACTAAGACTGTGTCGTCTGCGTACGACAATAGTGGGACCGGGTTGCCTCTAATTCTAGGGAAGTCTAATGCCTGCTCTATTAGAGTTGGCTCTAGGCCATTTATATACAGAAGGGAAAGAAAAGGGGCCAGTATACAACCCTGGCGAACTCCCTCTGTAGAAACAATAAGCCCAGTCTTCTCTCCCCTAGGGCCAAATCGTATGGCGACAGTAGTGGACGCATGTAGCCTTCGCAGAAGGGTGATGAGAGATTACTCAAAACCCATTTTTCCCATTTGGGCCCATAATTTCTCCCTATTGACAGTTTCAAAAGCACTGGACAAGTCCATGAAGGCAAGGTGGATTGACCCATTCCTTGCCCTCATGTGCTTGCCCATGATCAATGACAGGTTGAGGCACTGTTCATTCATCCCCATGCCCCTCCTGAAGCCATAT
Organism: Lissotriton vulgaris; assembly: GCF_964263255.1. Taxonomy (NCBI): domain Eukaryota; kingdom Metazoa; phylum Chordata; class Amphibia; order Caudata; family Salamandridae; genus Lissotriton; species Lissotriton vulgaris. The sequence goes on along the minus strand of NC_141697.1, from coordinate 357,531,938 downwards.
TGTGTTTGGGACATGAGCCAAGAGGTATCTGTCCAGGTCTCGAGGTGCGCTAGAATGACTTTCCCCAGCACCTTGACGGTAGCGTCAATTAGGGAAATGGGCCTATAACAGGCCGGGTCGTCCATATTTCTCTTTTTAAACACAGGTACAACTGTGGCCTGTTTCCAAGATAATGGGATAGGGCCAGTTATTGCTGCTCTAAAGCTATTTGTCAGGAGGGGTGCCCAGAGTTGAGGATTGCTATTAAACAGGTCTAGAGGTACCCCATCAGGGCCTGGGGCTTTGAAGCATATCCCCTTCGCAATGGCATCCTTGACCTCGCTCACTGTCAGAGAGGAGCTCAGTTGGTGTGCGGTAATGAGATCTATTGGGACGTCTAGGCATGTCTCCTGAGAAGTAATTCCATTCTGTTTAAATATGTTTGATAAGTGTGATTCCCAATCTTTCCCCAGTTTCATTTAGTCCATACCACTTGCGTCCCTTGGAAATAGAGGGCTGTTTGTTACCTCCCAAAACTCAGAGAGTCTTTAAATACACTTGCTCTCCCTAAATCTTCCCAGGCTAACCTTCTCAGTTCTTCTTTCTCTTGTTGATTGTACTTTTATAAGCCTGCCTTGCCTATTTGATTATGGTTTTATCTCGAGGGATTTGCATTGCCTTATTGAGGTCTTTTTGGGCCCTTGAGCACTCGGGGTTAAAACATTTTGTCTCCTGGGGTTCCCTTCTTCCTATTGATTTTGTCAGGTTTTTGGATATGTCCCTACAGAGTAGTTGCTAGCCCTGTATGACCATATCTGTGGGAGAGTCTTGATCTAGGCATTTCAAAATGGAATTTAAATTAAGTTTAACAATGTTCTCCTCAAATTGGAGGGGATTTATTTTGTTAATCTAAAGAATCACATTGGTTCTGCTGGATTCAGTTCAGAAGAATTGAATGCTAATGATCACAAATTATGTTTCCCACTTTACTACAAGTGTGGAGCATGTTTACACCAACCATATGTTAATTTCAGTCAGACAGCAGATGCTTGGCAATTACCCTACAAACACAGATTTTGAGTTAGCGGTTGTATGCATTCCAATGCCTATTAGAAGTGCTGCAAATAATACATCTAGCATTTTTAAGCGGTGCTGTACTTATTCTCCCATTGCAGTGAAGTGCGTTCTGAAAGTGATGAATGCAGGATAGCTTGTAGCAGATGGACTGCAGACACATACATCACAATAACTTTACAAAAACTGATGTTAAATTGCAGCTTTATGAATTCCAATGCCCATTTGAAGTGCTGCAAATAATATATGTACCAGTTTCAAGCAGTGCTGTACAAGGGTGGGGACACTGTGCCTTGCTTGGGCCCCGCTATAATGTCCGCTCAGGTTACCATGGCCCTGTCTCAGAAAAAGGGGTTTCAGAGTGGGAGACAGCAGTCGGCCGCACAGATGGCAGCGATCCCCGAAGTCAGTGTTATCGGCAGCAGCCTGACCACACATGCTACATGTGTACGGAGCCACTGCAAAGTGGATGAAAGTGACACAGGATGCCGAGGCAGTGCCTCCCATGATTGTGATGGCAGCAGGGAAGAGGATGGGTGGCGCAGGGCAGCAGCACAGAGCTTCAAGGGACTCTGAGCCATCACAGCAGGTATGAGTGGGGGACAGGGATGAGCCCCACTCTTTTACGGAGCGGGGTCTTGGTTTGGGGTGCTGGGACAAGCTCCGGAGGGGATCGCTGGAGTTGAGGTCAGGCTGGGAGGCGAGGGACCCTTAGGGACATAATGGGGCAGTGAAGAGCCTGTGGAAGCATGGGCCGGTGTTTGGGAGGGGTGTCCACCTAATGTGTTTTTGTTTAAAGTATTGCAGACAAGTGCAGCTCAACGGAGAATGGCGTTGGGGTCATAGAGGCCACTGGTGATGCGGCAAGCAGCTCTATGGGCACCAAACTTGGAGCCAGGTAAGGTCTTGGATGATGGTGTGGGCCCGGTTATGGTGTCCATGGGCATGGACATGGGGGATGATCAGGGGGGCAAGAGCAGCTGCTTAAGGGCAAGTATGTAGCAGACATAGGGGTAAGTACAGGGCTATGTCAGATAGCGCTCACAGTGTTCAGGGAGGGGCCTCAGCAGGCAGTCGGGGTAGCAGTACAGGGGGACAGCAGAAAGAGTGCAGAAGGAAAGGAGGATAAGAAAGAAGGGTCGAGAGCAAGGAATTCAAAATTAAATGTTTACCAAATATGGGTGTAATGAAGCCCTTGGCTGCGCATTTGATGTTGGCAACTAAGAGAAAATATGGAAAGGGGAGTATGTTGAAATGCTCACGTTATTGCAAAAGGAGGTGTATGCGAAGGAAGAGTATAAGGAAGAAAATTATAGGCTGAAGAGACCGAGGGTGCCCCTGACTATAGAGAATTCTAATTTATGCCAGAGTGTTCTGCGAGAAGTACCCAGAGCTTTTCGTGGCCGTGTTCAAGTAAATGGACGTGATCCTTAAGGGTCGGATTACCAGGGGAGGTTATGCATGGGCAAAATATAATGAGGAATTCAAGGCATGTTTGCCTTGGGACCCGAAATGAAGTGGCGGTGGGGTTGGACTCCGATCTTTGGCAACACACTAAGGGGCTGCGAATTCCAGGATGATGATTTTCATAGCTAGCATTTTGCTGGTAGCCTACCAGCCCTTTTTAGGGGTGTCCCACCTAGATAGGGGTGTGTTCTGCATCAAAGGGACAGAGCAGGGAGGGGGGAGCTTGTTGGGATTACAACAAAGGGTTCCGTATGCAGGAGTGCTGGAGGTTTCGGCATGAGTGCTTGGGCAGGCAGACAGGCCCTCATCCAATTTTCCGGGGCAGCAGGTGATTAGCAGGGACCGGTACAGCCTACAATAGCAGAGCCATGGGGCAAATCAGCAGCAGCAGTCATACGGCAATGCATGGGGCAGAGGTGGACATGGACCTGGGGCAAAAGGCTTTAACTCCAATTAAAGAGGACAGGTTAAAGTACTGGCTGTGCTTTTATGATTGGCCAGAAGAGGCTATGGTGCTGCAGAATAGTTTCAGATGGGGTTTTCGATTGGGAACATAGGTCCCACCGTTTAGAGATGGGCAGAAAATGTGTGTTCCACAATGGAACATAGGCAGGCAGTGCAGGACAAACTGGACAAGGAGGTCTTGGAGGAGAGAATGGTGGGCCCCTTTGACAACTGACCAAAATTACATTTGATTGTGTCACCAATTAGTGTGGTGCCCAAGTGGGAACAAGAACAGTTTTGTGTAATCCAGCACCTCTCCTGGTCAGAGATTGGGGTGGTTACCGATTGCATTACTGAGGAGATGGCGTCGGTGTCATATGCCTTGGCAAACCTGGCCATGTCACTGGTGGTGGCAGCCGGCTCTGGAGCAGTGATGGCGAAGTGTGATGTGAGATCAGCTTTTCAGCTGCTTCCTGTACATCCAGAGGATTTTCATCTCTTGGGCATGAAATTCAAAGGGAAATGGCACATGGACAAGGATATGCTGATGGGCTGTTCAATTTCATGTACACCGTTTGAATCCTTCAGTTCAGTTCTACAATGACTTTTAGTTTTTACATGGCACACAGGTCGCAATGTGAAGACATATTACTTAGATGATTTCTTCTTCATGGGCGCTCTTCATGGGGGCATCCAGCTCGTTGGACTGCCAGTAGAAGCTGGTAATTTTCCAGGAGCTCAAGGGTGACTTAGGTGTTCCTTCAGCTCTCGAAAAGTGCTGTCCTGTCATTCCTGGGAATAAATATTGACTTGCAAAAGAGGGAAACTATATTACTGTGGAGCAAGAAGGAGGCAATGCTGGCTTTACTGGCTTGGATGTTGGCGAGGAAGAAGGTCAAAGTGCGGAAGATATAAGTGTTGCTGGGGCACTTGAACTTTGCTTCCAGGGTGGTTAGGAAATTCTTTAGGAGGCTCAGGTTGGCTCTGTCAGGCGTCTCATTGCCACTCATCATGTGCGCTTGTCAGCAGGAGTCAAGGAGGATCTTAGGATGTGGAGTTTTTTCTTGAATTCATTTAATGGGATTTCTTAGGCAAGGCAGGAGGATTTGGATTGGGATGTGCAGATCGTCTTAGATGCAGCAGGTGTCTGGGTGTTGGATTGTATTGCCAGGTGTGTTGGTGCACAGAAGAATGGCCGGTGCAATGGAAGGCCGGGGGTGTGAAGAATCACATTTTTTGGAGCACTTCTCTTTGGTGGTTGCTGAAACATTGTGGGGAGCAGAGTTGACGCAACAGAGTGTGCTCTTCAGGGTGGACAACATGTCTATAGTTCAGGTGGTGAATAGTGGGTTGGCCAAGGAAACGGACAGCTGCAAGATTCCCATGCCAGAGGAGTTGTTAACATTAGGCAGCACACAATGTTGCAAATGGTGGTAGGGTCTCTAACTGAGTCAACAAGCAGAGAGTATGGTCAGGCATGGGCAGAATTCTTGGATGCAGGACAACTGGATGGCGTAGGACGGAGAACCTGGTACAGTTCATATTGGATTTGACAGACAGGGGTTTGATGCAGGTACAATTGTTCGTAACTGGCAGGTGTGGCATTCATGGAAAAGTTATTTTGGGGTTACGAACTGTCAGTTGAGGACCTGGTTCAAAGGATGCGGGAAGGTTGGGCTAGAGAGCGGTGCTGATCGGGGAGACGCAGAAGGTCATTGACATGGCAGTTTTTTGCAGCGTTCTAGGGTACTTGCCACGGGTTTGCTGGGGGGGATGAAGTGGTTTGTTTGTTTTCCACCCTCATGTTATGGATGTTCTTCAGAGCTTTTCAGGTGTTGGACTTGTTCTGGTGCAGTAATCAGGGAGGAGTACGTTGGCAGGCCGCCACAAGAAGGGAGCGTACGTTGGCAGTTTGGCTGCATAACTCCAAGACTTACCAGAGAGCGCAGGGTAGGAATGTGGTCTTACATGCTCTCGCAGAGCCTAGCTCGTGCTCAGTGGCAAGGGGCCATAGGGGGGCAGCATGCTGCAAGTCGGCCAGCAGAGCAGCTTTTAGGGTTCAGGTGACAGCTTTTCAACTTCTTTTTGTAGTGCACAAAGCAGTGACGGCGCTCGGGGTCCCCGTCAGACTATGGAACACACTGTTTACCTATTTGTGCAGCGATGGAGGTTGGCAATTACGGTTGGGCGCAAGAGGATATCATGCGCTTCGGACTTTGGCCATTTCATTGTTGTAGGTGATACATGCACGTTGATGGGGTGAGAGTGCGTAAGGGCTTTATGTGTGAATATGGATTACTTTTTCTGTTTCCGAAGGGTGGTGGGCCACTAAGTTATCAAATAGGCAGAGAGACAGGCAATACATAGTGGTTATGGGGTGAATTTGGTATTTCAGCGGCAGTTGTTTTCCATTACGTGGCGGGGAAAATGGGCTATGCGGTGTTACACGTTTATGAGGTGTTTGAACTATATGCTGGTGGGGGAAGATGCCCAGATATTTTGATTTTACATTTGGGGGAGATTATCTGGTGTTGTATAAAGGCATTGTGCTTTTGAGGGTGGTGAAACAGGAATCTTTACAAAGTAAAGCAAGGTAAGCATGTTGCTTTGTTCTCTGGACTTAGTATATGCCACAGAGAAATTAAAAGGGTCCAACAAGCCGCCTGAGATTGACAGGGCCTGCAGGAAGTTAAATAGGGAGATAAATAGGTGTTATAGAGAGATTGGCTTCGGAATATTCGGCACAGGGGCATTAAATTGAGCATGGGCTGAAAATTAGTTCCGCTCGCGGAATTTGCGAATTTTCCGCGATTTAGCGATCAGCGAATCTCGCGAAATCGCGATAAAATCCGCGAATCAGCGGGGACGAATTTTCAGCCAAGCACTTACAGGGTTACAGCAGCAGGTGAAAGTGAAAGTTGAAGCTAATTTTTTGTAACCTTTTACAAAAGGATTACAAAGAAATTAACTTAAACTTGGGCACCTGCTGCTGTAAGCCTGTAAGTGCTTACTGGCGCCTCGTTGCCTACTTGCAACTATTCTCTGACCCTGCTCTGACCCTTGAAGCAGGGTCAGAGAATAGTTACAAGTAGGCAATGAGGCGCCTGTCACGAAAATTAAACCTCAACAGGAAGCACTGACAGATATAAAAACAAGCATTTGCAATGCAATAGGTCTCGCATTAGGAAAGTTTGAGCTATTGGTCTTGTAAATGACAATTTTGTGTTGGTTTTGAAAATAGCTAAATTGATAGCTTTGTCATTTACAATACCAATAGTTATAACTTTCGCAAATGTGACACCTATAGCATTTGTAATGCAACATGTTTTGTATTTACGTGACTTAGATGTATTGATATTACAAATTACAATGGCTTTTAATTTTTTTAAATAATTAATATGTAAATAAAAGTGATTTTAATTTATAATGGCAATAGCTTAAACTTTTGTAAATAACTTATGTGAAGATTATGTTCAGTGTATTTTATTGTGACGAAAATCCAAGAACAGAAGTGAAATATTAACATCTTTTTGTGACATTTGTAATAAAGCTTGAAACATTGAGAGAACATATTTAAACCAGTTGTTGTTGAATGGTTGTGCAGATTGATGCTGGGGTGGCGCTGTGTGGTGCTGTGGTGGTGCTGAGTGGTGCTGTGGTGATGCTGAGTGGTGCTGTGGTGGTGCTGAGTGATACTGGGATGGTGCTGAGTGATGCTGGAGTGGTGCTGAGTGGTGCTGTGGTGGTGCGGAGTGGTGCTGTGGTGGTGCTGAGTGATACTGTGGTGGTGCTGAGTGGTGCTGTGGTGGTGCTGAGTGATGCTGTTGTGGTGCTGAGTGGTGCTGTGGTGGTGCTGAGTGATAATGTGGAGGCGCTGAGTGATGCTGTGGTGGTGCTGAGTGATGCTGTGGTGGCACTGAGTGGTGCTGTGGTGGTGCTGAGTGGTGCTGTGGTGGTGCTGAATGATAATGTGGTGGTGCTGAGTGATGCTGGGGTAGCGCTGAGTGATGATGTGGTGATGCAGAGGGCAGAAAGGCACAAGAAGCAGTCTAACAGAGGACATGAGAGCAGAAAAACAAGGGAAAAACGAGTCTAACAGAGGGCAGAAGGGCACAAAAAACGAGTCTAACAGGGGGCAGAAAGGCGCAAAAACAAGTCTAACAGAGGGCAGACGGGCACAACAAACGAGTCTAAAAGAGGGCAGAAGGGCACAAAAACAAGGGAAAAACAGAGGGCAGAAGGGCACAAAAAACGAGTCTAACAGAGGGCAGAAGGGCAGAAAAACAAGGAAAAAATGAGTCTAACATAGGGCAGAAGGGCACAAAAAACGAGCCTAACAGGGGGCAGAAGGGCAGAAAAACAAGGGAAAAACGAGTCTAACAGAGGGCAGAAGGGCGGAAAAACAAGGGAAAAACGAGTCTAACAGAGGGCAGAACGGCACAAAAAACGAGTTTAACAGGGGGTAGAATGAATCCCGCCCTGTGTGTTTGTCCACGAAGGTGCCACCTTTTTGTGAAATACCTCTACTCAACTGGAGTACTTTCTACTGTCTAATCAGTAAGTGCTCCCTCATTGGCTAAATGTATTGGGGCAGATTTGCAATAACTGGCGCATCCCCAGGGATGCGCCAGTTATAGTGCGCCGCAGCTCCGCCACCCATGGTGCGCCTCATTTACAATGCGGCACACCATGTGGCAAAAACGGCACAGATGCATCACGCATTTGTACCGTAAAAGCAGCGCATTGCTGGAGCTGCGCCGTGGGAATGGGAATGTGAATCACACCAAATATTGTCTTTTAGAACATACACCCCGTACGGGCTGAACCAGGACGACGAGATGTATGTACATCTGGAATAATAACCCCTTCGGTGCAGGGCATATTCCCCTGCTGTGCTGGGGGGAGGGGAGGCGCATGCAGCGCCCCGGTGCTCATGACGAGCTCAGCTCGTCATGAGCCACGGTGGTCGTGTGTTAATGACGAGCTGAGCTCGTCATGACCACACCAGTTTCCTTAGAACACTCGCACAGCAGGGGATTTTGCCCAGCGTCCGAGCGTTCTAACAGTCATGACGAGCTGAGCTCGCCATGAGCGCACGAGCACCGTGGCTCATGACGAGCTGAGCTCGTCATGAGCATCCAAGGTGTTAAAGCTCAAACTATAAGCCTCCTGTATTGTGGCACATATACACAATTTTTAACATGAGTTCCAATATTTTAATTGACACTTAAAACCTGAAATGGAACACATTTTTTAACATTTCCCTTTGTCATTGATTGGGTAAACTTCATGTTTATTGTTTAATTTCTAAACTTACTTTGAATTTTTTTTTTTTTTTCTGTTGAAAATGGTTTTATATAAAATGATGTCACACTGAGAATTGAGGTCTAGCCAGAATAAGTTGTGCTGATGATGAATAAGCATGGTTTGAAAATTGGTTCCGCTCGCGGAATTTACGGATTTTCCGCGATTTCGCGATCCGCAAATCTCACGAAATCGCGTAAAATCCGCGAATCAGCGGGGACGAATTTTCAGCCAAGCACTTACAGGGTTACAGCAGCAGGTGCAAAAGTTGAAGGTAATTTTTTGTAACCTTTTACAAAAGGATTACAAAGAAATTAACTTCAACTTGGGCACCTGCTGCTGTAAGCCTGTAAGTGCTTCCTGGCGCCTCGTTGTCTACTTGCAACTATTCTCTGACCCTGATCTGACCCTTGAAGCAGGGTCAGAGAATAGTTACAAGTAGGCAATGAGGCGCCTGTCACGAAAATTATACCTCAACAGGAAGCACTGACAGATATAAAAACGAGCATTTGCAATGCAATAGGTCTCGCATTAGGAAAGTTTGAGCTATTGGTCTTGTAAATGACAATTTTTTTTATTTATGTGTTGGTTTTGAAAATAGCTAAATGAATAGCTTTGTCATTTACAATGCCAATAGTTATAACAAAGCAAATGTGACACCTATAGCATTTGTAATGCAACATGTTTTGTATTTACGTGACTTAGATGTATTGATATTACAAATTAGAATGGCTTTTAATTGTTTAAAATAATTAATACTTAAATAAAAGTGATTTTAATTTATAATGGCAATAGCTTAAACTTTTGTAAGTAACTTTTGTGAAGATTATGTTGAGTGTATTTTATTGTGTCGAAAATCCAAGAACAGAAGTGAAATATTAACATCTTTTTGTGACATTTGTAATAAAGCTTGAAACATTGAGAGAACATATTTGAACCAGTTGTTGTTGAATGGTTGCGCAGATTGATGCTGGGGTGGCGCTGTGTGGTGCTGTGGTGGTGCTGAGTGATGCTGTGGTGGTGCTGAGTGGTGCTGTGGTGGTGCTGAGTGATAATGTGGTGGCGCTGAGTGGTGCTGTGGTGGTGCTGAGTGGTGTTGTGGTGGTGCTGAGTGATCCTGTGGTGGTGCTGAGTGATGCTGTGGTGGTGCTGAGTGATAATGTGGTGGTGATGAATGATAATGTGGTGGTGCTGGGGTAGCGCCGAGTGATGATGTGGTGATGCAGAGGGCAGAAAGGCACAAAAAGCAGTCTAACAGAGGACAGAAGGGCAGAAAAACAAGGGAAAAACGAGTCTAAAAGAGGGCAGAAGGGCACAAAAAAAGAGTCTAACAGAGGGCAGAAAGGCACAAAAAACGAGTCTAACAGGGGGCAGAAGGGCAGAAAAACAAGGAAAAAACGAGTCTAACAGAGGGCAAAAAAACAAGGGAAAAACGAGTCTAACAGAGGGCAGAAGGGCACAAAAAACGAGTCTAACAGGGGGCAGAATGAATCCCGGCCTGTGTGTTTGTCCACGAAGATGCCACCTTTTTGTGCAATACCTCTACTGGAGTACTTTCTACTGTCTAATCAGTAAGTGCTCCCTCATTGGCAAAATGTATAGGGGCAGATTTACAATAACTGGCGCATCCCCAGGGATGCGCCAGTTATTGTGCGCCGCAGCTGCGCCACCCATGTGGCAAAAAACGGCACAGATGCATCATGAATCTGTGCCGTAAAAGCAGCGCATTGCTGGAGCTGCGCCGCAAGCGCGACGCAGCTCCAGCAATGCTTTGGGGGGCCCTATCTCCCCAATGCTGCGTCAAGCCTTGCGCCTGCTTCAAGCAGGCGCAGGGTTTTGACGCAGCATTGGCCTAAAAGTGACTGAGTGAAATCTTGTAGATTTCACTCAGCCACTTTTAGGAGGCGTTCCGGCGCAGGAACGCCCTCCCCTGCGCCGGAACTTTTCCTGATGGCTCAGGGCTTTACAACGTGGCGCATCTCTCAGATGCGTCACATTGTTAATACCCAGCACCATGGTGCATCTTTTGTGCTGCTGCTGCGTCACAAAAGTGACGCAACTACACCGCAAAAGAGGCGCAAGCGGGTTGTAAATCTGCCCCATAATGCTTTTACTACACTGTAGCTGCGTAAAGGGGTAGAAGATGTGTCGTCAGTGACCATGTGTGCCTGTGCAGGCACACATGGTCACTGGAGATACATCTTCTGGCTCTTAATTACGCAGCTGCAGTGTAGTAAAAGCACTATACATTTACCCAATGAGGGAGCACTTACTGGATTAGCCAGTAGAAAGTACTCCAGGGCAAATTGCAAAAAAATCAGCGAAATTCGCTGATTTTTTTGCGATTTCGCAGGGAAATCCGCAAATTTGGCCCATACTTACATTAAATATGATTGCTTTGAGTTTTTTAGGAGTAACTGTGTTCACGTTTCCAGGATAGGTATGGAACTCTACTTGTTGGTACTGAGCGAGATGTTAAGAAGGACTCTCAACATCCATAGATAAAGGACTGGCTTTACGAGTTAGGAGTACATCCTTGGAGGGGCAGAAAAAGTCTGCAGGCAGCCTTTTTCTGGGCGGCAGGGACCTGGAAAATTTTGCATGAGTTTGCAAAACTTTGGTTGGCGTTTTCCTTGGTGAATCACATGAAAAGGAGGGTAGTCAAGAAGTTTGAGGTTCAGAATAGGAGTTTGGTTGTTATAAACATGCAGTCATGTAGGCTGGAGGTGGAAGTTAATGTTGAATACTGTTGAAAAGCACTGTTGCTTGAACATTAAATACCTTAAAAAAAATAAGAGACAAGAGGCATTTGGCAAAACAGGAAAATGTTGTTTAATTAAACAGAGAGACCAGGATAACAGTTAAAGGTGCAGGTTCTGAGGACTGTCTCAATTTACAATCAGTCTGCTGCCTCTTCTTATACAGTTTATCATGGGTCATAAAGTATTTCTGGAGATCCATGTATGGTAAGGAATGTAAGTTGCTGCCTTTGGAGTCATAAATTAATTTCCTAATTGGGAATACAGGTGGGCCTCAACCTTGCAAGGACACAATGTGGCCAGTGGGTAACGTGTCAAGATGTCCAGCATGAGGAGCGTGTGATCACTGCGTGTGCTGTGTCCTAATTGGCTGTGTGTTCCTAACTCATGTGGCATCTGACTTTAGATGTTTTAGGAGCAAGCGCACCCCCTAAAGCTGTGTGTTCTTTATTGGGACCAATTTCTTTAGACCATTGTAGTGTCACTGCGCCTATCTGTAGAATTAATCTGGTGTTTTCTGCTTTTATGTTTGTCTGCCGACTACATGCATTCCTACCTGGGACTTATCAATCAGTGACCTCGGGCCGGGGTCTCAGAGATTGCCTGACTGCATGTTTGTGAGTCGGGTTTGATGTGGAGTTCACAACGAGCGAATTTGTTCCTAAAGATCCTATTTTTTTCTCACACATGAATGTATCATTTTTCATATTAGCATCAACTTTTCCATATTAACAGCACTACAATATGAAGGATATAGTTGTGGGTGGGACCTTAGTGGTGGGGGCAGGATATTGGAGAGTTCAATTAATGGATTGTGAGGTTTTAGTTCTGTAAGGCAGTTTGCCCAGGTAAAGTTTGTTATGCGCATCTGTTTCAATAAAGCAGACTTTTCACACAACTCAAATGGTCAGCGGTCTGTGCTGCACCCCTCTCTCCCCTTGGGGGTTTAGGGGGTAGCCAACCACAGGGAGGTCTGCTTGCCAGGGATTTTGGGAGAGTGACGTCGTCCACCTACTGCCATCTTGTGTATTGAGTTATTATATAGCCCACCATAGGTAATTTAGGGGCTTTAATTGGGCCCCTTGCCACCATTTTGGGTTTAGGATACCTGGTGACAGGTGGCAGGGAATTCTTAGTCTGATTAATTTGGACAAGCGGTTGACTTTTTTTTTTATACAATTTTTTAAATAAAGTATTTGGCTGCATTTTTGGGACAGGTACATAATGGAGGTTTATTGTTTTAGTTGTTGGTTGAGACAGGTGCTTGGCTGTGGCCTGGAAAGTTTTGCATGACTTTACAGAAGTGTATTTGGTGTTGCCATTGGTGAATCATATGAAAGGGAGGGTAGGCAAGAAGTTCAAGGTTAAGGATAGGAGTTTGGTTGTTTAGAGGTGAATAAATGCAGTCATAGTCTGTAAGAGAAAGTTGAGGTTGCAAACTGTGAAAATGTATTACAGTACGAAGGAGATTGTTGTGGGGTGGAGTATGTGGGTGGGTCCTTAGGGGTGGGGGTAGGATATTGGTTGTTTAGTTGATGCATAGTGAGGTTTTAGTTCTGTAAGGTGGTGTGCACCTGTTTCATTAAAGTGGCCTTTTTCACACAACACAAGTGGTTAGTGGTCAGTGGTCTGTGCTGCTCCCCTCTCTCTGAAAGGAGTATTTTCTTGTGTAATGTGGTGAAAGCAGGATAGCTTGTAGCAGATGGACGGTATACACATGTATTACTAGAGAGCGCATTTGTAAAAGTAACAAAAACAATTACCTTGGGAAGCATATGGTCAGTGGAGGCCACTGGCCAGTAGCCAGTGGCCAGTATTTATAAATGCTGTATTTGGTCCAGGCTCCACGCAACGGCTTGGACAGCAAAAGCAGAGCAGGAAGTTGGCCAATGAGAAGCTAGTACTTTAGAGAAACACTGGAATCCTGGAATGGCAGGTTCGGGCAAGTAAGGGGCAAACTCTAAGCTCCCTTTAAGATTTATTTTTAAATACAAAAGACTTTGCAAGCACAGTGCAAGTGCTGTGCAGGTGAAACCTAATAATGGTGATGAGTGTCGTGTGGGGAGAAGTACAGAATGTTTCACAGGAGCAGCAGTCTTTGAAAGATGCAGCTGCCAGGAAATAAGTAAGTGTAAATGCAGTGAGGCTTATCAAATAGTAATTTCCTTGTTGTATTCCATTTTCTACCAGCGGATAAAACTTAAATCCAAACAGTTAAAAACCTGAGAAAACCAAAGGCAGGTCAAAATTCTTACTCAATGCAAATCCAAAGTTCCACACCTTCCAATTATATAATGATTATGTAGGTTTGTATGGCGTCTCGAGAATCTCATTTCCACATTGTAAAGATGATAAAAATGCTGAATTAAGATTCCCAAGCTTTATTCAGTCAACCAAGAACACGAGCAAGTGAGGAGCATGTAGTTCTTCTTCCCCTTTCTCCAGACAACAGTGTTGATTCTAGCTCACAGCCTTACAGAACACAGAACGCTTGAATCAAAATCAATACTTTGAGACACCTAGGGCCTGATTACGATGTCGCTCAGATTGACCATCTGACCAACATTGCCGTGGTGAGATTCCAAACTTTCTGGCCATCTTATTATGATGTATATCAGGCTAATTTCTGACTGCGTCGGTCAGAGATTACTCGGACACAACTTTGTCGGTCGGAAACTGGTTCGATCCGACTGCGTCATTCTGAAAGGCTGTTCTATAGGGATTCCGACTCCACAAATGCATTGGTTGTACCGCCGAGCCGATTATGATGCATCTAATGCAGTTGCGGTTCCATTGTGGCCTGTCTGGCACATGGCAAGTGTAAATCACAGAAACTGACGCTAACTAACACAACACCAACCATCGTATGCCCTCACCAAAATACACAGCTGATGACAATTCAAGGAGTAGACACACCTACCAATCCATCTATAAAAGAAAAAAATTACCAGACAAAGATCCTTTGCTATCAGAATCCAGCAGATCCTGAGAGGGCACATTGCTGTTCCTACTTACATACACTGCAGCCATCCCTTCACACCTTCACGCATCGCAATTGCATCACTCACTGCACATTTCACTTGTTTTTGAGGTTCCTTCCTGTTCTGCACACCTCTTCAGTGTCACACTCACTAACTCACTATGAGTAAAAAGAGGCAGCCACGTTTCTCAGATGAGGAGTTCACAGTGCTTGTGGATGAAATCCTCAGAGTAGAGCCACAGTTATTTGGGACCGAAGTCCAACAAACTTCTATCACTCAGAAAAACGTGATGTGGGACAGGATAGTCACCAAGGTGAACGCAGTAGCCAGCACCCTGCATACAATGGAGGATAACAGGAAGAGGAGGCATAATGTCAGAAGGAAGGTAAAGAACATAGTCAACAGAAACCACCGGGTCACACACCGGACTGGTGGTGGCCCTCGCGTGCCACCTTTGCCCTTTACTGCCTGGTAGGAGAAGGTGTAGGCCATCATGCCGCTGGAGAGTTTTTTTGGACTACCAGAAGGAATGGAGTCTGGTAAGTGACCCCCAAGCATCAGCCACAAGTGAGCCATGAAACTTTACCACACTGAACCGCAATTGTCCAAGTTTTGTAATTATGCCTTTTTGGAAATGAAGCAGTAGGCAAAGTATTGTAGATGCTTAACGAATTTCAACAACCAGTATACCTGACCTGCACATCCAAAATTACCCAAGCAATCACATTTACAAATGTCTACATGTAGTCTGTCAGTGTATAACCATGTAACTCATGACACCAACAACATCTGTCAACATTTCCCAAAAATGGCCCTTAGTTAGAGTAAGTAGTTACCAGATGTGTAATGCAAACCATTTCATCAAGAAATGAAATCTCCCTAAAGGATAAGACTACACTCACACTTCACATAAGAACAACAGACTCATGTGTAAGCTATCTCTCCTTGCAAATTCCCCTCACTGGTAGTGAGCGATATGCCAAAGTGGGCTGGGTGGGAGGAGAACTCACTGTATTGACCACAAATCCCAGCAGGCCTTCCAATCCAAACTCCATCCACCTCTGTCAGACAGCTTGATACTACACTCACCGTCACTGGCAGGTAGTCATTGTATAAGTAGGGTATAAGTAGGAGGGAGGAGTGTTAGAAAAGACCACACATCCCAGCAGGCCTTCCACTCCAAACTACACCCCCTCTGTCAGCCATTTTTCTACCACACTCACAACACTGACAGGAAGCAATAGGCCCAGGTGGGCTGGGCTGGACTGGCTGGGAGGAGTACTTACTACACTGACCACACATCCCAGCAGGTCTTCCATTCCAAACTCCATCCCCATGTCATCCATCTTGCTACTGCACTCACCTTCACTGGCAGGAAGTCATTGGTCAAGTGGGGGAGGGGGAGGACTGTTAGAAAAGACCACACATCCCAGCAGGCCTTCCACTGCAAACTACATCCCCCTCTGTCAGCCATCTGGCTACTGCACTCGCCCTCGCTGGCAGGAAGTAATAGGCCAAGGTAGGCTGGCTGGGCTAGCTGGACTCACTAGGCTGGCTCGTAGGAGAACTCACTGTACTGACCATACATCCCAACAGGCCTTCCACTCCAACCTTCACCCCCCTATCAGCCATCTTGCTATTGCACTCACCCTCACTGACCGGAAGTCATTGGACAAGTGGGGTGGAGGAGTGTTAGAAAAGACCACACATCCCAGCAGTCGTTCCACTCTAAACAATATCCCCCTCTGTCAGCCATTTTTCTACCACACTCACCTCACTGACAGGAAGCAATAGGCCCAGGTGGGCTGGGCTGGGCTGGGTGGGAGGAGTATTCACTGTACTGACCACACATCCCAGCAGGCTTTTTACTCCAAACTCCATCCTCCCTGTCAGCCATCTTGCTACTGCACTCAGCCTCACTGGCAGGAAGCCATTGTTCAAGTAGGGGGGAGGGGAAGGAGTGTTAGAAAAAAACATACATCCCAGCAGACCTTCTAATACAAGCTCGCAGAAACAGTGACCTGTGATGTACTTCCAAAACCATTTACCTCACATTTCAGTATGGAGTGTAAGGTAAACTTCACTGAGCTGTGTATACACAATACTATGCACATACATGGATGCCTACTCAGGCAGTATACTGCATGTATTATCTACAGCAGAGCCTCATAATGAATTGGTACTGCTGGAGGAAGTAGCAGAGCCCCCGCAGGCCACCCCCTTACCATCTCCCTTGCTGTTAGAGAGGTGCGCATGCCGAGAGGCCTGGACTGCCACGAGAACAAGGTTGGACCGCCCAGTGAGAGAGGAGTGCAAGCAGCAATGCAGTGCAGCATCTTCTCATGCTTACCACCACTCCTGACTCCTGGGCCGCCGCCGGCTGACACGTGGGCTCCCGCTGAATGAGGAGGCTGCTTTAGACCTGGCCAGAGGAGCGTAGCTCACTGCATGAGTCCCATGGACCCACTTCATCCCACCGCTACCTGAACAAGGTCAGTCCAGACTCTAACCTCATTAACCTGCGGGCTGTGTAGGAGCCAACGTTTTTTTCAACCATTGTCCTTTTTTTCGTTGCACGGCTACACTTGGTATTTTGTGCAGTTAAGAGCTGCAGACCATTTTGTTGCAGTTTCCTGTGACTGAGTGCGGTGAGCCTCGAAGCCTTGACGTGCTGATTGGCAAGGGGGACATATATCGCTCTGATGGACTTTTTACTGCCTGGCTGCATTCACTGAATAGGACACAAATTGTTTGAGCCGGGGCAAGGAATCACAGCCCCCAGGCTCCTCTACTTCACCCGCAGCACCTCCCAGTGCCAGGAGGCACATATAGGTGGCATATAGGCAGCTGCAGGGTCCCGCTGCACCTGGAGGGGCCAAGGGTGGGCCCTTCTGCGCCCGTCTGCGCCCGTCAGCGCGTGACGGGCTGGCCACCCCTCTTTCGCCCAGAAGACATCATGGGTAGGCGTAAACAACCATGCAGCTCTGACTTAGGCAAAGTAAAAGCAAAGGTTCTATTATATCATATTTAACAACAGCTGTGGGAGCACTGACATAGGAGATACAAAATGCAGAGGAACAGTTAGGCCTAGGGGCTGAGACAGTAGTCTCGAAAATGTTCGGAATGCAATCTCAGGTGAGGCAGCTGACCCAGATATTGAGCAGGGTGCTTTTACACAGGACACACAGGGTTTTACCCCATTAGGATCCCAGCGCCCATTACAGTGTCCATCAACTGTAGAAGAAGGTAAACCGGTTGGGGCACATTATTTCACCTAAAAATGGCCCCTGCAAAAAAATGGAAGAAAAGAGGTTTAAAAAACGGTACTATTATGGCTGAACCCTTATTACAGCAGGAATTTGAAGGACCTCTGGACAGCAATCATTTGCCTCATCCTTCTGTGAGAACAATCGTGGGTGACCTAATACAGTCATGCTTGGAACCTCTTTTTGCAGCGCTCCGAGAGGAATTGTTCAAATGTAGTAAGACCGTGGTAGAAGGGCTGCAGGGAAAATGTTATGAATGAGACACAATTGATGGAACTAAATACTAGGGGTGTGGATAGCAATACTAATGTTGTGCATAATCTGTCAAATATCACCCAAAGAAGACACGGGGTGGGATCTGCCAAAGGGGAATGATATGGCACTCTACACCTTGGTGTACCCAATCCTGATAAGGCTAGATCTAGGAGCGATCCAGATGTCAGGATGATAGACATTAACCCCAAATATTTGGGAGTGCATTCTCTGTTAGAGATCCCACCCCATCTTGGACATAGTAAACCATCTACACACAGAATTGCTAATAGATGTAGGTTACTTCTACCCTCTGAGGCTACTCCCCAGGTAGCAATACTAACAGGGGTACCCCACTTAAAGATAAAACCACCGAATCCACCACAGAACTCATCCGTGTTATGAAATTCTGGTGTAGAAAATTGTCAGATAGTGGGGCTCAAGTGTCCTCCCATGTTAATATGGCCAGATGGGTGGGGTGGGTATGTTGGAGAAATAAACCAGGAGAGGTTGACTGTATTATCATTAATTTTGATCAGATTTATATACCAGGGTGGCTGTTTCAAGAAGGTGTAAGTCAATGCCCAGGGGGTATTACAGCACTGCCTCTTGGTTTTTTCTATCCCTCTATAAATGAGAATCAGACCAAAGACCCTAGAGATGTAAGCAGATCAGTTTCTGTACCAGCAGGGGGGTGATCAGCTAACATATCAAGAAATGGGGATGGGCTCCCTCTCTTGTCTGAATCCTCTACCTTTCCTACATTACTCCCAAGATCAACAGAGGCAAGTGGGGGGCTGGTAAATGATAATAACAGAATGAAAACTACCAATAGATTCTCTCACCGAGTTAGTAGGATACTAACGACTGACTTTCAATATCCCTCCCCCATCCAAGACAGAGCAAGGTCAACCTAAGAACTATCACCCCATGACTACTAAAGGGAAGGTAGATAGAATAAACAAACACCCAAAGGTCCTTAGTTGGAATTTAGCGGGTTTGAGAAAAAAAATAATGATCCAAGGTGGTTCGATATTCTAAGGGAGCATGGTGTGGTAGGCCTACAAGAGACCCGACAAATAATAGTCTTGGGGTGGACGGATATTCAACCTACTCTGAACCCGCACCGCCTTCCCCAGCGGACAGAGCAAAGGGTGGCTTAATAACCCTAATTTCCCTTGACATTTCAGGCACACATTAGTAATTGGATTCTGGCTCCTGTAACTGTTTAGTGGTCCAAATAACACCTACCAATGCGCCGAAATTATTTATTGTCCATTTTATAACTCCTTTGAGAAAAATTCTGTGAACGAACACCTATGTAGTTTAAAATAATTTTTAGAATCATATAGGGAGAGGCAAACTAATCTTTATTCAGTGATTATTTTAGGGGATTTTAATATATACCTGTGCACAAGGAATTGCCATGTTACTGACTCTTGGTCCCGAAAATTGCTCAAGTTTGCACTTTGAGCATACGCAGCAAGGAGGGTTTCTAGAGGATATTTTGGCTGAGTTTGGCCTATCACTTCCAAGTATCAATCAAGGTGGGGAGTTTTTATCCCCTCCTTTAAGGAAAGAGGCCTGATTATACTTTTATTACTACAGGCTTGTTACCCCAGGTTCTATCCTATGCTGCCCGATGCTCACATTTTAGTGATCATAATCCCATACATCTTATGTTGGGCGGGGGTACCAGGGTAATCTCAAAATTGGGGGAGGACATACTGGTCCAAATGTAAAGGTAAAAGATCAGGGCTGTATGCTCCAATGGAGCCAGGTAGTCCCGGAACACTTTCTAAATGATTTATTTGAAACCTCAGAGGAAGATAGCACAAAGAAGGGGGTGGGAACCCTTAAAGCCTTTGAAAGGATTTGTAAATAGGTGGCTAGAGCTCTCTCACAACCAATGAGGAAAATCATGGAAGGAGGAGAGAGGTGGTTTGATCAAAAAGGTACTGATGCCCACCAAAAGCTACTTTTTGCTCTAAAGCAAGTGCCCCAAGATAAAGCTCTAAAAGCTGTACTTAGGGAAATGTATAAGCATGCTGTAGGAATACGTAAAGCAGAAATTAAACAAGATGCCTGGAATGATCTACTATCTGTGAATGTTATTAAGAATAGTGTTAGGTTTTGGGAGATTGTCAATAGACTTTTTTTCATTGGTTATAGTAATTGCTCAATGGAATGTAATATATCAGAGGAGCAGTGGTTTAGCGATTTTAAACACATATGTGGTGATCAGGACAATGAGGGAAACCTATGTGCCCTGCCTTTGGACGTGGATACACACACTCTGGTTTTTAATGAAGAGGAAGTAGGTGAGGCAATAACACTAAAGACAAGTAATAAAGCCCCCGGAACATATGGTGTTCCAGCTGATCTTTTTAAGTTATACGTGTCACTTTGGTCTAAAATATTAACACATGTGTTCAATGTGAGTTGTCTGTATAGTTTGCCAAGATCTTGGTCTCAATCTACTATCATACCAGTTTTTCAGAAGGGGTAGAGAGGAGACCCACAATGTTATAGCCCTGTATCGCTGATTGATTCAGCAGTCAAGGTAATAGGGAGAGTGATCCTTAAAAAATTAACAGACTGGTTGGAAGAGTGTAATGTACTAGCAAACATGCAGTATGGCTTCAGGAAAGGTAGGGGTACCACGGATCAATGCCTACATTTACTTCTGCTACTTGAGAAATAAACTATTATTAGGACGGGGACACTACACCTGGCCTTTTGGGGAACTGTCCTCAACCTTAGACTGAGTAAACAGATCAAAATTATGGGTTTTATTACTTAAAATGGGAATGGACCAGAATATTGTCAATTCTATGTCCGATTTGCATAGGGACCTCTCTGCCACGGCGAGATCAAAGGGGTAACCATACACAGTGTATGCTTATTACAAGAGGAGTCAGACATGGATGTATTCTAGCCCCCCTACTTTTTACTTTATATATCAATAATCTAGACACCTCCTTGTGTTCAGCCTGTAAAAACATCCCCCGAGCGGGAGACCAGTCAATCCCTGTGTTTTTATATGCAGATGATGCAGTTTTATTAGCGCGAACAGTGGTTGGGCTCAAGTGTCTCCTAAGTTCCTTTTGCAAATGTTAATTTTTCTAAATCACGCACTATGAATATTGGCCCTAGACCCAAAAAACTAAAAACTTATCTCTGTGAAGGAAATGAGAAATCAAGGGTGACCGCATTCTCGTACCTAGTGGTATTGCTTATTGAAAGGGGCACATAGGTACTGCAAAAAGAAAGCAAAAAGAAATGCTATGGTAAGATCAACAGTAGTGGTTCTCCATTTTGTGCGTAGGTTAGGGGCCAAGCCAGTTCAAGCCATGCTAAATATATACAGAGCCAAAGGTATTGCCATCTCTAACTATGGGTCTGAAATGTGGGGATATAAGGAGGCTGAAGAACTCCAAATAGTGGAGAATACGTTTCTTAGAAATCTGCTCCCAGTCCCGCAATCAACACCCAATTATATAATTCATCAAGAATTAGGTATTGGATTTGTGTAGGATCTGATTGGAGTGGCTCCGCTACTGAGATGGATAATGATCTGGACCAATCTAGAACTGGAATTGAATAGTGAGATTGTCCGGGATTGTTTATCCGTGGATATATCAAGTATTATTTCTTGGCTAGGTTAGGTTAAGAACTTAACAAAGTACTATGAATGGTGGCACATGCACACCAGTTTGTAAAATTAATGTAAAATAAAAAATGAATCCGATTCATACAATTCTGCGTGCAGATCGGGTATCGTTCACGGATCCATGAGCGTCTCTGTCAACATCTCGTGAAAGTGTCCCTTCAGGGGAGACGTCCCCTCAGTGCACAGCAATATATCCGAAGAAGTGGAATAATTACAATTGCATTTGGGATCGACCTTGGTGAATTTAAATCTTTGTCGTTTATTGGAAGATATTGAAGGACGGGCCCCCTCGACGGGCCCCCTCGAGCCCGAAACGCATTGGGACCAATTAATTGGGATCCCAAAGTTGTCAGCAAATGAAAATATTTTGTTTCACTTAGAATTAATATGGGTATTATTTATAAATCAAGAAAGAATTTATGAAGGAAAATAAATTCAATCTAAGCAACTTATATGTTTAAAGTGATTTGAATAGAATTACTCCACTTCTTTGAATATATTGCTGTGCACAGAGGGGACGTCTCCCCTGGGGGGACGCTTTCACAACAAGAACTTAACAAAGAAACTAGGGCGCCCTGAGTTATTTGATTTTCAAAATAAGCTGCTGAAGGAGGACTTACTGTGTGTCAAAAAAACACTTTTTATGTATGATGCAAGTTGAAAGAGAGGCCAAAGAGTTAATGAAACCAACGGTATGAGCCTATTTACTTCTTGAAACAGACCTAGCGATACAACCCTATTTAAATGAAATAACAAAGTCCTACCACTGCATTCTCTTAACAAGATTTAGATTTAACCACCTGCATTTTCTATTGGTCGAACCTCAGGGGTGGCGAAAGGTGAAAGATTTGGGTCCCTGTGATAATTTCTCTACCCAAGGCACTTTGCACTTTACTATGTTTAGCGATCATTATCTTCATATCCGCAAACACTTTTTAGTGCTTATTTTAAACAGTAAAGTCTTTATGCAGTTTAGGCCTGCGTTAGTATATCTACAGATGTTGAATAATACATGGAAAAGTTTTAACTTTACTCGTTTTTTAGTTGCGACCATCAGCAAAATAAAAAGGGATTTTATGATATGATATATTTTAGCTCTTTTACAACTGTAATGAAATGATCATTTATTTGGATGCTTTTTGTGCATGAGATGACTTTTTAAAGGAATCAGCATAAGGCTCATTTTTCATATTATAAAGTTCGGGAGGAATTTATTTTGATACTTTATGGTGTAAAAGAATATCCAGAATGAATTTTGTATATGTTTTATTGCTGGTTTTCTAAGGTTTTTGTAGTGTACTTTTATGGTTTTAATTAACCAAATAAAGTGATTATGACTGACTTACTGGCCTACACAGGCTGAGGTACCACAGTCGAGTCTTGAGTAGAAAAGAATGAGACCATCACTCACAGCATGACTACATTATATGGGAATAAACACAAACTGGTCAGGGTTAGGCTTTTACTTCAATGTGTCTGGTGAGGCATATACCATGCACAGCACACACAAATAACAAATAACATTAACAATAGAAGAGTATGTATGTCATGGAAGTTTTGTAGATGTTGAGCTCACTAATCCCCAAGTGTCAGCTACAGAGTGTCAGGTAAGAGTCAATGTCAGTAGACATGTTACAATCCAATTTGAGAACATGAGCATATCAGCACAGATGTGGAGCAAAACCATAATCCACATCATGATTAAGTTGCATGGTTTATGCCAAATAAAGGCTAACATCATGGGGATGGGTGCCATTTCATCTATCAAAAATTGTTTAAGCATCCAAGCATATTATCGATGTGCACCAGTTGAGGTGTAATGTATATTCACATAATTGATTGTGTCATATCTGTATCAGCAAGGCAATCTGTGAACACCTCTATGCAGACTGAAGAAAACAGTCATGCTCAGATTCCAACCTTGAATGAGCTCCCCGGAGAAGAGGACTCTCCCTTACCCTTGGATGAGGAGGAGGAACCTGGCCCATCAGGTTTGGCTCAGCAGATGGCACCAGCACATCCAGCGGTATCTATGGCAACAACTCCCACCTCAGCTACCAACACACAGCAGACCCCTACTGTTGTATGGCGTTTTAGGATCCAAGCAAAATTTACTGATTCATGCCCTTATATTGATATAATTCACATTGCCCTTATATAGACATAGAAATCATACCCATATTTAGACATAACCAAACCAGTCTAAATACAGGCATGGCTACTTCCACTAGTTCCAAAAAGCCACAACGATTTCTTGGAAAACTCGGCTTCAGCAGTCAGGGACATCCCCTTACTTGAATATTGATTTGTCCTAGAAATCAATGCATTTTCAAAGAACTACCATTCCCGTGGGGTTCTTTGATGATATATTATGTCCGACTTTACGTCAAACTAGGCACCTTAAAGGTTTAAATTTGCCTACACTTGCCCTATCAAATACAAAGTGGTTCGGAGCAGCTCTACTATCTACTTGCCCGACGCAGCTCGCTACAGCAAGTGCCGAAGGAAGCCGACCCTCCAGCTGACGCACTGACAGAGAAGCTGTCCTTTTTCTCACCAGACCTCCTTCATTCTAAAACCAAGGTACGGAGCTGATTAGACCCTAAGAGAACTCTTGTTTAGATTCTTGGCAAAGAAAAACTAAACCTATGCTACACCTCACTTACTTCTTCCCTCATACTAGACTTAGGTTAGGTACATCGGGTAGGTGTATTTTAGAAGCACCAGTTGAGTACGTTTAGCCTTTGTTATTTATGTATGTATTTATCTATGGTTCCAGGAACCATACAATGCTTTTACAGTATTATTTTATAATACTCTTATTACTGTACGCATAATGCTTTGCAACCAGTATTACGATTGTAGCAGTTAATTTTACTTGTCTGAGAAAGAAGACTGTTCAAAAAACCCTTTTTATTGAAGACGCCTGTCTCTCTATTTCTCTGCACCTCTGATGAAACGAAGCATGCGCGATTGACTGAGTAAAATATCTATCTATTGTTTCCACGACTCTGAAGATAAGTTTTGTTCTTGGGGAAACAAAGTTGTCATGTTTATGCGGTTGTCAGAAACTAATCCCTTCTTGTGAATTCGAGAAAGTTTCTAGTGACCTCTGAGCTAGCTGGCGCTCACAATTAAGTCTAATATATTCGATAAAGACCTAGTAGACATAAGTCCTATGTCAAATCTATAGGATATGTTATTCCAATGTGCAGAGCCTATTGGGAATTTAGGAACTACACTACACTACCACAAAAGATATACCATCAACCACGCGCAACAACACCATGACAGCTGCACAGTCCACTCTGGAGTTGACGGACACAAACTCAGTCAATGAGGAAGGGAAAGAGGATCTGCTTCAACTGTGCAGGCACAAACCGTGCTAGCCCGTAGGGGTAGGTGTGGTGGGAGTGGACATGTGGATCCCCATTGCGAAACAGCTGATGCCGCTGATGCCCAAGCCAACTTCTCCCTGGTACTTGATTCCTATGAGGGGTACCTCTCCCTGTTACTTGATGCCTATGAGAGGAACCAGGGAGCAATGGGACAGGTTTCTGACCATTGAACAACTGCAGCCGTCTGAAGACTGAAAACTCAAGTACTTCAACGTGCAAATGGACGAGGTCATAGGGCTGCTGAGGGAGATCAGTTCCACCCTCCGCCTGGCACTTGCACACACAAGTGCCCTTCCCTGTGTGACGTCTCCAGCTGTGCCATCAACATCTTCACAAGCCACAGGGAGGGATGCTGAGTCTGGTGGAGAATCCTCAGTACCCCAGGAACCTGCAGTTGTTGCCCCCCTAAACATTGGGCGGGTCATCCAAAGAAAGATAAGGGAAGGTCAGATGGCAATGCACGAGCCCCATGCAGTAAAAAAGGCACACCTGATATCCTTCCTTGTGAGCTACCTGTTCACTTTGGTGTCTATTCATACTAACTGTTCCACAACAGATGTAAGTACACAGTTGGACTTTGGACTCTGATAACTGTGGCAATGACTTTTTGGATTTCAACCAACAACACTGCCAACTTCTCTATTTTCTTTTTTTTTATCACTGATCCATAATGTGTGTCTTCACCTATCCACCATGTTTTGTAAATAAAATACACTTTGCACATCAATACCAACTCATGTTGTGCCTTCAACATCTATCTCAAATTGTTGTGCGTATCATCTGTGCACTCCGAGGAAAGAGTAATCAACCTAGGTCAACAAGTAGATGTAAATTGTAACTTAAGTGCTGCAAAGTCAATCAATCTTGACAACACAAGATAGTCATACGGATTCAGTGTATCATACACACTTGAGTCCATCGTACATATTCACAGATAGTCATTTGTATGAACAGTCACCACAAGTTGACATCCCACTCAACAATCTATGCCACCTACCTGGTTTGTCATGTTCAAACAACTAGACAGAAATTTGGAGGAGCTACAACAGACAATGCAAACTTCAATGCAAAACACAATTTTTATTTTCTGTGAACACCTGGTAGCACATCACAAACACCATAAATGCCATACACAATCAATGGACAAAATAAAAGCACACAGGACTGTACTACTGGCCAGTGCCAGCAGGTCCCAATGTAATAAGTTGAGCTGTATCTTTAGGTAGGTTAGAAACCCACATCAGTGTTGTGGCATTTGCACTGTGACATACAATGAGGACACACATCTACAGCTACATCAGGTTTTCAAACCTTGATCCTGTAGGTGATATGAATGGGAACTACCATGGTCTATCCCCAGACCCACATTGTTTTCAAGCACATGGTGGTACACATATTGCAAAGCAAAGTGCATACAATGGGATGAAACTCCATTGGTGTTGTAGCAACTTATATTCTTACTATTGCAAGCAGGTGTCATAACAGTTATGTATCCTTAAAGTCTATGGCAGACTTTCCCAGGATCATTCCATGTCCAGGTTGCACTCAGACACAGCGTCATATGCCTGGTGATGACACAACTTAGAAACTCCCCTCAGTTGATGACATGGCAAAGTAAACTGAAACAACAAAATTAAATACAATAAGTAAGGGCAAATCATGTCATCCAGAACAATGTCACGGTTAACACTAGTTAGGCCTGAATAATACGGGGTGCCTGTAACAATGACCATATCCCAAACCTGTCCTGCATAAACATTGGCACACTTATCCTACAAATAGTCTACACATCTACACAACAACAAACGCCACTGAATTGGAAATACATCTCAGTGCATACTTAGAGTCATGAAAAGAATTTGTTGATAAGCTGTTCTCACAAGTCAACTAATTCCTCTTCACAACTGTCTTCATTGCCCAGTCCTGTATCTTCAGCTGGTGGCACTTGCTGGTATCCTTCATCTTCAATCTGAGGGATTTCCTTCAAATTTCCAGGTTTTGAGGCATTCAGCAGGCAACGGTAATCTCGCACACCTTCCAGGAGAATTTTGTACGGCTCCTCCAGTTTTTTCAAGACAGAGGAATCTTGCCTTCAGGAGGCCAAAAGTCCACTAAACTATCCACCTTGTCCTACAATGGACCTCATTGAAGCGTACTTCTTCTTGAGTTACTGGATTTTGCAATGGTGTTAGTTACCATGGCTGGTTGGGGTATCCTGCGTCTCCTAAATGGAAGATAGAAATTAGTACAATGGGAAAGCAAGCATTTACTGATAAGACACACAAAACCACTCATAACAAACATCATTACAAAACTTACTTACCAAGAAGCCAGGCCCACTCTGGAAGTAGTTGAGTCATCAAACAGGGTATGACACTGTTCCTTAGAATTTGTGAGTTGTGGGCTGATGGGAAAATCGGACACAGACGTGGGAAATACACATATCTGCCAAACACACCACCTGTACGTTGGCTGAGTGGAAGTCCTTCATGTTCCGATATACTTCCTCTTGCCAGGTGGTGGAATCAAAGCAATATGTGTCCCATCGATTGTGCAATGCCATGTGGGATTCACCCAAACCCATAAAAATCAGCTTTGATATTGGCAAATTCCCCTGGTTTGGGAAACTTGATGTAGCTGTCCATGTGTCTGGTCAATGCCTGCCATACATATCAAAGTGCATTGCTAAATATAGGTTGGGACATTTCACCAGATGTTGACATTGTGTACTGGAATAACCCCGTGGCCAAGAAATGCAGTACTGCCATCACCTTTACTTTGGGCATCAGTGATGTAGGATAGTAGCGATATAGACACAATGAAGGTGCCAACTGCTGGCACAAATCAGCTATGGTGGCCTTATTGAAACAGAATTTCCTGATCACGTCCCTCTCTTCCATGGTATGTAGGTCAGGAAAGGGCCTGTAGATGGGGCACTGTCTTATGGAACAATAATGCCGATTCTGAACTCTACGGCGTTTCTTCGTGATATTCAAACGGCTGATTTTTGATCGCTGCCGCTTCCTCAAGTGTACGTGAAGTTTTCAAAAAACACTTCCTCCCAACTATCGGATTTAAATCTCTACCGACGTTCAGAATCAGCATTATTGTTCCCTGATGAAGGGCTGTTTGTAATGTCCGAAATGCATTGGATATTGAATAATGTCGTACTTCACAAGTGAATAATATGGATTACAAATGAGTGGAAGAAAAAAACATTGATTTAAAATCCAATGAAAATATGAACTAATAACATGTGAATAAAACATGGTAGAAACAATTTCATAAACATCAAGAACTCTCATTTCATACTGAGGGGTGAAAGCTGTGCACACGGGGATGTTTCCAGTGGCTCATTAGAAACACGTTCCATTGTTCAATATAAAGCGCCTCAGGACGTCAACGGCACCTGTGGAGCACCCAAAACTTGTACAAGCAGGATTATCTCACACAAGAGCAGTGCGTTTGCCTCAATTAGTTTACACTGTCTTATGGCTCATCCGCAATACCTATGTGTGGAGTGTTAACTCAATAGGTGTTAGATCACATTGTACCCAGCAAAATGTACTTTGAGAAACACCGAAGACCAAGTAACCACACATGATAGTCCATGGCAGTGCAAACCAGATTTCACAGAACAAAAATATACTAAGTAGACCACAGCATATCGGACATATCTGATTATGTCTCAAATGTATAGCTACGGAGGAAGGGAAGTACACTTGACTCATATCACTAGTGGCAGTTTTTTTAAGCAAAATCAAGCAGGGCATAGTCCAAATCTCACAAGCCAAGAACATATGACTTAGAAATGTCTAATGACTGAGCGGGTTTTGTCGTAAACACAGTAGGATCATGTCATCATGTACAACACATGCATCTTGAGTGTCACTCAGCACTTCATGCAGGCACATGTTACATGGTGTACACTGTCATGCTGTCATGTCTGCATTACACATACAATGACATACACAACCCATTGACAATGTACATCTTTCTCAATATGTAGATGTGCACTTAAGTATGGAACACAAAGAGCACTTACAATGTCCCATTTAGGATGGTAGGATACCATCCATCAGACACAACCCCCCCCTTTCCACCTGGACATCACACACATCGCACATTGGGTGGCAGTGACTCCCAAACTGTTATATGGCATATTTACACCTGTTAATAGACATGTTCCGTATTCTTCCTGAGAGAAAGTTGAAAATCAGAAATTGTACTGCGTACTTTCATGTTGGTTTAGCCTGCCATCAAGTATTTTATGATCCTCTCAAGGTGACTTCTTCATGTGAATGAGGGCATTTGATTTGTATGCTCCTTCAACACATAATAAAGTGCATAACGGCATTGTGTAGTACAAAACATCAATATTTTCAAGTTTTTTCCCCCACGAAACCTTCATTCAAAAGTGACGGTAGGCATTTCAGAATCGAGGCGGACACAGCCATAGGCTGTTATGGTGACAGTTGCAGCTCGCTGATTGTGTCCGCCTGCAGTGAAGATGGATGCTGTAAACCTCCATTGCTAATGTAGCAACCTTACTTGCGGCCCGCCGGCTATTTTGAACTGTGCGGTAGGCGGAGTGTCAGGCAGCGTTTGACTGCATTGGACGACTTCGGCAAATGTAACCGACGTGGACCTATCTCTTTGACCACCCGCACAGAAGACCACCTATGCGATATAGATATAAGGCCTGCTTTTTGCTACACAGATCACTTGCCTTCAGAACCTACACTTCTCCAGGCTTCCCCTTCTCTCTGTTGTTGTTCACATCCTCCCTACAATGTCTCGCTGTAAAGGGATCAGTGCCCCTGCCTTCACAGAAGAGGAGCTGAAGATGCTGGTGGACATGGTCCTTCCCCTGTACAAGCAGCTATATGGCACACCAGAGGACCAGGTGAGAACAATTCAGACAGGATACCTATTTTAAATGTCAGCTAACCATGCTCATAGGGCAGATTGTTGCAATGAGACACAAATCTGAATCTGTTGTCAATTGTTTAAAAGTGTCCTTGGAAATGTGATGGACAAGTTCACTGCTGTATGTGTGTCAGTACTGTTCTGGACTTTATATCACTGTTCTCATGTGAATATCTCATCATCATCCACAAACTTCGTATGGTGTATTAGGGAGGCATGTACACATCAGATTGACATGACAATGCCTTGTTTTCTGTAATATTTCAAAGTACATTTGCTTGTGGAGTCATAGCTAAACTAAATCTAATGGTGAATCTGAAATATCATTTGCATATGTGGTTAAGTTGTTACTGTATACAGTCACAACAAATAC
Source organism: Lissotriton vulgaris (assembly GCF_964263255.1). NCBI lineage: Eukaryota > Metazoa > Chordata > Amphibia > Caudata > Salamandridae > Lissotriton > Lissotriton vulgaris. The sequence goes on along the minus strand of NC_141697.1, from coordinate 357,502,039 downwards.
ACACACATGATGCAATATCAGCTATAAGTAAGTCATGTCACAAGCCCTCACATGTATATAAGACCCTTATTCCTCCCTGCAAATAAGAGGAGAATTCCTTCCAAGCTGACATGAGGTCCTGCATGCTGAATCTTCGACACGCAGTGGTCTGACATCCCTTGCGGAGTGTTATTCTCCAAGCAGAAACAGGGTCCTTCATTCTCTACCATCAAGTGAGAGGGCTGACCCTCCCCTAGGAGTTTCTTGGCTATATACATACATATTATTATTTATTTATTTATTTATTTAAACTTATAAGGCGCGCATCTACCCGCAATTGGTTTCCCGGCGCCAAGGGACAGACTGAAGAAAGAATGAACTACCAAGCAAATTATCAATGAGGACTACTAAAGAAAAAAGCTGCTCTGATCACTGCTGAAAAAGCCAGGTTTTTATACCCCTACGGAAGCGAAGAAGATCCATCTTTAACTTCAGAGTCACGGGCAAGGCATTCCAAGACTTAGTGCCTAGATGAGAGAAAGAGCGGCCGTCCAGCTTCACCAACCTAAATCTAGGAACAATAAAATCGTCTTTTCCCGATGATCTCAAACAACGGCTAGGTTTATAAGCCTGAATGAGATCCTGTAGGTACCTCGGGGCTGAGCCCTGTTTAATCTTAAAAATGTGGCATAAGATCTTGAATTTGATTCTACTCGTTATTCTCAGCCAATGCAGGTCACGAAGGGCTTGAAGAGCAGATGTTCTCCAGGGAACATTACGTAGAAGCCGTGCAGCCGCATTTTGAACGACCTGGAGTTTGTTCACTGTTGTTGAATCAGCACCGAGGTAGAGAACATTACCATAGTCCAGGCGAGAGACTACCAATGCCTGGACCACGGTCCGCTGTGTGGAGGTGCAGAGCATCCACAAGATTTTTTGAAGCCATCTTAAGGTGGCGAAACAGATGGAGGCCACTCTTAGAGCCTGTTGCCGCATTGTAACCTTTTCATCAATGAGGAATCCGAGATTGCGAACCTGAGCAATGGGTTGAGGGGTAGGACATACATATACACATACAGATCTAGGCTACTTACATTTATCCAAATTAATTAGGGTGCACATTTTAAGAATATGCAAGTGCTACTGTTTTTATCTGAACTGCTTATGGTTATCTTATTAGCACTATAGTAGAAATGTATCTACTATTTACTATATTGGTACTAGCAGCCTCTATTTTATGCTTCTGTCTACTGATTGTCGCAGCACAGATGTTTTACACAAGACTTTCGCCAAATGTCCTAATCGCCATCCTTTGTATTTTCTGAGAGTAAGCAAACACGAGTGTCTGAGTGAGACGTACTGCACTGTTTTACACAATCTGTGAGGAATCAGAGTTGGCATGTTCAGTAGTCCCAGAAACTACCCACACCACTGTAGGATACTAGGGGATAGTAGTGGCATTGTATAGCTAGCTGGCTTAACAGCTGACATATCCTGTAGGAGTGTCCGAAAGCGATTGGGACACCAAGCCCTCAGTTTAGGTCATCCAAAACATTCAGGCCCTGGGGATTCCTAGTAACTACACGACAGCATGGTCACTTAGGACAAGGTCATGTTGTAATGTGGGGGAACATCACTTACAACGCATTTTTTACAACGCACTACCATTACATCGCAACCATTACAACGCATACCATTACAACGCATTGCGCTGGGGGGCGCTCTAGGATAGGGAATATATTTAATTTACTATCCAACACCTTCCCTGCTATCCACGGGGACTGGAGTTGGAATAGTAAATTAAATAATTCACTATCCAGCGCCTAAAAGCATTATGCGTTGTAATGGACTGCGTGGTTAAAACCGCGTTGTAAAGGCATGCGATGTAAAAGCATGCGTTGTAGTGACACCAATCCTGTAATGTGGTGTCAACAGGAAATGAAAAAGTGTCATGAAGTATGTTAAGATCACATGTTTGACAATAGGTGCAGTGTTGAGAATTGTAGAGTAGTAGAGTAACTTGGTTATTGTTTAAGCTAACTATTCCTGACCTACGTGATAAAGTACATGGATATGTACATCTTGCATGTGTACTAAGTGTCGGATACCATGTCATCCTTACAGGTCAACGCCCGTCAGACGTTTTTCCTGTGGAGCAACATCGCCCGGAAGGTGCGTTCCCTGGGGGGAAGCTCAGTGCAGTGCCCACTGCCGCAAACGGTGGCAGGACCTGAGAAGCTTGGCAAAGAAGAACGCCGAAGTCCAGCTGAGTCTAGCACCTCCAAGCAGGAGGGGCATGTGCCACACCCTGACGCCCTTACTGTGTCGCATAATCGAAGTGGCCTATGAAATGAAATTAAATTAAATGAAAAAATGAAATACCAGTATTTGTAAAGCGCAGAGCTACCTCTGAAGTGGTGTTCCAGCGCTGGGGGCCCTCAGGAAGATTAAGCGAGCTATTGCCCAGAATCACATGGTGCTGGGCTATCCTGCTGCCGGCGCCGAGGATCGAACAACAAACCCTGTAGTCCGGAGTCAGGCACCCTGGCCGCTGCGCCACACCTCTTTCATGCTGGCCTCGATGGGCAGTTGAGAACCAGACAGCAGCAAGGAGGGGGTGAGTATATGCCTTGATGAACTTTGTACAATACCATGCATGTACACGTTTTGAAGCCACAGTCAAGACTTTTAGGTTTTGCGACAATCGAGACCCATGTAAAGTGTAAAATGTAGCATATGGAACTACTGTTGTTGCACGGTCAGGTCGCTTGAATCAGGGCCATATAATAGTAAAAGAGGCTGGGTATTACCAGTAGTGCAATTGCATTGTATAACGGGCACATGACAAAACAATATGCAATAAAGAGACCATTTACATATTTCTGTGCTGCTCAACATAGATTGTCACAAATACCATTGATTGCCATGCTCCCTGTATTGAGACAACAACACTGTTGTATTATTTGATGCTTGTGAACTTGACTGTGACATGCCATGCAATGCAACCAGGTAGCAGGCACTGTGTCATTGCAGGCCTTGGTAAGTGGAGATTGATCTGTGTTAAGCAATTTACAAACATCACTCATGCTATCTTTTGTCCAAAGTAGCTACTGGCAATATTTGGACTTATGTGTACTGATGTCACTTTTAGACTGGACCTTACCATAAGTGAGTGACAGAATACATTCTATCAAAATTTGAGCTGATTCCATGTTTGGGTCTATGTGTCAGTGACAACAGATGTCTGTCAGTGCCTAACAAAGTAGGTGTTAGGTTGTAAGGGGGGGGTAAGTCTATGGGAGTGGAGGTTATACATTCACAATGGTTTTGATGGTTGTTAGAAGAGGCATTAATCTTGTCTTGTGTGCAAATAAAACTATGGTTTAGCACTGTAACTCGGATATCTGAAAATGTGGCTTCACCGATAGCTGAGAAGGGCGAGATATATTCAGGTGAAGAATACAACAGCATGAAAGCTGGACAATATGTGACTGATGATATTTATCTGGGAGGTATAGGCTGACTTGGCCATGTGAGATTTGGACATAAGCAGGATGTACACAATAAGAAATAGTGTTGTCAACAGGTATCAAGTAAAATGTTGTGCACTAAGATTGTGGCCACACAATGATTCTTCCTAGACTGGTTGTATAGTAAGACACATGTCCCTGAGTAATATTAAGTCATTGTCACTGGCTGTGTAATAAGATGTGTTTTCATAGCAAACTGTTAAAAGAATTGCAATCTGCCTACAGTGCATTTGATTTTGCACTGTGCTGACATGATACCATACTTGTAGACATATATTTTTGACTTGCTATCCCCATATTCTCTGTGTAACGTCTATATGAGTTACCTATGTGCGGTTAGAACTGCTTCATCTGCCAATGGACAGATGTGCAACAGTTATGTGATCTGTGTGAAATAGCCTATTCCATTACTCCTACATCTTGATGTTGACTCATCAAACTATGTTAACTGAAGCAGGGCACCCGCTGTTCCACAAGCTCTGGATTAGGGAGAGTTCACTATATGCTGTATGTTAAGGCTGCAGTGTTCTTCCATTTCTTAGTAGAAGGTCTATTCTCCCTTGGATTACACGAGGAAAAACATGGTGTACTATGAGGGCATCAGGAGTAAGAGACAAAACATCAGCTGGTACATGGATGTGTTTTAAGATGTTGAGGTGGATAAACATGATGTTGCATCAAACTATGCTCCTGACACCATTATGTGAGAGTGCCCACAGGTCTTGAAGCTTTCTTTAATGTGCCATTGACTCTATATGACCTGATGTTATCATCCAAGTAGAATTTATGATGTTAGCCAATTTGGGTAGAGTTGTTATCACACCTATGTACCGTGTTCATCTTAACATCTCAACTAATTTCTTTTCTAATCTCTTTTTCAGTATCAGACCAGAGCTGTGAGGGAGACAGTGCCACGTTTGCTTGGGAAGCTGGCTGGCCACAGTGGTTCTCGTGCTGCCAGTGAGCAAGAGGGAACCAGTGGCACAGAGGGTGATGGAAGCGCCACTGAGGAGCTGACTGACGTGCCCGCTGGAAAATCTTCGTCCGAGTCCAGTTCCAGTGAGCCCTCCCAGGTGGTGGTAGATTCCCCTGGACCTTCGTCCACTACATCTGAATCCACCACACCCTACCATCTCCACCCTCACAGCTTCTCCCTAGCCTGCTGTCCGTGACTGCTCCCCTAAGAGGGGAGGAGTCTCCTTCACGCCAGACACCTCACTCCCTGCCTCTGAGGGCAGGGGGGTGAGGTGAGGTGGGTCAGACAGCAGTGCTGAGTGTCCTCCAGGTCCATACCATTCAGCAGACCCAGATGGTATCTTTCTTGGAGGGCATTCACTCTGACATGTCTTCCCTACAGAGATCCTTTCAGGCTTTAGCCTCTCCACTGATGGCATCATAATCTAAAATCCAGCTTTCCACCCCCTCCTGCCTCTACCCCATCCACAGTCCCTATTCCCATACCTGACCAAAGCTCGCGCAAACCTGACCACACATCCACAGCAACATCCACACACAGCACACAAAGAAACAGACATAAGGCTAAAGACAGACACACATGCACTCAGCAGACACAAGACCCCCTGACTTGCACGTCCACTGACTTGCAGGCTGACACAACACCATCACACACAGCCCTGACAGACACCACACCATCACACATAGACATGATGCATACATCACTATCCTCTGCCTCCACACCCCCTACCCATGCCTCTCCTCGTACCCAATCGCCCAGATATTCCACCTCATTGCCATTGACTTTTTCCCTTCCCAAACTTACCAACCCCCTCCCAAAACTAAAATTAATACCATTGTGCCTCTGCAATACCATTAAACATCCACCCCCAAAACACCTAGCTAACCCCCTACTAAGACCCAAAAGCAACAGCAAGGAAGCCGAAAAAGGAAACCTCCCCCTCCTGCCACCTATCTACCCCCTCCTAAACCCAGAAGATCTTCTTTCCCATCCCACCATGGGGAAGATATTAAAAGTCAAAAAGGTCTTCCCCCCTATTCCCTTCACCACCCTTCAGGGCTATAAAATCCCACAAATGGTTAAGCCCAGCCCCTCCCCCTGTTCCAGCTGACTTCCCTAGTCCTGTCCCAGCCCTCCCAGGACCAACCAGCCACCACTAGTTAATTCATTTTGGTGCCAGGCACGCCTTCTAGATGCTCCTTCCAGGGGAAGTATCCCTCAGCAGCATTACTGAAGGCAAGTTTGTATGGGCCACACTTTGCTGGCCCACAACATGTACATTTATTTTCACACTTGAACTCTGGAGGCTGAATCAAGCAATTTTTATTTTGTTTCTGGTATTCCTGTTTGGAAACATATCTTTTAGGTTAATTGTTATTCATGTGTAATTTGATATGTGTGAGTCCAGTTCTTTTAGTGTGACAACAATAGCATATGGTTCCTAGAGTAGCTAAGTCTATTGGGATGCTGTGTGGGTTTGTGTGCCTACATTGGCTGGGTGTCAATGTCCGCATGAGGTTTGTGTAGCAGTATGGGGTAAAGGGCCACAACTTGCATTGGACATTGTATGCATTCATAGTTTAGTTAGATTTCTAAGTCCATTGTGCAAATGTGTCAATGGACAAAACTCAATGAGATGTATACTGCATATGTATTTGATGTGTACAAAGTGAATCTTCTTGTCAATGCACTTGGAGGCGTTGGGACTTTAAATACACAGTAGTTAGTTCAGTCACACATGTACACAAAGCAATGTGTAAACTTCAAAATATGACTTACCTATTGCAGTTGCTTCAGTGTATCTTGTTAAGTACTTCCAGTAACAAATGTGTCACATAAGGATGCCACTTTGTGCCAATAGACAGTCCCAGCTGAGACTGATTCTCAATGTCGTGTCCATGTGGAGAGTGTGAGGTAGGTGTTGTCTTCCAGGACTCCCAACTCCCTTTAAATTAGAGTTCCATTGTATACAGGGTGTCTATGCACTGTGGCCTCCTGTGTAGTTTATTTATTTTATTTGCAAACTTGTACCGCGCTAGGAATCGACTCCCTGAGGAGTATCTCCGCGTCTTTGGCAGTATCTGAGAGCAGAAATAGGCCCTGTCTAATTGCCCAACCAGAACTAGTAATTAAACAGGAAGGTTTTTAGTTTTTTCCTAAAAGGAAAATGTTCCTTACATAATCTAATTTCACATGGGAGTTCATTCCAGAGCTTCGGGCCTGCTACTGATAAGGCCCTACCCCCTTGTCTTGTCTTCCAGAACCTGGGGACACATAACAATTCTCGATCACCAGATCTCAGAGATCTTGAGGGGATGTATGGAATGAATTTTTTGGTTAGGTAATCAGGACCTTTACCAGTGAGGCACTTATGGATGATGCAGCAAGTTTTAAACATCACCCTCTGTTTCACTGTGAGCCAGTGAAGTTTATTTAGTAGTGGTATTGAGGGAGTACGGGCAGGGGCATTGAGAACAAGGCGAGCAGCCGTGTTCTGCACAACTTGTAATCTGGCAGTGATCCCCTCATTGGCGGCTAGCAGCAAACCATTATAGTAGTCCAGTCTACTCAGCACGAGTGACTGAACTAGTGTTTTCCTGGTGGTATCAGGTAAGAGGGGGAATACCTTTCGGAGAAGCCCGATAACATGGAAACAGGAGCTTACCACTTGGTTGGAATGGTGTTTGGAATGATTGGAATTTGAATGATTGTAATGCTATTCATATTAGTTGCCAATTTCACATGGATGGTGTGTGTGGGTCCATGACAATGCTTAGTAAGTTAGACTGTGTTTCTGTACTTATTAATTCACTACTGATGTATGCGTTAGTTGCATGACGAGCTAGCTTATGGTACAGGAATAGATGTCATAGGAGTTGGTAGCTAGTATAAGATGATGTAATAGTCGATTTGGGCACTATATTGCGGACTAATGTACATCAGCTTCAGGGCTTAATGCACATGTGAGTCTGTGCATGTACATTATTAGTAGGCCTGGGTGGTAAATTCCGCTTTGCTCGCGGTATTTGCGGAATTTTGACCATTCCACATTCCGCGCTTTCAAATGCATATTCGCACTTGCGGGAGCGATTTAAGGGATCCCTGCATTCGCCGACGAGTTTTTCTATCCGTTAGTAGCTGGCTGCGCGAACACGTCTTTTGGACGCACCATCGGACATCCGCGTTCGCGAACAGGAAAGATGCATTGCGAACGGGCGGGACAAGTTTAACAAGATGGCCACGCCAATTGGCGACCACATGGGCAATTTGGTGAGATATTTCACCCCGAGCACGCAAACACCGTTCCCAAAGCGGCAAAACACATCGCAAAGGGGCGGAACAAGCAATTCCGCATGCTCGTGGAATTCTGCGTACCAAGATTTTTTACCGTTTTGCTGAACTTTGCGTAACGCAACTCCGCAAATTCCACCAACCCCTATTTGTAACTGAACATAGGCGAAATCATGCTGGCATGATGTGCCTTTATATTCTGTCTTGATGTACACATGGACCCACATTTGAGCTTCCACCCACAGATATAATACACCACACTTGACCATGGTTACCTGCCTGATAGGGGATGAGTGTGCTATCAGAGGGACATGTCTGTTAAGAGTGGGTCAGGGTTGTCAAGGAGTGTTTGTGTGTCAAGTGATGTTGAGTGTGAGTATATGACCAGGTATGATGTCTCACGTGCAAACAGTGGTAAAATCACGAGCATTAGGACTTCTGGGTGGTGGTAGAGAGTATCAGCCTAGTAGTCTGCATTGTGACTACTTTATCTTGTTTGTCACAGCATGTTTGAGTAGCTTCTTTTAGGAAGGAAATTGGGGTGGGGGCTCATAGGAGTTTGTATAGTGTCTATGTGGCCAGCTTTTTTCAGCCAAATGAGCCACATGAGTGTGGTTTTCACATATTGTTACACATATGATATGACACTACTTCAGCCACGTGACAGGATCTAGATAAATGAATGCACACCTTACATTGTACCTAAGAGGCCTGAGTGTTTGACATTGGCAAAGACTGTTATTGTCAATTGACCTTGTTACAAAAAGGTGACTTCAATGCATTGGGATTTGTAGTTGTGTCAATGAAGACAGTAGGAGAATGTGATTGTAGTGTTACAAATATCTCAGCTATTAGTTGTGGGACACTAGTAGGTGATGCAGCTGCAAAGTCTGTTTTCTGTTTATTCAAGATGTTGCTGCACTCAATGGAGTTTGGATGGTAGCTTTCTGTGCATACAATTGCCATCATAATAATGCTAGCCACTATCAAGTCAAATTACAATTCATAGACTGATATACATTTGTCAGTGCTTGCTCCTCCAATTCACCTTCAAGCCCCCACATGTGGTACATCTCAAGTTATACATTTTCAGTGTGACACTGCACTCCTTCACGGTGCAGTTTAGGAGATCAGGTGGACCCTTAGTCTTTGCTCCCAGTAGTAGTGATGAGGGTATTGGTTCAGGGAGAATGTAGTGTGCCAGTGTATGGGATTCTGTGGGACACACTTTTAGGTGTGAATTAGTGTTATGTTGCCATGACATGGGGCACTTAGAGCAGTGGTGAGCTCATCATACACATGTCTATACATATATCTATGTGCCAATGCCCATTTGTATTCCTACCTTTATGTTGAATCAGTCCCTTTGTTTCCAGTTCACATTGGGGATACTCGATGCTAACATTCCCTCATTCCCCCGGCACAACATGATACAGGACTCTCACATTACTGCACGTTCGCTGTGTGGTCACTTCCATGAGTAGGAAAGAGGTCTACAAAATGGGGGAGGATGGTCCTCCCTGGAGAAGCCTTAAATGATATCGGGGGGGCATCAGTATCTAGCCAAGACAAGCATCATGTTCTGTTTTAAGCAGCAGTAAGCCAACTTTGTAATGGACCCTCAATGACAACTTTGGTCATTTATTTCCTGACTGGGAGTATGTGTGAAAAGGGGTAACAGAGCTTAAATAATACCAATCCTCCTGTATTGGATTGAATTATATTCTAATTGCTGTGCTAACATACCTATAATAACCTATTTGACGCAATTATGAAATGGTGTCATCATTTTACACATGCAACATTGGAGTTCCTTCATAGGCCTGTTCATCATTTCATCTTCCGCATCACCATTGAGTTAAGATCATTTTGTTAGTCCCTTTGAGAGACAATGGAATGAAAGAAATCAGCAACACCAGATGCCTGGTTTAGCCATAGTGAGACATTGCCAATTTAGATGAATAATTGTGCATAAATTGAGGGGGGCTCGAGGAGTTTATTAATTTTTACAGGGGGGGCGCAGCATTGCTAATTTTGAAGCCCACTGGTGTAGCAGTATGTGTGTCACTTACTGGCAGCAAAGTCCATGCCAGTCCTTGCTAGTCATTGAGTAGGCACAGAAGTGGTATGACATGCACAACGGTCTCCAGAATTGTACAGGAACTATGGAAGCGTGTTGTGGTGAGTTTCGGTTCTGATGAGGTGGTTTGACCGACACAGACGGCGCATCAGAAATATGCATCGCAATAGGGGGGCGGTTCCAGGGCCAGACTGAGCTTGGATCTGCTCTATTCCAAAACTATCACTGTCGGAATTTCCAGTCAGATTCTGAAAAACCGTATCATCGATAAGCCATGTTTTGGAGTGCATCATAATACAGCGGTCAGAACTACTGCTTCCGACGCGAGATCGGGCAGTGAGACTGACCTCAACAAGCCTGCGGAGGCTTACAGACCGACATCGTATTAAGCTTCTTTCTGTTTAAATTTTTTTATTGAATTTTACATTTTGGTACAATTTAATAAGCATCTTCACATGTCACATGCATGCACACACTGCAAAAAATAGACATATAATGCAGTTGATCTGCATAGTGAGGACATGTATGCCATATTGTTCATACATCGCACGAGGTGCATCATATGTGACAGTGCATTAATAAACAGGGGAAGTAAGAACTGAGACAAGGTTGTGTTGTACCACTTGGCGCATGCGACAGTCCCCCACCTGACATGATGCCCCACTCTCCCCTCTGTGGCGCGCGCTGCGGCTGCATGTGCGCCTCTTCTAAATGCTTAGAGTGTGAGATTCTAGCTGTGGCCGGATGCAAAAATATAGCGTGACCTGATTATGTACGTGAGGTGCATGGCACTTGTGATGGCGTGAATCCCTGTATTGTGGAGTATCCAGCGGCGCCCGGCTAACTCTGCTCTGACCATTGGACTTTGCATGTCCAGTATGTCCTGAGGGGGGGGGGGCAGGTGGCTCTGGATCGTCCTGCCAAGAGTTTTGAAGATCCAGCAGTTTTGCATCCCATGCCGCTGCCAGCGGAAGTGTTTGTAGCCCTAGGGTATCCTCCCAGTGTAGGGCCACCCACTCCGCTTGTGCCCAGCATGGAAAAAAGGTTGAAATTTAACCTGGAGGCAATCTGAGAAATTATGATCAATTATAGGGAAATGCACTGTGGTAATGAATTTTGAGGTGCACCTGGTTATAAAAAAGATAGGGCAAAGAGAGCAGAAAAGTTCTTGTTTTTCATTTATATGTTTATATGTGTTATATGTATAAATGTAAATAAGTGTGTAAATACATGTCAAATCAATGTATTTATGTATTAAAATTGTGTTTTGAAAAGACATTTTGTTGTAAGTATATACAGGTAAAAAAAGAATAATTTAATTTGAACAGAGGTGTTTTGTTTTTTTGTCTTTTGGCTACAGAGAGTGAAATTTAAGGAGATTTATTGCCGAGATTTATATCGATAGGAAGAGTTAAAATTAATTTGCTCTTCATCTTACTGTTTAGCCGCTATATCGATCCCGTGGCATTATTTGTTTTTTCTGATTGTATTGTTACCCAGATGTCAAAGGGTTATATGGGTTGCCCCCTACTTTAAATACACTGTTAGCATTGATAGCGGGAACAAATAGGCATCCAGGACACGGGGCTCTACCCAAAGAACCAACTTTTATAGCTTAGCATACTGAGCTGTGAACTCTTGTGTATGTCTTGCTGGCAAGCCAGCAGGCGCCCTGACGTGGATCACAATGAGAGAACTGGGTGTTGTGAGTGCTCCTGCTTGATTACTCTCACTAGTAGCTCACCTGCTCTATCTTCTGCTGCATGAATGCAGCATAGTTTAGGCATCGTAGCCTTTTCATAACTTTAGCATGGTCGTGCTTCATTTTGTCTAGAGCACGCTGGGTGCCAGTTGCATTTGCTACATCTGATTCTAATTGAATGAGGGCATCCTCAATGCGTGTTGCTTCTTCGTCTAAATGCCGACACACACACCAACTAAGTCCTAGGCATTGACCTCGGACCACTTCTTTGCTCGCATCCCACACAATACCCACATCCGGGATTAAGTCTACATTCGTATCATAGTAATTTCGATAGTAGTGGCTAATGAGGCTCTGAAAGGGGAGTCCTCCAGAGCTCCAGCCTGCAGCCTCCATGTGTGAGTAATTTGTGCAGTGTGCTTGTGGTGCATCTGTATTATGTGAGGATTGTGGTTAGAGTGCGTTCGGCCTAAATAGTCTGAGCGATTGCATTCGGCAAGTAGTGTCGAGCTTCCTATGAACTGATCAATGCGCATGTGCAGTCTGTGTGGGTGGGAGTAGTGCAAGTATAGGCGCTCCTGCCAATCAATTGTCAATTTGACCCCAGTGGCACATCCACTCCTCTAAGGCCTTGGCGCAAGATGTGGCAGCGGTGAACTGTAGCAGTGGAAAGAACCTGTCTAAACTTGTGTCTAGCACCGCGTTAAAATCTCCAATCTGAGCAACCAGGGGATGTCGCACCAGTGGGACAGTATGTCAGAAAAGGTATACCAGAATGCTCCCTGATCGGTGTTTGGGGCGTAAATGGACCCTAGAATGATCTGGCTCCTATTCAGTCTGCCCGAGATAATGCAAAGCTGCCATAAGGGTCTATTTCTGTCTCTTCAGGCGTGTGAGGGATGCCTGGACGAATCCAGATGAGGGCGCCTCTAGCATAGGAGGAATAGCTCATGGCCAATACATGACCTTTCCATCTATGCTGCAGTTTAAGAATCTCTGGCTGCACTAAGTGCGTTTCCTGTAACAGTGCTATGTAGGTAGCATGACGCTTGATGTAGGCGTATGCTTCGTATCTGTGAGCTGGAGTATGCATACCTCTAATGTTCCAGGTAATTATTGTGGTAGGTGGCATAGAATATTAATATAGAGTGGCAGTGGGCATGAGGAACGCAGCGCATGGGGGGGCAAACCGTGGATAGCATACATGTACCTAGGGCAGGAGGTGTATCTGCAGTAGGTTCTGTGGTATGGTAACAGTGTGTGGGACGATTAACAAGGGGGGTAAACATTTTGCTTTGCAACTTAGAACGAGCAGAGGGACAATGTGTGCCTGCTCAAACTGTGAACTGTGCAAAGTGGCATGTGTTGGTTGTATCGCTGTGCTTCCTATCGGGGAGGCGGATTATAGCAGCAAGAGGAGGTGAGGCTTGCAGGTACCTGGGCCCTGGCTCAGTGTGTAAGTGTATCTGCTTCGTGGCATGCATCTTTCAGAAAAACACAAAAGATGATAGATGGAATGTTGCACAATGGCAAAACATTCACCCCCAGTCACAGATCTGGGTTTAATCCATCATTATTTTGCTCACTAAGCCACCCCAGTTCAGACATGGCCATATGCAAACCAGTCTTGACCCTGTGCCTCATGGGAACAGTCCAAACCGAACTGCCAAGCCATGTCTTTCCTGGACCGAAATAAAGCATCCTGGGACTGGTTTCTGGCTATCAGCCGTCTTCAGCCAGGATAGCTTGACTCCAGTGGCTTAGTGAGCAAGGGACCCACGTCTGGGCATACCCTTCCCACACAGGGTGAACAGCAAGACACACAATGTTAGAACCGGCTGTCTCTAGTTGGCAGAGGTATGCACTTCTGACAAATAGGGACACACCTTTTCTAGTCAGGGCAAGGGGATCACACCCTTTGATAACCCCTGCTCACCCCCTTGGTAGCTTGGCAGAGCAGACAGGCTTATCTCAGAGGCTGTGTGTTAAGCATTTATGACCACATACAGTAATAAAGTGAATACACTACAAATGGACACGACACAGTAGTATTATAAAAATAAGGATTTTTATGTAAGGCTTAGTACAAGACCAAATAACGACAAAAATGTACCACAATCTTAATAAATACTCTTGGAAGGAAAAATAATAGTTCAAGTGTAGTTTCTTCTTAGTACAAAGTCTTTAGTATCAAAAGCAATTCTTCTTCTTTAAAACACAGTTCTTGGCAACAATATAACCCACACGGGAGTCACACGACGTCGAGGCAAAGTTAATCCAAAGGGTTCGGCGTTGACCGCGAGGAGCGCTACGTCGAGCCCGGAGTCGCACAGACCCCCACAACACAGTACCGTGGAAAAGCGAAGCGCACGATGATCAGCGGCGTCGAGATGTTCGGCGTCGCGCCTTCGGCGTCGATCCGGCCTCGGAGTCTGGGCGGCCTGCAGCGGCGTCGACAGATGTCAGGCAAGAGCAGCGCTCACGAGGTGAAGCAGGATACGGCGTCGTCGTCGATGTCGATGATGATGTTGCAAGAGTGAGCAGCGCTCACGGCATCGAGAGGGTTCGAAGTCGATGCGATCAGCAGCGGTGCAGACACGAAGTCACTTGGAGCTGGAGCCGAACTCACTACTCACTGGCGTTGCTGCTGGCGTCGATCGGGCCCGGCGGCCGGAGTCGAGGAAGCGGGACACTGGAGCCGTTACTCACGATGTCGAGCTGGATTCGGCGATGTCCGTCGGCGTCGAGATTGCTGGTTTCTTACAGAGGTGCTGGATTCTCAAGTTCCAGCAACAAGCACTTTTAGCAGATGAAGTCCTTTAGCCCTGTGAATTCAACAGGAGGCTGGCACTCTTCCAGCCCTTGGAGATTTTCTTTAGCAAAGCTTGAAAGTACACACTCAGTTCCTCTCTCCTGGTTCCTTGGCAAAAATAAAGAAGCACTGCAGGATTCCCCCAACAAACAGCACACTGGCAGAAGGGGTAGGCAAGTCCTTGGATCAGCAGGCTTCTTGTACTTGGTTCAGGTTTCCTTGTCAGAAGTGATCTAAATTCTTGGTTCAGGGGTCCTTCTCTTATACCCCTTTTTGGCCTTGATCCCTTTGTCCATGCAGGGGAATTTCCCACATCCTGGGTCTGTTGTGGGTGTAGCCAGGCAGAGGCACCTGGCCTATTCACTGAGCAGGGCTGGGTCCTCAGACGCCCAGCAGGAGGTGGAACCAGCATTGTCACTGGCAGGAGCAGAGCTATCGGCCTCCTGGTAGGAGGTGGGGCCAGGATCGTCCATGGTAGGCACAGAGCCATCAGTCGCCTGGCAGGAGGTGGAGCCAGCATTGTATCAGGCAGGGCAGGCTATCAGGAACTACTCTCCCCCTACTCTCAATGCAAATGTCCCACTCATCCCACACTGACTCACTCAGACCTCTGGAGCCACCCAGCTCCTGTCACACACACACCAAACCAGCAGAAACCCGAAATAGTTAGACAAGAAAATAGCCACTTTCTAAAAGTGCTATTTTCAAACCCAGAGTCCAAAAACCATCCACACAAACGGATGCGTAATTAAACCCCGAGTTCAGGGATACCAAACTCGACATTGCACCATGCTCCGCGAGCCAGCTAGGATTATAGCATTAATAATCCTGGTAGCCCGTTCTAACTAATGGAGAGCAGGTTACCTCGCAATAGTAAAAAACGAATATGGCTGCAATTCCCTATTAGGACATGCCAACTTGGTCAGGCCTGTCCTACCTTATACTTACAATGAACCCTACCCGTGGGCCTACCATAGGGGTGACTAATATGAAGTTAAGGGAAGGTTCAAGGACTGGCAAGTAGGTGTACTTGTTCAGTCAGCGTGACAGCAATAGACTGCACGTAGGTCTAGCAATGGCAGACCTTTAGACATACTTTTACTAGGCCGCTCTTATGGGTGGCACAACATGTGCTGCAAGCCCACGAGCAGCATTTGTATTTACAAGCCCTGGCACTCCTGGTGCACTAGACTAGGGACTGACAGTAAACCAAATAAGCCAAACATGGAATTCAATCAATACAGTAATTTTACATAGGGAGCACTTGCACTGTGGCACTGATCAGCAGTGGCACAGTGCCCAAAGCGATATACCAGCAAAAACATCGTAAACAGAGGAGGCAAACAGAAAAAAATGGAAGAGAGACCAATGATGTCAGGTCTAACACACAAGATGATGGACGGAATGTTGCACAATGGCAAAACATTCACCCCCAGTCACAGATCTGGGTTTAATCCATTGGTATTTTGCTTGATTCCCTAAATTTACCTGTGCCCATCCTCTGGTAGCCTGGCTAGCAGTAGTAAGATTCCCCGAGTCCTAAATCCAACAACACGAATTCAGCAACATGTTTGAGGAGGAAGGCAAAAGGTTTGGGTGGATGACCCTACAGAAAGAGCCATATCAGGAAGATTGTAACTGATGAACTGCAATCAACAAAAGGATCCCCGTGAAAAAGGTATTAACACACTGAGGTAAATGCATAAAATACAAATGTGAGATCTGCATGTTACACATTGTGCTTTAGAGCTGGGACATTAACCCTCTGCACTACTTTATGATGAGTCAACACAATGACATGACAAAACACAGACCTTTCCACATGCAAATAAATGAATCACCTGTCATTCTGCCATTATTATTAATATTATCTTTTAAAAATTGCTCAGCACTTAAAGATCTGTACAGCAGCTACCTTTAACCCTCTAAGATATTATAAAATGCAGCACTTGCCAAACTTGGTGCCCATTGAGACAGCACTGTGTGATGCTTGTGGATTAGAACAAAAACACCTATCACTGCCAACTCATCAAATAATACACGTATAATTTATACAAAAATTGCATCTTAGCCAATGTGTACAGAAAAGACCATATTTATCATGCAAGAAGTCCTTTTTTTATACTTTTTAAAGAATTTTTGAATATAGGCCCATTCTCATGCCATATGTTTTACATATCCATACTAATGAGTTTGGCAGTCTGACTGCCATACCACCGCCGCTATGGTCCCAAGAAGACTGCCATGGCGGCGGTCTCCTGCCTACCATATTATGATGTCACTGCTAAGCCAGCAGCTATGTTTCTGAAGGCAAGGAATATGTTTTCATATGTGTCGATGCATGTGGGTATATTTTGATTGCACAAGTGTTAAATGTGTATATATGCATGGCACATATGAAAAATACCTACTACAATTACTTTCTCATTACTGGAGTCTGGACCATATGTACCCAGTACAGTCAATGTGTAAAAACTACAAAACTGACTTATCTGGATTTCAGTGCCAACAGAGTAATTTTCTTCGTAGTCAAGATGCTGCTGTGAAGCGGGAACCTGGAGGAAGGGATCCACGTGGAAGACTGAAGGCCAGAAAAGGAAATGGGTGAGTATGCACTCCAATTCCTTGGATTCCACCGACTCGAAGCAGGTGGTTTACCCCCACAGTAGGTTCAATGGAAATTCAACTCGGAATTCCTGATGGAGCAAGTATTCGCACGTTATGCGACTTGCTTGTATTCATGAACCTCGAATAACGTTAACGTCATAACCAACATGTTTGTCTTATTAATATTGCACTTTTACACTGCACGGGGGTGTCCCAGTGATGCTTGCCTATGTGTTTACTAATCCTAACTACGCTTGCATATTAAATGGTTGCTGCTTTGCGGGATTCTAGTCTGCGCATGCGTCGGTCATACCCATGTGATATGACGCACTCGCAGTTCTGGAGGGAACTTGTCGCTCATGCGCAGTATTGCTAAAGATGGCTGCTTTGTTTCTCACATGCTCTTTGCTTGCACTGCTGTTTTAGCACAGCTGTTCGTTCTGCTTAACTCCTAATGCTATAGTTATAATAAAGTAAGGGGTGTAGTATAACCAGTCATGGTATACAGTGTATTCATTTTTTCTGTGTTTCTAAATTGTTTTCGCTTACTTTTCATGAAACATTCTCCGGGGCCTGGGAGAGAGGTGCTACTCCATCTTGGAAGCCCGTGCGGTACCAATCACGTGATCGGGAAAAGAGAGTCATACAGCAGTGGAACTCAGCCAGCTGGCTGCCGAAGCTAAGATGCTCCTGGGAACCTGAACTATGCCCCAGCGAGGAATGGCTGATTCGTACCTACATTTCATACAATTATAATGTTTTACTGTGCACTCTATTGTTTTCTTAAACTCACATGCCATGGGAACTGAAATGTAAGGGGTGGGTTCAAATATTGAATATTAATCCTGAGAAAGTCTTAAAATCAGGAGGTACAATGACCTAACCACCTCCCGTGTCCAATCAGAATTTAGGGAACCTTTCACTTGCAACATATGTGGGTGGTACACTGACCCGAAAACAGTATAACTAGCCTAGGTTTAGCTGGAGAAATTGTCCGACTTGTCCGAATAGCTGACCTGTCACTGACCCAACAAACTCTATAGGTGATTGATACAGAGAGCTGCGGAGCACTCTGTCCGTAATTTCCACAAACTCAGTCGGAGTTTGGAAACCTTAAGTGCTGGCGAAGCACTTTGCTGGGAGATTCGAGAACCCAATCGGGGTTATTGGCAGATTCCTTGCAGAGAGGGAGTAGCGCAGGCGTTGCATCCGAAGCTGCAGGTGTTGGTCATACGCTTTGGTGAGCCCGGTCCTGATCCAAATCCTGGGGTTATCCTGTCCTGACTGTCCATGAGCTGTATCTGCTCGCCTACTGGCAACCAAAGTCCTTGAGGGTCCTTTCCCGCCTTTCCAAACTGACCCGTGGCCAGGGTTAGTCCCCTTCTGTCCTAGGTAAATATATTCCATGTGGGTGTATGTCTATCTAAATCTTTTCTCTCCCGTCTTAAATAAAGCATAATTGCCTATGTCATTTCCCTGTCTTTCTATAAAGTAGACCTTTCATGCAAAAGTTTTCTATTAGCATGTTCCATTCTCTCCCTACCCTTAGCCAAATACTGAATTTGTTTGCATTTATAGTATGTTCCATTCTTACCCTCCCTATAAAAATGAGCACATCTCGATAGAGTGAAATTCCTGAGTTTCGTTTTCTTTGGACCGTTAGAATTTCGAAAGCTTAAAGCCTACTATAAATAGTATGTTCCCTTTCTTTACCCGCCTTTAGTGACGTTGTGAAAGTCTGTTAGACTAAAATAGCGTGCTCCTTATTTTTCCCCTCCCTTTTATTCTTTGATTTATAGATGATTCTTACTTTCATTCATAGTTATACTATATTCCTAATCTTAGTCATTGATAGTCTAATCTGTGTAAATTTCATTCTCATGGCATTGGATAATGACGAATAATTAGATAAAGGTGTTGAAAACTTCTTGTGTTTGTGGTTATTACAAAAGTATAAACCTTATTCAAATGTACATGGTATTATTTTGGTGTTATCATCCTATTCTCTGATAGCTCCTGATCCATTGTGATCTTTGGTACCTGTTTCAAGGATTGGTAAGTCAGGTACACAGAAGTAAAATAGAAAGGAACAAGGGTTACTGATAGTAGTGTGTAGGTTACCTGATTAAAGTATAGTGAAAATATAAACTTTATGGGCCCAAGTGTGCATCGTCCGATGACAAAAGTTAGTCGGGGGACCTGCTCGCTCTATCATTCCTACAGCTGTGAACTTGTCTGTAATGTCCTCTGACAACTGCTTTCCCCATGCCTCCGTCGAGGCAATTGGCGACTGGCTGGCAGTGGCAACAGTGCTCTGGGAGTCTTTCATTCTACAAACCACCAACGTGGTAATACGGGAGGCGGGCCACCAACTAGGCGGCGGGGTTTCAACTGCAGATCCCTAACCGCCAAACTCGTAATCAGGCCCTAAATGCCAAATATACAAACACAATAATACGCAATACATGAAATACCTATATGGCCTTTCAGCAGCCACCCAACATTCCACTCAGAATAAAAACCATATCCACACTCAAACTAGTATCAGTCATAATCCACTCATTCTATCACCGTTAACAGCCAAACATTAAAAACAGAAGAATAAATTAAACCATACACTGTCCTCAAAATATATAAACATATAAATCTCTTAATGCAATCCTTTAGTTATGTTTCTAAGAAAACAAGTTTATGCATCAGGTGTACATATAAATGAACGAAATTAGTTAGTCATTTTGCAATAATGCATTCTTCAGATTCACGTCTAAGTTGTGATGGTGCTGATGCAAGTTTCAGTGCAAAACCAAAGGGAGGGACCGCCTTCTTCAGGGTACAACAACACAGACGAAAAAAATGTCAAGGAAGGAGGGAAAACGGAGGCTGTCCAGTCAACAAAGTTAGGGGCATATTATCAAGCCTGTGCGCTAAAATTATCGCCGCTTTATCGGCCGAAAACGGCCGATAAAGCGGCGATAATGGGCTTGATAATATGCTCTGTGGAATTCCAATCGAAGCCCATGTTAGATGTCTTCACATCTAACATGTGCTTCGATTGGAATTCCATAGAGCATATTATCAAGCCCATTATCGCCGCTTTAAGCGGCGATAATTTTAGCGCACAGGCTTGATAATATGCCCCATGGTTCTGAAAATTGGAAATGCTCAAATTAAAAAACAAACAATAATACAGCTCGCATTTCTATAGTAACGTGTACTGCGACCACAAACCCCGAACAAAGGAAGCAAGGCACAATGCCCAATGTGACACCATTGTGAAGGTAAATGTCCTGGTGAAGGGCTCTCAGGACATCTACTGTAAGGATTTACACGCCAAACAGGGCCAATGGTTGTGAGGCCACCACCGGGCTGGAAACAAAGAGAAAAGACACCAATCCTCACTCAAAACAACTCTCACAGTCCATGTAATCTACGTGTCCAAACAAATGCCTTTGGACTAGGTACAGATAGATTAACCCCTTTAGTACTCTACAATCGTGAGGTAATCCATAGATTAAGAATCGCCCACAAACAGTTCTTCGCTGGCACATGGTGAGGCTAGCACTTCAAGTTTCCCATATTGACCCCCTTGCATTCATTTCCACAACAGAATGTAGATGACGAAGTATATTTGGAAAATGCCAAGATTCCCTACTCATTAAACCTTGCACGTTTCTGTCTTACAACGAATAGGAAGAGCAGATCTGCGAAATGGTGGAGCTGTTATGACACACACAAACTGGAAAAGGCAGCTAGACGATAAGCCAGTGATGTAGTGGACCAACCTGAAAATCACTGGAAGATTAAATGAGTGACAATCCTAACTCATTTTAAATTCAACATGCATTGATACAGTCCACAGGTCTGTTTTTTTCCACGAATTCATGCAAACACTGGCGGAGAAAAATGGGAAACACAATTTACAATGCCACTGTGTAGTATGCAGCAGGACAGCAGACGCCTTAGGACTCAAAAGAGGACAGAGACAGAGGAACCACATAAAAAGGCGGGTTGCACAGAAACAAGGAGCAAATAGTCTCCGGATATTTCTGAATACCTTTCTTTGCATTTGTAGAGCATTCAATCCAGACATCTTGAATTTCACAATGCGTGTTTGCTTTTGTCAATGAAACACTCTAAGTACACAGTTTATATTCAGAAAAGGGCCCTGTGCTCCGTGTGCTCCACGTGCCATAGGCCCCGAGCTGTATTTGTATTGACCCAACAATCTGAAACCGGTCTAGCGTTGCTTGTGCAATGATTAAGAAGGGGCACAGCTTAGCAATTCACACTGAACTGTTCCCATTGCAGCAGAACCTAGTTTGATTTTCCTTCTGTTGGCCCCTGTTTGTAGTGGCAGAGTGTGCATAAAGCAATAAACTGGAATGCAGCCAGAGTAATTGCCAGTGTCTTCGATTAAATCAATCAATCAATCAATCAATCAATCATGACATTTATAAAGCGCACTACACACCCGTGAGGGTCTCAAGGTGCTGGGGTAGGTGGATGCCGCCACTGCTCGAAGAGCCAGGTCTTGAGGAGTCTTCAGAAGGTCAGCAGGTCTTGGGTCTGCCGTAGGTGGGCGGGGAGGGTGTTCCAGGTCTTGGCGGCGAGATAAAAGAACGATCTGCCACCGGTATTCACTCTACCGATGCGGGGGACTGTGGCGAGGGCGAGGTCGGCGGAGCGGAGCGGAGCTGGCGGGTGGAGGTGTAGAAGCTGAGTCGTCTGTTGAGGCATGCTGGTCCAGTGTTGTGGAGTGCTTTGTGTGCGTGGGTGAGGAACTTGAAGGTTATCCTTTTGTTGACAGGGAGCCAGTGCAGGTATCTCAGGTGGGGTGTGATGTGGTTGCGGCGAGGGATGCCTAGGACCAGGCGTGCAGAGGCGTTCTGGATGCGTTGCAGCCGCCTCAGGAGTTTGGCTAAGGCTCCTGCGTAAAGGGCATTTCTGTAGTCCAGTCTGCTGCTGATGAGGGCCTGGGTGACTGTTCTTCTCGTTTTGATGGGGATCCACTTGTAGATCCTGCGAAGCATGCAGAGGGTGTTGAAGCATGAGGAAGAGATGGCGTTGACCTGTTTAGTCATGGAGAGTGTGGAGTCGTGGATGACCTCTAGGTTGCGTGCGTGGTCGGTGGGTGTTCCCAGTGCGGTTGGCCACCAGGAGTCTTCCCAGACCGAGGGGGTGGATCCGAGGATGAGGACCTCCGTCTTGTCCGAGTTCAGCTCCAGTCAGCTGTTCCTCATCCATTCAGCTGTGGCCTTCATTCCTTCATGGAGGTTCGTTTTGGCGGTCTTTGGTGAGGGAGAGGATCAGCTGGGTGTCTTCTGAATAGGAGATAATGTTGAGGTCATGCAGTGGGGCGACGTGGGCGAGTGGTGCCATGTAGATGTTGAACAGCGTTGGTCTTAGGGATGAGCCCTGGGGTACACCGCACGGTGATCTCGGTGGCTTTGGAGCGGAACTGGGAAAGGGGGACGCTCTTTGTTCTGCCGGAGAGGAAGGAGGATGTCCAGTCCAGGGCCTTCTCTTGGATCCCAGCGCCATGGAGGCGTGTTCGTAGTGTGTGGTGGCAGACCGGCTGACAGGTCTAGAAGGATGAGGGCCGCTGTTTCTCCGTTGTCTAGCAGGGTCCTGATGTCATCGGTGGTGGCGATGAGGGCAGTT
Organism: Lissotriton vulgaris; assembly: GCF_964263255.1. Taxonomy (NCBI): domain Eukaryota; kingdom Metazoa; phylum Chordata; class Amphibia; order Caudata; family Salamandridae; genus Lissotriton; species Lissotriton vulgaris. The sequence continues at coordinate 357,479,401 of NC_141697.1, read as the reverse complement.
TCAGTGCTGTGGTTGCTGCGGAACCCGGACTGGGAAGGGTCCAGGATGCAGTTCTCCTCGAGGTACTGGGTCAGTTGTTTGTTGACAGTCTTTTGGATGACCTTCGCCGGGAACGGGAGCAGGGAGATGGGCCGGAAGTTCTTGCGGTCCTTGGGGTCCGCCTTGGGTTTCTTGAGTAAGGCGTCTATTACGGCGTGCTTCCAGCTCTCCGGGAAGGTAGCTATCTCGGAGGAGATGTTGATGACTTTCCAGAGATAGGGTGCGATGGCTGTGCTGGCTTTGTTGAAGATGTGGTGGGGGCATGGGTCTGACGGAGATCCGGAGTGGATGGTGTTCATGATGGTGTCGTCGTTGGTGATGTTGGTCCAGGCGAGCAGGCGGCTGGTGCGGATTGTGGTCATGGGGGCGGGGGTCTTGGTGGTTGTCGGGGCGGTCATGGTGTTGAAGCTGTCCTGAATGTCTGCGATCTTGCAGTGGAAGAAGGTGGCCAGCGAGTCGCACAGATCTTGCAAAGGTGGGACGTCATTGGTGTTGGAGCTGGGGCTGGAGAGTTCCTTCACAATGTTAAAGAGCTCTTTGCTATTGTATGCGTTGTTGTCGAGGTGGTCTTTGAAGAAGACCCTTTTGGCGGATCTGATGAGGTGATGGTCACAGTTTCTTTTTCTTTTTGGTTACAATGGTGGTCACATACGTTATCCCCACCTTGCCAGCAGTTGTTGCTGTGGTTGGTATCCATGATGTGCCGTAGCTACTGTTGTCACTACTGTGGTTCTTATTGTTGAGGCAGCAGGTGATGCTGTTGTCCCTCTGGCTTTAGAATTGTGGTCAAAGGTGTTGTCCATGCCTTGCTAAGATCTGTGCTTGCCGATATTTTCTTTGTCACTGAGGCAGCTCTGCTCACCGTCAGATCACTGCTGAGGTCCCAGCAGATGTAACAGCTGTTGTTACTGCTGTTGTGGCACTTGTTGCAGCTGTACCACCTTTGTGGTTGCTGCTGTGGTCTATACTGAGTTTGCGTTTTGTTGCTTGCTGCCGATGTTACTGCTGTGAATAATGGTGTGCTGACAGCTGATTTTGCTGTTGACATTGCTGCAGTGGTATGCTTATGTGACAGTTATTGTCCCTGTTGATGTGGCAGCTGTGGTCTTTGCTCTGTTGACTACTGTAATTACAACTTTAGTGAGAGCAGTCAAACGTGTTTTGGCCCATACTGTGGATGAAGCTATTGTTGCAACAGTGATTAGTTCTATAGTATTGTTGTGGAACCTCTTATTGCTGCTGCTATGTCTGCTCTGGTTGAGCCTGTTGTGTTGCTCCTGCTGCCTTGTTGTCTGGTAACTTTGATTAATGTAGTGGTTCCCCCCTATGATTACAGCTATGGTACTGTTCACGTCCCTGTTGTGGTGGAAGTTTTGGTCACTTTGTAGTCCCTGCTGTCATTATATCTGTGGTTACTGCTGTTGGCATTTCTGTGCATGCAGCTGTTGCTGCTGTGGGAGTGGCTATTATGGCAGCTGTTATGTTTAATATGATGATAGCTAGTTTGCTGTGATCCCTGATGTTGTTGCAGCTCTTATCAATGTTGTGGTTCCTTGTGTTGTGGCAGCTGTTTTTGTTGCTATTGTCCCAGAAATGGTTACATTTGAGTCACTACAGTTGCCTCTGCTTTGTTAGCAGATGTTGTTCCTATGGTTTTCCCTGTCCTAGTGCAGCTGTGGTCAATGTTGTGGTCCGAACCATGGTTACAGGACTGGTTACTGGGGCTGGCCCTTATCTGCTAGTAGCTGTTGTTGCTGTCCTTGCCACAATTGCAGCTAATGTTACTGCTTCAACCAGTTGTGGTTGTCGACGTAGTTGCAGTTGATAGGTTTGTGGACCTGTGTTGTGGTGGTAGATGTAGTTATTGCTATTGTTCCTGTTGAGGATGTGTGCCAATTCACTGGTGTAAGAGAAGCGCTACTGTGATTGCAGTGAGGAGTTACTTTTTATCCTCCTCACCGATGCAAAACAAACAATGCAAAATGAATACCTGCTCAAATCAACTCTGAAATCCCCTTTCTGTATTTTTTATTTGCTATCATATGATTTCTTCAAGACAGCTAAAGCTGTCTCTCGCTAGACCATTTCTGCTGCTTCTATTAAGAATCTTCCCCAAAAAAAGTTAGATTTTGACATAAATGGCTTGCTGAAAATCAGCAACATAATGAAATTCCCATCACCAGTGTTACCTTTCTTCTCCCTTTCCTGCCCCCATATGTGCACCTTTCATTCCTTCTTTTACCATACAATTCCCTTCATTTTTCGTGGAGCAGTTACAGAAAGTTCCTTGCCCATTATTTGATTATTTTTTCTCAATCTCACTTCAATGATTTTTATGAATGGATTTTCTCCCTTTTCTGTGTTTGTCTTCCCTGGAGTAGGACTTGTTTACCCAGGCTTTTAATTCACTCAGCTGAATCTTTCCATTGGTTGTTTTGATGGAGCAAGGTTGCGCACAAAAAGCGACTTGCTTGTACTCAGCCCTCTCGAAATAATTTGTAACATACTAATTAACATGTTTTGTCTACCTAATATTGCACCACACAACATTTCTAGTATCTAGGGGAAGCTCGTCTATGTGCTTTTACTAACGAGTAACTTGAGTGACCTAATATGGCCGCTGCAACGCGGGATCTGTAATGCGCATGCGTCTTTCACACTCACGTGACATGACGTATTCTCTCTGCTTGGTGGGAAATTCTTGCTTCTGCGCATTAGAACTAAGATGGCTGCTCTGTGTGTTAACGTGCTAACGCTTGCACTATTGCTTTCACTAAGTTGTTAGTTCTGCTTAATAACTAATTCCCTAGTTAAAATAAAATATTGGGAATAGAGTAGAGAGAAGTGGTATACAGTGCATTAATTTATTTCTTGTTCTAAAACTGTTTCTCTTCTGCTTTGCATGTATCGTACTTTGGGCCTGACATGTACTTCTGAACTCCATCTTTGGAGGAACAGGGCCTGTGCAGAGAAGCTAAAATCCCTGCATCATTGACATTGAAACCCGGCCAAGTCTTGACTTGCTAGAAGATGCGCCTGGGAGTATGAATTCTCAACCCCACAAGAGGAAGCTGGACTGTACAAATTAAAATACAATGTTATTGATATTGATAAATTCACTACCGGGTGGAATAAAAGTGCATGAGGGAATAAAATTATGGGCAGGAGTGCTAATTTCAATATTGGAGCAGCTGACCGTATAACTGATATGGTGTGATGGTCTTTTGACCAATCAAATTGTGGGAATACACAAATTTGCAACACTTGAGGGTGGTACACTGCCCTGGAAAATGGTATATCTAAGGTAGGCTTAGCTAGTTAGATTGTCCCAATTTGTCTGAATAGCTGACCTGTCACTGACCCAACACACTCAATAGGGATCGAGAGCAGAGGTGCTGGAGGAGCACTCTGTTAAAAGATTCGATAACCCAATCGGGGTTTAGCGGGAAATTCAATAACCCAATCTGGGTTCTGAGGGAAGAAGATTCGATAACCCAATCGGGGTTCTGAGGGAGAAGGTTTGGATAACCCAATCGGGGTCCACTGTTAGCCGCAGAGAGGGGTGTGATGCTGGTGCTGCACTTAGCTGAGGGTGCCTGGTTCAATCTGCATCCATCCTAATTTGGCTTTCACCTGTCCTGATCTGTATCCAAGCTGTCTACTGACGCCTGAACCTTCGGAAGTCCTGTCCTTTATCCCAGCCCGTGGCCAGGGTTGGTCATCACATCATTCTAGGTAACTATAAATAAGTGTGGGTTTGTCATTGTATTGTTTCCTTATTCTACTCTCCCTTTGTTCAAATGCTTAACGATATTTCTTTCCAAAATCGCTGCATATTTTACTTCAATCATTTGTCTTTCTAACTGAACGAGTTCTATTTGAATATTGGACTCTGACATTTAAGACATTTACATAGATAAAGAGGTTAAACCTTGGCCGAGTTTGTGATTATTTTAAAGTAAATGCAATGTTGTTGGAAAGGGGCGACCATTCGGTCCCCCCGAACGTATGGTGGAGTACCCCGATCCCCCCGGGAAGCCATCTTGGGCGGGAGGCGAGTCTCGGCTGGTATGCCCGAAGCGGCGTAGCCGGGGCGCGCCTTTTCCCGCCCTGGAGTGGGTTGTCCTAGACACTGACGCGGCCGGCCACGCCCTCGGAGGCAGGCGGAGGCGGGTTTACGCCTGCCCGAAGACGGATAAAAGGAGCAACAAGCCAAGAAAGCATCCTCTTGTTCCTGTGCTCTGAAGCTGCACCTCCCCGCTGCACGTGAGCTCGAGACGGAACGAAGAGCCAATTTTGAGCGTTGTAATTTTGTTCTTTGTTTTACAGATATCTGCGTTGGGGAATGCCGGGCAAGAAGGTCGGAAAGCGGGTCGGTACCAATCAGATGCTCCGCATGCTCATAAAGGAGGTTGCTGATTTGAAGAAGCAGATGGCGGAAAAGAACGGGGCGAAGCGAATCGTCGGACCAGCTTTGCCGGGAGTAGTTCCTAGCGGGAGAGGCAAGAGGTCCAAGAGGGGGGCACCTGGGGGGGAGACCCCGGTTCCCGATACACCGATAGAGGAGCCAATCCTGGTTCCGAAGGAAGGGCACCCGATTCCCTTGGTAGTCACCCCCGTGAACGGAGAAGATATGCCTCCAGAGTTGGCTGCACAACTGGCAGCATGGTTGGGAAAGGATAGCGAGGGCGTGATGAGGCAATTGCAGGAATCTAGACAGGCTGCGAAGGCACCATCTTTTGTTCCCCCGCAGGCTCCGGTGGCTGAGATCGCGGTAGACGCAGGTTCGGCAGCAAGTATGGCACCTAGTTCAGGTAAGCGGCTACTGCCGATTGCGGGGGAGGGGTCTGTACCCTCGCGAAGGGAGAAAGTAGCCCAGCATGTTCCACTTGAAGTTAAGGAAAAGATTTGGGCTAATAAGTATGTGAACATGTTTTCTTTGCTTACTGACCATTACGAGATCGAGCATGTGAAGGCCCAAAAAGAGCTTATGCATCCGAGTGTTTGGCGCGCAAAAATGGCCGCCTTTAAAGTCGATGAGAACATAGGTACTTGGGGCAGAGCATTTGGCATTTTCACCTCCATTATGGGTGAGCGGAGGCCTGAGTTGTTGACAGAACTGCCTATTTATCAGACACGTATTATGGAGTTTTCTCAGGCTTATGAGGGTAATCATTGGTTTTGTTATGACAATGTTTTTAGGAAGGCCAAGGAGCACGATCCTGCTCTGACTTGGGATTGTTATGACTCCATTTCTTGGCAAAAAATGGAGAACTCGGGCATGTTAAAGGTACCATTGTTGGGGGGTAGCGGGGGGGAGTCTTCCCGCCAAACCTCTGGGACACCCTTTCGGACGGGTGCAGGTAACGAGCACCACTCGAAGTCGAGTGGCAACGCAGGGAAAAAGGGGATTTGTTGGAGTTTTAACAGGGGGAAATGTACAAGGCCTCAGGGGTCATGCAAATTTAGACACGAGTGTGGGGGTTGTGGACAGTCCTCTCACCCTGAGACCATGTGCAGAGCCAAAACGGGTGATAACGGTGGTAGGGGAAGCGCCAAACAGGTCTGAAATAGTCCGAGGGGCGCCTTTACCTACCCCGGTTGATACCATGGCAATGATTCCTTGGCTCAATGAATATCCGGATCATGTTGCAGCAAGGGTGTTGCGAGATGGGTTTTTGTATGGTTTCCGCATTCCAGTGGGGGACTTTCGGGGTAACTCAAGTTGTAAGAACCAACTGTCGGTCCTGCAGCATACGGCGGTGGTACAGGTAAAGATTGGGAAAGAGGTGACTCGAGGGCGGGTTGCCGGTCCATTCGATCTACCGCCGGTTGCTAACTTTGTTTGTTCTCCCTTAGGGGTGGTCCCCAAGAAGGACCCGGGTGAGTTTAGGCTAATACATAACTTGTCAGCTCCACGAGGTCTTTCCGTGAATGATGCGATAGACCCGGAAGTGTGTTCGGTGCGGTACGCATCTTTCGATGAAGCCGTCGCCATGTTGAATCGCCTGGGGCCCGGAGCGCTGATGGCCAAATCAGACATCGAGTCAGCGTTCCGGTTGCTCCCGGTACACCCAGACGATCAGCGACTCCTTGGTTTCACGTTTCAGGGTCGCTATTACATGGATAAATGTATGCCAATGGGTTGCTCCATATCTTGTGCTTATTTTGAGAAGTTCAGTTGCTTTCTGCAATGGGTATTCACAAGAAAGACGGGTTTTCAGCATGTGATGCATTATCTCGATGACTTTCTGTTTTTGGGGGCAGCCAGGGATCCAGAATGTGGGCAGGCTTTATCAGAGTTTTGTGTCTTAATGAATCACTTCGGCGTGCCATTGGCACCAGGTAAGACTGTGGGTCCCTCGACTTCACTCGAGTTCCTCGGGATCGAGCTAGACTCGGAGGAAGGTTGTTTTCGGTTGCCCAAAGAGAAGGTGTTGAAATTCAGGGCATCCCTTGAAACATGTATTCGTGAGACTAAGGTGAACCTGCATCAATTGCAACAAACGGTGGGCCAGTTGAATTTTGCCCTTAGAGTGATCCCAATGGCCCGCCCCTTTTCCCGCTCGATTGCTCAAGCCATGGTCGGCCTTAAAGAGGGACATCACCGCACAAGGCTCTCGGCAGAGATTCGCCAGGACATGCGCATTTGGTTGGCATTTCTGGCCGATTTCAATGGTCGAATTGTCTGGAACAAGCCGGCAGTGTCATCCGAGGAGCTGGGGCTATGGACAGATTCGGCGGGGAGTATAGGTTTTGGCGCCATATTCGGTAATAAATGGTCGGCTCAACAATGGCCGTCATGGTGGCACGAGAGCGGGCTGACGAGTAACATTGCTTTTCTCGAACTTTTCCCTATTTTGGTGGCCCTGAAAACGTGGCCTGGGGGGTTCCGAGATCATTCTGTCGTGTTCTGGTCTGACAACATGACCGTGGTAGAGTGTATCAATAGTCAGGCAGCACGTTGCAAATGGATTCTGAGACTGCTCAAAGAAATTGTATTGTTGTGTATGCAGTTGAATGTGATCTTTAGGGCGCGACATGTCCCAGGGGTCCTGAACCAAGCGGCTGATGCGCTTTCTCGCTTCCGTATGCAGGCCTTCTGGGGTTTTCTGCCCACAGCGGATCCGGTGGCGGCACCCTTTCCCGAAGCTCTCTGGTCTCTCGGTGCCCCGAACTACAAAACCTCGTGGGAGAGAGTTTAGCACCCAGGACAAGGAAGGCATATGAAGGGGCGTTTCGTTCCTATTGGTCCTTTTTGGGTTCTGCTAGGTGGGAGCTTTGGGGCCAGGAAGAGCTTGTCGTAAAATTTTTGCTGTCTTTACATCAGGCAGGCAAATCAGTAGCTACGGCCCAGAGGCATCGGGCCGCCATTTCCTTTATGGCAAGGGCTCATGGGATCCAGGACCCGACAGCGTCTTTCGTAGTACAGAAAGCGCTACGTGGGTGGCAACGCCTGGAGGGTCGCAGAGTAGATGAGAGACACCCGATAGGTCTGGATAGATTGGCCCTGTTATTTTCTGTACTCCCTGCGACATGTTCATCCCAGTATGAAACAGTGTTATTCCGAGCCGCTTTTGCGCTAGCATTCCATGGGGCTATGCGGGTAAGCGAACTGGTGGCAAAGAACAAGCAGGATACGGTGGGGGGACTGTGCCGTGAGCACATCCAGGTTAAGGGGGAGACGATGACTGTCTCGTTTGTCAGATCCAAGACCGATCAGGGTGCGATTGGGGACTGCATAGTCATACATAGGATTCCCGGGTCTCCCATGTGCCCTGTTGTTTGCGTAGAGGAGTATTTGGCGCAGAGGGTGGCATCATGGGGGGGGACCTTGTTGAGACACGCTGACGCCACCCCACTGACGAGGTTTCAGTTCCAGCGGGTGCTTGCGATGTCAATTTCGGCCGTGGGCTTGAACCCCGGCGAGTTCGGGACCCATTCCTTTCGGATAGGGGCTGCTACTGAGGCTACAGCCAGGGGTCTGAGTGTGGAAAAAGTAAAACGTTTGGGGCGTTGGTCCTCGAATTGTTACAAAAGGTATGTGCGGTTGCACATGTTGTGAAGCTGTAATGATGTACTCACGCTTCTTGTTTTTGTTTGGTTTACAGTTTCGCAAGCTTACGAGGCGGGGCGGACTGTGCAGTCGACCCGACACCCGGGAACCAGCGGTCAGACATCACCGGCTGCGGAAAGAGAGGTGTGGGTCGTGGGCCACTCATACGTGAGGCGTGCCGCGGACGTATTCAAAGCAGGTGACATGATTCACATGGCTGGGGAATACGGGTACAGGGTGACCTTCTACGGAAGGGGTGGGCTCTGTATTGACCAGTTTCAATCCTTTTTCGAGGGTTTGTTAGGGTGGACAAGGTCACCGCCGTCTATAGTCATAGTCCATCTTGGGGGCAATGATTTGGTGGCCACTGGTAGACGACTTCTTCTCGAGGCAATACTTTCCACAGTAAGTTGGTTGGCGAGAAGAGTTCCAGGGTGCACAATTGGATGGTCCCATATGATTCCACGGAAAGTGTGGCGGGGGGCGAATTCGGTTTCTGCTCTGAATCACTCAGTGAAGAAAGTAAATAACAAATTGGGTAGATTGTTTCGTTCAAGTACACTGCATTCTATTCCGCATGGTTGTATCAAGGGGGACAGTATGTACCTGGGAGATGGGGTCCACTTGTCCCGGGTGGGGAATGAGTTACTCATAGCTTGGCTAAAGAGTTTACAAACATGACCTTTAGGCAGGAGTTGTGGGGGGTCCGGATAGCCGGTCAACTATCCGGCCTGTGGCGGTAAGGTCATGATCGGTGAGCAGTAATTGGAAGATCCCTATGGGGGGGCGTCACCCACTACGGATGGGAGCGCTCGGGGGAGGTGGCCATTGGCCCCTCAACGGGGAGGCGGTCCCTTCTAAGGATGGGCCGCCGAAAGGAAAGGAAAGGCGGTCAAGGCCCCTTCCTGGATAGGAGGGGCTACGGGCCCCTCCTGGGGAATTTCCCGGGGCCAGGACACCTGCGACGGCAGATGTGGTAAGTTGTGTGGGGTGGGGAGGGGGTTTACGCTACCTTCTAGACACCTCACACGAGTCCTCGGACGACCTTTAAATGGCGACGAGTTCATTGGGGCCCCCGTCAAGTCAAGGGAAATTGGTAGATGCACTTGAGGTACGCCTCTGTGCGGTCGCCCCTCCCAAGTGGGGGGGGTATTTCTGGTTAGGGATCTGACACCGGTTACGACCTTGCCGTTGGCCCTTAAAAGTTAGGATGTACAATTTCAAGTTAAATGTTTTGTAGGATGTTAGTTCGGCTAGGAGAACCTTTGTATTAGAAATATGTTAAGGTCAGCCAAACATCGTAATGTGGGAATGAAATTGTACATAATATGAAACTGTTATTTTAATGTTTTGATTTTGTTTCATATTTTAATAAATACGGCCGGGAGGGTCACTCCCTCCCGCCTTCCAAAAGTTCAGAACCGTTTCCGGTTTCCCATCCTTGGGGATTGTGTTGAGAGGGGGTGGCGGGTATCTCAGCCATATATGCTATCTAATATGCTAACACCCTTGATCCCTTAGGACTTTAGGTACCAGCAAAAAGGATTGGTAAGTTTATGGTATAGGTCCTAGTAGGTAAACTTTAAACTAAGTAGAGCGAAGAAGAAAAAAGGTTCACCTGTTCAAAGAGTGTATGCTGTTGTTTTTATGGGCCCAGTGAGTATGGTTAAAACGAGCAGGTGAACCCGCGCTCCATCAGTGTCATGGAACTACTTTTTGCTTTTGTCTTCCAATAGTTTTTTAATATTCCATGAGAGTGCATGTGTTGCTCCTCAGAGTACACTGACACTCTTTCCCCTTTTCTCCTAGCTCACCTCAGCTCTCCCCTCCCACCTTCCCACCTTATGAACCTCATGGTCTGCCAGGCGATCCTGGATGTTGTCTTTGCACCGGTTGCCCATGTCCACCCACTGCCTGAGATGTTTCTCTGTGGTGTGTCAGACACTGGATGGTGGAGTTAATGACGCCCTGCATGTTGTTCCCCCGGACTATCCCACACTGACCCACTTTATGGTGGTAGCCTCTATTGGATTTATCAATGCCGGATATAATTTTAAACTCTACTGCTGTTGAGAAGCCAATAGCAGTAACCGGCCATGATACAAGTTTAGAAAACAATGAAAGCATAGTTTTGCTATAGTTTTAAATTGGGTACCATGTTGTTTGGCAAAGGCATGCATTGTGCAGTTGAAGCAGGGCATGGGACTCACGACTAATCAGAGCATGTTGCGTCACGCATAGTGGTGGCAATCTTGAAAGTATTAAAAACAACGAAGACTTGTTTTTTCATACTTTTAACATGGTCAGCCTTACATCGGCAGAGCCTAGCTTGTCATTCTCTATACATTGGCAAAGGGAGATCGATTGACTTTGCCAATGCTTGGCTTTTTTCTGTTTCTCATATGAACATATACTTTTGATCTGCATGACATAGGTTGCCTATATTATTATTATTTTGTCTAGGATATTTAGAATGAATATCAATGTTCACATATGTTGCTGATCTGTATTACAAATATATGCTCCAATGCCACCGTATTTGTCTGTACAGTCAATCCCTCACCCACTGATTCATTAAACACAAAAGAGAAGAGAAGGTGAGCTAGTCAGTTCGTACATATCCAAAGAGTAATTTTCCATTTCCCCACATGTACGTGAAACATTGTGTACATTTAGCAAAGAGCAGAGCACACTGGGAGTGAGGGGGAGCCTCTGCAGATGATTGGACTTCCCTGTAGGGACCAATGTGCAACATTGGCAATGTTTGCTATGGATCTGTCAGTTTACTCTCTATCTCTCCGAGTCCTTTGCCCCTACCATGCTATGACCTCTAAGCAGATGTGTTTACATGTTCCCGGGCAGTGCTGACTCAGTGAGGGTCCTACTACACCAACCTTAGTGACTTCACCAAATTGCAGAGCAGCCTTTTGGGTGATTGAGAAACATATAGCCTTTATTCAGCCATATAGAGATGCCAGCCTTTACTGCTGGTGAGGAATATTTCCCGTCTTTCTTTTTCCGTTTATATTGTGATATTTGGGAACATTCCCAGGAAAACCTGGAAACAACACTTCTCAATGATTACGTTTAAGAAATGCAGACTTGTGTAACAGATCAGAATACTTAAATCTCGAAGATGAAAGATAAAATATCGAATTTCCAACATACACTAAAGTAACCTTAACTACTTGTATTATATTTTCACTTGGACAAAGAGTTCTTTGGAGGGCTACTTTTTGGGAGTTATTTTAAACTATGTCAGGAGAATACAAATACTGAATGCAACATTCATGTTTCCGATTTTTTTGATTTTTTAAGGTCATTTTTTTTTCTATGGGACTTCATCCCACACATTTTGCAGTTTCTTTGTGCTGTATCAAGTACGCGTTACCTTTACCAAATATTTGATGCCACTTGGAATCGCCTAGTGGAATGCAACCAGTTATTAACAGCTATTCGCCGATAATTCTATATAATAATGGTATGCTGCCATTCTGCGTGTATGGAAACCAGCCTTCATTTAAGGCTATTATATATTCATAATGTCTTCCGTCATCACCCTGATTCCGAATTGGTCCTGTTGGCACGGGGCAATGCTCATCAAACTATTTCTTGGTGCTAGGTTATACATCGGTAAAATATATATTCAATAGACTAATTTTGAAAGAAAACAAGTTTTGGCTCATTTCCTGAAACAACGACCTGAAGAAAGTTTGTGAAGTTGGAGGAACAGTTGGTCCCAAAGTGATAGAGCTCCGACTGAGAACCCATTTACAAAGAAAAGGTGTCTAAAATGAGGAAGCAAAGAAGGTAAAGTGAAGAGGAATGTAATGTCCTGCAGGCAACTACAGTGAAGTCTGCCTCTCAGTGAATAACGTCATTGAATGGTAATAGTACTTTTAAGAAAGTATGTCCCTGTACAGGAAGTCGATGTAGCGACAATAAAACTAATGACATCATATATTATCACAAACATTTGAACACATAATGAATGGAATCGAGACTACAGAGTCTACTTAACGGTGAAAACCCTTCCAGAACGCCGATACTCGCCGACGCCTTGAACTGGGAACCGCCACTCGCTCCTGCAGCCTCCCTGTGTCCCAGGAGGGATTGACCGCCTGAGCCCCGCGTAAACAGCTTGCAGCACCCGCTTCGCGGGTGCCGCTGCGCGGCGCTTTGGTGTGGGGTCGAGGCAGCAGGTCTACACCCAGCATCTAGTACCCGGGAGGAACAAAGAACTGTGCAAGGTAACTGGGGGCGCGTGAGGCAGGCACTCCATAGACCAGGAGTCCCCGCGCTGCACAGGTGTGCACGGCCGCGCCCCCAGCAAGCCACGCCCCCGGCCGCAACACCCCCTATAAACGTAGCGCGATAACGCTTAGCGGGACGCGAGCGGGACGCCGAGCGAAGCCCGGGCAAAGCGCGGGCCCTCTGTGGCCCTCAGGGGCCAGAAGAGGCCGGGCTGGGCCAGCCCCCCAAAATTGCCCTTTAAATTCATCGTACTCAGTTTCACGGCAACTAGCTTGACACCTGGTCTCTTTTATTGAGACAAGCTACAACTATCCGTCATCTCCCAACACAGTATTCCTGGCAATGAGGAAAACTGCTAAGAAGACCAGGATGCCTACCCTAAGATCGAGCACAAAAGCCAAAACGGATCATCCACCCCCTTTACCGACCCTCACTGCCATTGATAAAATGCTCAAACAGACTATAGGGGCGGTATCCAACGCCATAGCTAACACCGAGAGAAGAATGTCTTTACCACCCGTGACTATCATCCAAGAAACTCAGGAATCCCTGATCAATCTATCAGAAGCCTCCAAAGACTTGGCAGAGGAGATCGACACTAGCCGTCCCCTAACCCCATCCTCTTTCGCTGACCTTCCTTGTGCCCAGGCGCCCGCTGAAACCAGCAGGGACTGACCTGGTGCACAAACAAGCATTCAAACAAACATTCATGACAAAAATGTACTCCCCGCGGAGAAAATGCCGCACAGGGAAGGCCACAAACAAGGGAGGAAAAAAGGACCCTTAAAAACCAGCAACCACAATCTGATCACGCCCATAAATCCATCTACACCTGGAATACCATGTTGGATAACCAACATGGTGGCTGATCTTAAACTTGACCTTGAGCACTCTATCACGGTGCTGTTAAAACCCCTTATAGCAAAAATAGATAGACTGACATCACTGGTTAACAATAAGGGGATCAGCCCGAAAAATCATCCTGCACAGGAACGTGACTCGACAAAACCAAAGGACCCTACACCAATAAGCTTACCCAAAGATAAGGTCTCTTCAATAACTGACGGGGTGGCAAAGCCCAACAATACTAGTGTCACGCAGAAAGGAGTGAAGGATAAACAAAAGGTTGCCTCTACTCCGCCAGTAGGCAAAAATAAAAATCAAACATCTACTGGCAACAAAAAACTTCCACCCGGATCCTCTCAAACGCTGGAAGAAGACAACGCCCTAACCCCTAAAGCGGATCCCAAGTCCTCCCGGATCCCCACCGCGACAACCACTAATGAAAAGAAAACGGCAACTCGCTTCAGGACAATTAATCTGCCGCCCGAGGCACTGCCCTTCGTGGTCGTCCTAACAGGAGTCCCACCTTTAAGGGAGGGCCAACGGGAATCACAAATCGAACTAAAAAACAAATGTGCACAGTGGCTGCAAATACACAGACCTCTGCCTCCTAACATCCACGGGGAAATTCTCTCAGTGAGAAGGGGTGAGTGGATTGGCAAAGGTACCAAGACCATAGCAGGGGACATCATCACGGTGAACTTTAGAGATATGGCGGCAGTTAACTTCATCTGCAATGCTCCCCCGAGCTATACTCGATCACAAATTCACCCGGTTCACCTATCCTACTTTTACCCCTTTGCACCTCAAAGGCCCAGGCAGATTATTGAACCTAACAGAACACCGCACTTGGGTTTCCAATATGGCCCACCCCAATGGCAAAGGCCAAATCCTGTATTTCCAACCTATGACTCTTCCTTAATGCAGTATGCACATTGGAACAGGTTCAGTACACTTGAAGGGGTGGACTGACAGAGATTGGGCTTTCTACCTTCTAAGACCAAACATATGAAGGAGCAAAGTTTTTCATCAACAGGTATAAGCAAGGGAGCAGACCAGGGTCAAGTTGGTGTTCCGGGACCTGTGCATACTATAGGAGGTAGTAACACACCATTGAACACCAACCGGGGAAAAGGTGAGGGGATAAACCCCGTAACAGATAACTCCCACTCCACTCAGAGAAGAATCGCCACTCCCTACAGGTCGCAACTAAGCCTGGTTGCCGCACCTGAAACGGGTAAACAATTAAAGCCTTCACTAGGCGAGGCAAAAAGGACATCAAAGGACATGACCCATGATAATCTACTAATAGCTTCATGGAACATCGCAGGGCTAGCGGCCAAATTTGAATCTCAGGACTGGCTCAGCTACATAAGCAAATTCCATATCTTATGCCTGCAAGAAACCTGGGCCACTGAACCGTATGTCCATTGTCTGGAAGGCTATAAAAGCTTTTTCGTCCCTGCAAAAAAAGCAACCTCGGGGAGAGCAAGTGGGGGGCTCGCGGTCTACGTCAATCTAGACATCAAGGGCACTTGGTCCAACACTAAATGGGCCACACACAACCTTCAAGTATTAAGGTTCACTTCACCAAGTCTAACATTTCTGCTAATGAACTGGTACAACGCACCAGCTACAACGGAGAAGGGAATAGCCATAAATGAATTAGAAAATTGTTTGAACTTTTTAACCAAGACACCAAATCCCACGAGTTTAATACTAATGGGAGATTTTAACTGCCACCTCTGTGAGAAACTAATACCTTTCAATAACGACTGGTCAAGATGCACGATTATGAAAGGCCCACACTTCACCCACTCAAAAGAGGGTTGGGACCTAGAAAGACTAATGAAAAGGCACAACTTAACCCAAACTCTAGACCTTGTTACACTAAGCGAGAAAGGAGAACTCACCCCGACATTCAAAGGAAGAGGTTGTCACTCCTACATCGACTTTGTACTAGTCTCTCCTAATCTAAAAAGAAGCATCAGCAAAACCATTATAGAAGCCAGTAGCTTCAGTGATCACAACCCGGTGATCATTAAAATGGAAGGTTTTGTTTTCTCACGCCAAAAGAGACCTGCCATCATAGAAAGAGCAGTGGACCAGGGAAGAAGAATCAAATGGGCCAAAATTGATGGGGACAGCTTTTATAAAAGACTACTACTCGAAGCCTCAGCAGCAATCGATAAATGTCTTGACCCCTGTGTGACCGGAGCTGAGGTGGTGAAGGCATTCGAAGAAATTGTGCAGGTCGTAAATAACTCCCTACAAACCACAGGTGCTAATAAAATGCCCTTAAACCCTCGTTGGTTTGATTCGAACTGTACAAAGGCGTTGAAAAATCTGAAGGATAGCCTCCATGCCTGACCAAGGGACAAAATAAAGGTTGCACTGAACAGAGCCGAATACAAAAAAGCTTTGAAGGCACGAAAGCAAAGCATACAAAACCAAGCCTGGGAAGACTTAAGGGACGCCGCAGAAAGAAAAGACTCTATTACCTTCTGGAAAGTGATCAATTCCCCCTGCTTCCAGGACCAAGGGGCACCAAAAATCATGAACACCATTCTGCCGGAGCAATGGCAGAAACACTTCCAGAGTCTATACAATCATTCAAGCCAGGCATTCACGGAGGAGGCACCGGAGGCCCATCAGCCTGTTAAGCTAAACTTCACTCTGAAAGAGGTTGAACTAGGAATAACCGGGCTCAGCAAAAACAAAGCGCCGGGTCCGGACGGAATTCCACCATACCTATTCCTAAGTAGACCTGAACTTTGGGCTCCGTTACTTACTAGGGTGCTAAACGAGGCAGTGGAGGTAGGACTCCCTCTGTCCTGGTCAACGGCGACCATAGTCCCCATCTATAAAAAGGGCAACCGTGATGACCCCCAATGTTACCGACCCATTTCCCTCATCGACGTGACAGCTAAGGTTCTGGGGCGAGTCATTTTATTGAGATTGCAAGACTGGGCCGAGGAGCAACAAGTCCTCTCTGAAATCCAATACGGTTTCAGGAAAGGCAGATCCACCACCGATCAATGCCTAAATCTATACCTCCTGAAAGCAAAATATACCATCGCCGGGAGGGGGTCAATCCACATGGGGTTTATGGACCTCTCAGCGGCCTTTGATCGCGTAAACAGGAGAAAGCTCTGGGCCATGCTAAAGGAACTAGGAGCGGACCAATCACTAGTTGACACTCTACAAAATCTCCACCGGAACACCTCTGCAAGTGTAAGGTATAGCCAGGAGGGCAAAAAAACTGATCCCTTCACCTGCAACAGTGGAGTAAGGCAGGGATGCATCCTTGCGCCCTTTCTTTTTTCTATCTATATTAATTCACTGGAAAAGGACCTCCTCAAACTCAAAGTAGACTCACCCCAAATTGGTCATCGAGCAGTGCCCGTACTACTCTACGCCGATGACGCGGTTTTGCTCGCTAGAACACCTTTGGGACTGCAAAAACTAATTGACGGGTTTGTCAAGTTCATGGGCAAACTGGACCTGGCAACAAACCTGGAAAAGTCCTATATTATGTCATCCGGGAAACCCACAAAAGGAACTTTTACTTATCACATCGGGTCACACAAAATAGACCAGGTCAAGTCTTTTACGTATTTGGGGGTGTTATTCGATCACGAACTAACGTTCAAACCCTTGATTGAAAAGCACACTACAAAACTGGCAGCCTCAGTAGGAGCAATCATGGGGTATGGGCAAAGACTAGGGAAATGGTCCCCGGAACAAATATTGAACTTATACAGATCCATCTGCTGTGCGAAAGACCCTGGTTAAAAAACTTTTTCTTACACAGCTGAAGACATCAAGGGCAGAAAAAGAGAAGCACAAACCCACCAATCTCTCCTACAATGAACTCACTGTGAAGCAAGGCATGGAACCTTACCTGAGGGTTATGCACAATGCGCAGGATCGCTACCTCATGACCCGTTTCAGAATTAACATGCTACACCATATCCTTGCGGTGCCATCTGAGTTTACCCACACTGTGGAGGAGAAGGGTACCTGCGGCTGCGATCTTAGATCTCCGCAGGATACCCTCCATTTTGTTTTATTGTGCCCATTTTACACGACACCAAGACGCAAGTTCCTGGTGGGGATCCTGAAAGAGCTAAAATTTAAACACACAAAACGGGCGCTGAGATTCCTACAGGAAGCGGAGGACGCTTATACCCTGTTTTGTACGATAAACTTTATCGGAATAGCAACAAGACTAAGGAACACCAGAGAAATTGGCCCCTAACTTGATTTGAACATTTAAACTTTTTTTAAATCCCCTGGCCCATTCCTTGAGGACAGAAAATCTTAACATTTATACTTTTAAATTGAATACCACTTGCTGTTTTTAACCTGTGTGTGTATTTTGTATCTGTGCTTTTATGGTGTCTTTTTAAGAACCGAATAAAGATTATAAATTGAATTGAAATTGAATGGAATCGAGACTACAGAGTCTTGGCATGTGGCAACCCTGGCAGGTACACAAACATTCACAAATTAAACAGTGCCAAGATAACCAGAGCTTGGATTAACTGGTTGTAGTCTAACTGCTGGGCTTCTTCCATCTTCTTTAGGGAAGGGACTAGTTTCTCAACTTTTTTAAATTGAAGGTACATGATGACACTAAAGATTAATCTTTGCACCCATATTGAGCCAAGAGTAGCATTTAATACAAATGTGGTGCACTGTATGGAGTGGAATGGGTAAGCTAGCTGTCGCAAGAGGGCACTCTTAAGTCACGTTAGCCGCTATCTGCCATAACCTCAGTTTTTTCTCGAGTAATGTGTCGAATAAGCTGCTGCACTGTTTACTCTGCCCGATAAGCCACACGTGATTTGATGGTTAATGTTCACCCAGGTACACTGTTTTCTGAAAGCAGTGCGGTTTTGCAGGTATAAAGGACGCCCGCTTAGATGAGCCTGGTTCTGGTGAAGTCTGGTGGACCTTTCGAAACTTCCCGTAAGCATCAATTACTTCTTATTTTCAGGTTTTGTTTGTTCCTATTTGCTTATAATACATGTCTTTTGTGCTGTGGGATTCATGCTATATTTCAGCATATAGTATTCAACTCGTATTTTGTGCTCTGCCCAACGAGATTGTTTGTTGTAGCAATAGTGGTTGAAAAACGAGTCCTATCTGCACACATCACGTTTTTCGAGTGTGGGATGCATTGAAATTGGTCGCAGAAATGCAATATGTCTGCTCATCACAGTCGAGTAAATATGGTATGCAATGCAGGCAAAGGCCATTGCGTGTGCTGTTCCGCAGTGTTCTGCAGCAGCTCTGTGGAAAGCAGGATTGCTGTATGGAAATGGGATTGTGCTGTCAGGCACACATCATGTTTCCAACTCTATGCATGAGAGACACAGAAGCTTCTGCACCTGCCAAGAGCCCTGGCCTGCCTCGAGAAGACAATGTTTACACTTTGGGACTCAATCACAAAAGTAAATTTACACTTTTGTGTACGTTTTACGATTGTTTGCTATTCACAGAGGTATTTAGGAATAGTATATTTACGAGTGCGGAGTATCCGCACATAAAAAGATAGGGCAGTCCTATCTATCTTTTTATGTGCAGAGACTCCGCACTGGTAAATATACTAATCTATTTGTGAATAGAAACAATTGTAAACTTACACAAAAGTGTACATTTTCCTTTGTGAATCAGGTCCAGAGTATTTGTGAGTGTTGTGCATGAAATGTACAGCCACATAGCATATTTAAAGGGTCTCCAACCTTTTCTATACTAAGAGCTACTTCTTTCTAATGAAAGTCACCCAAGCAACTAATATGACCAGAATTTTAAAACTGACCAGGTCAAGCTTACAGTAGTTGTCCCCATACACAAGATTACCTGTAGTGTGAGTGCATCAGGCATGGTTCCCACCAAGAATGTAAACAATGCCTCTACATGGGTAAAACACAGCAGCTAGGGCAGTAAGGCCCCAGGCACCAAGTTACTATTAGTAATAAGTCTCCCCTAACATCAGTGTATGAGTTGTAGAAAATGTCCACGCATTTTTGTCTTAAATACACACTACTAGATTTTGGTATGCATACATTAATTCAAGCAACAAAATGCTTGGTAGGCTGAACTGCTCACAGGAGAGCTACTTATGGGTAGCTGGAGAGCTACCAGTAGCTCACGAGTTGATTGTTGGAGAAGTACAAACTGCAATGTTTCCCATCTATTATGAGGTCCAACGACTTAAATGCCGGGATACTAGCGGGTCAGAATTTCTGATTATTGCCGGGATTCCCACATTTAAATCCAGGGATTATAAATTGTTGCTGGAATAGGGAATACGAAGCGAGCCTGGGAAGGTTTGATCCAGTTCCATATAGCACTTCCTCCTGTGCATAGGAAGTGGTAAAGGCTATTCTGAGGGTTGTGGTAGAGGGGGTGGGAGGACAGAATTGGTGAGGGGAGAGCTGGGGGAGCACTTGCTGCTCCCCCATGCCGTGATCTGGGTGCAGGTGGACCAAGTGCAGTAACTGTTCGCATTGCTGAAGAAAGTGCCGGGCCCAGTGTCTCCTGGAAAGGAATTATGAAGTTCAGAGTTTGGAGACCTTATATTTCCAGACCCAGAGACACTGCACAACTTGAAATGCCTAGAGCCGTGCACCCCCTGGGTTTACTGCTTCATGATTCTCCTAATGAGGGCCTTACACGAGCAAGGATTGGGGAAAAACATTTTCTAAATCTGGCACTTACTGATACACAGCTTTGGCTCATCGTTTGCTAAACGTTCATGCCCAACAGGGTTTTGTTGCACCCACACATAAATGATGGAGCTATTGGTGGATTTATGAATGCAGTACCTGTGGCTATTCCTGCTGTTGAGCAAATTTTAATTCAAATAATGGATACAATCACAAGAAACACAGTATTATCTGTTCCAGTAACCCAGAGCAGCTTCACATATCCGTATTGCATTACTAAACCCTATCCTCGCAAAGAGGAATTACCTAGACAGCTATAAGGAAGAAAGACATGAGAATCAGGTGCACAGTCAAGGCTGTATGTAGTTTGTGTTGTGGATATGGAGGGGCACTGAGCCTAAACGTCTGCTACAACTGTAAACAAAAAATGTGACCTTTTGATCTTCCCTTTAACTTTTCCTCCCTTTATGGATCTGCACTAAGCATAAAAACCAAGTCTGAATATAAACCTCCTCCACAACTTTTAATGAAGATCCGTCAAATGGTCGCAAATGTTTTTTGAAAACAAAAGCACCTCGACCTTATTGTTACAAGGAACAACATTAGATTCAAGGATGAAGAATACATACTCGCTGTCAAATTCAAGTATAATTATCAAGTTGTACCAAAGGTATTAGGAAACCAACCCCCCATCCCCCCTTGTACATTTGAGCAGATTTTAAGTAGCTGTATGAAAAACCAACTATGACAATCCATACCAAAACAATGATAGACATGCAAAAAACACTAGAGGTTTTCTTGCCCAAAAATACAATTTACCACCCTTATGAAAATTGAATCAGTGAATATTGTCCACCATATTAAATATGAAGCAGACATGTAGGTCTACATCGAAGCCTTTTCCCAAATTAATCACATTTTCCCAAAAATCAAATTTGTATTACAGAAATCATGATTTGAAATGAATGATTGGATCAGTCCAGATATCTCTACTTGTATATACCTCATTTCTTTCATGTTGGTTTTCCCTGGAAACACTGAAAGCATTGTCCTAAAATAACAACTGATTGATGAATAGGATCAGGTTAAAACCTATCCAGTGTTTTTTTTACAAGTGTAAACAGTTATAGAAATTATAGAACGTTACATATGGAAATTTACTTTGGAATCTTCCTTTATGACGTTTGCCTCCTTCTTGAGTCTTCATGAATTTATTGAGGCTCTGCAGAAAAGTTTAGGCACCAAATTTATTCAGGATACAAAACACACATTTTCATTGTGGCGTGGGACGAAACCATATCTATAGAGTCACTATCTACGTTTCTATGCACCAGCCACTTTTTCAACCGTCTTATGAAGAACGGTTCATGTGATAGTATAGTAAAAATCACATCACAAGTTTTTAGGGAGATCAGAAAGTGCCCAACAGTTTGGGGGCGAGATTATAACACTCAAATCACTATAGGAGTTCCATAGGGAAATAGACAAGTGAATTTAATGAAACACGTTCTTGAACTTGCACACTTTCTTAGCCAGGTCCCAGGCGTTGGAAAAGCAACTGAATGTTTTACAGCAAGTTGTTCATCAATCAATCAATCAATCAATCAATCAACAGATTTTATTTTGCACTTAGAAATGCATAAAAGATCACAATAATTAGAGGAAAATTTCATTACATTTAAAAAACCTATAGAATAGTGAATACAGTACAAGTGCCAGCAGTAAACATTAAAAAAAGGTACATCAGTTAAAACGAAAGACTTAAAATATGGAAGATAATATACTATGAGCCTTACGGGTTCTCAGGGACGCCAATAAAAAGGATGCAAGTATATTTATTAATTTTATTTTAAAACAAACTAATGTTGTTTCTAAGTGATAAAATATAGATAGTGCTAAGCATGACAGAAGTATAAAGACTATGGGCCTCATTTATGAGGCCGTGCGTCACTTTTACGCCGCCGGTGCGTCACTTTCTGTGATGCACCAGTGGCATAAAAAATGCGCCTTGTTGCGCCATATTTCCAAAGTGACGCATCTAGGTAGATGCGTCACTTTGTAAACCCCTGCGCCACATTATACCTGCGCCAGGTATAATGTATGCAAGGGGGGCGTATTGACGCAAGGAAAGGTCGTAGAAGTGACGCAGTGAAATCTATGAGATTTCACTGCATGAGTTTTAGGACGCCGTTGCGTCAAAATCTTGCGCCTGCCTCACAGCAGGAGTAAGACTGATGCAGGCCCTTTCAGATGGGGCTTGCCCCATGTGAAAGGACGCATTGCTGGAGTTGCGTCACTTTTGGGACACACTCCAGCAATGCGTCACTTTTGCGCTTACAGATACGTCAGAAATACTGACGTATCTGTAACTCCTTGTGACATGATGCGTCCTACATTAAATATGACGCATCAGGAATGTCGCAAGGAGTGCGCATTGAGAAGTGACGTATCGCTGCTTTCACGCAGTGATGCGTCATTTCTCATAAATGAGGCTCCAAGAGTAGTGAAACCCTGGGTTTAGAAGCCAGGCAACATCAAGTACATGCCACCTAGTACAGAAGCAATGGTGGAAACAAAAAACACACTCTTAAGTGAATTAATTTATTGTCTAAGGAATTGCTTGGCGAAATTGTTCCTGTTTGTAGGAATGCTAACTTTTCCCTGTTTTCACAGATACTCTCTCAAAAGAACATGAAGTCTGCACTATATCTCTGTTTATTTGCCACCCTGTTTTATGGATTAGTCCTCTGCGATCATCACGAAGGCCATAAAGGCCACGATGACCACGGAGGGCATGGAAAAGAAGGCAAACATGGCCACTCTGACCACCACTCTCATCACCAGCATAACCATCATAACCATCACCACAAACACCATGGAAATGAAACTATGGCCTGCCACAAAATTTCACAGCCCATTTCAAATTTTGCATTCCAACTCTTTAATCACTCTCTTGGGGTAGGAGAGTCCCGTAATGTATTCTTCTCCCCTGTAAGTATTGCAACTGCCCTGGCAATGTTGTCTGTAGGTGCAAAAAATGCCACTTTGGGTCAAATCTTACATGGCCTGAACTCTGACCTTTCGAGCATTTCAATAGACGATATCCACGAGAGCTTCAGTCACCTTATCGAGATGCTAAACAAAGCTGATGGTGAGCTGCAACTCAGCATTGGAAATGCCCTGTTTATCAAGGAGGGATTGAAACTTCTGCCCACATTTCTAAATGATGTCAAAACCCAATTTCATTCAGAAGCCTTTTCAACCAATTTTGAAAATGAAGAAGAAGCAAAAAAACAGATAAACGATTATGTGAAGACCCACACAAACGGAAAAATAGTTGACTTCCTGAAGAGTCTTGATCAGCAGACTGCAATGGTTCTAGTCAACTACATTTTCTTCAGAGGTAAGACTGACTGCGATACTGCACTGGTGGACCCAGGCTTAATTGCTAATACTAATTTACAGATTCAAAAAAATGCATTATAAAAGTCTTTAATTAAGGTTTCTACTACTTTCCTTCTAATTTGTATATTTTTCGTTTGTTTGAATCTCTTATCTCAGCTAAGGTTGCTTACAATGCTGTCTACATCTTTGCAGATCTAGATAAGATTTGTGAACGTCTGTAGAAATTAAATGAAATGTAATGTACAAAACTGCACAGCTTCAGATGTTGAATTAAGCACTGCAGTCCTCTCAAGATGTACTTCAACTTTCTATTAAAATGTGTGTTTTTAAATAATCTCATTATACTCTGAGTCTGTAGATTGCAAGCCATTGAAGGTGATACGTTTACTTTTTATTAACCTTTTAGTGTGTTATATATGGACATATTTTATTTTCTCGTCAAATCTCCTGTACCCCTTTTGAGAATTATTTCAATGTTAGCCAATCCCTTTTTCCTTATCAACTATGGATGCAAAAGAAAATGATAATCATTTTACTGTCACCAGTCTTGGGCTACTGTGACTCAAATATGATAGCTGGGGTTTGTACATATGGTGAAACAGGGCCATTCTACTACTTGACCCAAACTAGAGACCAAGAAGCCTCCCGTTAGCCCTTAACTCTTAGGTCAGCGAGCACAGCATGACAGAGCATTCCACGGCTTATTGAAGGAGACACTGCCGGAAAGATACTCAGCAATGAACTCTAAAACACTTTAAAAAATAACGTTCAACTAGCACTTTTGTTTTAAAAACAAAAGGTACGTTTATTCAGACACAGCTAAATACTACATATAAAAATGGCTTTATGGACAGACATTGCACAAACCCTATCCTACGAAAACTTTCAATATATTATAATGTCTTCTTACTGCCTTTGACATTGGCTTTTTCAAAATATAAAAAGGCCTGCCTATGATATTTGACATTTGCTTGTCACACTGCAAAGATGCTTTCAATGACATAGGAATACAGATGGTAGAATAATGAGAGGTGAATGGCAGATTATCTCTGATCTGGAGTATAAAACCCTCAAGGCAGGCAACTTTAAAGAATGGCATTCCTTTCAAGATGGTTAGTGTTTGATACTCCTAGTAATCTTCAAAGGCTGTTTACAGACATTTTAGAACACTGATTAAAAAACAGGGAGCAACCCGAAATACCCTTGAGGGCTTGGGTGATTAAGTAGAAAGGTATAGGTGCCTACAAGGGAATTTGTTTAAGCAACGATTGGTGATTCAACTGACTATGAAGGATAAGTTAATGATCCTTTCAGGAAATTAATTCATCTAAATTTGATATGTGACCACAAATTATCAAAATACATACAAGAAACATAAACAACAAACACAAGAGGTGTATAAGAAAATAGAATTTATCAAGTCGTAAAAAAGGTTATTGATTTCATATACAGATATAAATAATTCAAAACAATTAGGTCTGCAGGTACAATAAAGATATGGTAATAAGTGACTCTGTAGATCCTTATGTCACCTATCCAAAATCTCAGTCAGTTAAACAGAGCAAGGATGAGGCGCTGGTCAACTTCTTGAGCTCCCCGTCCTGCCTTTTTGAATAAACACCCCTGCCGAAGTCGAGGCTAGATGCACACACCTGCACCACACTAGGATACCTTAAGGGGTAATAGTGCGCTTTTCAAATAAACATAACATATAACAATGGTAATCTTCACCTTAAGTGCTTCCTAGAGGTTTTACAGAGCAATTACACCTCTAACCGAGAAAACCACTCCTTCACCAAATGTATGTTTACCAGCTCTGTTCAACTTGTAACCTTCCAAAGAGAGCTTCTGTTTTGAACAGCATAAGCAATACAAATGAATGGCATTAACGAATGGCTGTGTGCCGTGGACCCAGTGGTTATCAGAGATGCTTTCTGCAGTTCAGAAAAGAAAGAAAAAGAAAGGTAATAATTAAATATATACAGTGTAGATACATGTTTCCAAAGATCTTTACTCACCACAGCCCACTCAGAGTGTTCGGAGGCAGGTCTGACATCTCGAGAGTTGTTCAGATCCATGAATGCATTACAGCTGTTTGGCGCTGTTCTCTTGACCCCATACCTTCATACACCAGTGAGTTGGGAGCTGGTCTAGATTCATCTGCAACTTCCATTTCACCGAAACATTGTTTTCAGCTGATGTTTTGTTACTGGCGGAAGAACTGCTGTTGGAGCCCTTATTAGCAAATATCAGATGTGGCTAAAAATGAGTGTAAGTTCTGATTACCTCTGGCAGAACTCCTCATTCAAACTGTTGACATTGTGGCCCTCGTCTTTAATAATACAGTGCTGCAAAGCCTGCTTCCATCGTTGTAGGTGTAAAGTTGTGGTAATTATTAACGATCTAGGTGCTTTCACACTTAGGGCCCCATTAGGATGGCGGGCAGACTTTGCCCGCCCGCCATCCTCGTGGTAATAGGGACCGCCCGCCTTAAGGGCGGGGGTCCTGTCACCACCATTGGGATGCGCCCCCCAAAGTGCAGAAGAGGTCGCTCCCCTCACTCCTCCTGGGTATCGTAGCGCTATTCCAACGCTGCTTGTGCTCTGTGCTTTCATCTTGCAAAATATTCATAGCGCCGCATTGTGCTTTAATCGTGCTCTGATCATAGCGCTGCTTTGTGATTTCATTCTGCTCAAAATTGTAGCGCCGCATTGTGCTTTATTTGTGCTCTGATCATAGCGCTGCTTTGTGATCCTTCATAGCGTTTACCATTCATCACTGTTGTTTGTAACTTAATTTTTAGTAATAGCGCTCCACAGCTCGCCCCAACCTCACCCTGCTTAAATTTGTTTTTGTAGCTGCTATTTTGTTGTTGTGCCGTCCCAGCCCGTCCCTCCAACACGCTCCCGCCTCCCAGCTGACCCTCCCTCCCACTGATAGTATAGGTTGACCCCACCCCCTCAGAGAGCTGTGACCGTCCTGACCCGTGCAGAAGCGGTCGCTCCCCTCAATCCTCCTGGGTATCGTAGCGCTATTTCAACGCTGCTTGTGCTCTGTGCTTTCATCTTGCAAAAAATTCATAGTGCTGCATTGTGCTTTAATCGTGCTCTGATCATAGCGCTGCTTTGTGATTTCATTCTGCTCAAAATCGTAGCGCCGCATTGTGCTTTATTCGTGCTCTGATCATAGCGCTGCTTTGTGATCCTTCATAGCGTTTACCATTCATCACTGTTGTTTGTAACTTAATTTTTAGTAATATAGCTTCACTGCTCGCCCCAACCTCACTCTGCATAAATTTGTTTTTGTAGCTGCCATTTTGTTGTTGTGCCATCCCAGCCCGTCCCTCCAACATGCTCCCACCTCCCAGCTGACCCTCCCTCGCCCCTCCCCCTCCGCTATCTACATATGTCAGAACAGCTGACGTGCAGCGTTCACGCGCAGCGATCGCGCCCCATGCGCGCCGAAGGTGCGCCAAAGGTAAGCCCGTCTACGCCCGTCCGCGCCTGGACCACGCCCAGTGCCAGACCCCCTGGCCCCCGCAAAAACCACTCCCCCCCAATTACATTCGACGCAGCTGCCCTCTCAGCACTCAACCCCAGCCGACTCCCTAACTGCTCCCAAGCCGCCCCAGGACACACCCATGGTCCATTCTCCTGCAATTCCTGCAAATTCGACTGCATCAGGACCCTCACCAAACCCACAAACACCAAACAGAGTCCCGACTCCAACCACCTGAAATGTATCCTTCTCAACACCCGCTCAGTCCATAGACACGCCATTCAACTTTGGAATCTACTCGACACCACTTCGCCGGACGTCGCCTTTCTCACAGAAACCTGGATGAATGCCTCATCAACGCCCGACATCGCCATTGCCATCCCTGACGGCTACAAGATTATCCATAAGGACCGCACCAACCAATTAGGAGGAGGCATTGCCATTGTTCATAAGAACACCATCCGCATCACGACCAGTTCTGACGAAAACCTCGCAGACGCCGAACACCTCCACTTCCAGATATACATCGACTCCAAGACCACACTCAGAGGCACCCTCATCTACAGACCACCAGGACCCCGCACACAATTTAGCGAGGACATCACTGACTTCATCAGTCCACACGCCCTTCCCTCCGAAGACTACATTCTACTAGGCAACCTCAATTTCCACCTGGAAAAGAACAAAGACAGCAACACTATCACCCTTCTGGACAACCTTACAAATCTTGGACTCAAACAACTTGTTAACACCCCCACCCATTGTGCCGGACACACGCTCGACCCAATCTTCTCCTCCAGCAAGCACATCTCCTTCAATTACACCACAGCTCTCCATTGGACAGATCACAGCTGCGTGCACTTCAACTACAAAAAAACTTCGACCCACAACCACCCACAACCAATTCCCCGCAGAAACTGGAACAAAATCACCACCGACCAGCTTCTCACATCGCTCCACCAATACCCTCCTGCCTACTCATCAGACCCAAACCAAGCAGCTACCACCTTGCACAATGGATCACCCGCAGCGCTGAATTAGCACCCTTGAAAAACAACCCTACCATACAAGGTCACAAAAAAGCCCCCTGGTTCAATGATGAACTTAAGAAATCCAAAAAGACATGCCGCACCCTCGAGAAAGCCTGGAAAAAAAAACCAACCACCGAAATCCTAGCCACTTTCAAGAACGCCATCCGTAAACACCATCAACTGATCCGATCCACCAAGAAAACAGCATTCAAGGATCAACTCGACGACAACGCCCACAGCAGCAAGGAACTGTTCAACATCGTAAAAGAATTCACCAATCCCTCAGCCAGCACCAACGACATCACTCCCTCCCAAGACCTCTGCGACTCCCTAGCCTCATTCTTCCACAACAAAATCGCCGACATACACAACAGCTTTGTTAACCAGTCCGGTGACCAGTCCACCCCACACACCTCCGAACTAAATCCCCTTCCCAACAACCTCTGCACCTGGAACCCAGTCACCACTTAAGACACCATCCGCCTGATGAACTCCATCCATTCAGGATCGCCAACTGACCCATGTCCCCACCACATTTTCAACAAAGCAGACTCCATCATCGCTCCCCACCTTCGAGACGTCATCAACTGCTCCTTCAACTCTGATACCTTCCCGGAAAGCTGGAAACACGCCGAACTCAGCCCCCTCCTGAAGAAACCCACAGCAGATCCCACTGAACTTAAGAACTACCGCCCTATCTCGCTCCTCCCTTTCCCTGCCAAAGTCATTGAGAAAGCTGTCAACAGTCAACTTGCCGCCTTCCTCGAATCCAACAAATCCCTTGACCCATCACAATCCGGATTCCGAGCCAAACACAGCACCGAGACCGCCCTCATCGCAGCAACAGATGACATTCGAAAACTATTGGACAATGGAGAAACAGTTGCCCTCATCCTACTCGACCTCTCCGCAGCCTTCGACACAGTCTGTCATAGCACCCTTATACAACGCCTCAGCAACATCGGGATTCAAGGAAAAGCACTGAACTGGATCACCTCGTTCCTCGCCGGAAGAACCCAAAGAGTCCGCCTCCCCCCTTTCAGATCAGAGGCCTCCAAAGTCATTTGCGGCGTACCACAAGGATCATAACTCATCCCCACCCTCTTCAACGTCTATATGAGTCCCCTCGCATCTATCGCTCGCCAACACAAACTCAACATCATCTCCTACGCAAACGACACCCAGCTGATCCTCTCCCTCACCAAAGACCCAAACACCGCCAAAACCAATCTACACGAAGGGATGAAAGAAGTGGCCGAGTGGATGAGGAACAGCCGCCTCAAACTGAACTCTGACAAAACGGAAGTCCTGATATTAGGATCATCCCCCTCCACCTGGGATGACTCATGGTGGCCACAGGCGCTGGGAAACGCCCCCACACCTACGGACCACGCACGTAATCTGAGCTTCATCCTAGACTCCTCCCTATTGATGACCAGACAAGTCAACGCCGTCTCGTCCTCATGCTTCAACATCCTACGTATGCTCAAAAAAATCTTCCGCTGGATCCCCACCGAAACAAGAAAGACGGTCACCCACACACTGGTCACAAGCCGACTAGATTACAGAAACACCCTCTATGCCGGAACCACAGCCAAACTACAGAAAAAACTCCAACGTATTCAAAATGCTTCAGCAAGACTCATTCTAGACGTCCCCCGCAAAGCTCACATTTCCAGTCACCTGAAAGACCTCCACTGGCTCCCCGTCAACAAGAGAATAACGTTCTGTCTCCTCACCCACGCACACAAAGTCCTATACGATTTAGGGCCCGAATGCCTCAACTCGCCCCTTTCCTTTTACTCCCCCACCCGCAAACTTCGATCATCCGATCAAGCCCTCGCCGCAATACCACGCATCCACAGATCCACCATGGGGGGGAAGATCCTTCTCCTACTTAGCGGCCAAAACCTGGAATTCCCTCCCCACCCACCTCCGCCTTACTCAGAACCACCTCTCCTTCAGAAAACAACTTAAAACCTGGGTATTTGATAAATAATTCCCCCCTCCCTCAAGCGCCTTGAGACCCTATGGGTGAGTAGTGCGCTATATAAATGCCAAACTTGAACTTGAACTTGGGGGTGGTGCACTCAGCACCGCCTGCCACAATGGCAGGAAAGCATGCTGCTGTGCACTCCCATGCACAGCATGGCAGGCACCGCGCGGTGCCTGCCATGCTGTACATGGAACTGCTGAGGGGTACCATAGGTACCCCCCATGTGTACCCCCTCCCCCCGGAGTCCCTGGGGGCCTGCAACGGTCCCCAGCAGGGATTCTACGCATGCCTTTCCGTGGCGGCATTGCCGCCACGGAAAGGCATCCACAATTACCCATCCTATTATGGCTGGCGGTGTCTGATAGACACCGCCACCATATTAATCCTTTTCCTCCCCAGCCGCAAGGTGACCGGGGCGGAGAAAGTGGCGGACGGTCTTTCCGTCCGCCGAGGTCCCCCCGCCATGCTAATATGGCGGGGGGGGGAAACGAATGTGGATGTCGGGCGGATTGCCCCTGCCAGGCTGGCGGTGGCTACCGCCAGCCTGGCGGGGGCAATCCGGCCGACATCGTGATGGGCCCCTAAGAATCCAAATCCTCTGACTTACTGTATGTACCTTTTTAATCTGGGCTCTGTTTTCAACGGGACAGTCATTTAAAATGGAGGTCTCAAATTGAAATGAAATTGCTATCTTAGTGATATTGATTGACCTATTTTAAATTCTTACTTGAAACGGTGGCAATTCAAGGACCTTAGAAAACTAATCTCATGGGTGTTAGAGAGCTAGTCAGTGAGACTGCGGTAACTCACTTGGAGATTTTGCCAGCATGGAAAATAGTAAACAAGAAAAATAAAAGCATTTCTACTTTCTGGAAAAATTGCTCTTAGCGTAACTTCAAATAGAGTAAGGACGACGGGTAAGGAATTGGCCAGAATGGGGAGGGGGGGGGTGGGGAGGGGGGAGTGCAGAACTCAATAGTGTGTTGGGAGGCTAAACGTAAAAGAAAGTGTTGTTAATTATGTACACAACGATGTGCCTGATATAACAGCACATAAAACAAGCACTGGCAAATGGAATATGTCTGCACTCACTGACAGCTTTTTGGCTTCGCTATTTATCAAAAATGTCTTGCAACACTTTATCATAAAACTTAATAAAAACATTTTTAATAACGGTACAATACTGTGGATGCATAGGCAGCCTTCTTTTTTAAATAAGCATTTATATAAATATTCAGAGATGGCCGCTTGTGCTTCAAGCTTATGCAGGGGTGGCTATTGTACGCATGCTCTGAAGTCCATCCACAGTAATGGCAGCCTGTGCATGCGCAATCATTGGAAGCTTACAGGTGGACAGCCATTTTGAATGGGATAGGAGTCCATTCCAAAAAATAGAGGCCACAAACACTGTACATGCAAGACGTGGTGAGCTGCAGTTAGAAGCGTGGGCCTGGAATCAGTGTTTGTGGAGAAGGTGAGCCCTTGTAAAGATAAACAGACTTTATAAGGGACTTTGTGTGAGAGTGATGACCTTGTGCTTTGGCAGAATACCAAACTCACAGACAAATGAACTAGCCAATGAGGTAGACTGCTCATTGAATAAAACTGTATGGTGTGATTAGCAAAAAACAAAATATGAAGGACACAAATTCAGGCAGTGTGCAATGAGACCCGTAGGAAAGCCCATACATATACCATGTATGGATTTTTAGTAACATAAAAAGATCTCGGCTAATGACGACTCTAGAAATTGAGTGAGAAATTGTTGCATGGTCTGTGTGTAACCTGAATATAACAGGTTTGTATTCTTAAAAGGCCAACCATGTTGTCATGGTTCTAGGTGAATTCACAGGTGGATTAACATCATTACCTTTTAAGTGTCGGTTTTGTTACTGCATTACATTCTGTGCAGGTTGTCTTATGTTTTCTTTGAAGTGGATCTACCCATGGGACAGAACACCCCCTTGCTTTCCAATGCAGATCCATACTCCCACAAATTTAGATTTTTACTACGAGCTGGCCCTGTGCCAGTTAATTTGGCCACGCCCATGCTTGTTCACAAAAGTGTGGTGTAAAACAGATTGGCTCCAAAAGTTGAAGCAGGCTACACATTAATGGAACAGCCTGTTATCCAGAAGCAAAGGCACGTTTAGCACCGCAACCAACGTGAGTTCTGTCCAGGTCATTTCCACTTCTGTTGCACAAGTCTTCTTCTCGCAGCCTTTTTAGGACTGGCCTAAAACCGCTTCAGCAGCCTGGCCAGCCTCATATTACCCCAAAATATCATACAAAATAACAACAAACATAGATGCTCTCAATTAACACTATTCTACCATTGGCCTCTTGAAATGCCTCTCAAATAATGCTACCTCACGTCACAGCACAAAGTTTAGCTCAGTTGTCCAGCCCATTCCAACCATTGCACACCTTCACTTGTGTGACTAGATCTTGCCCTTGCCCATGTATGGATGCACCAAAATAAAAGATCTCCAAGAATAGGACGTTGTAGACACAGTGACTACTAGCCCCTATGTATAATACAGTGTCATCAACTATTCCCATCACATTCATATGCATATATTTTTTATAATTTGCAATATTGAGTCCTCACCATCAACCGTGCATGGATATTTCTTTCATCCTTAAGATAACATTAGAGTAGCAAGAGTGTATATGCAGATTTCTAGGGTGAAACCACACCCTGTCCGATTTGTGAATTTCAAGCAATTGTATCTTACTTGATCACTTGAAGAAATGCAGCAGCTTTGCAGTCCTTACATTTCTTTCTGATACACTGGTGTTGCACTTACATGCATTCATTGTCTGTAAATATTCCAAGATGTTAGGGTCATTCCAGAATATTTGTGCAGTAGCCCTTCTCCTTTAGGATGTTGCTATGATCTATCAATGTTGCTATTTCTTCCTCTTACCTTTTGCCTGGTTATGTCATCTGCTATGGAACTAGAAGTTTGGGGATGTCATGGGGTGGAATGCTGGGTTGAGGAGTCGGTTGGGAGCTGGTTGGTGGACGGTTCATGGTGGAGCTGCTCTGAGGGTTTGATGGCTTGTACCTGACTTACCTGCATTTAAGATCCTGCTTACATCTACAAGCATCTTGGACTTATTAGCTGTGCACTCCAATTGCTAAATCAGAAAGCAAAAGTTTAATGGTGGAAGTCAGTCAATGATAAATGTGATGTTGCAGAAGTTAATATGTTTGTTTATTGCACTTGTTTGTTGGGAATACGTGAACCTAAGTGAACCTAGGTGCAAAGCGGTGTTTTAGTTATATGGAGGAAGTCAATTGTGACTAATAGATCTTCCAGAAGTTAATATGCTTGTTTGTTGCATTTTTTTGTTGGGGAAAATAAAAGACTAGGTGAAAAGCAGCGTTTTACGGATTTTCTGAGGATGTCAATGTTGCCACTCCTCCTCCAGGGAGTGAAGGACAGCCCTCCACTGGCCTGGTGAAAAGGAGTGAAGCTCCCATAGGGTCAAATATTAACATTTGTTTCCTGTGTGCATTAGAAGGAACACATGTTAAATTTTCCTGACCTAGCTTCCTTGGTCAGGTAGAGTTTTAGAAGACTGCCTTTAGATTCTTCTGATGGGCTGGCTGCAGGTCAGCAAATTCCTTGATTGGTTCATGATGTTTTACTCAAAGATCTTCCCATGGCACATTACAACCAGTATTCAAAATGGAATTTCAGATACTTTTGCTGCAAATAACACAGAAGGTAATTATAGCAAGCCTATAGGATTTGAATATGAAAGCTCTTTTTTGGTTTGCTACAAATCCTGCGTTAGGAAAAATGAGAGCTGTTTTATAACAATGGTGTGTGAGGCTCTCAGTACGAGTTGCCAATTTAGGTAAGGAGAGACCGGTTGGACAGAATATCAGACTTCAGTTGGTATGCCCGAGTATTAGTTCAGTGATTACTAGTTTCTTTCTCAGAATGGCTAATAACATTGGACCGAGGAATAATAATTCCAAACCTGTAAGCAACAGGATCAAATCTGCACACTTATAGCACCTGCATGGAACAGGTTGTAAATTTGTTTGCATTTTTAGGCGGAAGATTAGGTTGGGTGGAGTATTTTGCTTCACCTATGCCATGATATAGAGAAGAGGTGTGAACCAGGCACACCAGTTGCCCACAGGTCCATGCAGCTTTGCCCTGAACTCCCAG
This sequence comes from Lissotriton vulgaris, assembly GCF_964263255.1. Taxonomy (NCBI): domain Eukaryota; kingdom Metazoa; phylum Chordata; class Amphibia; order Caudata; family Salamandridae; genus Lissotriton; species Lissotriton vulgaris. Next base: position 357,445,412 of record NC_141697.1, on the reverse strand, counting down.
TACTTCTGGGCCTATTAGGTCTAAAGTTCGAAGACCTGATAATTACAGGCCCAGAGATACTAGAAATATCAGAATTGCCCCGGCATGCTATATCGGCTTCAAGTGTGGAATGAATACAGGAAATTCATTTGCTTACACGTCAATGGTCTTGTTTTTCTTCATTAGTTTTACGTACAGACATTTTCCACTTTTTGTCGAATTTTCTCTCTACCATTTCTGCATAGTAGCAGAGCGCTGTACTCTATTCATCTCCAATATGGTTTGCTGAAGATTCTCTATTGTGGCTCTATGGTTTAAACATTTATAGAATCTCACTAGCATCTCTCACCAAGTTTTCCCTTCTATACGGGTTAACCTTTTCATGCTGCGCCAGTTAATCTCAAGTTGCAGTACAGTACACATAGCTTTTAAACGTTTTGTTCATTTAGTAGTAATTCTTTTGATATTTAGGGATGATCGTGATTTAAACCCGGGTACCTGGAGCTGGTGGGCGGTGATGAGTGAATAGATCTTGACAGGAGACAAGTAAGATGAGAATGGCTTGTGATAAAATAAAGTGTTGACAACACATAACTCTGGGGCATATTACCAAGGGCCTTATCGCCGCTTTAGCGGGAATCTTTCCCGCTAAAGTGGTGATAATTTTATCGCCCTATTACCTAGCTGTCGCTAACACCAGTTAGCGACAGCTTTAAGGAGATAGCGATCATCTTGGTGCCCACTTTGCATGTCAGCAATAATTATCGTTAATGACATGCAAAGTGGGTGTGCCAAGATGTTAGCGACTGGAAACAGTCACTAACATCGCTATCTCCTATTATCTACTTTTGAAAATATTCGCTCTAAGCGAGAATATCTCCAAAAGCTAACGCCTGCCAAAAGCAGTTGATAGCCATGTTATCCAATGGAAGGTGGATAACATGGCTAAGAGTATTGTCACGATAATGCATGAATATCGCTGATTTTTCAGCGATATTCATGCATTTCGCAGGATTTTTACCGCTTTTGAGATAAACCTTGATAATATCAAGGTATCTCAGCTGTAAAAATCCTCGGTGCTAGGCGATATAATTTTACCCGCTAACCATGCATAGCGATAATTATCGCTATTGCTTGGTAATATGCCCCTCTATTATTAATACTGGCAGAGACCAGTGAGGTCCAGCAACAGCTGTGCCAGCCCACAGAATGCAGCAAGCTTCATCACCCTGTACCACATCCACACAAAGAACCAGCGGTGTGAATCACATTGTGCCAGTCATGAGAGGCTGTCAACTGAGAGCCTACTCTAAAGGTCAAAAGGGGATTATTTCTGTCACCTTTCCTAGTTCCATGCGACCTTGTTCAAGTCTAACGAATGATGGGGCATATTATCAAGGACCAGTGTTAAATTTATCGCCGTTTTATCGCTCTTGTTAATTCCCATGGAAGCCCATGTTCTTGTTTTAACATGGGCCTCTATGGGAATTAACAAGGGCATATTATCAAGCCCATTATCGCCGTTTTATTTGCAGTTTCCTGCCGATAAAACTGGCGATAATTTTAACACCGGCCCTTGATAATATGCCCCTATGTTCTTAAATTTCTTATGGGCAGTGTCTTGCCACGACGTTGGCACTAGGACCCAGGGGACCTGGGTGGGGACAGGGGACACCGGACACCACATCCGGTCAGGGGAGGGATCGGAGGGCAGACTGGACCAGGACCTCGGGGTGAGAGGTCGCAGATAAGCATGGCTGTATCACCCATGACGAATAACAAATAAAGGTACCTCCGATAGCCATCTGGTGTCCTGTGTGTGTTCCTTGGGTCGGGGAACACGACATCTGGTGACGAGGCGGGATCCGGTGTCCAGCGCGGAGAAATCGCGATTTAAACCAGGAGCCCACCCTGGATTGCGTCGTAAATAGAAGAAGAGGTGCAGCATCATCAGGAGGCCAGCAGCGACATTGGAGCCCACCCCGATCGCTGCACAAAGAGCCAAGAAGAAAAGCGATCTTCCCGGATAGCGCACAAAGAAAAGCAGGAAAGCTGAAAGACTTAAAGAAGCAGCGCGAGCTCTCGCGAGAGTCCCGGCGGCCATATTGGGGTCAGGCTAATAGGAACAGCGAATGAGAGCGGCGGCCATTTTAAAGTCAGGCATCGCGTTGATTGGACGCGAAGTCCCGCGAGAGCACCAGCGGCCATTTTAAAAACAGGCGCAGGAGCCAATCAGATCATAGGAAACGTCTGCGGCCATTTAAAAAGGTCAGGCACAGCGAAAAATCGGCGATATAAGGAAAATCAAAAAAAAAAGTGGAAAGCACTGGCAAAGCAACAAAAAAGGACGAAACAAAGCACATACAAGAATAAAGGGCACCAAAGGAGAAATAAAAAGAAAAGAAAGCAAACAAAGCAACAAAAAAAAGAAACAATATAAGAGACCAAACAAAGAGAAAAAAGCATCAGAAAGCGACAGAAATAACAAATAAATGATACAAGGTGTTACAGAAAGACACAAACTAAAAACAAATAAGTGCCAGAAAAGGCGCAAATATAAGAAAGAAGGAATACAAAGAGAAACAAGGAAAAGAGACAAGATGGCAGACCCCAAACCAAATGCACAATACAGGAGGCCACTGCCATTCAGCTTAGCGGAACCACAAACAGGAATTAGATGGGAGAAATGGGTCAGACGGTTTGAAAAGTATGTAGACGCAACAGACGTCACGGATGCAAAGAAACAAGGACTATTTCTGAACTTGGTGGGAGATGAAGTGGAGGATCTGCCTGTGACACTGCCAAAAGAAGAAATAGCTACCTACGACAAGTTAATAACATGTCTAACGGACAAGTTTGATCCGCAACGAAATGTTGATTTCGAGAGGTACAGCTTCATGATCGCCTTCCAAAAAGCTGAAGAGTCACTAGATGACTTCGCGACAAGGCTGCGGAAGCTAGTGACACACTGTGAATTCAACAAGTTCGACAATGAGCAGGCGATAAGGCTACGCATCATCGAGGGTTGTCGCGACATAGAATTCCGAGCCAGAGTATTAAAGGAACCAATATCGCTGGAGAATCGCACTTGGAAGGGCAGAAGCACGAGCAACTGCGCATGCAAAAGAAATGTAACGGGGCAAGTAAGGGGCGGAGAACAGATTCATCGGATGACGAACAACCACAAATCAGGAAACTGGAAACAAGACAGAGGTGACAAAACCACAAAGAAGCAACAAGAAGGAACATGTTACAGATGTGGACTGGAATTCCCACAACGAGGCCAATGCCCAGCGTCTTACCAGACCTGCAGAAAATGCAATGGGAGGAACCACTACGCCAGCGTGTGTCAAGGAGTACAATTTACAAATGATCGAGGAAGATCAGGAAGAGCGCGAATGCTGACAAGCAGACACATTAGGAATGTGGAGACCGGGGTGAGGAGCTCATCCGCAGAATCAGGAGAGGACCACAAAGAAGAAAAAACGGAACGGCTGTACCTTATGACGGACGTCACCTCGGAGTCAGTTGGAGACGAGGAAAAAGGGGAGGAAACAATATGTCTAATAGACAAAAAGAAGATAAAGAAGACAGAATCAGTAACAATAAAAGTGGGACCACATAATACCAAATTCGTCCTAGATAGTGGCGCGACATGCAACATCATGTGCATCTCGGAGTACGAAAGAATCAAAGTGAAGCCAATCCTCACGCCATCCCGGATACAAGTATTCACTTGGGGAGCAAAAAGACCGGTGATCAACATGGGGAAATTCAAAGAAGATCTAACATACAAAAATCAAAGACTGTCAGAAGAAATACATGTGCTCAAAGGAGACATCCCTGCACCATGCTTATTGAGCAATGTCACGGGTCAAGTGATGGGGCTGATGGAAATGGCATACAACATGTCTGAAAAGAAAAATATCCTGAAAGAATTCCCCAGGTTACTACAAGGGTTGGGCAAGCTGAGAGGAAAACAGATAACACTGCACATCGACGAGACAGTTAGGCCAGTGGCACAACACCACAGAAGAGTGCCCATACACCTGCAGCCACAAGTGGAAGACGAACTAGAGGCCCTACTCCGACAGGACATAATAGAGCCAGCAAAAGGACCGACACCATGGGTGTCACCGATAGTAGCCGTCCCGAAGAAAGACAAGTCAAAAATAAGAATATGTGTAGACATGAATGTCCCAAATAGAGCCATTGAGCGTGAGCGACACCCGGGGCCACATTTAGATGACATGATTAGCCTTCTCACAGGAACGAGGTGTTTCTCAAAGCTGGACCTATGCAAAGGGTATCACCAACTGGAACTAGACCCACAGTCGCGGTATATCAAGACCTTCTCCACTCACGTAGGACTGTTCCGAGACAAGCGTTTGAGCTTTGGGATCCCATCAGCTGCAGAAATATTTCAAGAGACAATACGGCAAGTGCTCAGACCAGTCAAAAACAGTTTGAACTATAGTGACGATATCCTTGTATTTGGCAAATCTAAAGAGGAGCACGACACAGCTCTAAGAGAGGTGTGCTCACATCTAGAGGAAGCAGGCCTGACACTGAATGAAGAAAAGTGCGATTTGGGGCGAACTGAGCTGGTATTTTTCGGTCACATATTTTCAAAAAGAGGAATGCGCCCAGACCACAGCAAACTGGAAACACTAGAAAAGGCAAAGAAGCCCACCGACCTAGCGGTAGTGAGATGGTTCCTGGGGCTAGCAAGCTACTGTGCGCGATACATCAAAGACTTCGCCACTGTAAGTGCAACGCTACGAGACCTAACCAAACAAGGACAGAGTTTCCTGTGGACCTCAGAATGTGACAAGGGGTTCGAAGAAATAAGGAGGGCAGTGACAGCAGTGGATCACCTGGCCTACTTTGACCCAAAGTTATGCACAGAGCTGACAGTGGACGCCAGCCCGGTCGGATTGGGAGAAATTTTGACACAGTACCAGCCAGGGAGACTCCCCACGACACATAGTGGCATATGGGAGCAAGAGTCTGACGAAGGTTGAGGGGAGGTACTCCCAACCAGAAAAAGAGAGTCTAGCGGTAGTGTGGGCCTGCGAACATTTCCACATGTTTATCTATGGAAAGCCTTTTACAATCATTACGGACCATCAGGCGTTGATCACAATCTACGGCAATCCCAACGCCAAGATACCGCCACGAATAGAAAGGTGGGGAATCAGGCTCATGGATTACAATTTTAAGATAATTCACAAGCCCGGAAAAGAGCAAAACCCTGCAGACTACGTGTCACGACACCCTCTGCCACAAAATTCAAAAGTGACCACGATGGCGGAAGAATACCTAAATTTTGCACTGAAGCTCAGCACACCAGCAACGATAACACTGGATGAACTAGAGGAGGAGACGAGGCAAGACGTCACTTTGCAAGAAGCAATGAGGATCACCAAGATGCAAAGGTGGAGGCACGTGAATGGCTATGCTAGGGAAGAAAGCGGAGTAGACAAGGAAGAGCTACTAGCATTCAAGAGAATCCATGAGGAACTCATCATTATCCCATCACAATGGGATAATGATGAGAGGCACTAGGATAGTGATTCCCCAAACGCTGAGAAGAAGAAAAGTGGAACTAGCACACGAATCACACCGAGGAATGGTGGCTTCGAAAAAAATCTGCGGGTAAAGGTGTGGTTCCCGGGACTAGACAGCATGGTGGAAGACTTAGTGACAAGGTGCCACGTGTGTCAGGTAACAGGACCACCTTCAAAACCAGAACCTCTACAAATGTCCCCGCTACCAGCGACAGTGCGGCCAGAGCTAGCAGCAGATTTCTACGGGCCCCTAGAAACAGGAAGCTACCTGCTGGTCATAATCTATGCGTATTCAAGATTTCCCCTAGTACGACCGGTATCATCTACATCAGCAAAGGCGACACTGCCTGTGCTAGACGGCATCTTTGCAGCATGGGGCTCACCCCAAACGCTCAAGATGGACAATGGTCCACCATTTTCAGGCGAAGAGTTCAAGAGGTTCATGGTGTACCTGGGAATAAATCACAGACGGATAACACCGTTGTGGCCACAAGCAAATGGGACGGCCGAACGGTTCATCGGGACCATCAAGAAGGCAGTGCAAAGAACAAAATTGACTGAAATTTTGATTGGACAAGCACTGTGTCAAATACTTAGGGACTACCGAAACACACCGCATAGCTCCACGGGAAGGTGTCCCGCCGAGCTGGTACTAGGAAGGATGAGCATAACACGACTAACACAAATCAAAGAAGGAGAGAAAAAGGAACACAAAGACATTGCCACAAGAGATAAAGAACAGAAAGCGAAGATGAAAGCATACGCAGATCGAAGAAGACATGCCACCAGCAACGACCTAGAAGAAGGAGACACAGTGCTTGTGAAACAGCGACAAGCAAGGAAGTCAGACAGTACCTTCTCAAAAGACCCGCTGACAGTGACGAAAGTAAGCGGGCACATGATCACAGCCTCAGCGGGCCAACGCCATATCACGAGAAAAGCTCCTATTTCAAGGAACTAAAACCCAAAGAAGAAGACCTGCCGAAACAAGAACTGACAGGAGATGCACCACTGGATGAACCAACACAAGGCATCAAAGAACAACGACCGAGACAAGAATGTTGAAAGCCAACAAGACTGATCGAAGAGATCTGAGGAGACAGAGACACGGGAGCCGACGCGACACGAGAGCAGAACATCTCTTTCTCTCGGGGCGAGAGGTCGCAGATAAGCATGGCTGTATCACCCAAGACGAATAACAAATAAAGGTACCTCCGATAACCATCTGGTGTCCTGTGTGTGTTCCTTGGGTCGGGGAACATGATAGGCAGGGGGAAGAGAGAGTAAAGGAGAGAGATAAGTGAATAATATTCAGTAAAGAATCCCTGTAGTATAAATCTTGGTGACTGATTTTCCTCTAGAAACAAAACTTTTAGGAATGCACAAGGAACATTCTCTTACATTTACAGGAGATAGGTACCCTAAATTATCATGCAATAACAATACGCATTTTCCCTTCTAGGAAAATGGGAGATGCCTTTCGAAGAGGAAAACACAAAAGAAGATGACTTTCATGTGGATGAGAAGACAGTTGTGAAGGTGCCCATGATGTTCCGTTCAGGAATGTACAGCAGCGACTACGATGAAGATCTTCACTGTACTGTGGTGAAAATACCATACAAAGGAGATACCAGTGCTTTACTGATTCTCCCCAAAGAGGGAAAAATGAAGCAGGTGCAGGATGCTCTCTCAGGACCAACAGTAATGAAATGGGTCAAGTCTCTGGCACACAGGTAATGTCTTATTGATTATTTTAAAGTGCTTAGTCCATGACATCAACCTTTTAAAAGATCACATTGTGAAAAAAGGGTATGTTATATTCTGCAGGGTGCACTAAAGGACTGTGCAATTTGGTATTCTCAAACTCTCTGGAATTCAGTATACCTTCACAAAGAAAAAAAAGAGCGATTTCTAGTGCAGGCGTCCCCTTGATTAGTTGCACTCAGTTTTCAAACTTAAAAGTACGTTTATTGAAGAAATATTAAGTCAATACATAATATAACATGGTATGAAAAACGATATAAACAACATTACAAAAGAAGAAGTCACATATATAGTCTGGATTTAGGAGAGGCTGGTCTATATATGAATACATAATAATTTTGGGGGAGAGGAGTAGGAGTATAGGAGTGTCACCCATTATCATCTAAGAATTGTGTAAAAGGAGATCACAAATGTAGATGTTTCATAGCAAGAGACATAGGGTAAGCATATGGTATCTAATCTATGATTGTGACAAACCCCATACCACCATGATTGATGGGAAATTTGGACACATTTTTCCTATTTCTTGTGATCTGCTGGAATGCAGCTGCTAATTACTAGTCTAGAATTCCCATTTTAGATGAACTCAGGAGTCCTACAAACAGTTTCTTTATGTCAGAGAATATGTTGATAATATGCAATTCATCAAGCTAGTATACATTTCATGTACGCACCTGGTCAATATTTCACATTTTGTATAATATGCGCGTTATTTCAACTCCTTGTTCATTCCCCTTTTCGTTTGCTATTCATGTGATTTTAACTTGTGCCAACCTTATCCCTCAACTCTGCCCTCCCCTCTTCCACCTTGTGAATGTTTGCTCCATGTCTATGTTTTTTTGTTGTGTCTGATCTTGTTCACTTTGGGGGTGTCAGGTTTAGCCTTGTTATCGCAATACACCTTTTTGCTAATAGTAGTCCTAATAGTACAAATTTCCTGCTCAGTTTCCTATTCTTGGGTGTGGGCAGTAGTCCTAATAGTGTTGTCCGAATTTCCCTGGGAACCTCTCATCCCGTGGCTGCCCGGAGTTTCTGTAGAACATCCGACCAGAAGGGGGCGACAAGCAGTCATGGCCATACCATGGGCAAAAAGCTTGAATCCACTCCCCCACACCGGGGGCAAATACTGGACCTCTCTGGGTATATTTTGCTCAGCACTTTGGTCGGTAAGGTAAGCCTGGTGAACAAAATTATTTTGAACTAGTTTAAATCGAGCGTTAGAGCTCACCAATTTAACCCCATCATGTATCCTGACCCCTTTTTGTGCTGTCGTAGGGTTGCCCACCGCCTCATCCCATCTCGTCTGTGTGGGAAGTAGTTTCCTTGGCATATCATCTCGTATCGCCCGATATATGTCAGTAATCAGATGCCGACCCTGGGCCATACATAGCATTGCTTGCAGCATTTTTGTTTAGCTACTCGAGAGATTTTTGCATATTGCAAAAATTGTCCACTACCCAAATTAAAGGAAGCCTCTGCACATTCCCTCATCACAACTTGGCCATTATTATATAAATCTCCCAATGTTAGACATCCCCGTCCTTCCAAGCTGAGCAAGACAGGTGAATGGTCTGAGATATACCATGATTGGTATTTTATCCCTTTTACATCCAGGATCAGCTCATGTGAGATTAAACAATAGTGTAGATGGCTAAACGTGTTAGTTGCTGGTGTGTGGCAGGAGAATGTTCTCAGTACCAGGTGGCGGGTCTCAAACGCTGCCAGTCCTCAGACATTCCAAGTGAGTATTTTCAATTAATTAGAAGCCATCCGCGTCATTTTACCTTTAGTGCTTTTCCCCTCCCACTATCAACCACCCCTCTCAGACTCCCCCTAGCGAGTTGGATTAGAACTGCGTATATGACACATCGAGAGGACACATTCCTGAAAGACATCCACCATGCCCCAACTGGTTGAACAAACTAAAATCCCCACTCCTCCCACCCTCTGGCAGCACTGCTGATCCTGCATCCTCTTGACCGTAGAAATTCACCCTCCCAAATTACAAGATGTGAATAACTAGTGCACCAATGTTCAAAATTCTCTGTCAAAATGTTTATCTTAATCTTGGTGCCTTTAAGTTAATACTCCCACAGTCTTAACTTATAAGCAACTGAGCAGACAGCAGGGTGTGAGGACTAGCCTCCAGCTCCCAGCTCGTGACTTGGACCCTGTAGGGCGGGGATTGGTCCCCCTGCCCGTGCTAGTAAGTTACTAAAATACATTTTTTAACTTGGCTGCTACACCATTCCTTTGTGTGAGACTATTATACTTATCTGTAAGGTTCTTTGCTGCACTCTCAGCTCACGGCATCCTTTGCAAAAGTGAGTCTAGAATTACATCCTGTGATCTGTCTTCGGAGTCAGAATCTGACTCCACCATTTGCAAGGTTAAAACCGGATGCACACGGATTCTACTCGGGCTGCTGCTCTGGTCCCCATGGGACTGTTGAGCGGCCCGGGCTTTGCTCCTTCCTAGCCAGTCCCACCCTCCGCAAGGACCTGTCAGATCTCAACTGCAGCACCAAAGATGAGTCTGAGTGGCTAGACTCATCCAGCCATAATGTCACTTCCATCGCCGACAGGAAGAAAAAAGGCTTTTCCTTTTTGTTCCACCCGCAACTTGACTGATTAGAGAAGACTGTACTTCAGCCCGGCGTCCCGAGGACGGCATTTCATTCCAGGAAGGTTCTCTTTTGTTTCTGTACTTTTTATGTACAGTCAGGATACATTTCAATGGTGTGTCCTTGATATGATTGTCGCCATTTAGAACGGATGATCTGCAGAATAATGTCTCTATCTCTATAATTAAAAAAAACAGGCTATGACAGCTCTTGGTGGGGCTCCAGGATGAGGCGGTGGAGGAAGTGCTCTGTGGGCTCTTTCTATATTGAAATTTTTTTTAAGTCTCTTGGAGGCCAGCTCATTAATGATCCAGTTCTCCAGAAAGAGCTCAGCAGATGGGTCTTTAATC